>NC_060145.1:295295230-295937217 GCF_021461385.2 Schistocerca piceifrons | reverse complement strand
AAAGTTACGATCCTAAGCATAGCTCTTATAGTGGGTATTTTGCAAAACAAATCTCTCACTGTGATTGCTACTGTTTGACTAGATTAAACCTACTACTTAATACATGTGAAATGGTCGAATAGATTAAACTCAATATTCACATATATTCGTACACACTTTTATCGGATCAACATACTAGTGTGTAAGGAATTCCGTGATAATAAGCTCTACCCATATTTGTACACTGAAGACCCAAAGAAACTGGTACATCTGCCTAATATCGTGTAGGGCCCCCACGACCACGCGTAAGTGACCTAACACGATGTGGCATGGAATCGACTTGGCCAGAGGAAGTGTTTAAATTCTGAAGAGTGTTCCGGGAGCAACTCTGCAGCAAATCGGGACGTGTGCGGTGTCTCACTGTCCTTCTGGAATTGCCCAAGTCGTCGGAATGCACAATGGACATGAATGGACGTAGTGATCAGACAATATCCTTGTGTACGTGTTGGCCGGCCGGTGTGGCCGTGCGGTTCTAAGCGCTTCAGTTTGGAACCGCGTGACCGCTACGGTCGCAGGTTCGAATCCTGCCTCGGGCATGGATGTGTGTGATGTCCTTAGGTTAGTTAGGTTTAAGTAGTTCTAAGTCTATGGGACTGATGACCTCAGAAGTTAAGTCCCATGGCGCTCAGAGCCATTTGAACCATCTGTGTACGTGTCACATGTCAAGTCGTGTTTAGACGTATCAGGGTCCCCATATCACGTCAACTGCACTCGTCCCAAACCATTACAAAGCTTCCACCAGTTTAAACAGTCTCCTGCTGACAGGCAGGGTCCATGGATTCATGAGGTTGTCTCCATACCTGTACACGTCCATCCACTCCATACAATTTGAAGCGAGACTCGTCCGACCAGGCAACATGTTTCCAGTCATCCACAGTCCATTGTCGGTGCTGACGGGACCAGGCGAGGCGTAAAGCTTTGTGCCGTGCAGCGTGCAGTCATTAACGGTACACGAGTGAACCTTTGGCTCCGAAAGCCCATATCGATGATGTTTCGTTGAATGGTTCGCCCACTGACACTTGTTGATGGTCCAGCTTCGATATCTGCAGCAATTTGCCGAAGGGTTGAACATCTCTCACGTTGAACGATTCTCTTCAGTCGTCGTTGGTCCCGTACTTGTAGGATCTTTTTTCGGCCGAATAGATGTCGGAGATTTGGTATTTTACCGGCTTCCTGGTATTAACGGTATATTCGTGAAATGATCGTATGGGAAGATCCCCACTTGATCGTTACTTCGGAAATGCTGTGTCCCATCGCTCTTGCGTCGACTGTAACACCACATTCAAGCCGGTCGGTGTGACCGAGCGGTTCTAGGCGCTTCAGTCTGGAACCACGCGACAGCTACGGTCGCAGGTTCGAATCCTGCCTCGGGCATGGTTGTGTGTGATGTCCTTAGGTTAGTTAGGTTTAAGTAGTTCTAAGTTATAGGGGACTGATGACCTCAGAGGTTAAGTTCAAAAATGGTTCAAATGTCTCTGAGCACTATGGGACTTAATACCCGAGGTCATCAGTCCCCTACAACTTAGAACTACTTAAACCTAACTAACCTAAGGACATCACACACATCCATGCCCGAGGCAGGATTCGAACCTGCGACCGTAGCGATCGCGCGGTTCCAGACTAAAGCGCCTAGAACCGCTCGGCCACTCTGGCCGGCCAGATGTTAAGTCCCATAGTGCTCAGAGCCATTCGAACCATTTTTAACCACGTTCAAACTCGCTTAAATCTTGATAACCTGCCATTGTAGTAGGAGTAACCGCTATAACAACTGCGCCAGATACGTTTTGTCTTATATGGGCGTTGCCGGCCGCAACGCCGTGTTGTGATCGTTTACACATCTCTGTATTTGAATACGCAGGTCCCTACCAGTTTATTTCGCGCTTCAATGTATATAGATTAAATGGAATGCATTGTCGCTCCCCTAACAGTTATTACCTCTTGCCCTCCCAAAGAATTTACTCCTCCCCCCCCCCCCCCATCCATCTTCTCTGTTGTTCATTGTTAACAGATAACTATTAAATCACGTAATGCTTGACCGGAACAGTAACTGGAAGTTGGTGACTAGAATCCACAAGACTACACATTCATTATCAGAGCAACGAGGGTGAGACAGGCGATAGTCCTAGATTCCACAGGTGTGACATCAATTTAACTGCTCTGCCAGTGGTGCCAATTATGCTCGCAGTAAGTAGGACCGTGACATGTCGAGGTGTGTGGCGTAGCCGTGTGGTGCCGCTCATAAAGATGGTATCTCCAGTACGTGACTAGGACTCTAAAATGCGACACCCTTTACCGCCCTGCAACCCCAAGTCAATCCAGACGCACTCGCGTCCTTCCTTCAAGAGCTTCTCCTATGTGGGTACCTTCATAGCTGAATTCTTGAACAGACATAAATAAATCTGTTGGTATAAGTTTGCTTATATTGCCATTTAAGGGAATCGGGTGGGAAAAAAATTTTAAGATTTTTTTTTTAAAAAAGACCCTTGATTTATGTGTGCATTTATTATGCACTTGACACGTTGTACATCATAACGGTCACCGAGACATTGATCAATGGAACACGTTACTAAGTAACTAACTAACTAGCTACCGGCAAGTCTCCTGAAGTGGACACCTCCGCATCCTTTTCAGGAGGCGCTCACGTATGCCATGCGTGTTCCTTGCTACCAGAACGTTGCCAGTCGCCAGTCGCAAAACTATGAACCACTCTGTTTCCCCCCAACACAGGCATGTTTTCCAGACACCAATCACTACTTCAAAACCCTCCCCTGCCACAAAAAGCATTGATTTCAACGCTGCGATTTGTTGTCAGTCACACTTTATTACGCCAACTGCAAGATCTCCCGCCAATGTCCATAGTCTCACGACAGGATTTTTGAAACTGAGAGAGGACTGCTACGAGGCTAGAGTTTGTTTCCAGTGGCCTGTGCTTAACATCTGAGGTCATCAGTCCACTAGACTTAGAACTACTAAAACCTAACTAACCTAAGGACATCACATACATCCACGCCGAGGCAGGATTCGAACCTGCGACCGTAGCAGCAAAGCGGTTCCGGACTGAAGCTCCTAGAACCGCTTGGCCGCAGGAGCCGGCGTACAGCTACAACATTATGCGCATGTTGACTGCTAAATTCCGAATAGTCTTGCGAATTTTCTGTGGAATAAAAATCAGGGCAGTCGAGGTACGAAAGAATGCCTGAGTGTCCGCCGAAACATTAACATGCGCGTGCAGGCAAGTGAACACAGCTGCGGCAGTTTCTGATGACGGGTATGTCCACAGCAAGCTTATGCTGACGAAGTAAAAGAATGACAGGGCTTGGCCACAAAGATGTTGAGATAAGCACCCTGAAACCTCCCCTTGGAAAAGTTATTGAATTACTGTGCTGATAAATCTCTTACATTATTTGATTTTTAAACATCTGACCAAAACTGAACGTACTCAGACATTTCGCTCTTTACCTATTCTGATCAACACTAAACTGACACACAATATTTTTTTAGCGCAACGCAATCTGACTTTCAATAATCCCAACAAAAGAATGGCCATGACTAACATTAACCCATAACTTTCACAAATCACTTACCTCTTAAAAATCTACGTTACTCGAACTACTGCAATACAGCGAGCGCTACTACTGCCAGCTAAGTAAAAGATTCTAACTACTGAAGGGACTAACTACTGATAGACATAGTTAGCAAATGAAAGATTTTGATAGAGAACAAACAATGTATTTACCTTAATAGTGTTCAAAAGTCATTATATATATATATATATATATATATATATATATATATATATATATATATATATATATATATCAGTTCATGACATCCATTCTTACAAATGTACTGTTTCTGATGGACACACGTCCACATCATCCGCGCTCAAAAATCCGCCATCTCACTCCCCACATCCACCACTGCTGGCGGCTCACCTCCAACTGCTCAGCGCTAGGCGCTTGTAACAGCCCACTGCCCAACACTACAATGGCGAATATTGCAACAATGCCGACCAGCCTCAGACTGCGCACAGCACAGTCAGTGATTTTCATACAGGGCGCTACATGGCGTTACCAATATAAAAACCTAAACAGCCTACTTACATAGCCCCTATGCTCCCCACAAAAAATTTTGCAAATTGTTTTGGGCAGTGGCCAATACAGATTCGAAAAAATTTTTCATAATTACAATAACAAAGAAATCAAATGAACACACTTATTGATACAATGTTGGTCAAATGCTAAAATTTTCTCACAGTCCATAAAGACAGTCCTGATCATTCATCACAGTAAAATTGCAGTGTTTTTCTCAAAGTCTGAGCAGTAAAAGACAATGCACACGGAAGTAGTGGATTTCCATGGAGTCTTGAAGAAGTAGTGTTGTCCTTCCAACGGAAAGACAGTGCTGACTCTTGACATGCAGACAGGTAATGGGCCACAACAGTTCAAACCCACAGCAGAGTCATTCGAAGTTTTGAAGAATATTGGTAGGTAGGTCATCATAGAGCAGACCCACTGTAGTCCCAGTAGAGATTACGGTATTGGTGGGCCGCCAGAGTTGTAGACCCACTGCAGTCCTTGTAGAAATAATGGTATTGGTGGGCCATCGATGATGCAGACACACTGTAGTCCTTGTAGAAATAATGGTATTAGTGGGCCATCAAAGATGCAGACCCACTGTAGTCCTTGTAGAAATAATGGTATTGGTGAGTCATCAAAGGTGTCCTTGTAGAGATGGCTAGCAGCCATCCATTGCGACCGTGCAGGTGCACAATCACCGTCGAAGAGTCTTGTGGACAATATAGCAACTCCATGAACCACCACTTGTGCACTCACAAAAAAATTATTTTTGAAATGTGCTTAGAACCAGCAATGCTGTTATCCAGTCCCTTGCTGAATTATTAACACACGTGCGAGCATTAACAGTCCCAACTTCTCACATACTGTGCATATATTGTCACCAACAGAAACGTGTACTGAAATGAAACTTAATTTGAAGAACTGGTGTCTATACAATTATAAATTTACACCATAAGAATACAATTACAAAGGTACACAAAACGTCATTAAAAACATAATAATACAGTTAACATTTGTAGTAATACAGGCTTTACAAAAGAATAGAAATAAACATATACATCAGTGTTACAGGAATTATGACATAAGTAAATATATAAAATAATGAGAATAGTTCTCGAAACATTAATTTCACACATGAGCATTAAAACAGAACAGAATAAATAATGTCTAAACATCTTTACAAAGAAAATAACATAGTATTTGAAAAATTCTACAACATAAATCTTATTAGCTAAATACATAAAGACAGGAAAACGACAAATACACAAGAGTACATAAACATATAGCGGAATAATACAAAAGGAAAGACAGGGTTCGTTTTCAGTGTAACATTTGGTACTGCAGTCCAACCCAAAACTTCATTCCATAGATCTTTCCTCTTATTTCAACATTTGTTTCCAACAAAAAAATCATATCCAAGAATGCTCTCTGTATTTATATGTTCACGTATTTATTACCTCATTATTTATTTTCCATTATCTTACCTCATCATTTATTTCCAAGAAAATCCTACCTAAACCTGTTGTCCCTAAACCCTACTTTTTTGTTCATATCCTCTTTCAAAATAGTTTTTCTTGGCCAAATCATTTTCTTATAGCTTCTCAATGCATTTCTCCCAATTCATCGCAACTCATTCTCTTATATAGCCCACCCCATCTTAAGCTAAAATCTACTGAGCTCAGATGCATAAACTAAGGGACGAGGCAATGCAGCAGCACAAAACGATTAACACAAACAGCAATGACAAAAAATGGAAATTGGCAAAGCAAGCAGAAGTATATATAAATTAGCAAACCAATTGCAGTATTACAACTAATATAAGGCAATGTGCAGCAAACAAGAAAAATAAATCCGTAGTAAAACTGACTTGACGGAGTAATACAAAGTCAAATTCAGTAACACTATGCCTGGCAAACAGCAGCAGCAAATGCTATAACTTATACCTAAACACGTCAAAGCTCAAGCAGAAAAAACATTAAACTAAAGACTACAACGCAGATAAGGGAAATGTAAATTCAAATCTTAATGTCTATGTAATTAAAGTGGTGTGCCACAACTTATTCTACAAAAGAAATTACCAAGTACTCGAAAAGAAAATTCTGTATGCAATTCCTGTGAAGGGCAATGTCTTTTTGTGCTCCTTCGTTTTATTTTTGAAGTACATCATAAAGTTATTATTTACTGGATCCATAGGCATAAAATATTTATATTAGTACATCTATAAAATTTTATTTTAACCAATGCTGCAGTGCAGCTAGAAACTAGATATTAAACGAAATGTGCAAATATATATAGCCTATATAGAGCAAGGCATGAAACGTCATTCACTAGGCAAATGGCGTCTCCACAGGCAGTAAAAAATCTCTCAACTAGAAAGACAATACATGTAAAATGTTTCTAACCATTTCATTAGGCATTTTAGTAAATATCATTAATTAAGAGCTCCACAGAGTAATCATATGTTTTCAAGTTTGAGCGTGTCGTATTTGCGATGCTTTCTACAAAGAAATGTCAATAGACAGGATAAAGGCATTTTTTTTTCTAATGGCTTTTTCTCCAGGCAGGTGGCACAGCTGGGTGGCCACGACGCATTACGTGAAGTTCACTTAACTTTGTTACCGAAATATTTACAACAGAAGTTTCCGTTACAGTGACAGTTTGATACAAAAAAATTTTCACAAGATGAGAAATTACAGTAAAAATGTGTAGAAACAAAATCCTATAAACATAACAGTGTCCAAAAAATTGTTGCCGGCATTGTGATACGTTCACGCATTTACACACATTTCATAACTCTTAAATTACGATTATTGGTTTCCAACATCCTTTTTCTCAAATCAGAGTGCCTAACCACTACTCATTATTCCTTACCTTATTACCTATATACATATTCGTCGACACTTCAATATTTCATCGTAATAAATGCATAGCATAATCAGATTCCTCATATAGCATCAGCTTATTGATCATAAACATACCTCAACAGCATAATACACATTATCATCGTAATAATATCATAAAACCTCAGCCAAATCTCAAAAACTTCATAGCTTTCTGCAATAATTATAAACCCTAAAAAATGTTCTCTGCTCATTTCAATAGTGTCATCTACCTCAAACGTAGTTTAAAAATCATGATCTCATACCAAATACATCATTCAAAGCTCTCATAGTATCACAATGGTTCTGAAAAAATATGAAGAGCTCACAAAGTACATACAAAATACAGTTTCATAAGTGTGAAGTTATCCAACTGTGTAATTGCATAAACATCTGTCACTGACACAGTAAATAAAAAATGTTTGTTTCTCTGTTAAATAATCAGGTAGCTGTGTTATTCTATGTTGGAGAAATATGGTACCGATGTTTTAAGTTGTATAAGCAAATACCGTATTAGCTAGGGCTCCTTGTGCTTGCCACACACATGGTGCACAAAGTAAGCGTGTATCCCCCTGAGGATTAATGTAATTATACCCTCAGGTGTTACAGATTACAGCAATGGAATGAAATGTACCACGGAAAACTTTCGTTGTAATTCAAAAATCTTTAAAAATAAATGTTTTAAGTACAAAATTAATCACTCAAATGCGTTTCCTGTAGCGCTAAATGTGCGTCTTGCTGTAATTCTGTGGAAGTGTCGTAGTTATCGTCCTCTGTAAGCAAAGTTCTGCTGAAGTCAATGTACTCACCTCATCATAAACAAAAGTGAAATGCTTTGCATATAGATATCGTAGTTATCATGCTTATTGCCGTGATAAAGAAAGTACTGTACTGCAACATATTGTTGTGCTACGGAAAAGGCTGCCTCATTGTAGCTATACCACAAAAGTTACTACTAAAACATGTTTTACTTTCCAGAATAATACATAAAAACTGTGCAGATATAAAACAGATACACCGCAAAAGCAACAATGTAAATTGAGTCACACATTAGTAGCGTCATGATATAATCGTGTAGCTGTCAAAGAAACCAAATACTAAGTCATCTTTAATCTCACAGAAAGTACTTCAAATAAAGAATGTCTTTTCAAGTAAACCAAAATGTTGCATTAAAATCTCATTAGCAGTATATGTTCTAAGTATGTAAGCCTTATAGTCGTTATGTAATCGTGCAATTAACAAGCAAGAATGTACACACACAGTAACACCGTGTCCTCTGTTCACTATCACAATGCAGTGGTAATTTCTGTTTAAATAAGTTCTCTTGGTTCTTGACTGGATATGTAACTTCCAACATTGTTGCATGTTAACAGATTCTAAGTCTGACAAAGCATACTAGTAACGTAAAGTGAAAAAATTTATAGCAAAGACCAAGTTAAAAAAACAGATTATCTTTCAGTAAACGGTTTTACATGTGAAATGTGGTGTAAACCTTTACTCTTCCTAGTACGCAGAGTTTCAGTTTCAAAGCAATTATCATTTTTTATACATCGGTAAGGAATGCTAAACTTTTTCTCAAGGTTCGCGTCTTTATTATTTTCCTCTGAGCCAGCTGGCGCACGTGGCTGCCTGCGGTGCGAGTCATTGTGTGTCTCTTTGTTAGGACGCGTCGTTATTAGGACTAGGAGACCTACAAATTCACCTTGTCGAGAGGGCCCGGTACTGCTTGAATCTCGCCAGTTCTGATGAAATTCAGGTCTGTCGTTACGATTATATCGTCTGTCGTCATTTCGGTAGATTCCATAGTTTCTTTCTTGTCGGTCAAGTGGTAGAGAATTTCTCCCTGAATCGAAACTGCGCGCTGGACCGTTGCGTCTGAAGTTATTCTGTCTCCTTTGATAATAATTATTTTGGTTCCCATATTGTCTGTTTCTCTGATTGTCTCTGTGATAGTCATTACCGCGGAGAGGTGATCTTTCCCAGTAATTATTACTACTCTGCCAACGGTTGTCACACGGCTGGTGTCTGTTTTGGTCACGATTTACGTTGTAAGAATAGCCTTGTCGTGTCCATTTATTATTTCTGTCATCACAGAATTGTGACGGATGTGACCTGTAATTGTTGTGCTCCTGTTTTCGCGTCCCGCGGTTGTCAGTGTCAATTTCCAATTCTGGTAACAGTCCCTCAAAAGCTTCAATGTCGTCTTTGCAATGTCCTGCCAAAATAATATGTCGTAAATATTCAGGTAATTTGATTAAGCAAATGCGGATGAGTTCTGAGGGGCTATAAGTGTTTGACAGGTACTGATTCTTGTGCAACAGGTCTTCAAAATATTTCACAAGACTGGAAAATTCAGATTGTTCGAAATGTGCCATCGTTATGATGCTATGTTTTACTCGGTCTTGTGTGGCTTGAGACCAACATGCTGAGAGGAAGGCATGGTAAAATTCTCCTTCACTGTGGCAATCGTGAATGACCAATCGCATTCTTACAGCTGGTTCATTCTCTAAGTAGCCACACATAAATTCTAATCTGTGCTCTAATGACCAGTTGGGAGGAAAACAATGAGAGAATTGACGAAGCCACGCTTGTGGATGCATGTCGTTGCCAGAATTCTTAAATGTTTTGAATTTACGTGTAGTAATGAACGGCTTATAGTCAAAATCATCATGTCGGCGAGTCGCATGTCGGTCATTGTTACGTCGTTTCGGCGGTTCCATCTCAATATTCGGTGTACCTTGCCAATTTCTTTCATAATTTCTGAAGTGCCCTGTGTTATTATTTAGTGGCTGTTCCGTATTTATATGACCCTCTTCCCCTATTGGAGCGCGAGTGTCCTCTGAAATATGTAATTCTTGTATTACCTGTGTCAACTGATCTTGTACTTCCCGGATTTCTCTTTGGTGTTGCGTATTAATTTGATTCTGATTTTGTTTGAATTCCTTAATTTGTTCATACTCTTCTGTGTCAGTGAAGGCTACAGGTCTTGTGTCATTCAGATCATCATCCACCTTTGTAGATAAGTTAGTGAACTGATCCGAAAGTTCGGCCACTTTCTCCGATAGTGAACTTATTTCCTTAGTGTGTTTTTCTGAACCAAGTCTCACAGTGTCCATTTGTGTTGAAATCGTATCTACTGCGTCCTTTAAGTTTTTCTGAGTTTTTGCAAGTTGCGTAACCGAATCGGTAGATGCAACTGAGACAATATTAACTTGCAAGGTCTCATGATTTTCATGAACAATAGTTTGCAGTTCTTTTATGGCTGCTTCGTGATTCTGTAATGTATTTTCGTGCCGCGAAAAAATACGTTGGAAATGCTCGCAAATTTGTGTTTTTACGTCATTACAGACTTTTTGACATTTCGATTCGATTTTATGTAACTCAGTAGTTAAATATTCACGTGTTTGTTCAAGCATGGTGTCTAACCTTTGAAGATTTTGTTCCGTTGTGTCTAACCTTTGAAGATTTTTTTCCATTGTGTCTAACTTTCGAAGATTTTGCTGTGTTTGTCCCATTTGTTATATTAATTGTAATAACAATGCACTGGTGTCTGAAACATGTTCCTCAGTGCTTTTCGGCAGTGAATTTGCACCAGCAACAGTCACGTTTTGACAAGCAGAATATGTGTCTTGACTTATTTGAGAAAACGGTGAGGACCCCAAACCTTAATCTACAGTATTTGCGAGATTGTGTCCTGTCGTTTCGTTTCCTGAGGCGAGCTGTTGCCGACCGATCCATCGATAATGCTTCCCTGTTCACTAATTGTTTCACTGTCTATGCCATTATATGCCGCCCGCTCCATTTCCCTATCCACAATTACCAAACTACCACTTTGAATGTCTGTTAATTCATTACACAGGGGTGCTGATAAGCTACGGTCGTCGTCACTATTATTCTCAGTTTACTTAGGAGCCTAGTGTTGCGTTTTTCACACGCCGTTATTGTCACAATATTTCACACGATAACACAGAAAAGCACAATTTGAAGAGCAAAATAAGAAAACACATTAACATAGCACTGAAAATAATATCTAGTTAATTGCAAGCGCAGCTGCAAAATACTTGGTACAAATCTACATGGATGCCACATCTGTTTTACTGTACAACAATGAAAAACTATAACTACAAAGGAAATTCTCTCTATGATTACGTGCTAGCAATAAACAATAGCTACACTAATTACACAAACTACAAGAAAAAAAATCAGGAGTTTCCAGTGAGGTATCCTCGGCTAAGGGTCGACATATGAAACGTCCCCTTAGAAAAATTAGTGCTGGTAAACCCCTTACGTTACTTGATTTTCAAACAGCTGATCAAAACTGAACGTACTCAGACATTTCGCTCTTTACCTATTCTGATCAACACTAAACTGACACAGAATATTTTTGGCGCAACGCAATCTGAGTTTCAATAATCCCTACAAAAGAATGGCCATGACTAACATTAACCTATACCTTTCACAAATCACTTACCTCACAAAAATCTTCGTTACTCGAACTACTGCAATACAGCGAGCGCCACTACTGCCAGCTAAATAAAAGATTCAAACTACTGAAGGCACTAACTACTGATAGGCACAGTTAGCAAATGAAAGATTTGATAGAGAACAAACAATGTATTTACCTTAATAGTGTTCAAATGGTTCAAATGGGTCTGAGCACTATGGGACTCAACTTCTGAGGTCATTAGTCCCCTAGAACTTAGAACTAGTTAAACCTAACTAACCTAAGGACATCACAAACATCCATGCCCGAGGCAGGATTCGAACCTGCGACCGTAGCGGTCTCGCGGTTCCAGACTGCAGCGCCTTTAACCGCACGGCCACTTCGGCCGGCAATAGTGTTCCAAATTCATTATATATATATATATATATATATATATATATATATATATATATATATATATATATATATAATATCAGTTCATGACATCCTTTCTTACAAATGTACTGTTTCTGACGGACACAGATGCAGATCATCCGCTCTCAAAAATCCGCCATCTCTTTCCCCACATCCACCACTGCTGGCGGCTCACCTCCAACTGCTCAGCGCTAGGCGCTTGCAACAGCCCACTGCCCAACACTACATTGGCGAATATTGCAACAATGCCGACCAGCCTCAGACTGCACACAGCACAGTCAGTGATTTTCATACAGAGCGCTACATGGCGTTACCAATATAAAAACCTAAACAGCCTACTTACAACCCTTGTCCGTGTTCACGATAATTTTAATAAACGAGCCCAAGTCATAGTATGAAAAAAAGTACATTCCAGCTATTTCCAGTCTTAATTACATCCTCCACACTAGGCGGCTTAAACATCTCTTTGGCACGCCGGTTTGTTCGAAACCATATATTATTTGAAAATAGAAAACGCCTCCAGTGATACATTCTCCGTCTCGTATGTTGTTTGCCACATTCGAGAACTGTAGCTCTTTGTGTCGGTGTGATCAATGGCTATTTGCGAGGTACAATAACCCGAGTCCTCATTGCATGCCGTTTCCTTCGCCATCCCCACCCACCTAGGATAACAGCATCCGACTGTCTTCCCAGCTCTGACGTGAGGTAACTTTTGTGAGTTGGAGTTGGTAACAATGGAGTGTGGTGAGTGATATTGATTTGCTTTCTTGTTTGGTATTTCCTTATGGCCACGTTGGGCCTTAGGGGCCTTCATAGTAGGCTAAAAATGTCGTTTGTGAGACTGCAGGAACCTACAGACTTGTTTCAATTCCGTGGGAACACCAGAAAAGTTTACTTACAGCCGGAGAGGTGCCCGTACTGTAATTTAGCTGTGCATGACTTGCCATGTGTACAAGTTGCCAGCTACCTGTAGTATATAGGGGCTGGTCTTGTACCACAGCAGTACACAGAACCTCGTTGGGCTATGGTACGACGCAAAGATTAGGTGTAGTTTAATTCCTTTTTTTTTGTTCCCTATTGTGTATGCTGTTTCCTATTTTTCGGCTGCAGTGGCAGAAAGAGTGTACACAAATGTCAGAAACACGAGCAGCGACTCTGAGTGAAACGTCAGAAGCTTTGAAGCGGCAGATAGAAGCGTTGTAACGAACTGCATTGCAACAGCTACAGGACAATGAAGCATTGCACAGGAGAATAGAGCAATGGGTAGCTGTTGGGGTAAATGATTCCTCGATCCAGGAGAAAATAAAGCCGTGTTGACTGTATCCGCCAATTCCATCGATCCCGCAGCGTCTAACCTCAGAGCGTCAATTTCGAGGAAGGCAACCGAGGATGTATCTATTTTAATTACTGATATAAAGTCTGCCGCAAAATTGAGAAAATCGTCGGAGCGAACATAATTGAATATGGCTAAATTAAGGTTTGTGGGTGACGCGAAAATGTACATTATGTACCACTAGACTGTCAGTAAGGCCCAAACATTTTATGAACTGGCTAAAGGTCTAATAAAGAGCTATCGGAAGCTGAACAGTGCTAGGTTCTTTGGGGAAAGGTCTGTGGACTATCACTAAGACACGACGAATTATTGGATTCCTTCTCTGCCAAGATTAGGAAACTGAACTCGTACACGTACGAACTAACGCAGAATGCGTCGGCTGATAGAGTGATTCTTCTTGAGGCAGAGAATAGGACTCTGGATATATTTCTGAAAGGTATTTCAGTGATATGTCAACGAGTGTCAGAATGGGAAACTCAAGTGACTTTTCTGCTACCATTAGAATTGCTACGAAAATTGAGGAGATCGACATTGCTACACGAAAGCAGAGTGATTTTGGTGTTTTCTTCTTATAAAGTGAAGTGCTTTAGATGTGGGCGCATAGATCATATCAGGAAACGATGCCGTCAGCCCGAATGTTACGAATGTGGGGACGTGCGCCAAAAATCACCTAATTGTCGGAAGGAAGCACAGGTTAAGCAACGTCCTAATAATCGGTCATTAAACGGGAAGAAGGGTGCCGTCGGACGGCATTCCCAGTAGAACACAGGATTGCAGAAACGTGTGCAGAGACGGAATTTTGTTTGCTAGCCAGAGTAACTTGTAGAGGTCATAAATTTCTGGTGGACACAGGGACTCACGTGTCAGTGGTCAGTCTGAATCTCTTGGGCAGGAAGAGACTGTGGTCGCCAGGGGTAAGTTACACAGAGCAAGTGATAATGATGTGAAGATATTGAGGACAACGCTGTTCAGATGTAATGTGGGAGGTAAGTGATTCCTAGAGCATGTAGAATTATTGCCACATGTTGCCGATAGGTATTGTGTGATCGTGGGACTCGACTTTTTTGCTAAACTCCACTCAAAAATTTACCGTTTGCAGCGGACAGTTGTACTTGATGAGACATTTTTTCCGTTAGGGGCAACAGCTACAAGCGTTACACTGTCGCACGTTTTACCGATTATGAAGGTGGTGCACAATAAACTGCGGACACGGCGCTAAAGATCAACTCGCGTGATACGTTACTGCAAGGTATACAGTAGGGTCGATTGGGTGAGTGTAGATATGAACCTACCTAAGGGTTTATTATACGTTGTAGAGCCACTGGAAACTAACGAAGGACTGGAGAAGTCACACTGTTTTGTACGCAGAAGCGTAGTACGCGTCTGTGACGTAGACGCAGATTTTATGGTTCCAGTCAATCTTGATAATTTTGGCAAGGAAGAAGTGAGTCTGCCAAAGAATTTACTAATTGCTAATATGGATGTTTTGGACGAAGATGACATAGATAGGTCAGGTGAGGACCTCTGCCACAAGTAAACCGTCAATGCATCTGCGTTATGTGTTAAACTGAAACATTTACGGGAAAGTGATAGAGTAGCGGTTGAAGCTCTGTTGCTGCAGTTCACGGTTTTTTTTTAATCCGAGTGGTCCTTTACCAATAATTCCACTCATGCAACACAGAATACCAACAGGCAGTAATGCTCCAGTTTACAAGAATTCATATTGAGTTCCAGAGTGTATGTAGCCGGTTATGGAGAATTTATTAACTATCAGCTAGCTGACGGTACTATTGAGTACAGTGGTAGTCTTTGGGGGGGGGGGGGGGCACCGGTAATTTTGGTATCCCAATGCACGAACGATCACCAGTGCATATCTGATTCCAAACGTAAGACACTTTCGATAACTTTGCCCGTTATAACTTTTCCTCTATATTGATTTAAAGAGCCGATACCTTCAGATAGAAGTAGCGACAGAGGATATCAAAGACAGCATTTATCAGGATTCATGTCCAATATCGGCGAATGCGATTCCGAGTCAAGAATGCACCCACCACCATCCAAAGATCGTTGGATGGGGATGGTGTGCTGAGGGTTCAAATGGCTCTGAGCACTATGGGACTCAACTGCTGTGGTTATCTGTCCCCTAGAACTTAGAACTACTTCCATCTAACTAACCTAAGGACATCACACACACCCATGCCCGAGGCAGGATTCGATCCTGCGACCGTAGCGATCGCTCGGTTCCAGACTGTTGTACCTAGAACAGCTCGGCCACCCCGGCCGGCTGTGCTGAGGGGATTGTATCAAATCAATATTCGATCTATCAGCATGACAAAGCGTCTTTTCAAAGGATATTGCATGTATATCGGTTCAAGTAGGTATTCAGAAGACTGAGAACAGCACGACGAACTCTAAGCATCGATAAATGTCATTTTGTAGCAACGGGGGTAGATTAACTTGGGCATATAATTATCAAGGAAGCCATGAGAACAGACCCACAGATGTTATGAGCAGTACAGAATATTTCGCCACCGAAGTCAGTTAACCTATTGCAGTTTCATTGGTCTCTGTAATTATTATCGTCAATTCATAAAGGACTTTGCTGAAATTGCCTGATCTTTGAACCGTTTTTTTATGGAAAAGTGTGAAATCTGAAATGGTCCACCAAATATCAGAATGCGATAACTACTTCACTGATGGTGGACACAGTTCGGATATCCCAATTTTTAAAAAAAGAATTTATTCTGTTTTGAGGTGCAAATAATATGGCTCTCTGCCCTAAGACAAAGTACAGATGGTGAAGAGCGTACTGTAGCATACGCATGCTGACAGTTGAACAAAGCAGAGCAAAATTATTCGACACCTGAGAAGTTAATGCTAGCAGTAATCTATAGTATTACGCAATTTTGCTCTTACTTAAGTTTAAGGTAGTGGCGGACCACGCTGTTCTTAAATGGTTATTAGAATTGAAGGACACTTGCAGCGGATTAACAAGGTGGCCACACCATTTGAGTGAATTTGGTTATGAGGTGATACGCAAATTAGGAAAAAGGCCTAATACCGACAGATTGAGCAGAAAAACTGAAGCTCTACCAATACTGGACAAGAGCATTGCTGAATGGTGAAAGGTTCGGACTACTAATTCTGACCATCAACAATACAAGCCGCATTCCCAGTTGACCACACATGACACTTTGCAGTGCAGAACAATAAGATGTGAATTGCAAGTGGTAGTACCTGCAGCTTTCCGCAACAAAGTCTTGGCACAAGCACATGGCCATATGTTGTCAGGCTATCGTGGGCGAGGAGCAGCTGATAGATCAATTGTCTAAAAATTTGGTGGAAGACAAGAAAACGAGAGTCACGCAATATGTCAGGAACTGCGTAACTCGTGCAAAACAATCTGATCTTCGTCAACTAGCGATTCTGTTAAGACGTCTACCGGCAGCATCTAAACTGTTTAAAATGCTTGAATTTGTCTTTTTAAGCCTATGTAATGAAACAACTTCAGGAAATAAATACATATTGACTGTAACCGGCCATTTCTCGTGTTATGTAGTAACGGGTGCAATTCCTCACCAAAAAGCGAATACAGTTGCTCAGACGTTAGTAAATAATTGGTTGGTAACATTTGGAAATCCATTCCCACTAATTACAGACCAGGGTACAAATTTTACGTCCGACCTTATGAAGCAATTGTGTCGTTTGTTCCGAAGTTGCAAGCTGTGAACAAGCTCCTTCCTCCCTCAAGCCTATGAGACAATAGAGATATTTCATTGCACGATTTTAAAATGCTTTTTATATTAGCGATAATGATGAAAATAGGGAAATATATTTAAATTTTGCAACCACGGCATACACTTCTAATGTCCATACGCCTACTGGTCTTTCGCCATAGAAGATAATATATGGGAAAAAAATGCCTTCACCTTTCGAAGTGATTAATCTGAACCTTGGATCCACTGATGAAACAGTAAATAGCTTTCTAAGCAACTGCGAGGCATTTGGCAGCAAGTAAAATGCGCGTATAGGAAAGTCTTATAACGACAGGAGCAGATAGAGCAATGCGAAGGGAAGTTACTGCAATACAGGATTTGCCAATGGGGGTTTGACAGGAACCCATATACACCAAAAGAAGTTGCTGGCCTAATAAAATGGACCACAGTCAGTTGTGGAAATGACATCACCTGTCCATGTGATAATTTTAAAAGAAAATCAGCACATCGCTCAGATTTATCTGTGCACCAGATAACCCTTGACTGCTTCGTCGCTACGGTCGCAGGTTCGAATCCTGCCTCGGGCATGGATGTTTGTGATGTCCTTAGGTTAGTTAGGTTTAACTAGTTCTAAGTTCTAGGGGACTAATGACCTCAGCAGTTGAGTCCCATAGTGCTCAGAGCCATTTTTGAACTGCTTCGTAAACAAAGTTCAGACATAGTAAAGGAATTAGGTGTAAACTAATAGCTGTATGGTAATGGAATAATAACTAAAGTCGTGTAACGTGTAATGACGCTACTATAGGTACTCCAAACTGAAGAATTCCAGACGAATTTCCTGAAGTAAGAGGGAGACGTTGTTCCCCAGGATAGTCTCTCTTGCGGACACTAAAATTTCATCCAAGTTCTACTTTGACAGCTCCAGGAATGTGAACTGCCTGCCAGTGACTAGTCGGCTGCCAGCTAGGGCCAATTCATGAACGAGTTATGCCAAACACGGAAGGTATTGCAACACGGGGGAACGAGCAAATGCCCAAATCTCTAAGCGTAGTATAATGAGATGATGAAAGCTGAGGGAACCGTCGTTCGTACGACAAAGCAGACTTTCGTAAGGAAGGCTAAGCACAACGCAACCTTGAGAACTGAGGTGTCGACCTAGCAGAAAAGAGCCTCTGGAAAGTGAAGCTGCGAAAGTGTGAAGTCACGGGGAGAGCTGACAGCGGTTAAAAACCAGAACAAACGATGGTACAGCTATCTCCACAGCCAGAGAGTAAATGGAAAACGCCAGCAGAAATACCCCACTCTTCTGAACAAATGTCTGATTCGTTAATGCTGATTGCCGACTGCTCGGAGTATAGTCTCGGTGCTTGTTTCAGTTACAACTATCCAATGGAAGGGGAGGCCTCGGAGGTCGACCCTCAGCACACCTAATCATCTGTGGAACCACGTGTCCGTCTGGAAGGGCGCAACTGCTTCCTGCTGCACTATCAAGTGAGGCGACGCTGATGGAGCACAGAGGCCACTATCACTCTGTGGGTCTACTGGAGGCTAGACCTGCAGGACACGGACGATGACCTTCGAATGGGTGGGCACTGCTGGCTGCTCTTCCCATTCTTGTGGCATACACTGATGATGCCAGCTCCTGTTTCCTGAATGCCAGCGAGTACTTCGGGTAGGCCTGGGGTGAGACTCTTCAGTGAAAATTTTCGACGCCTCAAGAGCACTTTGAAGATCGATATGCAGAGCTGGAAGTCACTGGATTCTGTGGTCGATGGCCACCCGTGATGTAGCAGCCCTCACCTGACGCTTCACTGTGCTGCGATACTGCAAGGTGAGTACGAGACAGCCTTCCACAGTTGATGAGGCGCTACCCTGCTGGCCCGGCAGTGGCGCGGCACTTTGGAAGACAGTCCTGTATTACTGCCTACTAAATGTGTTCTTTATTGTCAGAAATGTTTTCCTGGTGCGCTCGAACATGACTAGGCCCTAACTGGCCCTCTCCTGACAACTGTAAGAGTCTGGGACCAGATCTATACAGGGCATTATGTGTGTCGATTGTGCTGTTTTCGATATCCCTATGATTTTATAGTCTCATCCCTCATTACCCACGGAGAATTAAAGCACCCTGTGTGGTCATGCAAATTAATTATGCGGAATAGTAATGTTGTGTAACGGAAGTATCTTACTATATGGTACTTAACCAGCAGAAAAACCCACCTATCGGAGCAGAAAAATGGTAGTATGCTCGTAATTAAAATACCCTGACAGAAAAGTGGAGTTACCAGCTGTCTCAGTCTCCCTTCTTCAGCACCTGTAAATATTCTTCCAAAAATTTTGACATGCAACTCGCATCTCACTTCCACTAGTGTAAATCACTCTCACCGGCTAGTCCATTGCTCTAAGCAGCCCATACATATCCACTCCTTCTTGCCCATTCACACTCACACATTCAGTCCATCTCATTGTCATTTTCTATTTCTGTCTGTCTTTCTTCTGTCTTGCAGCCACAGTCTCCTTCGTTCTGTCCTACTGAGCCTGTCTCCTCTCACTGTCTCTCCTTCCAACACTCCATTTCTGCTAATATCTCACTCATTCAGTCCCATCGCTGCTGTCTCTTCTCACAGTCACTATCTCTTGCTATTGTCTTTGACATAGACTCTCTCTCTCTCTTTCTCTCTCTCTCTCTCTCTCTCTCTCTCTCTATCACTGGCTCTCGCCCACTTCCACTTTCTCCTTCTCTTTACTCCTCTCGCACTGACACTGTCTTCTCCACTCTTTTCTTAGCACTGTTCTGTCACTTTCAACTATGTTCTATTGCCACTGTGTCCCTATATTTCTCTCCCACTCCCATTGTCCCCTTCTCTCTTTTTATAACACAACCACTGCCTAGCGTTTTCCAGTATGTATTACATCTCCCTCTCTTTCCCACAGCCATGTCTCCTTCTCCCTCAGCATAAAAAAGCGCGAATTTGTTCGTATGCTATAATTTTTGAGTAAATTTTTAAAGGTGCTGGAAGGTAAAATGAGACAGCTGGTACCCCAGTTTTGATTCAGAGTTTCTAAATGGGATCATTTCGCCTTTTTTGTGCTCCGATAGGAGCAATTTTCCGCACGATCCATTCTTTTCCTTTTCAGTAACTTTTTGAAAGTTTACTTATCTGAAACTGAAGTAATGCGAAACTAATTTTACACCTCAGACCAGATTGTACGTGCACAAAAATTTTGGATGTACCTGCATCGGTACTGTCAACAGCCTTGCAACAGTGGAAACCCTGGCTCTCGTCAGATCAGCGATGTTAAGGGATGCCTTGCTGGGCTAGCACTTGGATGGGTGACCGTGTACCTGAGCGCTGTTGGCAAGTGGGGTGCACTTGGGCTTGTGAGCCATTTTGTGGAGCTACTTCACTGAGAAGTAGAAGTTGTAGTAACGAAAGCCGATAACGTGTGGGAGAACTGTATGCTGGCTACTTGCCCCTCCACATCCACATCCATTGACTACCTGTAGACCGAGGATGACACGACAGTCGGTTAGTAACGTTGGGCATTCCGCGGTCTGTTCGGACGAAGAGAAGATTACTTCAGTTCACAATATGTGGTTCCCAGAACCCTTCTGATGATATTGGAGACCTTTCACAGCTTATTTCTCCTTGTTACATTACTTTTTAAGCAACGTTTTCGCCTCAAGCCTGAGTTTACGTGAGTATTTGACACCCGTATCTCGGAGACGGTTAAAGATATCAACAAAATTTTCCAAACTGTTTGAGAACATGATCTTTGTACAATATCGTAATGATTACAGCCATTTTCTGTGCGTAGCCGTCTTGGAATCCGCCGCACGGGTTTGGTGTGTTTTGGGATTGAAAGTTTTGAAAACGGGAAGACGGTAGTTCTAGATAAATGCCTAGTGAATATAAAGTTAAAATATGAGCAGTTTGCTGCGGTTATTGACATTTAAGCTCACACGACACTTTACGTGCGTATTTTATGTGTACAGGTAGGGTATCTTGCAACCTCTTATTTCAGAAACTAATAGAGATGTCTCGAAAGTTTTCAAGTTTATTCGAGATCAAGATCTTAAAAATATGTCGTAAAAATTCCATTTTCTGTGCGTAACCGTCTCGGAACCTGCGGCTCGGTTTCAGTCCCCAGAAACAATGTTCCCGGGTTGTCTGTCAACAACGGATAAAGACTTCTGGAAAACGGGAGATGACAGGTCTAGGTAAATGCGTAGAGAATAAACCGTTAAAACTGCCACAGTTTACTGCGTTTATTTATTTAGATATCTGCTGCCGGAAGGCAAAAATGGTGAAAATGCCTTCTTCGTGCTTGCTCAGCAGCCAACTTGAGTTAGATGGCGCCTACACAAGCCCGTTAAGACGCACTGCAGGACACATCCAGTGCAAAAAGAGCCAATTGATTTACTCCATTTGTCTAAGCCGAAAGAATTGTGCAATATTCAAACTTTGACCCTGTACTGTATTTACACTAAGACGATCATTCTGTTGGGTATACAAATGGTCACAACCCCAAGGGCTATTCAGAAGACTTGATCTTACCTTTCTACCACCAGTCGAAACCGAGGTATGAGCGCCGATCTTACCTTTCTGTCAACAGTCCAAACCGAGGTATGAGCCTCGGAAAGAAACCGTTTTTATGCGAGGAATTTTGCAACAAGCTGGTATCACGTGCTGTCGCATGCGTACTGAGAAGAGTGGCTCAGTCAAACATGACAATATGAGTGCCACATCACGTATACTGAATAGAGCTATGATCGTCTAATCTATAGCAGAAATAAATGGTCACAGTCACAATTAGATTTATTATCGAAAATCAAAACGCATGAATTACCCACTGAGGTAAATGGTGGTGGTGATGGTTAGTGTTTAACGTCCCGTCGACAACGAGGTCATTAGAGACGGAGCGCAAGCTCGGGTTAGGGAAAGATTGGGAAGGAAATCGGCCGTGCCCTTTCAAAGGAACCATCCCGGCATTTGCCTGAAACGATTTAGGGAAATCACGGAAAACCTAAATCAGGATGGCTGGAGACGGGATTGAACCGTCGTTCTCCCGAATGTGAGTCCAGTGTGCTAACCACTGCGCCACCTCGCTCGGTACTGAGGTAAACAATTGAACATTTAATACTTGGATAAGTGGTTCTAATGATGGACACTAACCTGGCACATGTGGATGAATCATAATAACTGCGAAGTTATGAGGTTAATACAGGAAAATCATCAGTGACCGTAAACATGCTTATTAAATTACAGGAAGGACACGGAAAAATGGGATAGAATACCAGTGAAATCGCCAAACAGCACTTTTAAAGGAATCTAGCTGGCTGCGAACAATCAGAACGGATAACTGGCTTGTGAAGGGAGTTGACTAATAGCGAATCCTTACAGAATTGATGGCTGGAACGAAGGCTCATCTTACCAGTTCGTAGTGTAATCGTGGAAGGCAGTGGCGATAGCGGCTTGATATTCTGAATTAAAATCCCTCTCTATAGTCAGTATTCAGCAGAAACGTCCTTCTGTGCAACCGCTAGGCTCACCTCATCGGTCGTCCAGCAATAAGTCTCTACTCCATGGTCGCCTTGCTGCTAGCCATTACTCTTCCAAAGTCTAACGCGATGTCATCAATCTTAAAGCGTCAGTCGTGTTCTCTTTCTGGCTGCTCCATAACTGTAAGAACAAGTAATCTCTGGTCAATAGGGGCAGACATTCTGAGTTCGTCCAGTAAAACTCAAGTAAAGATGTTAAAAAATCTCCTACTTTTTCGGATTTTTACTACTTCCAACCAGCAGTACCCTTGGGTGGGACGGTAGGCAGAAAATCTCTCCCACCCTTGGTACCAGACTTATGAGACGGCCAACATATAGACACGACCAACAAAGTGTGTGCTCTATGGAAAATAACAATAAGCACCAATGTTCAACGTCACGTTTCTGTAAAGCTTCAAAGTCACCTAATGTTGCAACAATGTTACACAGGCATGGAAAATTGAGGATACTTTTCACAAAAGTCACACTACAAAAGACAAAATTTTCAGGAAACGCATTTTATTACATTACTAGGAAAAAATGTGAATGTCTAGAACAGTAAATAAAAAGCGCTAGTTTGCTTTTGTTCTACAGTATTACTTTTATTGTATTAATCAGTGTTTGGCTTACAAGGCCCTCTTCAGATATTTAAATTCAGTAAACTTTATTATAATGTTGGTATGGCGAGAACCGACGGATGATTCAGTTAACAAGATAAAATTTCCTACAAAATTATGTTTCACAAATAAACTCTAGATAATTAGATAATCGTGGTAAAACTATTATCAGCTTTCAGTTGCAAATAAAATGAGGACACTTTTCAAAACTGAACATCTACAGAGAACTATTTTGTAGCACTAATAATCTAGTTTATTTTAACATACTGAACAAATTACAAATAAATACACTGTACTGCATTATTTTCACTGTCATGTTTATCGCAGCACTCTAGGACCTTTCCGCGGAACTCTTGGGCTGCTTCTGATGATCCATCAACAAACCTCTTTAGCTTCTTTACACTTGCTTAACACTCAAATGTTTTAGAGGTTTTATTACAACTGATAGATCAATGTCCCTGAAACTATGTTAGTTTTCTACATTTTTAACAATGGTCGGAGTGGAGAAGTATATTGTTTCGACATTGCAGATGGCACTACTTAAAAAAAAGGAAACCTGGCTTGAGACTTTTGAATGGTAGCTTCCTTTTCATTAATCTGTTAGTTGTAGCCTTGAAATTGCTTAAATGTCAGTCGTTACCGAGAACATACAGGTATTATGTGGGGCCTAGAACTTCATGGCAGTGTGATGGTAACTTTTTGGTTTCAAATTATCTTAATTCCTTTTGAATACTACCAAATATCCTGTCAGGAGGCATGTAACCATGATCATTAATTGGGAAGTAATGACCTACTTTCTCGAAAACTGACAACAAATATCTACCACGAGCAGCAGGTGTTTACATTCGGCAAAACACGTTATTTGTATATGTTGAGGTCTGAAAAATATTCGCAGTTTTGTGTGCAAGATTAAACAAGCAAATAGTAAGTTTTCATAAAACTCATGCAGTACAATGGATTCGTCTCATTTAGTAGCACACAAATACAAAATGCCTAACTTTTGTAGAATTTGTGGTTAATGAGTTATGTGAAATAATGACAGAGGCGCACTGTTGAAGAGCACTGGGGAAAAGAGAGGCGACTGGCTTCCGATAAACCAGTTTTCTTTACTGACATGAATGAATTTCGCAAGTAGTTTTACGTAATAACCTATCACAGGTAATGAATAATTATGCCACTTGAACTTAGAAAAGTATTGTTCCACCGGAAAAACTTCTGTTGATGATAAAGAAGATTACTATTTGGAATATAATTAATTGTATAGTTTTCAAACATTGTTGTTGTGATGGTCTTCAGTCCAGAGACTGGTTTGATGCAGCTCTCCATGCTACTCTATCCTGTGCAAGCTTCTTCCTCTCCCAGTACCTACAGCAACCTACATCCTTCTGAATATGCTTAGTGTATTCATCTCTTGGTTTCCCTCTACGATTTTTACCCTCCACGCTGCCCTCCAATACTAAATTGGTGATCCTTTGATGCCTCATAACATGTCCTACCACCCGATCCCTTCTTCTAGTCAAGTTGTGCCACAAACTCCTCTTTTCCACAATTCTATTCAATACCTCCTCATTAGTTATGTGATCTACCCATCTAATCTTCAGCATTCTTCTGTAGCACATTTCGAAAGCTTCAATTCTCTTCTTGTCCAAACTATTTATCGTCCATGTTTCACTTCCATACATGGCTACACTCCATACAAATGCTTTCAGAAACGACTTCCTGACACTTAAATCTAAATTCGATGTTAACAACTTTCTCTTCTTCAGAAACGCTTTCCCTGCCGTTGCCAGTCTACATTTTATATCCTCTCTACTCCGACAATCATCAGTTATTTTGCTCCCCAAATAGCAAAACTCCTTTACTACTTTATGTGTCTCATTTCCTAATCCAATTCCCTCAGCATCACCCTACTTAATTCGACTAGATTCCATTATCCTCGCTTTGCTTTTGTTGATGTTTATCTTATATCATCCTTTCAAGACATTGCCCATTCCATTTCAAACATATTATCGTAATTTGTTATAGTTGAATTTCATCCTTTTGTTTCTTGTATAACAATTAAACTTAAACATATTGTATTACAAATATTGTAACGTGGCACGTTGCAAATCAGTAAATAAATAAATAAAACAGTCGTTATAAGGACGATCCTGCTCCATGTGAACTGGACAGTTGGTAGTAAAGACTGTTATGTTACTTCATAAAATAACAAGTGTACCAAGAAGCCATAATTAATATGTCTGGTTCTTTGAAAAGCCTTGGGAAAGACATTAACACCGCGAAAAATTCTTATACCAATAAGCCAGAACATTACCGAGCACTGGTCGCTGCGTGACGCAATGCCGCCTCATGGTGTTAGAGCACATGACATTGGAAAGAAAGTACATAAGCGATGCAGAGGCGAACGGGGACTCATTCAAGTGACGATACGGATCGATTCTTTTCTTTTATGAGAGAATTTGGGGATGGATCATTAGTCTTATCACCGGTTTCATGCTGCCCTCCACGAATTTCCGTATTGTACCAATCTCTTCATCTCAGAGTACCGCTTGCGCTCCACGTCCTTAATTATCTGTTGCGTGTATTCATATCTCTACCATCTACTACAGTTTCTACTCTCTGTAGCTCCCCCTAATACCACAGATGTTATCCCCCGATACTTTAATACAGTTATTATCGTCCCATGGCTTGTTCTTGTCAGTATTTTCAAAATGTTTGTTTCTCTGCCGATTTTGCTACAATCCCGCTCATCCCTTACTTTATCAGTACATCTTATTTTCAGCATCCTTTCTCTTCCTATCCGACTTTCCCACAGTCCATGATTCACTACAATACACTGCTGCGTTATTAACGCAAACTCTCAGAAATTTCTTCCTCAAGTAAGGCCGATGTTCGATACTAGCGGAATTCTCTTGACAAGGAATGCGCTCTACGTCTGTGTTAAACCTATTTCTTATGTCCTTCTTGCTTTGTTATTCACTTGTTATTTTGCTTCCAAAGTGACAGAAATTGATAACTATGTCCACTCTTTTTTTTTCGTCAGTCTTCTAACTGGTTTGATGCAACCCGCCACGAAATCCTCTCATGTGGCCAACTCTTCATCTCTGGGTAGCATATGCAGTCTATGTTCTCAATTATATGCTGGATATATTCCAATCTCTCTCTTCCTCTACAGTTTTTGCCCTCTGCAGTTCGCTCTAGTACCATGGAAGTCATTCTCTGATGTGTTACAGACATCCCATCATCCCCTCCGTTCTCCCTGTCAGTGTTTTCCATATATTCCTTTCCTCTCCGATTCTGCGCAAAACCTTCTCATTCCTTATCAGTCCACGTAATTATCAGCATTCGTCTGTAGCACCACATCTCAAATTCTTTGATTCTCTTCCTTACCGGTTTTCTCACACTCCGTGTTTCACTAACATGCAATGCTGTGCTCCAAATGTACATTATGAGAAATTTCTTCCTCAAATTAAGGCCTATGGTTGATACTAGTAGACTTCCCTTGACCGGGAATGCCCTTTTTGCCAGTGCTATTCTGATTTTGATGTCCTCCTTGCTCCGTCCGTCAATGCTAACTTTGTTGCCTAGGTAGCAGAATTTCTTAATTTCATCTACTTAATGACCATCAATCCTGATATTTACTTTCTCGCTATTCTCATTTCTGCTACGTCTCATGACCTTCGTCTTTCTTCGATTTACTCTCAGTCCATCTTTTGTATTCATTAGACTTAATTTCATTCAGCAGATTGCAATAAAACCTTGGTTGCATCGTAGAGGCTCCAACATATAATTTATTAACCAATGAGAATTTATTTCATTCTGAAATGTAAGTAATTGTTTGTAAAGTAACCTTTTTACAGTCAGACACTATTTTATTTTTGTATATCGTGTGTGAAAAGCCATTGTTAACATCTCACATTAATGTTCACTAATGCATGTCCAGATGCTGTGTTGTGCACACAACATAGATCATACATCACACTGCAAGCAAGTAAGAGGGAATAGGTTCGCAGATGTGCACTGCCCCGGTGACTGGAGGTACACACGTCCCCTAGCCAAAAACTGACACGAAAGTGGTCCATATAGACCAGTCCACTCTGAAATAGCACATGAAAAAAATCAACTACACGTGTGTTAAACACCTAAGTCTTTCCCTAGTCTTAAGGTAGCTATGCCTTGTGGTCCCATCTTACATGACATACATGTTATGAATATGATTACATTGGAGCCGGTGTCAGCCAGTGAAAGCAATAAATACTGTAATATTATTACAGCTTAAAAATCTGTCTGCATCTATACATAAAATATGAGGCGACATCGATGTTGTGCGACCACTCGTTGTAATATGTAAGCCTGTGTGGCAGGTGCAATAGACTGTATTGTGTTTAAGTATGGTATAAACATAATCCACATCGATTTACATGCATGCACACTATAACAAGACAAAGTGTATGATCTAAAAACGTATGAGATTTGAACTAAGCCTCAACCTTGCACGCCCGGCTACTCATGCGGTCTGCCGCGCTGCTTTCCGAGCGGGAAGGCGTACCGGTCCCCGGCGCGAATCCGCCCGGCGGATTAGTGTCGAGGTTCGGTGTGCCGGCCAGCCTGTGGATGGTTTCTAAGGCGGTTTTCCATCTACCTCGGCGAATGTGGGCTGGTTCCCCTTATTCCGCCTGAGTTACACTGCGCAAACATTGTTTCCTTGTACGCGTACACCATAATTACTCTACCACTCAAGCATTTTGGGCTACACTCGTCTCGTATGAGACGTTCGTGGGGGTATCCACTGGGGGCCGAACCAAACAATAACCGTGGGTTCGGTGTGGGGCGCCAGTTGTGCGGGTGGACTGCTGTGGCCTGTTGTGAAACACTGAGGGCTATGGCGGGACGAAGCCTCTCCGTCGTTTCTAGTCCCCGGTTTAACACATACATACATACATACATACATTACATACATACATATAAGGCTCAACCTTAATGATAAATCGGAAAACTAAGTTTTTGGGCAAGAGAGACATATCTAGTATTCGACGTCTCAGGACCGTTTAGGAAAAGCTTGTGGTTCAGGACCCATGAGGTGATGGTGACAAAATACGCAGCCTTGGCATGGCTTGTGAGTTGGGATTAGAGTCGTGGCTTGTCACGAAGATGGTTTGCTGGAGGCTGGGATTGTCCTGGAGCAGGTGTGGCTATCAAACCACAGAAGTGTATCATCGCCAGAAGCAACTGAGCACGGTGCGACTATCGTTTCAAGTCTCTGGTTGCTAGTGGCATACAGGAGGCTATGAATATTTGTAACAAAAACCCTGTAGCAGTTTAATTCCTACTACACTAGGTTGTACAACACGACCACTTGTTACATGGCAAAAGCGTTCTTTGTTAGAAAATGAACCCAACACCTCCGCAATGTAACGGTTACATAGCAAGAAGTTGCTTGTATCCAAGTAGGCTAGATGCACCATCTTTTTTATTTCTGATTAAAAACTTATCTGTAATAATAATATATTGTCCAAATCAACACACTAATGCGCCAGACATAACCTGCTGGGCGCCGAATATGTCTTGAATGCTGTACAGTGTGTTTGAAACGTAATGCTGCTACATACAAATCTGTGAGAGGTCATAAAATATTCCTAAAAGCTTAAATAAATAGATCATGCAATGTGCAACTGTTAGACAAGCTGTCTCACTTGGATTTTCTTAATTTCCCGCCGTTCTACACTGGGCTATTTCACTGTATCATAGGGGTAAAGGAAAAATCCTTGGTTTGCCATGTTTTATTGTGATATCATATTGGCAGCCATCTTTGACTGCCGTATTGGGTCAGAAACTAACCTACTAAGTCAGTGATGAAGATAAGGCTCATGACAGCCATCTTGGACCGCCATATTGGGTCTGCCCTAATTAAGCCAACAATAAAGATATGAGCCATGACATGTAATATTTCTCATTAAGAGCAAAGGCCATGGCAACACGTTGGATTATAGTATTTGATCATAAGTTATCCTAATTAAGCCAATGGTAAGGATAAGTCATAAGAGGGTAGTAGCCTGTGACTTATACGCAAGGCATTCGGGCTAGAAGGATGTGGGAAGAGACGGATGAGGGGAATAGAAATCATAAATTAATAATAAGAGTGACAGGTGGGGAAAATATGGTAACGTAATAAAACACTGCTCCAGACCCAGCAAAACAATCATACTTCCTTTAGATTAAGTACAGGTGTCATACAAAATGATGCCCTATCTAAAGTCTTCGTCAACTCTGAATAAGACATAATAGTAGTAATAATTTGGAATGAAAAGCTGGAAGCGTATCACGGGTCATCATTCATCTAGAAAAAAAGTAACAACATAGTGAAGTAAACTGGATGGGATTGGGAGTCGATTTTGCTGTACTAATTAAAAACCTGGTAGGTGCAATAATACAAGTTACTGTCTTGGAACTGACAACCAGCAGAACAAGATGAAGAATTTCTGCAGAGAAGAAAAAATTTATCGCTAATGTACAGCTCGGAACAAAGTTTTTGTAGACAGAGATTGATCAAATAAAAATGATAAAATAGTTCAAGTATCTAGCCCAGATAATCCAAGAAAATGTGTTAAGAATATCTGCTGTAAGTGAAAGGGTTAACGAAATGAAAAACGACAGGTAAAACAAAAAAAAAAAATATTTGCTTTGAGAAATTTATATCAAGAAAAGCAAAAATAATATGGAACTTCTTGGCACTGAAAAGAAATACATCTGTGAAAGCGAATGCTTAGCTCTCTATTATAAATAAAATAAAGAACAAATATTACAGAAGAACCGTGAGGACACTTAGGTCTCATAGGAACTCAAAAACCTGGAAGTAAAAATCAAGGATGAGATATATCAAAATATATAACGAATAATAGAAATAAAAGAAAGGAATAGCGATTTTTTATATTTATAATGGATGAACGGCAAAAGTTCAACAAAACAAATTATCAAGAACTAAAAAAACTGGATCCGAGAAGTTAAAAATGATTTAGAAGTACGCAGCATAATAATAGAAGGAGCTCAGAGCATATATTTCCTAAAGGAAAACATTGAGTTCAGAGGAGTTCCAAAGCAGAAGGAGTAAGACAAAAGGTTTGAGTAAAGGAAGACAATATTAACATGGTAAATAGATGAAAGAGTATTGCGGAAAAACAAAAGAGCAAATGCGAATGAAATTATATTATCACATTATACCTATTCGACGAAAGTGGAAGGAAAAAGAATACTAGCATTGGTATCCAGATATGTAGAAAAAGTGAGTACAGTTGCAGCTTCTTTAGATAATTAGGATTGTTCTTGATGTTTCTTGTTTCAAGTACTTATATTTTATATATATGGAATGAAACTAATGAATATACTAGAAGTACTTACAGAATACAGCGAACCTCCATCTGTGCCTTGCCAATCATTGGGGTCTCGTGAGATACCGTACTATGTGCGACGCTGTGATTATTTTTAACGTATGTGATACGACTTTTCTTTTGATTTGGACGTAGAGAATCACTAATTCTGCGTAATTCCTGGTAACGAACGTTTTTTGTAGCCGAGGTAATTTCCGTTCTGTTCTGTTCTCTGAAATGTGAAGCGCCATTGCATAATAAATATGTAAAATGATTCATTTGGATATCGAAATTTTGCTATCGGTGTTGACTGTTAATTTCCGTGTCAGTCGATGCATTATTTATTTCCCCCGTCCGGACTACGAAACTCCCATCCAGTATTTGGCGGGATTAGCTGCAAAGCCTGCTCTTTGCAGGCTGTCCCATTTTTGAACATCTCAGCAGATGACAGATGCGTTCTGTAAATTTTCCGCAGAAATGTATGGTATTTTCTACTTCAAGTTGCATTTGTCATGTTTCTGGATCCATGTTTCACCAAGAGGTACGAATCTGAAGTCGATTCAGATCTACCTTGGTAGAAGAAGGCAGGTAGTGACCCACTATTATTTCTTACTTTAGTGTGACGTAAGAATATTCATTTTAGATTTTTCATTATTGGAGTCTGTTAAATTCTTGGTTGCCGAGCCTGCGAGTGATGCATGATTACCAGACAGATGATTTCTGTTGTCTATAATTTGTTTCAGACTTTCTGACCGATAACGTGGATATAATTGCCAGTGAGAGGGAGGAACAGAAGTTGGCAAGAAATACCAGGAATAAGATATACTGTCTGACTGACAGACGAAGTGCGTTTCGTGCGACGAAGTAGCTTACACAGAGAAAGCTTATGCAGATTTTCAAGGCTAATGCTCTATATCTACGCCCCATCCCCCCCCCCCTCCAAGTTTGTCAAGCTAACTTAGGGAACCGGTTGAATTAAACAACATCGCAAAATTAAACTGCATTAAAAAGAGCAAATCTTTATCCTATTACAAATCTATTCCTGAAACTGAATGAAAAACTCATTAAGATGAAGTTAGAAGACACAGTACAGAAGAACTGGCGGCTATAGTTCCCACAAAAATACCAAAACAACCAGTATTTATGGAAGTAATGCAGAGTCAATGAAGTACAGGAGAATACCGCTTCAATGTAAAGTGCTACATTTCTTAAAATATGTATAGGGAGCAAAAGAATATCTCTCAAAACTGGTAGCAAAAATAATATGACTGTTCAAGAAAGGTGACACGACAATTTGTATTAACCACAGAGGAATAAGTCTACTTGACACAATGTAAAACATTACGCTATCATTATAAACAATAACCTCAAACCAGTAATCGCGTATTAACGTACTGACGGGCAAATGGGTTTTTAGGAAAGGACACTTAGCTCTGAAGCTAATTTCAGTGTACGCAACCTACTGAGTAAAAAACAGACTCAACCGAGAAATAGAACGTTTAGAGGTTTTGAGAAGTCTTTGTTAATGTTTTAGGAGAAAAATTATGAAATTAACAGAGTACCATTCATCTGTTATATAATAACTAAGAGCATACGCGAATACCCTTCGTTTGTGTCGGTTCTTGGTGAAAAAGTGACAGACCCAGTTCCTACAAACAAAGGAGTGAGATAAAAGCATAACTTATCTCGTTCCCTGTCTAATACTTAAATCAACAGACAGAGTTTAAAGTTTACACTGGGGTACAACTCAATTAACTTACAGTATTAAAAGCATTTCTTGGTAATGACGACGTTACAGTTATTTCAAAGAATGAAAGTGACCTGCATACGGCTTTGATTGAAATGAATAACGTATGTTTATTAATTTCATTATAGAAAACTAAACCCAAGCAGAGTAAAATAGCCGTTAACAAATAGATCTACATCTACCTCTACATAGAGACTCTGAAAATCGCTCTTAATCGCCTGGCAGATGGTTCATTGAACCACTTCATGATAATTCTCTATTACTCTAATCTCGAACGGCGGAAAAAACGAACACCTATACTTTTCCGTGCGAACTCTAATTTCCCGCATTTTATTATGATGATCGTTTCTCCCTGTGTAGGCCGACATAAATGAAAAAAAAAAATATTTTCGCATTCGAAGGAGAAAGTTTGGGATTGAAAATTCGTGAGAAGATCCCGCGACGACAAAAAACGCCTTTGTTTTAATGATGTTAACCCCAAATCCTGTATCATGTCCGTGACACTCTCTCCCCTATTTCGTGACTATACAAAACGTGCTACTCTTCTTCGAACTTCCTCGATGTACTCGTTAAGCCTATCTGGTAAGGATCCCAGACTGCGCAGCAGCACTCCAAAAGGGGACGGACAACCATAGTGTAGGGAGTCTCTTTAGTAGATCTGTTACATTTTGTGTTCTGCCAATAAAACGTAGTCTTTGTTTTGCCGTACCCGCAACATTTCCTATGTGTTCCTTCCAATTTAAGTTGTTTGTATTTGTAATTCCAAGGAACTTAGCTGAATTTACAGTCTTTAGATTTGACTGATCGTGTAACTGAAGTTTAACTATTCCTTTCAGCACTCATGTGGATGACCTCATACATTTCATTATTTATGGTGAACTGCCAATTTTAGCAACATACAGATATTTTTTCTAAATCGTATTGCAATGTGTTTTGATCTCCTGATGACTTTACTAGAGGATGAACGACAGGATCATTTCCTAAATCGTCTATATAGATAAGGAACAGTAGAAGGTCTATAACTGTACCTTGAAGAACGCCAGAAATCACTTTTGGTTTAGTTGTTGACTTTTCGTCAACTACTACGACCTGTGACCTCTCTGACAGGAAATCACGAATCGAGACGATATTCCACAAACACGCAATATGATTACAAGCCGCTTGTGTGATACAGTGCCTTCTGGAAACCTTTAATACAGAATGAGTTTGGAATCCCTTGCCAATAGCACTCAACACTCCGAGTGAGTAAAGAGCTGGTTGCGTTTCACAAGAACTTTTGTTTTCTAAATCCGTATTGACTGCGTGTCAGTGGGCCTTTCTCTTTCAGGTAATTCATAATGTTCGAGGACAATATGTGTTCAGAAATTCTGTTGGATGTAGACGTTAATGATACGGGTCTGTAGTTTAGTGGATTACTCCTACTACCTTTCTTGAATACTGATGTGACTGCGAAACTTTCCTATCTTTGGGTAAAGATCTTTCGTCTAACGAGCGGTTGTATATGGTTGTTACGTATGGAGCTATTCCATCAGCATATTCTGAAAGGAACCTAATGGGTGCACTGTCTGGACAGGACGACTTGCTTTTATTGATATGATTTAAGTTGCTTCCCTACTCCGAGGTTACCTACTTCTAAGTTACTCGTTGTGACAACTGTTCTTGACTAGAAATCTGAAATACAATACGACAAATGAAGCACTTCAGGAAACTTGGTTCTAATACACTGTATGATTATGAGAAAGACATACAGAAACGGAATGTGCTCAATAACATTTATAGGACAATTTTCAGGTATCAAAAAATAATGGTCTTCAATTTACATGATTGGAATTTTATAAAGCTGTTGCTTCACCAAAACTATTACATTGATGGAAAAAATTGCAACGCCTGGAAGGAGTTATGCGAGATAAACGAATGTCAGTAGGCGCGTTTCCCCATCCGAAAGATGATGCCTATTTAGTTTTCGCGGCAGTCGCATAAGAGCAGCGCAAGTAGCACCACTTTGAGGATACAAATCAGGTTTTCATTAAGTACACGCTCTGACGGTAGTGAACGTTAGTTACTTTTGCGACTGAACGTGGTGAATCAAGAATGCCTTTAAGGCGAGAAAGGCGCAATTATCAACACCTCACAGATTTCGCACTACGTTGTATAACTGGGTTACGAGAAGCTAGATGTTCCTTCTGTGATACTGCAGAAAGACTTGGCGGGAACAGTAGATTATTGCTAGCAGCGGTGATCATGGGAATGTATGGGAATGTATGGTCGAAAGAAGACCAGGCTCCGGAAGCTCACGTGACACTATCGATAGGGAAGGCCACCATGTTCCGTATATGGGTATGGCACATCATACTGCGTCTGCAGCAGCAATCTCAGCAGCAGTTGGCACTATAAAGACTCGAGGAACTGTTAAAAATAGGTTACTTTTCGGACAGCTTGTAACGCCGGAAATGCATATCCTCATATTTCCATCTATTGTACTATAATTTGTTTTCCTTATTTTTGTTACCTGAATATATGACATTTCTGTGTCTTTACATATTGTAATTGTTTTACTATTTGTATATATATATATTAATGCATTTATGTCGATGTATAATTGGTTTGTTTCGTAAATATTATTTGTATTTTCACGCTGGGTCTTGCCTAGGGAAAACTGCTATCGAACGATTACATCGATAGGTCGTGTGAAGACTCAAAGTGTGTAGGATCTTTGGTAGTGTTAACTCTGCCGCGTGGAGCGCGGGCAGAGCTGGGGGAGTCTGGCTGGAGTAGCGAGTGGAGCAGGTGTGTTGTGTGACGCTCCCGCGAGTTGCCGCGCTTTCGGGGTTTGGCAGCATGTAATTGCGCTCGACTCGCGATGATAGTTTCTGACATGGTGTCGCGGACGGGAAGCATTAGCTGGCGCACATCAAGAGCCCGTTTCGCCTGGTGACCGTGTCGAGAAGAAGGCGCGCCAACATCCAGCTTCTGCAACAGCGACGGCCGACAATGGGTGACTGTCGCCACCTCCTCGATCGACGGCTTCAAACCTTCAATCAACCAACAAGGAAGACTAAAACCACGTAAAGTTTCAGAACTGTATGGCAGACCTCAGCTTTTCAAATTGTTCCATTTGCCTCGCAAAATTACAGCAACTTAGCATGAACCTTAGTTGCTCATTGTCCCAATTGCATTGCCAAGCAGGGTCCCTTCCTTTTCCGAAATGAACCCGAGTGTCGTTGAAATTCATACGCCAGCAATATCATTCGATTTCACTGCTTTAATTTCAAAGTTCAATTTAAGTATTCATAGCTGGCTACAATAGTTAGATTACACAAGCACAAATTAAGAGTGCGAGTTTTGTTACCGTATTTTAGCTTACCTGTGACTGCAGCTCAGCTTGGTACGTACTAAATTTTACTATTGTTAATTGTTCAGAATCGTTTAATTCAAGTTCAAAGTTAAATCTCTTCTTTCTAAATTGCGTAGATTCAAGTAGCTTTAGAAATGATTGTTGAGGTAGTCCAAGACTAACTGTATTTCGATATGCTTCAGAAAGAAAGCTCACTATTAACTTCAGTCACTAAATTAACTTTCGATTTTCCGGTTCCATTAATTCTTTTGCTAAATTAAGTCAGAGTACAGCGAAAGTTATTACTTCTGACAAACTTTCAGTTTTCACACTACACGTGTCAACCTTCAGTTGCCATGCTTCTAGTGCTAATTATATGTGTAATTACCTTTCTTTTTCAGTTACTATAGTAATTGTCCTTAGGACTGGCGACCGTAATTTCACCCAAATCTCAAATATCTAATTAACGCTTGTTAATTGTTAACGTAACGGCCGCACATTTACTTTCTTCATTTACTTTACCCCGTTTCAAAATTAATTTCCACCAGTTTCATTTGCATTTTTTCTTTCATTTAGATGTAGCCCTTTCCTCCCTCTTTACCGACAGATTAACTTCGGTGACGATTGCGTTTCCCAAATTTCCATTAGGTACACGCGGTTTAATTTTTCACTGTCATTAAGGTCGATAAATGAGGGTGAGGTTACAAGCTTCGAGCTAGACGCCCTGTTGCGTCCATTCCACTGAACCCAAACTACACCCACGTTTTCAGTGGCGTCAAGCGAAAGCTCTTTGGAAGCCTATCGTGTTTTCTGTTGAAAGCAGATCCTGCCTCGATGCCATTGATGGCCTTGTGTTGGTTAGGAGGAGGCCTGTTGAGGGCCAGCAACCAACCTGTCATCCTGCTATCCATACTGCCCTGCGCTTGGGGCTATGGTCTGGGGTGCGATCTCAGGTGACTGCACGAGTACTCTCGTGGTTATCCCACGAACCCTGACTGTAAATTTGTAAATCAGTCTTGTGACTCGATCTGTTGTGCTGCCATTCATGAATGTCATTCCAGGGGGCGTTTTCCAACAGGATAATGCTCTACCACATGCCGCTGTTGTAACCCAACATGTTCTAAAGAGTGTCGACATGTTGCCTTGGCCTTTTGGACCACTGCATCCGTCTCTAGTCGAGCACATGTGGGGCAACATCGGACGACAACTCAGCGTCATCCACAAAAAACATTGTCTCTTTAATGACCTAACAGACGCAATAGGTATGGAACTCCACCCCACAAAATGAAACCCGGCACCTGTACAGCACAATGTATACTGGTTTGCATCCTTACATACAACAATCGGACGGCTACACAGTTTATTAATGAACCAGCATTTCATATTTGCAATGGAGTATCTCGCGCTTACATTAACTTGTGATCTTGGAATGTTAATCACTTAAAAATGTTACCTAAACCAATATATTCCTGAAATTTTGTTACTCTGCATTAATTACTTTTCGGTGTGTCTCATAAGGATCGGTGCTGGGTCCATTACTTTTGAAATTACATCTAGAGTATGTGTCAACTGCTCTCTATTACTGCAAGTACTAACAAAACGCTGACGACCTTCAGTTTTATCTAAGCGCAAATCCGTGAAACATGTTGGCAGCCACCAGCATGTAAGAGCTGACGTACCAATCTTATCATAGCGAGAGGAAAATGTGGGTTTGAAAGTTGATCCATGTGAAACGCAAGAAATTTTGGTCGCCAACCAAACTCTTTAGACGTCAGCTTAGAGTATGAGGTCCACTCCTAATCTCAATCCCAGCTCGTTTTTGTTTCTGTATGTGGAGGCTGACCTACGGTACTCCTGCAGGGATTTTGGTACAGTTTTCAGTAATAGATAGACCGATACACGAGGTAGCTTAGCGCACATAATGTTATTTACCGCTACTTCAGACAACTCCTCCTGCCATAGATACTTGGTGCTAACCCTGTGAAACCGGAGTGTGTCGCTAATAGTAAGTAAAGCTGTCGTCAAACAGAAGGTTGGTTTGAATACCGCAGAGCTTTACCAGGCATGGTCCGGTTGCTGGTTGTATGCTCTTACCTTGAGACCTATGAACTGACTTCCACAGCCAAGTATAGGGGGACCTGCAGTTTAACGCAGACTCTGAGCCACGATTAAGTATATAATTTAGGTCGTACTGGAGAAATGTCACTCTTACAGTCTTCAATCATCACGATGTAATCGTTTAGTTAAATTATAGCTTGCTTATGAAATTAAAGCGTGGAGAGACTTTGTGGGGAAAATTCCTTTTCCCTGTTGGCCTGCTGGTTGTTGTATCTTGCAAGATAAGGACGTGTTCTCGATGCAGTTCGGAAGTGTGATGCTTTGGTTGTGTGGTTACGTTTACAATTTTGATACAAATGCTTTTGATTTCATAGAATACTACGTAATGAATATGTTTGTATTGGTGTTGTTAGCGTTGCGATCTTAGATAGGTTTACATTTGTAGAAAATGTCTTAAATCAGATGTTAAACAAATGTTCTTTCGTTTCATTTCATATTAGAGCGTTCTTATTGTGGGTGTATTCCACTTATATTGCAATCTGCATTCACTTCAGAGGTTAGTGTTACTCTTCCCTGACTTGGGTACCGTTTGCAGAAGAACTTCCGTGATGATGAAATCCTCTCGGGTGATCAGCTTAGTGGTGGCCTGGTCTTGTCGCACTCAACTGATCACCCGTGAAGATTTCAATATTGGAATACCCCGAGACAACCTGCAATCACGGGATTATTGTGATCCCCAACAACAGGCATATCTCTCGAAACCTATGTTAAGTGATACTGGAAAACCATGGAAATCCTATATTATAATAGCCTGACAGGGATTTTAACCTTTCTCCCAAATACGATGTTAATTTCTAAACCACTGGGCCACCAACGTCAGCTTCCCACCAGGAGGACAGTTTTTAGTTGGCCCATTAACATAAATTATGATTTACTTCACTAGGAAACATACTTATCCTCAATTGTAAGTCCCGATGACTCTGTTTACAGTGAAAGTACTTAAATTACGTTAAAAACGGAAATCTGTGAATAAACATGAATCATTCATAGAAGGAATGCGTTCGGGTGAAGCTTTGTCTGTGTCTGATTTATTATTGGATGGCGAGGATACCTCCATGTCCTTCTGGTTGGAGTTGTGACGCACAATTCTATGTAAAACAGATGTGTCCTTTTGATTGACCATTAACTGATATTTTCATCCTCTAAATAGAGCAGCCCCATCAGTCTGCACGTACGGCGTAACGTGCTACGATCACAATCAGAAAATAAGTGTACACAGTTCAAAGACGGGTGGCGTACACGATTTCCCTCCCTGAGGTAACTGACGGCTAGCTGTGGCGACAGGACGGGCATGGCCACTAAGTCAAATAAATACAAACTGAATTGAGGTTAAATGTCCGAAACGGTTGTGCCTGAAGATCTTTCAGTGGCGAATATTATCTGTGGCTTGATTATTGTTTCCCTTGCTATGTTACCCAGCGTTCGAATGATATATGGGAATTTGGAGTGTTCTTCGATGACGATGAGCCACATCTTTCGCAAGAATGGAACGGCGAAGTCTACATATATGCGCTCCCACAGTAGCTGCGGCGTTGACCAGGCGTGGAACCGTTGCGGGTGTGCTCACTGGGTTGACATGCAACAGGTGCAGCAGAGTTGGCTGTCCCCTCCATGTCATGCGGAATGTCGGGCCAGCAGGCGCGTACACGTTTGCTGACGTGTTGGTGCATTGCAACAAAAGTGAGAACAATAACATCGGTGACTTCATCTGAGCGAGTCGATGCATTGTATTGCCTCGGGTTGAAAAATCCTCTGAAGCATCACTCAGGGACGAGAAAACATTCGACGGGAAATTTGGTTGTTGTCAGGATCAGGATGTCGCTCTCTTTAGAGTTCCTCTGTCTCTGGAGCATCACGTGTACCTCCGTCCAGCCACTACAAAAGAAAAATAATCGTGACGCAGTTTCTAACCGACAGCCTCTGCTGCACACAAAATTTTGTTTAAAAGCATTGCAATCAGTGGTTTCCTAACTTACGTTGTCCATGGAAGATTAACAGTTATATCTGCTGTTCGTTGCTGTCCATTGTTCTAACATAAATCTTCAACTGTGGAAGGTTGACTGAATGACCAGTGCCTATTTTCTTCACATTCCCTTTTTTTCTGTAAACTCCATCAAGTGGACGTGAAACTTTAGCTCGGGTGCTTGCATTGTGTGCTGTTTCAATGGAACAGTCAGTTTTCTGTGATGCTTTTAATGACGTCGTGTTCACATGGATAGTACATAGTGGCATCCATCTGATCAAATCTTGGGATGAGGAAGTCAATTACTGAATGAAAAATAAATAGCTCTAGTCACTGTTCAAATCCGCGCAACGAACAAATTTCAAATGGGTCTGAGCACTATGGGACTCAACTGCTGTGGTCATAAGTCCCCTAGAACTTAGAACTACTTAAACCTAACCAACCTAAGGACATCACACACATCCATGCCCGAGGCAGGATTCGAACCTGCGACCGTAGCGGTCGTGCGGTTCCAGACTGTAGCGCCTTTAACCGCTCGGCCACTCAGGCCGTCCGCAACGAACAAAGTTACTAAAAGAGCAGTCATGCTCTTTAATCCCTGATATGTATTTTTGCTGTGCTTTGCAATTTATCCTTCTTAACTCTTAGCTGAAGTTGAAGAGATAGAGAAAGTATATGAGGATATTGAAACGCTAATGCAGTACGTAAGGGCAGAAGAAAATCTGTCATGGGGGGCTGGAATACAGCTGCAGAGGAAGGAGTATAAGAAGAGGTTACAGAAGAATGTGAGCTTGGGGCAAGGAATGAGAGAGGAGAGAGACTAATTGAGTTCTGTAATAAACTTGAAAATCAGGCTGAAGTTGGAGGGATTACTCAGGAAGAATCATACGCAAAGAGGTACTTAGGAATGACGAGATACGGTTGAAGTACTTTAAGGCTATAGATAAAGCAATAAAGAACAGCCCAGTGGGCAGTACCTTGCTGTACAAAGGACGTATCTAAAAAGGGCAATCAGAGGAGTTGGAAAGAAAAACATAGGTAAAAAGAAGCTAACTGCGAAGAAGCAAGGGGTTACAGAAGGAATACTTCAGTTGACAGATGAGAGAAGAAAGAACAACAATGTTCAGGGAAATCTAGGAGTACATAAATACAAGTCGCTGAGAAATGAAATTACCAGGGAGTACAGGGAAGATAAGATGTAATAGCTGCATGAAAAATGCGAAGAAATCGAAAAAGAAATTATTGTCGAAAGGACTGATTCAGCACTCAGGGAAGTCATAACAACCTTCGGTAAAATTAAAAGCGAGCGTGGTAACATTAAGAGTGCAACGGGAATTCCACTGTCAAATGCAAAGGAGATAGCGGATAGGTGGAAAGAGTACACTGAAGACCTCTATGAAGCGGAAAATTTGTCTAATGTGATCGAAGAAGAAACAGGAGTTGATATAGAAGAGATAGGAGATACAGTATTAGAATCAGAATTGAAGAGAGATTTGGAGGACTTAAGATCAAATAACGCACAAGGGATAGCTAATATTCCATCAGAATTTCTAAATTCATTGGGACAAGTGGCAATAAGTGACTATTCATGTTGGTGTGTTGAAAGTGAGAGTCTGGCGCTCTACCAACTGACTCTCGTAAAAATATCATCCAAACAATTCCGGAGGCTGCTCGAGCCAACTAGTTCGAGAATTATCGCACAATCAACTTAACAGCACATGCATCCAAATTGCTTACAAGAGTAATATACAGAAGAGTGGAAAAAATGCCGAAGATGTTTTAGATGGAGATCAGTTTAGCTTTGGGAAAGGTAATGGTACAAGGGAGGCATTTCTAACATTGTAATTGATAATGGAGGCAAGAGTAAAGAAAAATCAAGTCACGTTGACAGGATTTGTCCACCTGTCAAATTGTGCATGATGTTCAAAAATTTTGACAAAATATAGGTAAGCTATAGGGAGAGACGGGTAACATACAGTGAGTACGACAGCCAAGAGGGAATAATAAGAGTGGACGATCAAGAACGAAGAGCTAGGATTAAAAAGGGTGTGAGACAGGGATGAAGTGTTTCGCCCCTACAGTTCAATCTGTACATGGAAGAAGCAATGATGGAAATCAAAGAAAGGTTTAGGAGTGGAATGAAAATTCAAGGTGGAAGTATATCAATGATCCGATTCGCTGATGCCATTGTTATCTTGAGTGACACCGAAAAAGACTTACATGATCTGCCGAATGGAATGAACAGTGTAATGAGCACAGAATGTGTATTGAGGATAAACTGAAGAAAGACGAAAGTAGTATGAAGTAGCAGAAATGAGAACAGGAAGAAACTTAATTTCAGAAGTGATGGTCATGAAGTAGACGAAGTTAAGGAATTCTGCTACCCACGCAGTAAAATAACCAATGACGAACGGAGCAAGGAGGACATGAAAAGCGGACTAGTACTGACAAAAAGGTCATTGCTGACCAAGAGAAGCCTACTAGTATGAAGCATAGGACTTAATTTGAAGAAGTTTCTGAGAATTTGGAGCACAGCATTATATGGTAGTGAAACATGGAGTCTGATAAAACCGGAACAGAAGAGAATCGAGGCATTTGAGATGTGGTGCTGTAGACGAATGTTGAAAATTAGGTGGGGTGATAAGGTGAAGAATGGGGAGATTCTGCGCAGAATCTGAGAGGAAACGAATATGTGGAAAATACTGACAAGGAGAAATGCTACATGATAGGACATCTGCTGAGACATCAGGAAATGACTTTCATGGTACTAGAGGGAGCTGTAGAAGGCAGAAACTGTAGAAGAAGACAGAAGTTGGAATACATCCACTACATAACTGAGGACTTAGGTTGCAAGAGTTGTAGCGGGAGTGGAACTTACTTTACTTTACCTTGATTTAAGATATGATTTGAGTGAACTTCCACTGTAGCCTGTTGCGATGAAGTCAGGCGCAGAGCTCGCTTTAGGAGAGCGTTAACTTGCGCGATTGTTGACCATGTTAAAATGTTGTAACAACGATGGTATGTTGGGTGATTGTTGACCGTGTTAAAATGTAGTAATAACGATGAAAAACGTCGCATTACACAAGAACGATCGGACTTAAGCAACAAACGGTTTAGACTTCAGGTTCTATGAGAGAGGATGTGAATAATTCGCAGATATGCATAATCATCACATCAACGAACTTCCGCTTCCTGGCCGAAACATACAACACACCCATACAGACAGATAGTGGTACAGGATGGGCGTATTCAATGAATATTAAGTCACTAAATTGCAAAATAAGGTTATTATTTACAGTTCAGAATACCAATATGGAGGTCTTACATGTAAGAAGACAGATAAGATTCCGCAGTCTAAAAAGAACGGAATTAATTCATTGGTATTATTATAATAGAGGTCAAAGATATATCTGCATAGCACTCAACTAAAAGATCAAAACATGTATGTTATACCTTCTGTACAAAAAGTTCTTTGGGATTTCCATGATATATAGGACACCCTGTTTACATTACTGAGCAAGTATACAAAATGATAAAATTAGTAAAGGAAAGTTTTGTAATAGTTTCAGGCTTATGTAAGAGAGAGTCTGAAGGTACTCATTGTGGTCAGGCGAAATCAAACGTAAAATAAAATAAGTAAATAAAATAGATAATAACAGAAACTTCCATTATATGACTTAAGTTTGTTTCAAAACCTCATTCTGTGAGGACGTGAGTGGAACCCTCTCTTTCTCATCACAGTTAATGGTAACAGCTACACCTATGTCGTAACACTCTTACTTCGCGAAGGAAACCTGTCGATTTCCACGAAGGAAGGAAACTTTTCCAATTAGCGCTCGGGCTCTACAGCCAACGTTCTCCCACAACTTTACTCCCATTTTACTTATGTGCAGCTACTCCGCAGCAGTGAGTATGGCGGTTGCATTATAGTTCTTAAATGTAAGAATGTTTTGAGCCTGTTTCCTGGTGATAATACAAAGGGAAATAATTATTTTCGTTCTTGGAAAATAAGAGTGAGCAGAAAGTGTAACTGGTCTCGATGTGGGAAATGTTACACGTAGTTAAAGAAAGAAATTCAGTTCTGAAATAGTTGAAGATTCGTTGCTATAGAAAGAACTCTTTTCTAGCAAATATGAAAAAAATGTAGTCCATCAACATAAAAATCGTGCATAGGTCATAGATAACTGCTGACTCTGTGTTACTGTATGAATGCTCAGTAAAGTCAGACACATTTGTTACACGGATAGTGAAGTATTTAAGTCTGCCTATGAAAACACTTTGTGGAACTAGTAGCCCACAAACCAAAAATTGAGAATAAGCAATAAACGAAATTAAAATAAATCAATGAATTTCCTGATGTAGAGCTAATGAACCTTCTGTTCTGAGAGTTAAAAAAAAAAAGACATCGATTATTGGTAACACACAGTAGTCTGTTGCCTGTTGCTTCAATTGTGTCAAGTGCTGTTATCACCTGAATTTACCACAGTATGATACAAATGTATTTGGGCTCAAACGCTGTGGTACTGTGAAAATATTGCAACAGTGAAACCCGTACAGGTAGCATACTTTGTAAGCAATTATGTCCAGCAACAGCGATAGTAGTCTTACGTAGATTTATCCACTTCCGTTGATATTATTAATGTAATTGCAACACAGAAGTTGATTTCCAGTCTTTCTGTGAGCGTTTTCAAAATACAAGTCCCACGTACCATTCAGCTTCTGATTTGTCGCCAAGCGTGATTTCGAAGCAGCGTTTGATGTTTATGTACACATATCTTAAAATAGTCAACGTCGTGGCCGATGTAGATGACAGGGGAACGGCACAACGCATATTGGTCGACTCATGGCTCTTGGTCGGTAATGTGAGGAATTTTGTACAGTGACCTCCTCTCGGCACAGAACGTGAGAGGTCGGCTGTTAAGTTCAAACTCGGCTAAGAAGAGAGAAGTATTGTCAGCCGTAGGTCAAGTAAATATTCGACCTTAGAGGAAACTTAACCCTTAAAAGGAGATATGTGCCTGAGGGACACGCACGCATTTTTGTTTTGATGGACTGACAATAGTGTTTGTGCTTTTGGTGAAAATGTCTGTGTTTCTTCATAGAATTCCTTTGTCAGTATTGTGGTGTGAATCACTGTTAATGGTGACGGATACACTTGATATACTAGTTGCTTTCTCAGGTGTTAATAGTGTCTGTGAAACACAAATTTCCATAAACCAAGTTTTGTTGCGTGTCTATTGATACGTATTTGAAAAAGTAATACTTTCCTTTCTACTGAATAGAACTAGATGCGGCTAATTGTCTTTTATTTTAGACATACTTTTAAGATAAAGGTCATATGATATAGACAGGTGGAGTAGCTTCCATCTACGCCACGAACCGAAATTTTGGGAGGGGATAATCGAAATCCTGAATAGAAACGTGTTAAGATGCACGAAAAAGTAGATGGAGAGGAAATGGATGTAGAAGATTTTTATTTTCTGACCATATCGATTGTGATCCTTCGTTTTCTCCTGAAAGAGCAACCTCTAGGACTTCCTCTGATGAACAAGACTGTTGCAGGTGTTGACTTTTCCTGCACAGGTGACCATGCAAATAACGATATTCCAGTTCTTTTTAATTAAAATGGGAAAAATGGATTTCATTGGGACTCAAAAGAGCCAAATAAAGCTAGACAAGTACCTCGTGATGGCATAATCCGAAGAATACTGGATATAACAAGGGCTGTTGCAAATTTAGGTGATACTCGTAAGATCGAAGATAGTTGGTCTTTGATGTTTGATGACGCACTCGCAGAACTAATTGTGAAATAGACATACGTTAAACTGGAACAGCACAGAAATGGTATTGAAATACATCAGCAAAGTAACTGTGTATCTACTGATCTGTGTGAGATAAGAGAGGAAGTGCAGTCTTTGTTCTTACCAGACCACAGGAGCACTGCATGGAAGTCTGTGAATTTTGATATACCCGTATGCCTAGAATGTTCCAGATGAATGTGTGTTAAGTATTTAATGGATTAATTAACCAAAAATATTTGTGCATTTGGAGCTTACCCTGACTTTAATTTTTTCTACACACAATTCGTGTATTTTTCTGGAGTTCCATTATACGACTTTAAATGAAAGTACACTACCGGCCATCAGAATTGCTACACCAAGAAGAAATGCAGAGGATAAACGGGTATTCATTGGACGAATATATTATACTAGAACTGATATTTGATTACATTTTCACGCAATTTAGGTGCATAGATCCTGATGAATCAGTATCCAGAATAACCACCTCTGGCCGTAATAACGGCCTTGGTACGCCTGGGCAGAGCTTGGATGGCGTGTACAGGTACAGCTGCCCATGCAGCTTCCACACGATACCGCAGTTCATCAAGAGTAGTGACTGGCGTATTGTGACGAGCCAGTTGCTTGGCCACCATTGAACAGACGTTTTCAATTGGTGAGAGATCTGGAGAATGTGCTGACCAGGGCAGCAGTCGAACATTTTCTGTATCTAGAAAGGCCCGTACAGGAACTGCAACATGCGGTCGTGCATTAGCCTGATGAAATGTAGAGTTTCGCAGGGATCGAATGAAGGGTAGAGCCACGGGTCGTAACACATCTAAAATGTAACGACCACTGTCCAAAGTACTGTCAATACGACAAGAGGTGACCGAGACGTGTAACCCATGGCACACCGTACCATCACGTCGGGCGATGACGAATAAACGCTTCCAATGTGCGTTCACCTCGATGTCGCCAAACACGGATGCCACCATCATGATGCTGTAAACAGAACCTGAATTCATCCGAAAAAATGACGTTTTGCCGTTCGTGCACCCAGGTTCGTCGTTGAGTACACCATCGCAGACACTGCTGTCTGTGATGCAGCGTCAAGGGTAACCGCAGCCATGGTCTCCGAGCTGATAGTCCATGCTGCTGCAAACATCGTCGAACTGTTCGTGCAGATGGTTGTTGCCTTGCAAACGTCCCCATCTGTTGACTCAGGGATCGAAACGTGGCTGCACGATCCGTTACAGCCATGCGGATAAGATGCCTGTCATCTCGACTGCTAGTGATACGAGGCCGTTGGGATACAGCATGGCGTTCCGTATTACACTCCTGAATCCACCGATTCCATATTCTACTAACAGTCATTGGATCTCGACCAAAGCGAGCAGCAATGTCGCGATACGATAAACCGCAATCGCGATAGGCTACAATCCGATCTTTATCAAAGTCGGGAACGTGATGGTACGCATTTCTCCTCCTTACACGAGGCATCACAACAACGTTTTAGCAGGCAACGCCGGTCAACTGCTGTTTGTGTATGAGAAATCAGTTGGAAACTTTCTTCATGTCAGCACGTTGTAGGTGTCGCCACTGGCGCCAACCTTGTGTGAATGGTCTGAAAAGCTAACCATTTGCATATCACAGCATCTTCTTCCTCTCAGTTAAATTTCGCGTGTGTAGCACGTCATCTTCGTGGTGTAGCAATTTTAATGGCCAGTAGTGTAAGTCGTATTGGAACTCTTTCTCCATGGAGTTGTTTCGGGGATAATTGTTCAGTTTGTTTTTTTGCAGTAATATATTAACGTACGTCTTTGTCAAAAAAGTAACATTTTCTTTACTAGTTCGTCTGTCACACACGTTGGTTGTTAAGTGATAGGAATCATTCTTCCTGTTAAGGCTTAATGGAATTAATTTTTTCTCTCGTTCCTGTAGAGGAGAGTACCTACGGCATCAGGAAGTTGGAAAGCGAGGATTAGCCAGTACAGAAGATTGTCTGTGGCCAACCGCAGAAGAAAGGGCGACGATTTTTGCGTTGTAGATGGACAGTCTTACAGAGGAGACGCGTCGTGCGGTCAGCTCTGAAAGACGAGCCTCTGCTCTCGACACAGGATCAGTGTCCCACTGAGGTCGCTGTCGCAGCAGCAGTACATGTTGCCGTATGCCTAGCAAAATCCTGGCCCAATTTGTCCTGTGACTTCTCCATTGTCCATTTGTTTCATTTGTGTGCATTATTACCATTATTTCTTGTGCTTTGAAATGCATCAAAACATGCTCAGTTTTTCAGAAGCTTTGTCGTTACAATAAATTTTTGTGCTTACCCAGGCAAAATAACACATTCCAGAACTGAAACATGAGCAGGGGAAGCAACACATTGTGTGTTGCCTCCCCTTCTCATTTTTCATTTCTGGACTCGATTCTCAGTCGCAGTATTGCTTGAAACCCTGTAGGTAGGATCAAACCTACGCTCTTTGGGCCAGCGTATTTCTGGCTGATTTATGTGTGCGGTTACTCTTTCAGAGGAATCATCGAGTAACGTTAATATGGCGACCGTATTTTATGTAATCTTTTCAGGTAGCTATGCAGCCACAGTTGCTCTAACTAATGAATTACGAGTAATTAATTAACTTCATGGAGAGACCAATAGGGGCTACTACATAAGCTAATGGAATCATGTGTTATGCGTTCTGCCTGTTCGTGATTAATTAATTAATTCGAAGTGTCGTGTAGATCCAGTCCAAAGGCGAGTCATCACGAATACGGGATGAATCAAAGTACATCTCAACGAAAGATAAAATAAACTTAATCTGTAGCATCCACGAACAATAAACTGTCACTATTCGGGGTGACACTACCTCTGCTTACGCCATCTTAATATAACCCAATGAATTAGAACGACCCTACTTTGACACAAAAATGGTTTTTATGACAATATAAGTCACAGTTTATGTCGGACTGGTTTTTTATCAGCAATTAAAACCATCAAGGAGTAAATATACTGCGAAGCCAGTATAACAGTTTAAAGACCCTTAAAGTGATCTCGGCAAGATGGGCAGTTATATACTTTACATACTTACTGCTCCATTTTGCTGAATACCAACTTTATTTACCTTGGATTTACTTACCAAGAATATACTTCCATAAGACAATACGAAATGAAAATATTCTAAATAAGTCAACATTCATGTTTCTAGGAGAACACACTTCTATGGGAAAGACACGATGAACAGAGCTTTTCCATTAAGCTATGTGTTGATTCCATTTAAATGTTTTATCTGATTGAACATCGTGGAATTTTAGGTTGTGGTCATTAATATCTAGTAATGGTACTATCAGGTTACGTTTTCAAGTTTGAGATAGACGAAAATGAGTACTTGAAAGATCAAGATTTGAACTATCTTCTATGAATCAGCTGCAGGCCTTTCGAATAAAATAATTTACGATATTAAGCCGCTTCATCGTAAAATACTAAAACAACTACACTGCCAGCGTTTTGACCGCTATGTAGAGGACCGCAGCGAATCGGTCGAAATGTCGGAAATCTAGCTACTATTTTATAACGAGGCAACCAGATACCCAAAGTTATATTATCCAAAATGACAATGACCGTGGGGGCGTACGAACTAACATCACTTGCAGGCACCGTCAGCTGTCATCTGAGCTGTGTCTGGCTGGGTAGATTGTAGACCTTGGAATGGTATGATTGTATCCCCACCGAACATTACAATATTTTAATTGTCCTTTAAAAGCTATTTGAAAATGATTTACTTACATTAATACCGAGAGTAACTCAGTACTGATCGTTGTGGGACTCCACATGTTATCCTTCCCCTTTTTGAGGTTAGTTTCTTTCTTAAAATGCGGTCTGCTTTCCGTCATGAAACTGATATTTGCTCTGTGCAACAGGGAAGACGGTAATGTTATGACGTGCACGTTTAGTTTTTCTCACAAACAGAGGCTTTGCAACATCACAGCATATATCAACAGGTTAATTTTACTTAACTCAACCAGGACTTCACTTGTGACACCTGGTATGGCACAGTCTATGAAGAATTATTTACAAAAATCAAATAGTGAGACAGTCAATAAATTTTGATCAGTAATTTAAGACAATAATTTATCATAGGCCACTTGGGCACACAACTTTTGGAAATACTGGAAGGAGTGAAATCGATCTACAATTACAGGTTTTTGACTAATCTCCATCTTATAAACGGGTAAAACAATAGCGTAAGTGGATTTGACAGTAATTATAGCCTGAGTCTGACTGATTACAAACATACCTTCACAGTGGTGCTGTCAAGTCAACACAATATTTTCATGCGCTGCTAGAAACACCATCATCGGTAGCAGACTTACTACTTTTAATTGACCTCATGAATCCTGCAGTCTAGTTGCTGATTGTATCGCTAAAAATAATGTCAATTGTTAGTGTATCCAAAATCTGCCGAATTAAATCAAATCCATTTGTGTTATTAGGCTTCTAGTTTTCGTTCAACTTCACGATCTTACATTACATAGTGAAAGAAAGAAAGACAAACGAAAATTCTTCAAGTTAGTAGAATTAACAGCGTTCTTTGTTCATCAAGTCTTCCATGACTTGAGAATTAATTCTTGTTTGAATCCCTGACACAGATAACATTTTACGCAGTCATCATATCCACAGAGCGTCTGTTTGCTGCACCCACAGCTTAGCTATGTTCACAACAGCTAGCACGTTTCATTATATATTCTTTTTCAGTTCTATTACATTGTTTTGTTTTTCTCAAAACTGACATGACCGAAACTGTGAACTTAGTTCTTATATGATCCTTAATAAAATATCGTTCATACACTCACCTGCAATCGATTCTTCCGCTGCTAAAAACGTTCACCTCTGTCTTCCGGCAAACTTAAGACTGCCTTAAGCTATCCGTTCACTGCTACTCCATTGTTTGGTTTTGGTCAAGCATGTTATGGAAAAGGGGCCAACAATTAGGCCAACAGCAGGGACAGTGCCTAGTTCCTGCTGAGGATAGTATAACGTGAAAATATTGAAAAGCAATTCTGTCCTCCATAACTGAAAAGTAATTCAACAAGCTCGTCTTTGAAGAAAATGAAATGATAGACAAGAACTGAGATCCATTCAGCATTATGACCACGCAGTAAAACTTATTACATTCATGCGATTTTCACTACTAGATCTGGCCTTGGACAAAGTGAATATGTTTTCATTGGTAGTGAGAACGGGACTGACATATCAGGGTAGTCAAATGAAAACGAGACAAATGGAAAAGAGCAGGTAAAGTTTTCTTTACTTCAAAATTGATTAAGGTAACTGTTAAACACGATTTATCCAACTGTTACACGAGACAGTCAGTGTCTTCATGGCAAAATGTTTGCACTTGTCGACGGAAACCTCATTGTACGCAGGCTGCACTTCTCCGGCCAAAGCAAATCGACGGCTTCTTATGTCGTTCTTCAGGGTTTCAAAAATTTGGAAATTGCGTGGGAGAGATCGGAACTATATGTTGGATGTGTAATGGCTTCCCAGCGAACTTCTCCAGTATAGGCGCAACAACACCGTCAACGTGTGTGCGGATATTATCCTGCAACAGAATGACGACGTCAGCCAACATTCCTGCGGGTATGCACCTGATGGAGAATCTCAACATCTGCGAACTGCTTACGTATCGCTGTGCGTTAATTGTGGCACCCTGCTCCAGAAAGACAACGAGCAGCGGTCCCTTGCAGTCAAAGAAAAGGCCTCATGATTTTCTCGCAGCCGATGTGCCTGTTGTTTCGCTTACGCTGCAGAAGTTTCGCTGGAAAGCCATTACACATCCTCCGTACAATCACGACTTCTCCCCATGCGACTTCTATATTTTCGGACAAAGTGGTACACGCCTGGATGCAATCATGGTTCCGTAAGCAACTGTAAAAATATTCGACCGTCTTCGCTTACAATTTTGAAAATGTATTAACAATTAATTATGGCGAGAACTTCTGAAATACTAAACAGTTTATTCACATTTCCCACCTCTCTGCCGGCCGGAGTGGCCGTGCGGTTAAAGGCGCTTCAGTCTGGAACCACGTGACCGCTACGGTCGCAGGTTCGAATCCTGCCTCGGGCATGGACGTGTGTGATGTCCTTAGGTTAGTTAGGTTTAATTAGTTCTAAGTTCTAGGCGACTGATGACCTCAGCAGTTAAGTCGCATAGTGCTCAGAGCCATTTGAACCATTTTGAACCCACCTCTCTCGTTTTCATGTGTCTGCTTCTTATACAAGGACAAGTTAATAACGAGATAGACAGTACCAAAATGTAAATACAAACTGGAAAGTCAAGAAAGATTCACCATCGTTGCACTTCAATTGGCAATTCCTTAAGAGAATGGAAAAAAATTGTATTTTTTCTGTCTGTATGGGTACCACTAGACGTAGAGAAGTAATTATATAACTTCTGTATTCTATCAGAATATAGGTGTTGCATGTATTCCTATCAGTAACTAACTAAAATTTTACTTTATTTTAATGGAAGTTGATGAAAACATAGCACAGGCGTCGTGTAAACAAGAGTGGTCGTGATCGTACTACGTACCCGTAGATAGTTGGATCAACAAATGCGCCGAGAGAAGATGAAGAATCACAAGGTGAGAAAAATCACAGGTGAGAAAAATTTACGTGTGGAACAACAAGAATGCAGTGGGAATGTATTCACATCTGTTGACGAATGTTATGAAAACAAACACTCCAAACCGACATTTCACATAAGTCACACGCAACGAAAATCTGTAACGCAAGCATCCGTGTGTGGCATGCTTATAATTACGTATTTTTTTATATTTTAGGACAAATAATCTGTAAAAAACACACCACATGCTATAAGGAAAGCGAGTAAACCGTCTGAAGATGAATCACAACGATTCGAAACCGGTAACGGTACCCTTTGAATAAAGGAACTGGAAGTAAATTTGTGGCTGGTTGCTGTCCCAACACCACAAAAAAAAAAAAAATTTGCAGCAAAATACTTTGCAGGCGAACGTCCGTAGCTGCGAACTCTTTTGTCTGGGTGGAAGGCAGATACGTGGAAGGTGGAACAAAAATGTAGGAAGCTGACTATTTAGCTGTGATGATTTGCGACAAAGCACAAAGATATCGCAGTGCAAAAGGAGACTGCGAGGTTGGGGAGTTTCACAGCACTGAGGTCAGACCGCAGCGATCAAACGAATCGGTGCTGTAAAGCAATGGTTTGAAATCAATGTCACAGTCACATACTTTACGACTCAGCATTCGCTTGGTCGAATCCGTATTTCGATGTACTTTGAAGCTCAAGCATGTGCTGACACGTACATCTGCTCTTTCACTCTCTTTAACACACACACAGACAGAGAGAGAGAGAGAAGAGAGAGAGAAGCGGGCAGGGGGCGCGAAGGTCGAGCCGAAGCAAATAGGGCGACCGAGATGAAATGAAAATGCAAAAAAAAGAACGGAGGGGTAGAGCACGGAGTAGATTGGATGACAAAGAGCGTGACGCGAATCTAATGTGCACTCGAGGGCCAGCACTCATGTATACGGCGATGATGCACTTGACTGGGAAGAGGTATTCATTTAACGACGGCAATAAGGCACGCTTCAAAGCTCTTGCATTGTGTTGAACAACATGTTAATATACGGAAAAGTCACCCTTGCAGATTTAGCCTGCCTACGGGTGTGGTTACTGGTTTTAGTTTATGGTCTGGAGACGGCTATGGTTGCACAACTTATTTCACAAGCAAAGTACTGAATATCAAGCGAGAAAACTTCGATAATATCTGTGGTCAAACAGAGAGATCAAGCAAATGGAGGAAGGAGGGAAGGGGGGAGGGCAAGATCCTGCTGTTAGAGTGAAAAGAATTGAGTTTCGCACATCATCTAAAGTTTAAAAGTGTACGAATGGTATATGGAGTGGAAGAGAGAACAACATTGTCTTCTGAGCGCGTTGGTATACACCTAGGCCGCTCGCGAGTATACCTTCTGGGTGTTCACGAATTTTTAGATTCAGAAAATTTGAGAGTGTGAAATTAATATCATCTGCTGTAAACAGTTCGCTCATCAACAAGTTTGTACAACTACAGTCACTGCTAATAATAATAATAATAATAATAAGCATAACTTATCTGGCAAAAGAAAAAATAGCTTTTGTTGAATTTGGTTGTTTTTTAAATAATTAAGTACAGTTTAGGGCAATAACGAAACAATGTGTAAGCTTTCGCAACTCTCCATTTCGCATTTTTGTGTAAGTGGGAGTTTTCACACTTTTCCTTTTTTCGGATACATCTACAAGGTCCCTAATAGATGTATTAGTGCAGTAATTACTTCCGAGCTGAAAATCAGATATGCTTACACTGATCCCACACAACAACGTGTCAGTTGTACACTTCCTTGTCGAAAGTTCGCTTCTAAGCACGCTTATTTCATTTCGTTACTCTCAATCAAAGGATCTGTTCTCGAAGGCCGTAGTCCGTTTGTGGCTAACTTTTGCTGGTAATTTAATTTTATGTTCCCAGAATGAGATTTTCACTCTGTAGCGAAGTGTGTGCTGATATGAAACTTCCTGACAGATTAAAACTGTGGACTTTTACCTTTTGCAGGCAGGTGTTCTACCGACTGAGCCGCCCAAGCACGACTCACGACCTCTTCCGACAGCTTTACTTTTCTGTTAGCATTTAAAATAGAGTCAACATACTACACGTTTACACTGCACATGAAAGCCGATTCCCCGCAAAGTAAACAACCAAAGTACCTTTCGTAGAAATGATTAAACTCAAGTAGTAATGTCTAACAGCATTGCCACTTGACTAGAATAAATTGAGGCGCTGAGCTCCATAAGGACCTAAAGCACACTGCCGTTGATTCCAAATTTAAATGAATATCAGGGAAACCAGTGATGTTGCTTTTCGTGAATTTTCATATATACAGTGTGGGTCGACAGCACAGACAAACCTGGCTCACCATAAGATCAACAGATTTCAGAAGCATAAATAAAAGCTACGATTTCACAATCGACGGTAATGTGATTTAGGTCCTTAAGATTCCCAGGTCCTCAAATGGATTATTACATAATAAACTTCATAGCTTAATATACTATAACTCATTCAGAAAAGCACAAAATAGGTTTACTGTTACTAAAACTTTAAGATATACCGACGTCCGATCTAATTTTACTGCAGTATATGAGTGAATTAGTATACCTGAAGAGTGTGCTGTCATCTAGCCGGATTTATGCCAAGCGAACGGAGGTAACAGTCTGCCACAGTGTGCTACAACCTGGTAGCACTGACGTAAACTTCCAGTTGAGTGGACGTGCACGACTGAAGGTGTGCTCACGACCCTGATGACAAGTTTCACGGAGTCTAGAGGAACAGTAGCACGGCCGATTTGAATGCCCTATCATTCAAAATGCGGAAACTACGAGGGCAGTTCAATAAGTAATGCAACACAGGGGTTGTTTTATTCAGCATTGAAATACACCACGTTATTCCCCGATCTTTTAGCTACACAACACTATTTTTCAACGTAATCTCCATTCAATGCTACTGCCTTACGCCACCTTGAAATGAGGGCCTGTATGTCTGCACGGTACCATTCCACTGGTCGATGTCGGAGCCAACGTCGTACTGCATCAATAACTTCTTCATCATCCGCGTAGTGCCTCCCACGGATTGCAGACGCCATTTTAACAGCTCCGTACAGCGCTGACATCTGTCGAAAGTCAATGAAACTATACGAGACGAAGCGGGAATGTTTGAAAATATTCTACAAGAAATTTCCGGTTTTTTCAACCAAAATTGGCCAAGAAAAAAAATGTGTTGCATTACTTATTGAACTGCCCTCGTATGTTACACTTGATAGCAGTCAGAGAAAAAGCGCAAGGTGCCGAAAGTTAGGATGTTCACATGCTCTTGTACTCCTTCACAGCAGCCACCATTGGATATACAATTTACACTATGGCCATAGCCTAACGAGCGATATGGCACAAGCTTCTATTTGATAACACCGACAGAACAATTTGCACCTCTAGCGGAAGTCTTCATGATCTTTACTTGCAAATGAGACTAAAATACTAGTGCACAGTAGCAATGGAATCGTAGTTGTGGACAGAAACTAGGATGATATGAGAGACACCACTGCAATCTATACTAATACATAAAGCAGAGACGTTGTAAGCAAAGAGCTTCAAAAGTTCTTGACTAATTTACTTCTAATTTTTACATGATAGGCGAGCAAACATGTGGAAGGCAATGGGCTATATATTTTTTAATACGTATATTATACAGATTGTATACATAAAGGGCAAATGTTGTTACCAGAACTGTCGAAATGTTTTTGATTGACTTACTTCACTTTCTTGCATGATATTATAATAATGATTGGAACCGACATAGGCTATATATTTCATTAAACAACAGTGTAGAGATTTGAACGCAGACAAAGACAATCCTATTGTATACCTTGCTATGGAAATATGCGGTTTCGTTGTTTTCTCCCTGTTTTAATTACGATAGCAGCACATGTAGACTTTTACAAAAATCGCTTTTCTCAGATATTTTGTTTCTCAGTACATATAATTTTAAACAAAAATCTTATGCAGAACAATGTACTGTTTTGTTTCGTTCTTCGCAGTCGGTTTTAACTGACATGATAGAACATTTAAACAGTTACGTAAATTTTTCGTTTGGTCCCTTGTACGTTGCACTTCCACGAACAGACAGTTCAGAAAACAAGTTTGTGCTGCTACCATACAGTACCAAACACACGAAACATGTTGTGTATTCTAAAGATTTGTAATTGCACTTCGTACAAGAAAAAGTTAAAACATTACAAACCAAAAACAAAAACAAATAAGTGTTTTTCATTCATAATTTGGATGACTTACTACCATTTCAAGTTCATTACCTTCAAGGTCGGTGGTCGCAACGAGGAGTCGAAATATGGATCCAGACAAAATTCCCATGGATATCCGTTATTAGGACGTATATCCATTTCTCATACATATTTATCGATTGCGAAGCATCGTAGGATTTCCATCATCCATTTGTGTACTACTAGCGCTTATTTTGCTTACGCTGACCACTCTTTCTCACCTGTATCTGAGATTTCAGACCCTGTTCTGCACTTGTCTTCTTGGTAGTGTTTCATCGAGACTTAATGGTCACTCCATCTCTTTGCTACTTTTAATTTACATTCTCAGGACCATTTCGGGATTCTGTTTATATTTAACACATATTTCTGTCTCTCTTGTGTTTTCTGCGCCGACATTGCAAAGACTGCATGACATCGACTGTATATATAGTATCTTTGCATTCCATAGCTCATACTCTTTGTTTGTTCACATCTTTTCCGCTTTTGCAGTCCGTCTACCAGGTCTGCTATACGAGATTTAAATTTAAAGGTTTATATGATTATTTCGCCAGATTTCTAACGTGTATGTTACATGGAACAGCATATAAATTCACACTGCTGCATGTAACTGCTCTTACACAGCTTGTCACGGCTTTATATTACAGAGTGGGATACAACAACCCATATAAGTAGCTTTGAATTTTTTATTTTAACGCATGTCGATTTCATATTTACGTATATTATATTTGACGATTGAATGCCTTCAGCAAGCTTGAAAATGACCATGTGTCGAAATTGTAATGTTTTGACAGCCTTAAGCGGAATTGTTGTATTTAAAAATTCCACGAAGGCCATGGACCCAGCGATCACCAAACTTCTGGATTCATGTATTAACATATCAGCATCAAAGAGACAAAATTATGAAAATTACAGAAAGTATGTGCTTCAACAAAAATGCCTAAAATGAAAAGTGACTCACAAATTCGTTCGTTTGAAAGTAGGCTCTAAATCCTATGTCAGACAGAGCAGGGAGTGCTTCTGAATTAAATGTGAAATAGGTAACAAGTTCAGACAGAAAGTCAAGCTAAATAAAAAAATATAGCTTGACCCATATGGCACCAGAAGAGCAACTGCTCCTTACCTGTTCGACCTAAAGTTTACGCTCATCCAAGATTACGTACACTTAATAAGCAAAGAAGTACGGCTGAGACATTCTAACAAATTTAGTAGACTGAAAGGCCAAAAAGAACCTAACCTGCCACAATACTCAGATTATGAATGTAATTTTAAATGTATTGACAGGCTAATGTGACTGGCCAATAGTGAGATGGAAATTTTAAACAAGGGCCTAAAATAGATAGCATGGTTAGGAAAATAATTGCCAAAAGTGAAAAAATTGCCTTAGACATTGCCCAGTTGCCTTTCTCAGAACAGGGTAGAATCACAGTTGGGTTGTAAATATTATCGCTGCTCACATAAACCGAGATGAAGAGAATAACAGCCACACAGGCAAGGAAAACCAAATAGATCGCGAAATTAACAACAAAGTAGTTGACAATGCTATCGCCCTCAAGGCGGATAAAGGGAATAGTTTGGTCTTTCTCAATCGATACGATTACGTCAGTAAAGTACGTGATTTCATCTCTGCCAATGGCATTGTAAAGTTAAATAACCATCCTGCTAACAACTTTAACGCCATAGTTAGTAAAGAAATGAAGAAGTGTGATTTACATTTTTTCTGAAATAGATGGCAAACAAATCTCCGTTATGAACCTGTGCACCCCTACCTTATGTGCTGAAAGTAAGATCCATAAAGGTGGTATTTCAGATCAATCCGTTGCTAATTAGACAATCCTGCCTATAAAATCAGAAAAAATTAGATACACCACTTAAATAATATCACGTTTTCGAAGAAAGCTATACTGTTAAAAGTTCTCTTTTACTAAGAGAGTCAATTAAAAACATCACCAGTCCCGCTAACGGTAAATTTATATCCTTTGAAGTAGTTAATTTACTTATTAACTTTCCCATTCAAGACACTATTGAAATCGTAAACGAGAATCTTTCCCAACACATGAAGGTCATTGTAGAAGAATTTAATGAGCTCATTAGCTTATTACGTCTGATACTCTCCTACATCTAACTAAGTTTAACTATGACCTTTCTTCAGAACCGAAAGTCATTGCCACGAATCTTGAATTCCCTAAGCGGATGCAATAAAATTGAATATTATAGTGGACAAGTGGATGACACATTTGTGTTACTTAGAGAATCACTCGGTGACACTGACATTAGGTTAACACAACTCAAAATAATGCACAGTTAAATTTTCGACATGTAGTTAGAAAAGCGACATGTTTTTAACTGTTTGGACATGACTATAGAGAAAGATAATGGTATTGATAGATTTCACATCTATCGTAAGCCCACTTCCACTGATAATGTCATACATAGTAAATCCAACCTCCACGAGCCCACAAGAAGGAATTTTTCCATTCTGCGCTTCACAGACCAATCAGTCTTGCCCTAGAACAAAACGAAACTGGTAAAGAACTATACAGACTTTGAGATATAATACTTAATAACGGTTTCACTGCACAACCTTTGATAAAACGTTTGATGCAAATCGTGAATCACAATATTACTGAAGAGATCACATAGCAGGAAGAAGAAGCTAAAGCCAAATATCTGTCGCTGCCATACAGCAGATCTGTTTCGAAAAAAATCGCTGAACCATTTCGTAACATAAAAGTAAGAATAGGCTTCCGTACTGACAACACTTCAGATCCTACCACAGGTCACATTATCCAAGACAATAAACATTACACACTATATGGAATTTATAATATCAACTGTGAAGAATGCTATAACTTTTATATAGGACAAACTGGTAGAAGTTTTAACATTCGTTTCAGAGAATACAGTAACACCAAAAATAAATGTAGATTATTGTTTGCAAACCGTATTCGAGAGGATGAACACACGCTAGATAACTTAGAAAGCTCTTTAGAAATACGCCGTAGTATCGGAAAAAGAAAGTCTGATCATTTAGAAGAGATAGAAATCTATAGGGCATTTTTAGGCACCAGTCAGAATACATTTTGAATGAGCAGACTGATCTAAAAAATACGGAATTCTTAAATGGTTCAGAAACATTTTTTAATTTGAGTTTTAAAAAAAATACATGAGTGACTTTAGCTGTGTTAATCTTAGCAAGTATTCTAGAACGTGCTACACTTTTTACTAATTTGCACCTGTTTCTTCCCTACATTCGTGTATCACTTCCGCTTGTTTTGCGTACGTGGACCGCTATTTTCATCTGTATCTGAGATTTAGACTTTCTTCTGTACTTGTGTTTTCTCGGTACTGTTTTATCGTGACTTGATAGTCACTTCATCTTTTTACTACTTTTAATTTACATTCTCAGTATCATTTGGGGTTTCTGTTTTTATTTAAGACGTATCTCTGTGCCTTTCCTCCTTTCTCCTCACACGTTACACAAATAAACTGATGTCGACTCCGAATGTTAGCATCTTTGCAGTCCATATAGCTCATACTCTTTGTATGTTTACAATTTTGCGTCTTTGGTGATCCACTGACTGCGCCCGCTACACGAGATTTAAACTTAAGTGTTCATATAGTTATTTCACCAGCTTTCTATCGACTATGGGATATGAGAGCGCGTATAAATTCACTCCACTACGTGCAACTGCTCTTGCACAACACGTCACAGCTTTTTATTACTTAATAGGCTACAATGTCTTACGTAAGACGATTTGAAATTTTCATTTTCAACGTTTGTCAGTTTCATATGTACGTGTATTGTATTTGACGATGAATAATGTTCTAACAGCCTAAAGCGGAAAGATTTCATTTAGACATTTCAGTAAGTCTGTTGACCTATGCACTATCTAAGCGTGGATGAAATGAAACGCGTTCGTGAAGTCAGCTATAAGGATGGCAGGCCTTAGACTTACTGAGAAATTTCTGCCGAAAGGTATCACTCTTACAACCGAGAATGCGTACAGGAAACTCAAGCGACCCGTTATTGGGTACGGTTCAAATGGTTGAAATATCGTACTCTTAGAATTTGTGAAGGCGCGAATGTTAACCTAAAGTTGCCCTTACGGGGGCCATGTTTTGTGGCAATCTAAAACCACAATAGTGTTGTCGACTTCAATGCTGCAATTTGGCACCATTAAACGGCTTTATTTATGTATGGCCTGGAAATATTGCTGATGGAGAAAGTTGTTGCAGGTAGTTTCCGAGGTGTTTTCTGTGTTGTCCACTAAAGGTGGAGAATGTTGCGAATGACTGAAACGCATCTGCGTCTGCCCATATCTACAAATGCTTCGCTCTCGCTCTTGTCATTGTTTCCTCATTCTCTCGCTGACAGCGCTGAAATACCAACTGACTTGGAAGTTTGAAAGTTAGCTCGTCCACGAGAAAACTATGAATATCGTAAATGTGATGCAATACAACCAGAGCTGTGGAACATATAAACTAATACGTATGAAGACCGGAGTCTGATAAAGGACCTACTGCTTGTTACCGTCGTATTAGAAGAAGATATACAGCGTTGAGCCATAAGTGTATTCTAGCTAGTTTCTTTACCATTTTATAAGCTTCATCACGTGTGTTTCCGTATTCGTAGCACCAACTTGCCCACTGTCCTATTCTTAAATACATAGTTGTATGTACATTACCTGCCACGTCCCATACCTCTGGTCACAGATTTCTAGCATTTCCGAAAATCATAGTTCTCTCGCTGTACTGGCGAACCACAATAACATATTTACATAAACATCTGATTTTACTTCAATTTTATCGTAATAAATTTCCTTTGTTGTTATTGAAATCTTGTTGTTATTGAAATTTTGTTGTCCTAAAACGTATATCGATGAAATGAATGTCTCAGAAGTACATCGGAATTCTGAATGAATCACTGGCAGCCAAAAACAGAAGAATGATAGCCAATGTGGCCGTAACTGATATAGAGATTTCGTATTGAAATTACCAGTTTTGGAACAATTGCTTTTACAATATACTCAGAATCGAGTTTTGACATTCCGGTACAAATCTGAAAAAAAGCTGTGTATCCTGCAAGAGTTCACGAACTAAAGTGTCGAAAGTAGTTAACGTAATTAAAAAAGTAGGCGCCCACACAGACCGGCTTTCGTGCGGCCGGTAACGTTGTCGAACAGTTTTGCCGGTCAATATTGCAGGACATACCTAATATGAATGGCCCGTAAACGCATCTCAAATAGCGAAGTAGCAATAGAGATGTTTCCCTTAAGTCTTTAGAATACCACGATGAGTAATGACTGAGTTACCAAGCCGCGTGGGGTGTCCTAAGTGAGGATTAGTTTTGTGCGGGTACTGGATGTCCGTAAAGCCCCGCTCTCATTTCAAGAAATGGCTTGGAAGCTGTTAGAGATGTGGAAATGTGGTTTGTCTTCAAACTTTTAGCAGCTCTCAAAATTCTTTCCTGAGTCCTTTGTTGTAGATTAGACTTGGAGTGTATGAAAATGACGACTGACAAGAAGAAGGGGCAATGTGTCACCTGGTATGGAGATCAAAATCCTTGACGGTAGTTCTATGGGATTGTCGACGCAAGTATGGGAGGTTAAGATCGGCAACAACAAACGTAATGAGGTGGCTCAAACACTTAAAAGACATAGTTGGTGTCAAAGACATTACTCGATGTGGACGTGCCCTTGTATCTGAAGCAGAAGTGCAAGCTGCATTTCAATGCTGCCCCCATCAGAGATAAATTGATCATGCATCAGGTGAAAGGGAGAGAGCAAGATCAAGTGTCGCAAGGCTTCTGCGCTCTCGCCATGTCACAGCATACCTGTAAGACTTCTTTCTGTGAGGCTACGCCACGGATCGCGTGTGTACAGCACAAGTCAGTGAAACTGTTACCATTATGCACTCATCAAGCAAGAAATTACAGCTGCTAATAATGCAATGCTGATCTGTACACGTGCAGATCTTGAATATCGTCTTCATCCTCATGAGTGCTAGAAAGGGATCCGTTAAGTTTCTGAAAGACTATAAATCGCACAAACATAAGGCAAGTCAATTCAACTAAATACTTAGGCGTTATAATTACGAGTAACTTAAATTGGAACGATCACACAGATAATGTTATGGGGAAAGTAAACCAAAGACTACATTTCATAGGCAGAACACATAGAACATGCAAAATGTCTGCTGAGGAGAATGCCTACATTACGCTTGTCCGCTCTCTCCTGGAGTGTAGTTGCGCGATGTGGAATCGGTATCAGGTAGGTCCGACTAAAAATGCCGAAAAAGTTCAGAGAAGGACAGCTCTTTTTTGTATCATCGCGAAATAGAAAAGGGAGTGTAAGAGATACGGAAGGCAACATGTGATCTTAAAAATGAAGACGAAGGTGTCAATCACGAAGTTTCTATTTCGAATGCGAAAATACACACACAATGGAAGTTTTGCATCACCTTGGTTCCGAGAGTTCTGGAACCTGAACAGATAATTGGAATAGATATCAACACAAAAATCATTTCTGGAAACAGTTCAGAAAATTGGAATACAGGTAAACATAAACATCACTTCCGCCCTTTTTATTGCTCATGAAAACCACACATTGCATGTTGTACCACCATACAGCGAGACCTTCAGAGGTTATGGTCCACATCGCTGTACACACCAGAACCTCTCATACCCAGTAATATGTTCTCTTGCATTGATGCTTGCCTGTATTCGTCGTGGCATACTATTCACAAGTTCATCAAGACACTGTTAGTCCACAAAGTCCCACTCCCCAACGGCGATCCGGCGTAGATCCCTCAGAGTGGTTGGTGGGTCACGTCGTCCATAAACAGCCCATTTCAATCTACCCCAGGCATGTTCGATAGGGTTCATGTCTGGAGAACATGCTGACCACTCTAGTAGAGCGATATCGTTATCCTGAAGGAAGTCATTCACAAGATGGGCACGATGAGGGCGCGAATTGTCGTCCGTCAAGACGAATGCCTCGTCAATACGTTCCAGATATGGTTCCACTATCGGTCGGAGGATGGCATTCATGTATCGTACAGCCGTTACGGCGCCTTCCATGGCCAACAGCGGCGTACGTCGGCCCCACGTAATGCCACCCCAAAACAGCAGGCAACCTCCACCTTGCTGCACTCGCTGGACAGTGTATCTAAGGCGATCAGCCAGGCCGGGTTGTCTCCAAACACATCTCCGACGATTGTCTGGTTTCAGGCTTACGCGACACTCATTGGTGAAGAGAACGTGATGCCAATCCTGAGCGGTCCATTCAGCATGTTGTTGAGCCCATCTGTACCGCGCTGCATAGTGTCGTGGTTGCAAAGATGGACCTCGTCAGAGATGTCGGGAGTGAAGTTGCGCATTATGCAGCCTATTGCACACAGTTTGAGGCGTAACACTACGTCCTGTGGCTGCACGAAAAGCATTATTCAACATGGCGGTGTTGCTGTCAGATTTCCTCCAAGTCATAATACGCAGGTAGCGGTCATCCATTGCAGTAGTAGCATTTGGGTGGCATGAGCGGGGCATCTCATCGACAGTTCCTGTCTCCCTGTATCTCCCCCATGTCCGAACAACATCGCTTTGGTTCACTCCGAGACGCCTGGACACTTCCCTCGTTGAGAGCCTTTCCTGTCACAAAGTAACAGTGCGGACGCGATAGAACCGCGGTATTAACCATCTAGGCATGGTTGAACTATAGACAACATGAGCCGTACACCTCCTTCCTGGTGGAATGACTGGAACTCATCGACTGTTGGACCGTCTCCGCCTAATAGGCGCCGCTCATGCATGATTTTTCACGTCTTTTGGCGGGTTTAGTGACATCTCTGAACAGGCAAAGGGACTGTGTCTGTGATACAATATCCACAGTCAACGTCTATCTTCAGGAGTTCTGGGAACAGGGGTGATGCAAAACGTTTTTTGATGTGTGTATTTTGTTGAGGCCCATCTACATAGGCAGAAATGTTTATCATAATGAAATGAGAGAAATCAAAGCTCGCACTGGAAAGGTTAAGTGTCTGTTTTTTCCGTGAGCTGTTTGAGAGTGGAAATGTAGAGAAGTAACTTGAAGGCGGTTCGATGAATCCTCTGCCTGGCTCTTAAGTGTGATTTACAAATGGTTCATATGGCTCTGAGCACTATGGGACTTAACATCTGAGGTCAGTAGACCCCTAGACTTAGAACTACTTAAACCTAACTAACCTAAGGACATCACACACATCCATGCCCCGAGGCAGGATTCGAACCTGCGGCTGCAGTAGCAGCGCGGTTCCAGACTGAAGCGCCTAGAACCGCTCGTCCACAACGGCCGGCTGTGAATTTCAGAGAAGTATTGTAGACGCAAAAGGTTGATGTCCTACGAACGACGAGTTGGAAAGGAGTGAAATTCTGTATTAACAGGAAACAACTTCGCGAGCTGCTAAACGTTTCACAACATATCGCGATACTCTAATAGTTCCGAAGATTTGATTTTTGGATATTATAATGGGGCTTATTGATCACCCTATGTGTAGCACATGCCATTATAAAGAACCTGAAATTTCCATGAAATTTGTTGTCAAATAGTACGTATAGTGTGGCGGAACTATTCATTATCTTCTCAAAATTTACTGGCTTCATACGCATATTCTCACATGCATGATGGTAAACGGTTTATTAGTCGCGTTCTCTGTCTGAGGTTTATCATGCTGCTTTTTTCCTGTGTTAAACGCTACATAACTAAAAAATGGTTCAAATGGCTCTGAGCACTATGGGACTTAACTTCAGAGGTCATCAGTCCCCTGGAACTTAGAACTACTTAAACCTAACTAACCTAAGGACACCACACACATCCATGCCCAAGGCAGGATTCGAACCTGCGACCGTAGCGGTCGCGCGGGTTCAGGCTGTAGCGCCTTGAACGGCTCGGCCACCCTGGCCGGCGCTACATAACTAGTCATTAGTTTTATTTCTGCTGGGTACTGTAAGGCATTCCCAGCGGCCTTTGAGTTTCCGCCAGCGTTCGTTAAGGGAGCGCAAGGACGACTGCGAAGCTGGTTGTGGCGAGGGTCGCTGATGGGAGACAACTAAGACGGACACTTGTCCCTTAAGTCGCGCCCGGCTGACTTCATTTGTGTGCCCTGCGGGACCGCGGCGCCTAAGTGGAGGCGGGGAATGCATAATTTCCTGCCGCCAGGGGGCTTCCTCCCGGTCCTTACTGCGAGCGTTACGCAACACACAGGGCAGTGCTCGCTGGCCGCGTGTGCGCCGGCCTAGGGCGCCGGCTCTATCAATCACATCTTGGCAGAGGCGGCTCTTGCAACGGCATATGTACTCCGCACACTACTATACAGCATGAGGCTGAGGAAGCTTCGAACAAATAATAGTGAATTACTATACTGTTAGCAGCTCGTGCTCTACTAGTAGCGTAGCTGACTCTCGATGACTGGGACCGGTTTCGATTCCCGATCCGGTCGGGGATTTTCTCTGCTAGGGTACGAGTATGTCCCCAGAAGGGGAGACATGGTGTGTCACCGGTGCACGCAGTTTGCCGAAGGTTATTAAGGTTTCCATACTGAAGAGGATTTAGGGTCACCGTGCCTCATCAGTGACGAGCTGGTGCGTCAGCTCATAACGGAGTACCGTCGCTTCACGATTATGGATCTCAGCAGCCATTTTCCGCATGTACCGCAATCGTTGTTGCATCCTGTCATCGAGCACCTCCTGTTCATGCAAGTGTGTCAGTTGAGTGTCGAAAAACTTGACACCCGATAGCAAAATGAATCTCACAGAAAGAACACTGACATTAGTGCAGTGTTCCCATAATGAAGGCGACGTGTTCCTTGGTGGGATCGTGACGGGTGGGGCGATGAGACATGGGTCATCCACTTTACACGGAAACCCAGCAGAAGTCGTCAATTGGCGTCAACGTGGATCTGCAGTCCAGATGAATTTCAAACTGTTTTGGCTCGAAAAGTATTTTGCACGCTTTTCTGGGACAGGAAGCACAGTTTGCCCATTGACCCTCTGCGCTCAGGTTACACAGGGAACGCTGCGGAAATGACGACGGCACATGCAAAGAAAGAGGCATGGAATGCAGGTTCCCTGTCCCCGTCGTGTTTCAGCAGTCGATGTAGACACTACTTTCTCTTATGTAACCTGAAGATGGTTGTTTTACCGTTTCAAACAAGAAATCGACATACCCATCCTTGCAATTGTGGCAAATAAAAAGATATTACAATGGAGACTATAACACTATATTTAACATATTTATCACAAAAATGAATCATGTTCCGATTTTAATCGCATTTGTATTACAACAATTGAGGCTTGCGTTCGATGAATGAGATGACTCAATTTGATGCTCTCGTCGTGACACGTATTTTCAAATTCACCTTTTATGATATTTTCCAAACAGCGCTAAAAGACTTAACTCCAGTGTGGGCAATACTTAATTGTGTCATTCATTACACAAAATTGTTATTTATGACATAAAGTGCGTAAATAAATCATTATTTATGTGAAAAACTATGCCCATTAACTAAAGTTTGTCTCTACGCAGGCTGTGCTGAATAGTGTAATTTACAGTACGGTACTTACTTAATTCAAACCGAACTGCAATTAAGGTCTGTCATATGCATTGGTGTTAAAAAATTTGGAAAATTGACAGCAATAACGGGCAGCGCCTGGATGGCCCCTGGCATTGCAGCAGTGGGACCACGTATACGCCACGACTTCGCAAAGCTCGCGATCGCGATCTCAGGCTTCTAAACCAAGTCTCCAAAAGAGACCAAGAGACTGTGAGGACATTATTTGGCATGTCTATTTACCGATATGGTCTTGTTCTATATTTTTGACCCCAATTTCTTCACTTAAAAAAGAGCTGATCAATAATACCTGCACTTTTTTTCCTGTTTTGGATATGTCTCGCACTGCAGGGGTTGCTATCAAGCATTTTTGTTTATCTACCAGTGACGAGCATTCTTTGCAATATCTCTTCACCAAAGCTAAAATCGGGACATATATTAACATAACAGAACATTAATTTGAGTTTAGAATCATAATTTACGAAAAATCCGAAGTCGAATTACGGAGGAGACTAATGGCGGTGTGCAGTAATGTGATTACCTGTTACTCTTACGACCTCCACAACTAAGTGGCCATCTACTGCTGAAACTCGTCTGCTGAAAGGTGTAGGCATACGGCATACTGCTGTAATTAACAAGAGTGAGTATTGGCTGCAACATTAAGTCGTACATGAACCCTGCATCCAGTATGTGTATGCTGAAAATTAGCTTCTCATCACTTTGTTCTGTCGCTAACAACGACAGTCAACATGTCAAAAACTTATTTGTTTTCACGTTTCGGGCACAGTTCACTAACAGAACTTCATGGATTTCGAACGTGGTCAGACGACTGGGTGTCACTTGTGTCATACGACCGTACGTGAGATTTCCACACTCCTAAGCATCCCTAGGTCCACTGTTCCCGATATAATAGTGAAGTGGAAACGTAAAGGGACACGTACAGCACAAAAGCGTACAGGCGGACCTCGTCTGTTGACTGACAGAGGCCGCCGACAGCTGAAGAGGATGGTAATATGGAATAGGTAGACATCTTCCAGACCATCACACAGGAATTCCAAACTGCATCAGGATCCACTGCAAGTACTATGACAGTTAGGCGGGAGGTGAGAAAACTTGGATTTCATGGTCGGGCGGCTGCTCACAAACCTCACATCACGCCAGTAAATGCCAAACGGCGCCTCTCTTGATGTAAGAGACAAACATTGGACGATTGAACAGCGGAAAAACGTTGTGTGGAATCACGAATCACGGTACACAATATGGCGATCCGATGGTGGGGTGTGGGTATGACGAATGCCCGGTGAAAGTCATTAGCTAGCCATCGTGTGTAGTGCCAACAGAAATATTCGGAGGCGGTGGTGTTATGGTGTGGTCGTGTTTTTCGTGGAGGGGTCTTGAAGCACCTTCTTGCTTTCCACTGTTGAAGAGCAAATCGGGGATGGCGATTGCACCTTTCAACACAATCGAACACCTGTTCATAGCGCACGGCCTGTGGCATGGAGGTTACACGACAATAACATTCCTGTAATCGACTGGCCTTCACAGAGTCCTGACCTGAATCCTATAGAACACCTTTGGTATGTCTTGGAACGCCGACTTCGTGCCAGACCTCACTGACCGACATCGATACCTCTCCTCAGTGCAGCACTCCGTGAAGAATGGGCTTCCATTCCCTAAGAAACCTTCCAGCACCTGACTGAACGTATGTCTGCGACAGTGGAAGCTGTCATTAAGGCTAAGGGTGGTCCATAACCACATTGAATTCCAGCATTACCGACGGAGGGCGCCACGAACTTGTAAGAAATTTTCAGCCAGGTTTCCGCATACTTTCGGTCACATAGTGTAACTTTGACGGTCTGTAGCCTCATTGGATGACGTTTCTGGACATGAATTCCTATTAAAAATATTATGTACTCGCTCCTGTCTACAAGTCCTTGCGGTTTGCAACGGGAAGTTTCAAACACCTTGTTTACAGGGATTTGAGTGAGCTGTGGTCTTAATACATGCACTCATCAGTGTGCTTTCCACTGGTGAAGCCAACCTGTAGGTTCGTTTATGGCGAAGTCCCGACATTTAAGGAAAAAATTACGATCAGAACTCCGTCCGACTACCGTTGGGTGTATCGTACCCCCACCAGTACGTGCCTCGACCCAGCTGCGGGTGCCGGTCCAGATGTACGGAGGATCCTTCGAACACGGTGCCGACGTGCAGCCAGCTGAGGCGGCGCGCCTCCGGTAGACGCTGGCGGCCTAGCGACACGTGTCGTCTGAAGACGGCGGCCTGTAGCCTGCGCCGGAGGTAACCCGAGCCGGTGCGGGTTTGCGGGGGATAATCCCGGCCGCCACACGTACCGCCAAGACGTACAAGTGCGGGCCGGGCCGGGTCAAGGCGGGCTTCGCAGCAGCTGCCGTTCTGTGGGCGACGAGGCGCGGCGCCTCGGGGGCGCCGCCCCTGCCAACAAGGCGCTGCCGTCTCCCAGGCGGCGGCTGTTCCAGGCCGCAACGCCGGAACTGCCGTCAGTTTATACTAGGTGTTACCAAAAGGTAACGGTAACTTTTTTTAATTCCTCGAGCTGGATGCATCCGACTGTCAATTTTTTCTTGTTGGTACACATATTCCTTACATATATTCCTTTGCGTTTTCAGCTGTTTTGAATATTCAGTTCACTGTTAACAGTCCAAATGGTTATACACGTTTTCCAGTGCTCGGCGAATTTCTTCTTTCGAAAAAGATGAGAAAATATAATTTGTATTAAAATTTGTTTCAAAAATGGAATAGAGTCCTGCGTCGCAGTCGAAATGTTAATTGCCTTCGTTTGGCGAATCTACTATAAGTAAGACATGACTTTAAGGGTGAGTGGTATAAACGTTTTAACAGTAGAACGTTGGAGTTTGTGACATGCCTAAAACGGCGGAAAAGGATCGTTTTGATCCCATAAAATATTTTCATATCTGACATAAACAGCTACTTTTTTGGTGTTTGTCAATACATACATTATTTCTTGTAATTACAACAATTATTTACAGCTATAAATAATAATCACTAATTTATCTGAACAACAATCTATCATACACATTTACTGCTGCTACTGCTAACATGTTAAACTACTGGTCATTAAAATTGCTACACCAAGAAGAAATGCAGATCATAAACGCCTATTCATTGGACAAATATATTATACTACAACTGATATGTGATTACATTTTCACGCAATTTGGGTGCACAGATCCTGAGAAATCAGTACCCAGAACAGCCACCTCTGGGCGTAATAACGGCCTTGATGCGCATGGGCATTGAGTCAAACAGAGCTTGGATGGCGTGTACAGGTACAGTTGCCCATGCAGCTTCAGCACGATACCACAGTTCATCAAGTGTAGTGACTGGCGTATTGAAACTGTTGACTCAGGGATCGAGACGTGGCTGCACGATCGGTTACAGCCATGCGGATAAGATGCCTGTCGTCTCGACTGCTAGTGATACGAGGCTGTTGGGATCCAGCACGGCCCTCCGTTACCCTCCTGAACCCACCGATTCCATATTCTTCTAACAGTCATTGGATCTCGACCAACGCGAGCAGCAATGTCGCGATACGATAAACCGCAATCGCGATAGGCTACAATCCGACCTTTATCAAAGTCGGAATCGTGATGGCACGCATTTGTCCTCCTTACACGAGGCATCACAACAACGTTTCACCAGGCAACGCCGATCAACTGCTGTTTGTGTTTGAGAAATCGGTTGGAAACTTTCCTCAAGTCAGCACGTTCTAGGTGTCGTCACCGGCGCCAACCTTGTGTGAATGCTCTGAAAAGCTAATCATTTGCATATTACAGCATCTTCTTCCTGACGGTTAAATTTCGCGTCTGTAGCACGTCATCTTCGTGGTGTAGCAGTTGCAATGGCCAGTAGTGTATTCCCTACACATATTCCTTTGCATTTTCAGCTGTTCTGAATATTCAGTTTACTGTTGACATGCCAAATGGCTATATATGTTTTCGAGTACTCGGCGAATTTTTACTTTAGAGAAAGATGAGCAAATGGAATTTGTATTAAAATTTGTTTGAAACAGGAGACTGCTGCGCCGCATTCGAAATGTTAATTGCGTTCTTTTGGCGAAGTAAGAAAATGTCTCTTAGCACTATGGGACTTAACTGCTGAGGTCATCAGTCCCCTAGAACTTAGAACTACTTAAACCTAACTAACCTAAGGACATCACACACATCCATGCCCGAGGCAGGATTCGAATCTGCGAGCCATTGCCTGAAGCGATTTAGGAAAACGACGGAAAACCTAAATCAGGATGGCCGGACGCGGGGTTGAACCGTCGTCCTCCGGAAAGCGAGTACAGTGTGCTAGCCACTGCACCATCTCATTGCCGAGGTATGGGAAAGCATTACATATATACTTTGTCATTACATCAACAGCCAAGCAAAATTTGAGACCATTTTTGTCTGGTTTGTTGGACATGAATTGAGTAAACCTGCATCTTGCTTTGCTTGGTAACAGTTGCTCGTCAGTGGTTATGTTTTCTCCAGGGTGGTAAGCACGAATACTGCTTTCAATGAACTTTTACCAAATTTGAGATATAAGAGCGAATTTGTTGCCTGCCAGGCGCTCAGCCCAGGTTGATGTTTCATCGAAACGGAGAAACCTGAGAAGCTCCTGAGACCTGTCCCTTAGCATAATGTCCTTGATAAAAGCAGGCTCCGGAGATTGCGACCAGAGATCACGCACAGACATACCATTTGTGCTTAATACACGCCTAACATACATAATGGCTATCAATTTCTCCTGTTTCTCAAGTGACACAGTCTAGTCGTTGTTTTTTAGCAGTTTTTGATCATTTGATTCTGTGTATTTCTTCATGAGACGTTGCATTGTTGTTGTTGTCTTCAGTCCTGTGACTGGCTTGATGCAGCTCTCCATGCTACTCTATCCTGTGCAAGCTTATTCATCTCCCTGTACCTACTACAACCTACATCCTTCTGAATCTGCTTGGTGTATTCATCTCTTGGTCTCCCTCTACGATTTTTACCCTCTACGCTGTCCTCAAATACTAAATTGGTGATCCCTTGATGCCTCAGTACATGTCCTACCAACAGATCCCTACTTCTAGTCAAGTTGTGCCACAAACTTCTCTTCTCCCCAATCCTATTCAACACCTCCTCATTAGTTATGTTGTAAGTAGGCTGTTTAGTTTTTTTTATTGGTAACGCCACCTCTGTATGAAAATCACTGGCTGTGCTGTGTGCAGTCTGTGGCTGCTTTGCATTGTTGTAATACTCGCCATTGTAGTGTTAGGCAGCTGGCTGTGAACAGCGCGTAGCGTTGTGCAGTTGGAGGTGAGCCGCCAGCAGTGGTGGATGTGGGGAGAGAGATGGCGGAGGTTTGTAATTTGTCATGAACTGCTATATTTATATATGATGATATCAAGGTAAATACATTGTTCGTTCTCTATTAATATCTTTCATTTGCTAACTATCCCTATCAGTAGTTAGTGCCTTCAGTAGTTTGAATCTTTTATTTAGCTGGCAGTAGTGGTGCTCGCTGTATTGCAGTAGTTCGAGTAATGAAGATTTTTGTGAGGTAAGTGATTTCTGGAAGGTATAGTTTAATGTTAGTCAGGGCCATTCTTTTGTAGGGATTCTTGAAAGTCAGATTGCGTTGCACTAAAAATATTGTGTGTCAGGTTAAGCACAGTCTTGTATAATTGTTCAAAGGGGACGTTTCATATGGCGACCCTGCCAGGATACCTCACTGGAATCTTCTGATTTTTTCTTGTAGTTTGTGTAATTAGTGTAGATTTTGTTTATTGCTAGCGCATAATTATAGAGAGAATTTCCTTTGTAGTTGCAGTCTTTCATTGTTGTACAGTAAAACAGTTGTGGCATGCATGTAGATTTGCAGCAAGTATTTCGCAGCTGCAATTAACTAGATATTATTTTCAGTGCTATGTTAATGTGTTCTCTTATTTTTGATCTTAAAATTGTGTTTTTCTGTGTTGTCGTGTGAAATACTGTGACAATAATGGCGTGTGAAAAACGTAATACTAGGCTCCAAAGTAAACTGAGAAATGACAGCGAAAATGAAAGCAGTATGTTAGCGCCACCGAGTAATGAATTAACTGATGTTCAAAGTAGTAATTTGGTAATTGTGCATAGGGAAATGGAGCGGGCGGCAAACAATGGCGTGGACAGTGAAACAATTAGTGAAGAGGGAAGCATTATCGATCGATCGGTCGGCAACAGCTCGCCTCGGGAATCCGAAATGACAGGACACAATTTTGCAAATACTGTAGATTCAGGTTTTGCGTCCTCACCGTTTTCTCAAATGAGTCAAGACACATTTTCCGCTTGTCAAAATGTGAATGTTGCCGGTGCAAATTCACTGCCGAAAAGCACAGAGGAACAGATTCCAGACACTAATGCATTGTTATTACAATTAATGCAACAGATGGGACAAAATCTTCAAAAGTTAGACACAATGGAACAAAATCAGAGACAAACACAGCAAAAGCTTCAAAAGTTAGACACAATGGAACAACACCAGAGACAAACACAGCAACAGTTAGACACAATGGGACAAAATCTTCAAAAGTTAGACACCACACTTGAACAAACACGTAAAGATTTAACTAGTGAGTTACATAACATTGAATCGAAATGTCAAAAAGTCTGTAATGACGTAAAAACACAAATTTGTGAGCATTTTCAACCCATTTTTTCACGGCATGAAAATGTATTACAGAATCACGAAGCAGCCATAAAAGAACTGCAAACCATTGTTCATGAAAATCACGACACCTTGCAAGCTAAAATTGACTCAGTTGCATCTACCGATTCGGTTATGCAACTTGCAAAAACTCAGGAAAACTTAAAGGACACAGTAGATACTCTGAAACTTGGTTCAGAAAAACATACAGAGGAAATAATTTCACTATTGGATAAAGTAGCCGAACTTTCAGATCAGTTCACTAACTTATCTACAAAGGTAGATGATGATCTGAATAACACAACACCTGTAGCTTTCACTGACACTGAAGAGTGTGTAGAAATTAGAAAATTCAAACAAAATCAAAATCAAATCAATACACAGTACAAAAGAGAAATCCGAGAAGTGCAAGATCAGTTGGCACAAGTAGTACATGAATTACATATGTCAGAGGACACTCGCGCCCCAATACGGGAAGAGGGAAGAGGGACATAGAAATACGGAACAGCCACAAAATAATAACACAGCGCATTTCGGAAATTATGAAAGAAATTGGCAATGTGCACCGAATTTTGAGATTGAACAGCCGACACGACGTAACAATGACCGACATGCGACTCGCCAACATGATGATTTTGACTATAAGCTGTTCATTACTACACGTAAATTCAAAACATTTAAGAATTCTGCCAACGACATTCATCCACAAGCGTGGCTCCATGAATTCTCTCATTGTTTTCCTCCCAACTGGTCATTAGAACACAGATTAGAATTTATGTGTGGCTACTTGGAGAATGAACCAGCTGTAAGAATGCGATCGGTCATTCACGATTGCCACAGTGAAGGAGAGTTTTACCATGCCTTCCTCTCAGCATATTGGTCTCAAGCCACACAAGACCGAGTAAAACATAGCATCATAATGATGAAACGTTTCGAACAATCTGAATTTTCCAGTCTTATGAAATATTTTGAAGACATGTTGCATAAAAATCAGTATCATTCAAACCCATACAGCCCCTCAGAACTTATCCGCATTTGCTTAATCAAATTGCCTGAACATTTACGACACATTATTTTGGCAGGACGTTGCAAAGACGACATTGAAGCTTTTCAGGGACTGTTACAAGAATTGGAAATTGATGCTGACAATCGCGGAATGCGGAAACAGGAACACAACAATTGCAGGTCACATCTTTCACAATTCCGTGATGAAAGAAATAATAACTGGACACAAGGCTGTTCTCACAATACAAATCGTGACCAAAACAGACACCATCCGTATGACAACCGTTGGCAAAATAATAGTTACAGAGAAAGATCGCTTTTCCATAGTAATGAATGTGACAGAGACAACCATAGAAACAGGCAATATGGGAACCGAAATAATTATTGTCAAGGGAGACAGAATAACTTCAGATGCAACGGTCCACCACGCAGTCACTATTCCGGGAGAAATTCTCCACCACATGACCGACAAACAAGAAACTATGTAAACTCCCGACAAAACGGCAGACCTGAATTCCATCAGAACTGGCGAGCTTCAACAGGGCAGGGCCTTCTCGTCAAGGTGAATTTGTAGAAGTTAGATCTCCTAATCCCAATAATGACGCGCGCCAACAAAGGAACAGACAATGACTCGCACCGCAGGCAGCCGCGTGCGTCGGCTGGCTCAGAGAAAAATAACATTGACGCTAACCTTGAGAAAAATTTTAGCACTCCTCACCGACATATACCACATGATAATTGCGTTAAAGTTGAAACTCTGCGTACTAGGAAGAGTAAAGGTTTACACCACATTTCACATGTAAAACCGTTTATTGAAAGACAATCTGCTTTTTAACTTAGTCTTTGCCAAAAAATTTTTCGCTTCACATTTTTAATATGCTTTGTCAGACTTAGAATCTGTTAATATGCAACAATGTAAGAAGTTAAATATCCAGTCGAGAACCAAGAGAACTTATTTAAACAGAAATTATGAATGCATTGTTATTATGGACAGACGACACAGTGTTATTGTGTGTGTGCATTCTTGCTTGTTTGTTGCACAATTACGTAACGACTATAAGGTTCACATACTTAGAACATTTTCCAGTACTGCTAATAAGATTTTAATGCAACATTTTGGTTTATTTGAAAATACATTCTGAATTTAAAGTGCTTTCTGAGAGATACCAGATGACACAGAGGTTAGTTTATGTGACAGATACACGATTTTATCACGACGCTACTAATGATTGACAATTTACAATGTTGCTTTTGCGCTATATCTGTTTTATATCTGCACAGTTTTTCTGAATTATTCTGGAAAGAAAAACATGGTTTAGTAGTAACTTTTGTGGTATAGCAACAATGAGACAGCCTTTTTTGTGGCACAACAATACGTTACTGTACAGTACTTTCTTCATCACGCCAATAAGCATAATAACTACGATATCTATACGCAAAGCATTTCACTTTTGTTTATCATGAGGTAAGTACATTGGCTTCAGCAGAACATAGCTTTCGGAGTAAAATAATTATGACACTTCCACAGAGATTATCTTACAACAAGATGCACATTTAGCGCTATAGGACACGCATTTCAGTGATTAATTTTGTACTTAAAACATTTATTTTTAAAGATTTTTGAATTACAAAGAAAGTTTTCTGTGATACATTTCATTCCATTGCTGTAATCTGTAACAGCTGAGGGTATAATTACATTAATCCTCAGGGGGGTACACGCTTACTTTGTGTACCATGTGCTTGGCAAGCACAAGGAGCCCTAGCTAATATGGTATTTGCTTACACAACTTTACACATCAGTGCCATATTTCTCCAACACATAAATTACACAGCTATCTGATCATTTAACTGAGAGATAAACATTTTTTTACTACATCAGTGACACATGTTTACGCAATACACAGTTGGGTAACTTCACACTTATGAAACTGTATTTTGTCTGTACTTTGTAAACTGTTCATATTTTTTCGGAATCATTGTGATACTATGAGAGCTTTGAATGATGTATTTGGTAAGGGAGCAAGATTTTAAAGTACGTTTGAGGTAGATGACACTATTGAAATGAGCAGAGAATTTTTTTTAGGTTTTGAAATTATTGCAGAAAGCTACGACGTTTTTGAGATTTGACTGAGGTGTTATGATGTTATTATTATGACAACGATGTGTACTATGCTGTTGAGATATGTTTGTGATCAATAAGATGATGCTACCGTATATGAGGAATAAGAAGTATGTTGGAAATGAAGAATCGTACTCTAAGAGTTATGAAATGTGCGTAAATGCGTGACTGTATCACAATGATGACGAATAATTTATTTGGACACTTATATTTATAGGATTTTCTTTCTACAGATTTGCAACGCTAATTCTTGACCTGTGAAATATTTTTATGTGAGATTGTCACTGTAGCGGAAACTGCTGTCGTAAATATTTCCGTAAGAAAGTTAAGTGACCACCTGCACGTAATGCGTCGTGGGCACCCACCTGGGCGACAGCTGCCCGAAAAAAAAGCCATTAGCCTTTCAGCGGCACAGGTAGAAAAAAAAGGGGGAGGCCATTATCCTCGCTATTGACGTTCCTTTGTAGAAAGCATCGCAAAAACGACACGGTCGAACTTGAAAACATATGTTTACACTGTGGAGCTCTTAATTTATGATATTTACTGAAATGCTTATGAATTGATGGGAAATATTCTTACATCTGCAAACCTGATAATGACAAGTGTCTTTCTACGAGAGTTGAGAGCTACTGACTTACGAAATGCCACATAGCTATTGAATGATGTTTTTATGCTTTGGTTTGCGTAATTGCTTATTTCATATGACATCTGTTTTCCAGCTGTGTTGCAGCATTGGTTTCATAAAATAAAATTAAATGCATTTGCTAATGTGAACACTTTCTGTCAGCAGATCTATTAAATAATAATTTTGTGATCCACATTCTTCAAAAAAGGAGCACTTGGAAAGGAAAGAACAATAAGAAGGGACTAGTAACAGTAACTGCATACATAATATTCTTTTCAAGTACATGGTAATATTTCTTTTACAATAAGTTGTTGTGGTGCACCACTTTAATTACATAGACATTAAGATGTGAATATACATTTCCCTTATCTGCATTGTTGTTTTTACTGTAATATTTTTTCTGCTTGATCTTTGCCATACTTAGGTATTAGTTATAGCATTTTCTGCTATTGTCTGCCAGGCATAGTGCTACTAAATTTCACTATACATTACGCTGTTAAACCAGTTTTACTAAGCATTTATTTTTCTTGTTTGCTGCTCATTGCCTTATATTAGTTGTAATTTATGCTGCTTGCTTTGGCATTTGTATTTTTGCCATTGCTGTTTGTGTTAATTGTTTTGTGCTGCTTCATTGCCTCGTCCCTTAGTTTAGCATCTGAGCTCAGTAGATTTAATTTAGCTTAAGAGGGGGTAGACTATATAAGAGAATGAGTTGCGATGAATTGGAAGAAACACATTGAGAAGATATAAGAAACAGATTTGGCAAAAATGGGTATTGTGCACTGACAAATAATTATTTTGAAAGAAATATGAATAGAATACAGAAAGCAGGTATAGGTAGGACTTTTTGGCAATAATGATGAATGAAGGGAGATCTCCAAGAAGTAAAGAATGTTTTGTTTGCAAAATACTGCAGTAAAACAAATCCTGTCCTTTCCTTTTGTGTTATCCCACTATGTGTTTGTGTACCCTTGTGTATTTCTTTTCTTCCTGTCTCTGTGTACTGTTTCATAGAAATTTTTTTCTGTTCTAGTACTAAGCTACATTCACTGTGATGAGGAATACTGTTATCCTCAAATATAATTTGCATTTATAATATGTTATTTTCTTTGTAAAGATGTTTAGACATTATTTATTCTGTTTTGTTTTAATGCTCATGTGTGAAGTTGATGTTTCGAAAGTTATTCTGATCTTTTATGTATGTACTTATGTCATAATTCCTGTAACACTGATGTATATGTTATTTCGATTCCTTTGTAAAGCCCATATTACTACAAATGTTATCTGTACTATTATGTTCTTTAATGATATATTTTGTACCTTTGTAATTGTATTTTCATGTTGTAAATTTATAATTGTATAGACACCAGTTCCTCAAATTAAGTTACATTTCACTGCACACATTTCTGTTGGTCATAGTAATGCAAAATATGTGAGAAGTAGGGTCTGATAGTGTTTGCACGTGTTGTTAATGATTCAGCAAGGGACTGGATAACAGCATTGCTGGTTCTAAGGACAATTCCAGAAACTTTGTGAGTGCACAAGTGGTGGTTTATGGCCTTGCTATATTGTCTGCAAGACTCTTGGATGGTGATTGTGCACCTGCACATTTGCAAAAGATGGCTGCTGGCCATCTCTACAAGGACTACAGTGGGTCTGCGTCTTTGCTGACTCACCAATACCATTATCTCTACAAGGACTGCAGTGGGTCTGCACCTCTGGTGGCCCACCAATATCGTAATCTTTACCAGGAGTACAGTGGGTCTGCTCTGTGATGACCTACCTACCAATCTTCTTCAAACTGTCGAATGACTCTGCTGTGGGTTTGCTCTGTTGTGGCCTATTACCTGTCAGCATGTCAAGAGTCAGCACTGTCTTTCAGTTGGAAGGACAACAGTACTTCCTCAAGACTGCATGGAAATCCACTACTTCCGTGTGCATTTTCTTCTACTGCTCAGACTTTGAGAAAAATACTACTATTTTACCGTGATGAATGATCAGGACTGTCTTTATGGACTGTGAGAAAATTTTAGCCTTTGACCTACATTGTATCAATAAGTGTGTGCATTTGATTTCTTTGTTATTGTAATTATGAAAAATTTTATCAAACTATTATTGGCCACTGCCCAAAAAAAATTTGTAAAATTTTTTGTGGGGAGCATGGGGGCTATGTAAGTAGGCTGTTTAGGTTTTTTTATTGGTAACGCCACCTCTGTATGAAAATCACTGGCTGTGCTGTGTGCAGTCTGTGGCTGCTTTGCATTGTTGTAATACTCGCCATTGTAGTGTTAGGCAGCTGGCTGTGAACAGCGCTTAGCGTTGCACAGTTGGAGGTGAGCCGCCAGCAGTGGTGGATGTGGGGAGAGAGATGGCGGAGGTTTGTAATTTGTCATGAACTGCTATATTTATATATGATGATATCAAGGTAAATACATTGTTCGTTCTCTATTAATATCTTTCATTTGCTAACTATCCCTATCAGTAGTTAGTGCCTTCAGTAGTTTGAATCTTTTATTTAGCTGGCAGTAGTGGTGCTCGCTGTATTGCAGTAGTTCGAGTAATGAAGATTTTTGTGAGGTAAGTGATTTCTGGAAGGTATAGTTTAATGTTAGTCAGGGCCATTCTTTTGTAGGGATTCTTGAAAGTCAGATTGCGTTGCGCTAAAAATATTGTGTGTCAGGTTAAGCACAGTCTTGTATAATTGTTCAAAGGGGACGTTTCAATGTGATCTACCTATCTAATCTTCAGAATTCTTCTGTAGCACAACATTTCGAAAGCTTCTATTCTTTTCTTCTCTAAACTATTTATCGTCCATGTTTCACTACCATAGATAGCTACACTCCACACATATACTTTCAGAAACGACTTCCTGACACTTAAATCTATACTCGATGTTAACAAATTTCTCTTGTTCAGAACCGCTTTCCTTGCCATTGCCAGTCTACCCTTTATATCCTCTCTACTTCGACCTTCATCAGTTATTTTGCTCCCCAAATAGCAAAACTCCTCTACTACTTTAAGTGTCTCATTTCCTAATCTAATACCCTCAGCATCACCCGATTTAATTTGACTACATTCCATTATCCTCGTTTTTCTTTTGTTAATGTTCATCTTATATCCTCCTTTCAAGACACTATCCATTCCGTTCAACTGCTCTTCCAAGTCCTTTGCTGTCTCTGACAGAATTACAAAGTCATCGGCGAACCTCAAAGTTTTTATTTCTTCTCCATGGATTTTAATACCTACTCTGAATTTTTCTATTGTTTCCTTCACTGCTTGCTCAATATACAGATTGAATAACATCGGGGAGAGGTACAGACCTGTCTCACTCCCTTCCCAACCACTGCTTCCCTTTCATGCCCCTCAACTCTTATAACTGCCATTTGGTTTCTATACAAATTGTAAGTAGCCTTTCGCTCCCTGTATTTTAGCCCTGCCACCTTCAGAATTTGAAAGAGAGTATTCCAGTCAACATTGTCAAAAGCTTTCTCTAAGTCTACAAATGCTAGAAACGTAGGTTTGCCTTTCCTTAATCTTTCTTCTAAGATAAGTCGTAAGGTCAGTATTGCCTCACGTGTTCCAGTGTTTCTACGGAATCCAAACTGATCTTCCCCGAGGTTGGCTTCTACTAGTTTTTCTAGTCGTCTGTAAAGAATTCGTGCGAGTATTTTGCAGCCGTGACTCATTAAACTGATAGTTCGTTAATTTTCACATCTGTCAACGCCTGCTTTCTTTGGGATTGGAATTAATATATTCTTCTTGAAGTCTGAGGGTATTTCGCCTGTCTCATACATCTTGATCACCAGATGGTAGAGTTTTGTCAGCACTGGCTCTCACAAGGCCGTCAGAAGTTCTAATGGAATGTTGTCTACTCCCGGGGCCTTGTTTCGACTTAGGTGTTTCAGTGCTCTGTCAAACTCTTCACGCAGTATCGTATCTCCCATTTCATCTTCATCTACATCCTCTTCCATTTCCATAATATTGTCCTCAAGTACATCGCCCTTGTATAGACCCTCTATATACTCCTTCCACCTTTCTGCTTTCCCTTCTTTGCTTAGAACTGGGTTGCCATCTGAGCTCTTAATTTTCATACAAGAGGTCCTCTTTTCTCAAAAGGTCTCTTTAATTTTCCTGTAGGCAGTATCTATCTTACCCCTAGTGAGATAAGCCTCTACATCCTTACATTTATCCTCTAGCCATCCCTGCTTAGCCATTTTGTAATTCCTGCCGATCTCATTTTTGAGACGTTTGTATTCCTTTTTGGCTGCTTCATTTACTGCATTTTTATATTTTCTCCTTTCGTCAGTTAAATTCAATATTTCTTCTGTTACCCAAGGATTTCTACTAGACCTCGTCCTTTACCTACTTGATCCTCTGCTGCCTTCACTACTTCATCCCTCAAAGTTACCCATGCTTCTTCCACTGTATTTCTTTCCCCTATTCCTGCCATTTGTTCCCTTACGCTCTCCCTGAAACTCTCTACAACCTCTGGTTTAGTCAGTTTATCCAGGTCCCATCTCCTTAAATTCGCACATTTTTGCAGTTTCTTCAGTTTTCATCTACAGTTCATAACCAATAGCTTGTGATCAGAGTCCACATCTGCCCCTGGAAATGTCTTACAATTTAAAACCTGGTTCCTAAATCTCTGTCTTACCATTATATAATCTATCTGGAATCTGTCAGTATCTCCAGGCTTCTTCCATGTATACAACCTTTTTTTATGATTCTTGAACCAAGTGTTAGCTATGACTAAGTTGGGCTCTGTGCAAAATTCTACCAGGCGGCTTCCTCTTTCATTTCTTAGCCCTAATCCATATTCACCTACTACTTTTCCTTCTCTTCCTTTTGCTGCTACCGAATTCCAGTCACCCATTACTATTAAATATTTGGCTCCCTTCACTAGCTGAATAATTTCTTTTATTTCGTCGTACATTCCTTCAATTTCTTCGTCATCTGCAGACCTAGTTGGCATATAAACTTGTACTTTTGTAGTAGGCGTGGGCTTCGTGTCGATCTTGGCCACAATAATGCGTTCACTATGCTGTTTGTAGTAGCTTACCCGCATTCCTATTTTTTTATTCATTATTAAACCTACTCCTGCATTACCCCTATTTGACTTTGTATTTATAACTCTGTATTCGCGTGACCAAAAGTCTTGTTCCTCCTGCCGCCGTACTTCACTAATTCCACCTATATCTAACTGCAGCCTATCCATTTCGCTTTTTAAATTTTCTAACGTACCTGCTCGATTAAGGGATCTGATATTCCACGCTCCGACCCGTAGAATGCCAGTTTTCTTTCTCCTGATAACGACGTCGTCTTGATTAGTCCCCGCCCGGAGATCCGAATGAGGGACTATTTTACCTCCGGAATATTTTACCCAGGAGGACACCATCATCATTAACCATAAAGTAAAGCTGCGTGCCCTCGGGAAAAATAACGGCTGTAGTTTCCCCTTGCTTTCAACCGTTCGCAGTACCAGCACAGCGAGGCTGTTTTGGTTAGTGTTACAAGGCCAGGTCAATCATCCAGACTGTTACCGCTGCAACTACTGAAAAGGCTGCTGCCCCTCTTCAGGAACCACGCGTTTGTCTGGGTTCTCAACAGATGCCCACCCATTGTGGTTGCACCTACGGTACAGCTATCTGTATCGCTGAGGCACGCAAGCCTCCCCACCAACGGCAAGGTCCATGTTTCAGGGGGGGGGGGGGGGGGGACGTAGCATTGCTTCCACAAAAATAAAACGAAATGCACTGTGCACTGATGACAGATGTGTCCACGCGTTGCAAGCATAAGCAGTGGGACCTCCTCTCTCCTTCAGAACATTCACAGCTGACTGCTTCCCTGAATATGAATAATTTCCAGTCTCCCTCACGGTTCCATCCCTTGCAACCATCTTTGTAGACTCTTCCAACTGTACCTGCTGTGGTGAAAGAGGTAATGACTGACGTCTACCAGCATCTGAATCCTCTTCCACTAATTGTCACTCGTTCACAATATCTTCATCTTCACTAGTGTCAGGTACATAATCATCTTCATCAATGAAGTCAATTTCCGATTCAACCTCTGAATTCTCTAAGAGATGTAACACCTCTTTATCAGAAAGTCCACGCTGACGACACATGTTCAAAAGCTGCCTGAATGATTCAACATAAGCTGCGGTAGACTGGAATGTACACATGCCAAGTTGCAACAATGAGCGCAACTGCTCTGCGTTACGCTCACTGTTGGTACTGTATTGTTGGATAATTTACTTATATTTATAAGTTACAGTGCCGTCAAATTGATCCCTTCCGCCGTTCTAAGTATACTGACTGAAATGGTGAAGAAAATTACAATATTTTGTAAATACTAAAACAGCTTCACAAAGAGGAGATAAGTTAAAAAGTCATATAATTTCATTAACGAAGTAAACAAATTAGATATGATGATGAACGAAAAATGCATGACAGGGATTATTTTGACCCCTTTTTGACCCCTTCCGACGTTTTAGTGTTAAAGAGGGTCGAGAAGGGGTTGAAGGTGACGACCGACCAGGACGCCCTGTCACATTCATTAGTGACGACAATGTGAATGAAGTAAAGAGAGTGGTTCTGGAAAATTACCGATTCAACATCAGAGAGGCTTCTGGTGATATTGTCATATTCTCTGGCTAATGAAAAGCATTAGATGTTTTGTGCATGAAAAGTGTAACAGCAGAGTTTGTTCCGAAATCGTTGAACTTCGACAAAAAAAGACGGCGCGTAATTATCGCTTACGAATTGCTAAATGAAGTAGACAACGACCCCGAACTTCTGAAGAAGATTATAACAGGTCACAAAACGTGGTAATTCTGGTATGACGTCGAAACGTAAGTCCAGTCGCCCAAATGGGAACTGTCTGATGAGCCAAGGCAGAAAAGTTTTCCGCAAGTTCCATCACATGTGATGGTTCTTCTCAGTGTTTCCTTCGATTGCAATGGAAGAGCGCATCCTGCGTTCATGCTTTAAGATAGTGCAGTTAATAAAGTATACTACTCGGAAGTTATGTGCCGTTTGTGTGTAACAATCCGAAGAAAACGAACAGAACTATGGAAAAACAACTCGTGGAAATTGTGTCACGATAATGCTCCCGCTCAGAGCTCAATGCTTGTTCCCGATTTTTTGGCAACAGCAAGGCCGTTATGTTGTCACTGCCACCATATTCACCAGACACTGGCCCCCTGCGACTTCTTTCAATTCAAAAGGCTGAAGAGAACCATGAATGGACTTTGTTTTCCCATCACTGGTGTGATAAAAGCAGAATCGGTGAATGAGCTGAACACTGAATTCCAGATGTGCTTCCAAGATTGGAAAAAGCCCTGGCACATGTATGTTATGTCTGAGGGGGATTACTTTGAAGGGAAAAACTTGATGTTGATGACTAAATATAGATTCCTTAAGAAAACCAATAATTCCCGTTACTTTTGGATCACACCTAGTTACTAGCTATGGGACATCGGCTTCCCCCGTGTACAATTATATCCAGCTGCCCGTGATGCGCTGGATCGTTCCCTCATTCCCTGTAAAGTCGTCGTCACACCAGCCGTAGCGTTCCGGAAGTGCAACGTGCTGTCTTGGTCTCCACCGTACTTCTGAACGCTCACATCAGGAACGACCCGTCTTACGCATATCGTGCTTGTGCCTCAACGTGGTATTGGCGACCGTAGCGCGCTTGAGCGGCAGTTGTCTGCTGTATCTGGTTTCCAAATCACACTGCTTGTTTACGAAATGGAATGGTGCAAAATGCCTGCGTCAGCTCTATTCAAACGTACATTTCCTCCCGTGTCCATATGCGAGTCATGTTGTCCTGTATGTATTATATTTAAAGACACACTTCAATGTCCATCAACGCGTTATAAGACAAAAAGAAAAGTAGCATGTCCCATAGGTAAGAACATCAACTTATAAAAGTTTTATTACAAATAGTGCAATATAAATTTACATAAGTCTTCCACATAAGATAAAAATGATTTCATCGTCCTCATTTTTTAGTAAAGTGCTTAGGCCATTCTTACGTGACCACTGCTTCTATTACGTAGTAGAATCCTTAGAACTAGTGAAATAGAAGACCTTAAACGGAAAGTGCAGAATATCTTACTGCAAGAATTGTAAACCCTCTTGTAGATAAGTCAATCTAATAAGCATGTTGTTGAGAGTGGACGCACTTACATTCACATAACTTCGATTATTATAAAAAAATTAGGAAGAATGTTGTTATTTCAGTTTCCCGTCTTTCCCTTAGTTGCTTTACATTCGTGAAGGTATGTAACGTCCAAGCAACTAACTGAAGGCAGTTTGTTGCCATACACGTTGCGCTTCTTTTATTTGGGAAGCATCGCCAGTGGGATGTAATACATGTTTCCTTTTATACATACAATAAACGTATTATTTGGTAGATATAATATGCTGCTATATTACATTTCATCGTGTTTTTCTCTTGTTTTTTAGGTTAGAATCAATATTTGTAGCACAAATTTCGTAAAGTGAACTTATCATTCGTGTTACTCACAATTTCTAGCGCTGTTAACTCATGTGTGGGGTCCTGGATATGTATTCGTTAGTTTCCATACTGCAACTGGCTAATTTCTGCCAATCTTTTACCCACATTTGCCACATCGCAGAAGTCACTTCCGCTTCCCATTTTGTGATCAACATATGTTTGTTTTCGGTGTGTAGTGTTGCCAACTCTTGTTGTATATTTATTTGTCTTTTGTTTTTGTTGTGGTTTGATATTTTTCATTTGTTATTGTTTTGGTGGTAAGCTTGATCAGAGAGTTGTTGGTGATACGGATATGGTCGTTGAATACCTTGCAATGGCTCTTTGTATGTGCACGTTTTCTTGCGATATCAGGAGCTTTTTGTTGTGATTATTCACTTGGATAACTGTCATGCCACATTCCATGTTGGATGGTTCATGCCTATGTCTTTTTAGGTGCTGGCGAAGGTAGAATGGCTATTTTCATATTTCCAAGTTCTTACATATTCTTCATATCTAGTTTTGAAGTTCCTGCTTGTCATCCCCAGATATCCTGATTTATATTCTTGGCTCTCTAGCTGGTATATACTTCCTCCTTGGTATTTATCTGTTTGTCTGTTGTTTCTAAATGTGATTGAAGTGTATTTCTTGTTCTGTAAGCCATGTGTAACCCTCGTTTCTTTAGTATATTTCCTATCTTGTGAGTTGCATTGTGTTTATATGTTAGAGTGTGGCTTTTTTCATGTTATTCATGTCATGAGTGTTATTTCTTTGTGTTTCTGTTCGTGCTGTAGTGTTCTTTGGTGTCTGTATTCTCTCCTCGTTTTGATTCTTCTTTTATAATTATGTCTGTGGCTGATGGCTTTCTGAAGGTGTCAAATGTGTGTTTATTGTTGTCAATCTTTATAGTTGTGTCCAAGAAATGTATTTGCTTTAGTGTTTCTTTTTCCGTGGTGAATTGAATATTTTTAGGTGTGTCTTTTATATCTGTATGACACATATCAATTTTATCTATTGGTTCACCTCCATACAGATTATGCCATCTACATATCTGTACCAGTAAACAGTTTATTTTCTATGTCGTTGATGAATACATTTGCCAGTGTTTCTGAAATTGAGGATCCTATTGGAAGCCCATCTTCTTGTAAGTAAAATTCCTTTTCAAATTGGAAGTAATTTTAGGATGTGATTGCTTTGAGGGTTTTACTTATTTCATTAATATTGTCTACAGGTAGTTTGTTGTATGTCACTAAGTTTTCTTCAAATAGTTTTATTGAGTCTGCTTTGGGTATTGAGGTGTACATGTTCTCTATGTCAAAAGAAATAAGTGATGCTGTTTGTGCGTTGTGTAAGTCTTTTATTTGTGTTATGGATTCATTTGTGTTTTTCACTGTTCTGCTATTTTTCGTTGGACCCAAAACACACTGACAAAATTATTGGTCTGCTGCAGCGCACACTCTCACTACCTCGTTGACGCAATAAACAACACAGAGGCAGATCTTTTCTGTTGGCTTTACGTTTTGCGAATTCACAAGTAACCCCACCTAGCTTGGCCAAAAGACTACACTATTATATCCACGGTTAGTTGTATGAACAGTGTAGTATGATACTCATTACGTACTTATTTTACAACTTCATATATGTAACCCTTTTAATAAATGTAAATGGAGTATCTATTAATGAAAAACTGCAAAAGTCAAAGTTATATATAGCCAGAAACCGTTATTCGCAAGCAGTGGCCGCTTGCTCTTTGTCATTAGACATATGTGTTTAACAGTGCAGCTAATTGTTGTAGCAAATATACTAAGACAATGTACTAGTTTTATTCTTATTTAAGTGTAATCTTTATTCAAATTACTGTACAGGTCAGTAAAATTACGAATGTAGATGGTAGACATATTGATTCAAATAATGAAAACTGCACCAGTTACTTATGTTTATATGCTTAGCGCAATACGTTTCGAGAATTTATTCGTATTTTCAAGTTAATTTGTGCACAGATATTATGACACTATGGTTTACATAGATTTTGTACACGATCTGTGGAGTTACGGTGCTTTAGGATATGTATATGTTTGTGTGTATGTCTGTGTCAATTATAAAATGTATTTTACTACTATTAACTCTCAATTATCTATTACTTTCTTATTCTTTTCCTAAAGAAGAAATGAACCTATTTCTGAAAGTTGTTACAGTTACCATAAGCAGGAGGAACGTTTGATGAAATCAACTGATTCACAGTCTAGACATTTACAAACCTATATTCAAATATCCCCATTAATGAAACTATTGCATTAATAAAGAACAACTTACTAAGGCACAAAAAGTGTTCACAAACAGAAATTATTGACTTATAGACTTACAACTACTCTGCACTTAATGGGAATATTTAACAACAACCAGATGGGCTAGCCACGGGCTCAGTCATATCTGGCACAATGTTAGACGTTTCCATAAAAAAACTAGAACAGAAAATATTCAGCAGTCAGGAAACCTGCTAAAAAATGTAGTAACTACAGACGATATGTAGATGATACCTTAATTTTACTCAAAGGTGACGTCAGAGACACCAGTAACATCATACATTTGTTAGGTAATGTACACAAGAAAATAAATTTTGCAGCTGAACACGAAAAACACATTAGCATTAGTTTTCCAGATTGGTACAATGAAACCAAAAACAACAGGCACGATTTCAAGATGTAAGAAAGAGGACGAGGAGAAAGAATTAGACATCATTAAGTAAACTACAGCGGCCAATGACTTCCCCAGTTTAGAGTTACGCAGTATGCAGAGATAAATAACAAAAAAAGAAATTACTGTTTCTTTAGAAGGAACCAATACTAAAATCGCATGTATGGCTAGCATACGTCACGTAGGTAACATTTCTCAAAACATAGCAAACTACTTATGTCACATAAAGTGAAAGTAGCTTTCTACACAAAGAACAAACTACACCATAAACTAGTCCACACACTAAATAATGAAAAATAAATAAATTCTCAGACCTATAAATATACAAAGTAGCATGTGAAACTTCCTCAAGCCACTGCGTAGGACAAACTGGCATGAATTTTCAAATTTGATGCCCTGAACACATCAACTGTCATACACATAACCAATTTAGAAAATCAGCCATAGAAACACACATAAAAAAACACTGGAATCCATTCGAAAACATTGAAGAAGACCTTAAGATCCCCCACCACTTCCAAAAATCTCATACAGTTGATTTAACGGAGGAACTTGAAACCTTTGTACACAAAAAAAGCAAGAAGAAAGACTCTGAGCTACAAACTAGATAGTAAATCAGTTAATTTCTTCAAATGTTCCTCCTACGTATAATAACTGTAAAAATTTTCAGAAATATGTTAATTTCCAAATTAGAAAAAATAGAGAAGTAGTCGATAATTTAGTAATCAGTAGTGGTCAAAATACATTTTATAATCGATAACCTTATATATATATATATATATATATATATATATATATATATATATATATATATATCTTTTGGACGAAGACTGATTACAGACCTTGACATTGTCGAGTATTGTAGAGCTGAAGAGAAATTCGCACAAGTTTATATAACACATATCCACACGTACTTTAAAATCTCTAATATGTGTTGTACATATATATAACCCAAAACTACTGTAAAACCTCAGACTGTGTACAAACTCTTTGTAAACCATAGCGTCGTAATATCTTTGTAGCATGTTTTGTAAGCAAACAGTGTAAGTGATGATTTGCGTGTAGGCATCATTCTGTACAATGGAGGCCGCACAATACCTGTAAGTAGACAAACAAAAATACCATTTCTAATACAAGCATTTGATTGCACTCAAAGATTCATTTTCTCCGATTTCAGTTTTGTAGTATAACCATAAAAAGAAGCAAGAGAGGTAGATATCACATCTGAAAACATTACCAAACATATTCATGTAGACAAATTCCTTGAAAATGAGAATAAATTGTCGTAACGCGTTATGCTTAGCATCAAAACTTAAGTAATTCCTGCAGCTTTAATTATTTAAATCATGAATGGCATAACTGCAAACTTTCCTGAAACATCTAATGCGGTGAACGAAATTAAGGTAGACATATTGCTACCCTACCGTCCTCCTGTAACCGACTCAAGGTGTCAGCTTGCAGTTGACTGTTGCTCATAATAGATGGTTGTGTACGATGTACCCATACCTTTAGCATATGCAGTCTTTTTAAATATGAAGGCTTTTACATGTGGTAAGATTTATCCATACGTGTTTCAATTATATTATGGATTCAATGTAACGATTTGTTTCACTAACGATTCTATTTTTTATTCTTTATGTAGCCATTGAAACTGATACATAATCGAAACGCTTAAGGTACTTCCAATTGATAAACAGTGTGGTCTAGACAATTTAAAATTCTGAGTATTTTACCTGTCGTGAAAAATATTACAAGCAATTAGGTGGAGTGGCAATGGGCTCTACTCTCTCCTCAGTTGCTGCGGCGTCTTCATGGAAACTTCTGAGCGAATAGCCCTAACTTCTGCACTATTACGTCCCTGTTGTGGTTACGCTATGTAGACGACTCATTCGTTATCAACCCACACGGCGAAGCGAAGCGGAGTTTGGAAACTTCCTTCACCACTTAAACAGCCTGCACAAGAACATAAAGTTTATGCATGAAACCGATAACAATTCTGCGTTACCGTTTTGGACATGGAGGTAGATAGAACCGCTGACGCTAGACGGGAACTGGAAGTGCACCGGAAGCTGACCTACACAAATCGGTACCTGCAAGCGGAGAGCCACCATCACCCAACTAAGAAGTATTCAGTTCTGCACTAGCTGACTGCCCGTGCCAACTAGATAAGTGATAGTAATAACATCAAGGAAGAACTAAGGGAGATACACCTCATGTTTCGCGCCAACGGCTACGATAACAACATTGTAAGAGAGACAGCCAAGGATAAACGCAATAAATCAAGAAAAGAAGGCAAGAAAGATAAGCTACCGCTAGTGCACTTACGGTACACGAATGGTGTCAGTGAAGGACTCGGCAACGTCTTCCACCGACCGGGTTTCGTACCGATTTCCCACAGCAGCTACAGAAGCCACAAAATTTTTGGTTCCACCAAGGATGCAATGACCGAATTTAATACTACAGGAGTATATGAGTTACGTTGTGGTTGAGACAAGGAAGCCAGTTAGAACACTCGTAGAAGATGAACGCTAGGTGCGGTTAGCACAGCATAATAAATCGGCGATAGCGGAAGTCCACCATGATTGTGGACAGCCTATTTTGTTCCAGGAAGTCTGTGTGCTGGCGAAAGAGTCAGGGACGCGGCGAAGCAAAATACGAGAGGCTATTAAAATTATTAAGCAGCTTGACAAAATTAATAGAGAGGCCAGTTATAAACTTGCAGCGTCCTCGCTGCCGGCTATCCCAGTCTAACGGGCCGCAAGCGGTCGCAGGACAGAAGCCTCACCGAACAAGGACGTGTTATCGTAAAGAAACAGCTATAGAAAAACTGTCAGCGTATTCCCGCGCCCACTAGGAAGACAACAAAATGCCATCCAGAAGTCAAACACTGAATTGGAAACTGTCGTCAATCGTCGGATAGTTAACAAATAGCTTCTCTTCTACCCTATTTCTTTGGTCGTGGCTAGCCTATTATATTTTAGACTCAGTCAAGTTTAACAAACATGACGTACTGTCTGAAATAAATAGAGGAACATTTTGCTCTGCTAAACTGATCTTCCTCTGTGGAAAGCTGCTATATTAAGGTCGAAACGTCGGTTTTACAGTCGGTAATTACAGGATTTCACATAATGGCGCGTTACAACATACAGAATAATTTTAGTCGTCGTTTAATAGTAGTTCATAGCTATCTGAGAAGCCGGTAACAGTACAGTGCTCTCACGTTTACTATTACGGTAACTCTGCAAACTAATCAGCTAAATTCGATTATAAGACGCAACTTTTCGGCGCACTGTAAAGATATCCGCGAACTATCTTAATACTTTCGAAAGTATATTCATTTAGTCAGTATGGTTTAAACCGCTCACAGCTGTGCACTGTAGAAACTTCATTTCATAGGCGCGAGAAGCCACAAAATGAATTACATTCATTGGAAGTTAAATTCATTTGATTTACTTATTTATACACTGAAGAACCAAAGAAACTGGTACACCTACCTAATACGTGTAGGGACCACGCGAGCACGCATAAGTGACCCAATATGACGTGGCATGGACTCGACAAATGTCCAAAGTAGGACTGGATGGTATTGACACCATGAATCCTGCAGGACTGTCCATAAATTCGTAAGAGTACGAGGGGGTGAAGATCTCTTCTGAACAGCAAGTTGCAAGGCTTCACAGATGTGCTCAATAATGTTCATGTCTGAGAAGTTTAGTGTCCAGCGGAAGTGTTTAAACTCAGAAGAGTGTTCGTGGAGCCACTCTGTAGCAATTCTGGACGTGTAGGGTGTCGCATTGTCCTGTTGGAATTGCCCAAGTCCGTCGGACTGCGTAATGGACACGCAGGTGATCAGACAGGGTACTTACGTTCTTGTCACCTTTCAGAGGCGTATTTAGACGTCTCATTGGTCCCATATCACTCCAACTGCACACGCCCCACATAATTTCAGATCCTTCACCAGCTTCTAGAGTCCCCTGCTGACATGCAGGGTCCATGGATTCATGAGCTTGTTTCCATACCCGTACATGTCCATCTGCTCATCACAATTTGAAACGAGACGCGTACTCCAGAATGAGATTTTCACTCTACAGCGGAGTGTGCGCAGATATGAAACTTCCTGGCAGCTTAAAACTGTGTGCCGGACCGAGACTCGAACTCGGGACCTTTGCCTTTCGCGGGCAAGTGCTCTACCAACTGAGCTACCCAAGCACGACTCACGCCCCGTCGTCACAGCCTTACTTCTGCCAGTACCTCGTCTCCTACCTTCCAAACTTTACAGAAGCTCTCCTGCGAACCTTGCAGAACTAGCACTCCAGAAAGAAATGATATTGCGGAGGCATGGCTTAGCCACAGCCTGGGGGATGTTTCCAGAATGAGGTTTTCACTCTGCAGTGGAGTGTGCGCTGATATGAATTCGAGTCTCGGTCCGGCACACAGTTTTAATCTGCCAGGAAGTTTCGAGATGCGTACTACCAGGCAACATGTTTCCAGTCACCAACAGTACGATATCGGTGTTAACTGGTCCAGGCGAGATGTAAAGCTACGTGTCGTGCAGACACCAAGGGAACACGAGTGGCCTTCGGCTCCGAAGGCCCATATCGCTGATGTTTCGTTGAATGATTCGCACGCTGACACTTCTTGATGGCGCAGCATTGAAATCTGAAGCAATTTGCGAAAGTATTGAGCTTCTGTCACGTTGAACGAGTCTCTTCAGTCGTCATTGGCCCCGTTCTTGCAGGATCTTTTTCCGGACGCATTGATGTAGGAGATTTGATGTTTTACCAGATTCTTGATATTCACGGTACGGTCTTGAAATGGTCGTACGGGAAAATCCCCATTTCATCGCCACCTCGGAGATGCTGTGTCCAATCGCTCGTGCCCCGACTATAACACCACGTTCAGACTCGCTTAAATCTTGGTAACCTGCCAATGCAGCAGCAGTAACCGATCTAAAAACTGCCCCAGACACATAAGACAATGCAAAATGCAAGATACTACGTATTGCGTGAAATTCGATCATGAGTTCTATGGCAGACAAATGTAGAATGAAGAGTGTCCTCGCCGGCCGTGTGTGAGCACCTAGCAGCAGGGGGAAGGAGACAGCCGCTGCGGCCCGCCGTGAGAGAGCGTGCAGCCCAGAAGCGCAGCGCGGGACGTCTGCCCAGGCCGCGCGCCTGTCGCCGGCTGCCGGATGATTTATTTGGCTTCGGTTATCGCGGGCGCCCAGAGTGGCGCGAGGCGCCTGGTGCGTCACGTTTACGCGCTCAGACAGCCGGTCTACCAGGGAAGACGAGAAAAGGCGCGCATATGGCCGCCTGTCAGCTGTCACTTCGTCCCACTGCTGTCTTACCGCCGAGCCCTTCCTACGTCGCGTTTTCCTCGTCGATCTTCAGCCTATCTATAACTCCATCGTGGATTCACTATTCTGCAACAGCAGGTGCCCAACCGCCTCCACGAAAACTGATTCCAATATTCCTCATCGTGCGTTTTTCAGACTGTGGGGAACCATATTCGGTTCTTGTTGCAACCCTTGTTCACTAAAGTATGAGCAGCCCTTAGCGGCTCGCCGTCTTACTATTCATGGCGTCGCCTTTCCGGCTTAGATATTTTTTAATATGTGACTTGTAACTACTGCATCTTTTTCCAGTCAGTAAAAACTTTAATTTTATTAATGTATTATATACTTGATATGTTTTAGAACCGTTAGTCTAATTCTGAAGACGATGCTCAGAGTAGCGTCGAAACCTGGCCATTTAGACTTAATGTTTGTGACCGAGGGCGTATTTGGTCTAATATATTCGGTTCTGCTAATTAGCCTCGGCCGGCTTGGGTGGCCGAGCGGTTCTAGGCGCTACAGTCTAACCGCTCGACCTCTACGGTCACAGGTTCGAATCCTGCCTTGGGCATGGATGTGTGTGATGTCTTTAGGTTTGTTAGGTTTAAGTAGTTCTAAGTTCTAGGAGGCTGATGACCTTAGAAGTTAAGTCCCATAGTGCTCAGAGCCATTTGAACCAATTAGCCTCGAGCGTAGTGGCTAAGGCTGCGTTCACAGTGGCACCGACAATGGTCGTCAGATGCCGTCGCCAGGTGTTGCCCGGTATGCTCTCAAACTCTTACGCAGTGGACTGCCGGCCGTTGTGGCCGATCGGTTCTAGGCGCTTCAGTCCGGAACCGCGCTGCTGCTATGGTCGCAGATTCGAATCCTGCCTCGGGCATGGATGTGTTTGCTGTCCTTAGGTTAGTTAGGTTTTAGTAGTTCTAAATCTAGGGGACTGATGACCTCAGATGGTAAGTCCCATAGTGCTCAGAACCATTTGAACCCAGTGGACTTGAGACAGAAAATAAGAACGTTTCTGGTGACACTATTATTTCGGATTGAGTGTAGCTTTTAATAAAGGAAATCAACCATACTAGCGTCTTTTAGTGCATTTGCAAGAAATATACCTCAGAAATCTGGTACAGAAATAATTTAATAATTGGCACTATTTTGGTTCAAAAGTGAAAATAATTGGCTTTTTAGTTGGATCATAGTGCATTGTAAAAGATCCAACATAAAACACAAAAACTTTGAAATTGTGCTTTTCAGAACGTGATACACACCGATAAGCCAAAACATCATGAACACTGCCTACTGCAACGTTGGCAGGACACTTAGAAGATGCAACAAGTCCACTAAAGAGACAGCTTACACTACACTCGTTCGTCCTCTGTTAGAATATTGCTGCACGGTGTGGGGTCCTTACCAGGTGGGATTGACGGAGGACATCGAAAGGGTGCAAAAAAGGGCAGCTCGTTTTGTATTATCACGTAATAGGGGAGAGAGTGTGGCAGATATGATACGCGAGTTGGGATGGAAGTCATTAAAGCAAAGATCTATTTACGAAATTTCAGTCACCAACTTTCTCTTACGAATGCGAAAATATTCTGTTGAGCCCAACCTACATAGGTAGGAATGATCATCAAAATAAAATAAGAGAAATCAGAGCTCGAACAGAAAGGTTTAGGTGTTCGTTTTTCCCGCGCGCTGCTTGGGAGTGGAATGGTAGAGAGGTAGTATGATTGTGGTTCGATGAACCTTCTGCCGAGCACTTAAATGTGAATTGCAGAGTAATCATGTAGATGTAGATGTAGATGTAGATGTAGATGTAGATGCCTGCCTCCTGGTGGCTTTGCGGGTACGCATGAGGGCGGAGAAGACAGGGGCGGGGGATACAGGCTGAAAACGGGAAATCCATCGAGATAGGCGACTTTCCCAAAGGGAAGATTATTATCACGGAAATCCTGTGAAAGAATATCTCGAAAACGGCTAAGCTCGTCGAATATTCTCATGTTACTGTCGTGAGCGTCTACGAAAAGGGTTAGGAGGACAGTGAAACTATCACTATGCGCCAAATGGATGGACGTCCACGATATTTCACGGACCGTAGGGTTCGGAGCTTGTCTGCTTTGTGGAGTAGGACAGATGCTCATCTGTGGCCTCTCTGCCGAAAGATGTATTGTTGCATATGAAATTTACAGGACATGTTGAACTATTTTTTAAACTTGGATCGCTGTCGCTACCTGTGTTCAGTGTCGAGAGAATGGAATGTATGTAAAGAGCTCCGTCATGAACGCACGTGCCAGTGAAGAAAAAAACCAAATCGAAACATTCATAAATCCCTCGTATCTCACAAACTGTCAGAGACGTCGAAATAAGATTTTGGGGAAAGGTAACACGCAAAGAGGAATTTTTCCATTTGAGTGATATGCGAAACTTCCATATCTACCGCAATACTCAAGCAACAACAGTTGTTTATATGAAATAATGTAGCCGGCCGTTGTGGCCGTGCGGTTCTAGGCGCTACAGTCTGGAACCGCGTGACCGCTACGGTCGCAGGTTCGAATCCTGCCCCGGGCATGGATGTGTGTGATGTCCTTAGGTTAGGCAGGTTTAAGTAGTTCTAAGTTCTAGGGGACTGATGACCACAGATGTTAAGTCCCGTAGTGCTCAGAGCCATTTTTATATGAAATAATGTAACTTTTAAGAACCACCAATAGCTGGAAAAATAGGAATTGTTATGGGTTTTGCAAAATATAAGTGAAGAAGCGACACGTTTGTTTTCACACTGAGGTTCAACTTTCTCATAACTGCCGGCCGAAGTGGCCGAGCGGTTCTAGACGCTACAGTTTGGAACCGCGCAACCGCTACCATCGCAGGTTCGAATCCTGCCTCGGGCATGGATGTGTGTGATGTCCTTAGGTTAGTTAGGTTTAAGTTGCTCTAAGTTCTAGGGGACTGATGACCTTAGAAGTCAAGTCCCATAGTGCTCAGAGCCATTTGAAGCATTTTTCTCGTAACTGTTGACCTGTCTTGCGCTCAGTTGATAGTTTAATAAGAAACTGTTTTAGGATTCTGTCACAATTTCAACGCAGTAGAATGTTAGTGAGATGAATATTTGTCAGCCCCGCTATGTTCAGGAAAAAGAAGCAGATTTTAACATGGAACAAGAGAAGTTACGTATTATTCAAAACTTTTCAGTCTTCATGAATACATGGCTCTCAGCTACCTTCTTGGTGTGGCTGATAGCTCGAGACCGATCCTGTGGTGTAACATCTACAATATCTTCTTTTGTCAGCATTTGAACCTCACTGAGCGTAAATTTCTTGTTGTTTTTTGCCGCATTGCTTTTCACATTGTCCCATACATTCTCAGTCGGATGTTAACGAGCATGATGGGGAGGAAGCCTGATTTAACTATGCCCTTTAGCGTTAATCAGCTCTTCGACAGGATAGCGTGGTGCCTTTGGCTTTGACAAAAGTTCCATTCATTACGCCTTACACAAGCTAGGTTCAGCTGTATACAGTGGAACATTTCTTTGTATCCAGAGCAAAATAGCTGCTGTCCTCCGTGAACTGTTGAAGCTTTATTCATTATAACGGAGTGGTATGGAGCGTTGTCCATTATTATCGTCGAATTCGGAGGAAAGTCTTGCAGCAGAAAATTATTTTCACAGCCAGTGAACGTGTTCTTGAACGACCACTTTCATTGCGAATCCCGTGTTGAGACGTGTTGAACTGTAATTTCCGATGCAACGCCAATGCAAATCACTTGTTCACAGTACCTGACAACTTCAAAACACTTCAGCACCAGAAAATATCACTTTACAATGCGAGTTAATAAATGAAGATGCATCTAATGCGTGACAGCAAGTGGTACTATTCATCCACGGCGTGGCAACAGGGGCGTTTTACCAACCGAACTGCGTGGTAGCGAAAGTCGGCTCGCCGTTAACTGAACAACGTCGTTATGTCCCCTCCGCTGGGTCGAACGTCAGATGTTGCAACCAGTTTTGAACGCAGTGCAGTCTTCCTGAAGATGGGAAATGCGGTGCTTGATTTGCGTATATCTGCCACACTTGCGCTACGCTGATACTGACGTTCGCTCTGGCAGGTTTCGAAGGCCAGTGCACGAATGGTGTCTTAAGGCCGGTTCCCACTAGGGCTGCCGCGCGTCAAAACCGCGCGTCAGCGGCGTGGTTGCCATGGAAATGGCGTCAGCGGCAAGGCGCGGCAGGCTCTGCGTCGCGGTTTGACCATGTCGAACCGCCTCCGCTGCCGCGTGCCGCGCTCCAGGTGCGCGCCGCCAATCACAGAACGCGCTGGGCGTGACGTCAGGTACGGCACCCCGGGCCACACGAACTTTCGCCGAAGCGCTGGCGCGGACGTGGCGACAGCTATGAAATACTTATCATCCGATTCCAAGGAAACTATTCTGTACAAAAATTTGATTCTTGGGCATGTTACAGCCTGATATCTTCTCTTGATAAAGGACCGAATTTATTTTCGATATTCGTCGTGGTAACTTGCTGCATCGCATTTACGTAAACCTTTACACGAAATTTTAATGAGTGTGCAGAGGTAAAAACGCATTGCGTGGACTTTGCGTACAGTTCATTTTAGGTAATACATTATTGCGTATGAAATTTAGTCAACATATCGAAATTTCTTTTAAAGCTGAGAGCAGAACGATAGCTATCACCGTTCTCGAGATATTGAATGATATGTCGGCGGACGGGCTGTGCGGCGACCGCGCGGGGGTTGCTCGCGACGCGACCGATGCTTCGTCCTGCTCGTCGTAAACCATGTGGTTGTATCAACCGCAAATATCGTAAACGGTTCAAGAAATCGAAAAGCGTTTTTTTGCAAACGATAACTTGTAAAAAGTCATGTATTTCGTCGCATAATAAATATCCAAAATCTGTTTATCTACCAAGATATGAAAGTAACCACAGTTTTTCAGAAGGGATAGATGAATTTATTTAAATGGCATTTAATAGAATGTGGAATGAGATGTTAAACCGAAACTAATTTTGCTGGTATGTCATAAGATGTAATTTGCTAAATATCTACAGCTATTGATTATTTCCTTTGGTAAGCAACAAACGTTTTTTTCTTTATCCAGTGTACTCTATTGGTTCAAGATGCTTTTCGCCTTTTACTTTAAGGCATCTTCGGTGGAATCTAGAATGATTCAGTTTTGTTTTGATATGTGATACATGAAGATTATAAAACTGTTCACATCTTTTTTTACGTGAATAACTGATTACTTACAGTGAATCGAGTTTTTGGCGGACATCTGCGTTTTCCCTCACCTGGTCACATGCTGGAGGTTGAACTGAAACATATATTATGGAACGTAAGCACATTTTCGTGCCGGTCGGAGTGGCCGTGCGATTCTAGGCGCTACAGTCTGGAACCGAGCGACCGCTATGGTCGCAGGTTCGAATCCTGCCTCGGGCATGGATGTGTGTGATGTCCTTAGGTTTAATTAGTTCGAAGTTCTAGGCGACTGATGACCTCAGAAGTTGTCGCATAGTACTCAGAGCCATTTGAACCACATTTTCGTGTTCGCTCTTTTTTCTTCTGTCAATAGCTGTAGACATTTTACCGAAAACACTGATTTGAAGTCGTAACTACAGTGTGTTCATCTCCTGTCCCTTCCTGTTTGGTTTGTTTATGTACATGTTGCCAACCTAAAGAATTATATGCTGAAAACTAATGTTTGTTTATTTCCGTTCTCCTCATATCTGTATGTGTGTGTGGCTAGCCAGTGATAGTTATAGAAAGTTGAAAGTGAATGCAGTAGTTGTCAGACAGTGGTTGAAAGATTTGGTGTTCAGCTGATCTCAGTTTTGGTTTAAATGTTTTGTGGAGGAGTGCATGGAAGAGTAAATTCACTGCTTACATTAATAGATGAAATAGTAGAATAGCATTTCAACAGATGATTATTATCAGAATACTATCACTCAACCCCTTTGTACTCACTCTTTGACACCTCATAATATGTCCTGTCAACTTACCCCTCTTGTAGTCAAAGTTGTGCCATAATTTCCTCTTCCTCCTCTATTTAATTCCGTTCCTCTTCTTTAGTTACACGATCCTCATATCTAATCTTCAGCATTCTTATTGATCACCACGTTTTGAAAGCGTCCGTTGTCTTCTTGACAGAACTGTTCATCGCCCACGTTTCACTTACATACAAGGCTGCACTCCACACAATTACCGCACTCCACGCAAATACCTTTGTAAAATAGTACCCAGTCATTAGAATTTATATTCGATGTGAACAAATTTTCTTTTTCAGAACGCTTTTGTTGCTATTCACAGTCTTCATTTTATATCCTCTCTACTTCTGCCTTCTCAATTACTGCTTCCCTTTCAAGTCATTGAAGTCTTAGAAATGCAGTTTGGTTTCTGCACAGGTTGTAGATAATCTTGTGGCCCTGTGTTTTATCGATGACATCTCCAGAGTTTCAAAGAATGTTTTAATCAAGATTGTAAAAACCTTTCTCTAAACATGCAAAAGCTATAAACACAGTTTCGCAGTTCTTCAGTGTGTCTACTTAGCTAAGTGGTAGGATCAGTATTGCCTTGCATGTTCAGACATCTCACAGGAATCTAACATTGTGCTTATGTTAGTTTGTACAACCTCTCCCCCTCTCCTCTCTACATATTCCTTCCACTTTCTAGCCTTCTCTCATATGCTTAGTTCTGGCTTTGCCAAATGAGTTCTTGACAGTTGCTTCTTCTTTGAGCAAAGTGTTCTTTCTCATTTTCATTCCCCTATGTTTTCCAAGAGCAAAATTGCATTGCAATTTTGGACTTTCTGTTAACGTCATGTTTAGGCATTTCTATTTCCGATGGCCTACTTTATTTGCTACATTTTTATGTTTTTCCCTCGTGTCAAATTTAATATATCACAGTTTTATCTAACGATTTCTGCTGTACCTTCGTCCCGTTCACATACTCTGCTGCATTCACCACTTCTTTTCTCAAAGATATGCATTCGTATTCTAGCGGATTCCTTCCTCTGTTTCTGTCAGTCGTTGCATTACGGTAACTTTAAGCTTACCGAAAAACTGTGGGTCTTGACTTATTCAAGTTCCATTTCCTTAATTTGTTACTGTTTACTGTCTCTTTAGTTGTAAACCGCAGCTCGTAACCAATAAATTATTGTAGGTTTGCGTCTGCACCAGGAAATGTCTTATAATTTAAAATCTGGTTTCGAAAACTTTGTTCCAAAAATATATTATTCTTTCATGATTCTTAAGCAAGGTGCTGGCGATGATTACATATTGCTCTATGCGAAATTCTATCAGGTGGCTTCCACTTTCATCCCTTCCCCCAAGCCTTTGTGTTCTTACTGTTTTCCTGTACATGCTACCGTATCACATTTTAAATTTTTGTCTCGCTTAACCATCTCAATAGTCTCTTTTGTCGTACATTGTTTCAATGTGTTAGGAGATAGTGAACAATCATGAATGGTAGTCATGAAATCTGTTTATGGTGAAATGAGAAAACATGAATAATGAAATATGTGAAAGAGTACATTGTACAGAAAGTGAAAAATTGGTATGTCTTCACTCAACTTAGTCTTTCCTTCATGTAGGTGTAAAATATAGTTAATCAAACGCACCGGTCGTTTCAGTGGGTCCCGCCCCGTACCTCAGTGGCTGTCCGTCATTGGCTACCGCTAGCGTCTGCCACTTCCAGATGGGAACGCCAATTCCGCGAGCCGCCGCGTCAAAGCGGAAAACGCTTGCCGCTGCCGTTGCCGCACGACGCGCTGCCGCGCTCTAGTGGGAACCGGCCTTTACGATTGCACTACAGCTACAGAGCCGGCCGTGGTGGCCGTGCGGTTCTAGGCGCTTAAGTCCGGAACCGCGTGACTGCTACGGTCACAGGTTCGAATCCTCCCTCGGGCATGGATGTGTGTGATGTGCTTAGGTTAGTTAGGTTTAAATAGTTCTAAGTTCTAGGGGACTGATGACCTCAGAAGTTAAGTCCCATAGTGCTCAGAGCCAGCCACAGCTACAGACTTCAAATTTGCAGAGAATGTGTTAACTATGTGTTTTAACATGAAAACGTCGTCATGAGCGCCATTTAGAAACATTTTGGCAATTAACATACTATGGGAAAATGCGATTTTTTTACTGTAAAATACGAAGACGTACTAGATTATCTACACTTTAGGACCGCTATACAGTCTAGGAACTCCATTTTCAACTAAGATATCAATAATGCTGTCCCAGAAGATAATATGGAGCGAGGACTGAGTGTTAGAAAAGCGGGCTGACACTTTCAAATTTTTATTAAAAACTGAATATTCACCCTTGATTACAAATTTAAACCGCTAATCACAGTCGTGGTTTTTGGAAACACCTATTGCGAATTAAATTCCCAGTGGATATTTAGCAAACGACTTTCAACGAAATAATTCACGGATAATCGCAAATAAGTAGAACTACTTTACACTGAAATTTTAATTTATTCAGATTACTTTAAAACATAATGACCATTTACACAATTAAAATTTACTTGAAACTGATTGACCAAAAAACCGTAAAACCATAATAACTATTCACACAACTCAGTGTAACAGGCACAATTTTCCGCAAACCATGACTGCAATTTTTTTTTTTTTTTCTTTACGTTTCATGTCCATGCATCGTACATCAGGCAATAAGCGCATCTTCACTTACAGTCACAATAATGTGGTATTAACAACCCTTACGTTTACATTAAATTACCAACATTTGCCAAGGATTAGTAATTTCCTCGCAGCTCATCACACGATATGTAGACAACCACCACCCAGCATACAGCGGCAAATGGCGCCGGACTAGTACTACATCTCCATGGGAACTCTGCAAATCATACTTCAGTGCCTGGCGAGGGGTGTATCGAACCACCTTCACACTAATTCTCTGTTATTCCACTCTCGAACAGCGCGCGGAAAAAGCGAACACCTACACCTTTCCGTGCGAGCTGTGATTTCCATTAGTTTATTATGATGATCGTTTTTCCCTATGTAGGTCGACGTGAACAAAATATTTTCATAGGAAGAGAAAGTAAGTGTTGGAAATTTCATGAGAAGATCCCGCCGCAATGAAAAACACCTTTGTTTTACTGATATTCACCCCAAATCCTATATCATGTTCGTGATATTCTCGCCCACAAAACGTGGTGCCCTTCTTTGAACTTTCGCGATGTACACTATTAGTCCTATCTGGTAAGCATCCCTCACCGAACAGCACTAATGGAAAAAGCGCATTGTAGGTATTTACTTTATTGGATCTGAAATTACAATTAAATCAGTACAATGAAATGAATACCCTTAGCTGCATACAGGCATTGACGTACGTCAACGGGGACAGTTGAAAATGTGTCACCCGACCGACACTCGAACCCGGTACCTCATCCTTACATGGCAGACGCTCTATCCATCTGAAGCACCGAGGACACAAAGGATAGTGCGACTGCAGGGACTTATCTCTGGAACAGCTCCCGTGAGACCCACATTCACAACTCATTGTCCCGCACTATATTCATAAGTTGGGAATGTGGGATTCACGGGAGGCGTGCAGTCGCACTCTCCTCTGTGTCCTCCGTGGCTCGGATGGATACAGTGTGTGCCATGTAAGCAGAAGATCCCGGGTTCGAGTCCCGGTCGGGGCACTGATTTTCAGCTGTCCCCACTGACGTATATCAACGCCTGTATGCAGCTAAGGGTATTCATTTCGTTGTACTGATTTAACCGTAATTTCATTATAACGAGCTGCACGGTCACCGATGGTATCTGTTCTTTCGGACATGTCCAAAAGAACAGGTACTATTTTCATATATTTATTAGAACTGTTGCGTATTCTAAGCGTTGTTCCAATCAAACACAGTCATTAGCTGGTCTTCCCCACAACAATTTCTGTCTATTCTTTCCAATTTGAGTTGATCGCAATTGTAATTCTTAGGTATTTAGTTGAATTTACGGCAATTAGGTCTGCAGGATTTATGGTGTAACCGAAGTTTAACGGATGCCTTTTAGCACTCATGTGGATGACATCACACTTTTCATTATTTAGGGTCAATTACCAATTTTCGCGCCTTATAGGTACTGTATCTAAATGGTTTTGCAATTTATTTTCATCTTATGATGACTTTACTAGACGATAAACCACAGCAAACAACCTAAGACACCAGCTCAGAATCTCTCCTAAATCGTTTTTGTAGATGAGGAACAGCAGTGGGCTTATATCAATACCTTGGGGAATGCCCGAAATCACTTCTGCTTACCCGATAACTTTCTGTCAGTTACTACGAACTGTGACCTCTCTGATAGGAAATCATGAATCGAGTCGCATAACTGAGACGATACTCTATAAGTTCGCAGTATGATTACAAGGCTTTTGTGATGTACGATGTCAAACGCCTTCTGGAAATGTACTTCGTGTGAGTTAAGAGCAAGTTGTGTTTCACAAGAACGATGTTTCCTAACTTCGTGTTCACTATGTGTCGCTACTGACAAAATTCACTGGAGATCCACGAACGTTATATCGCATCAGACATTTCTTGAGATTATCTGGAAACAACCATAATTAGTTCCTGGAAACTAAATATCTTGTGACAGATACCCACAAGATTTCACCAAGTTGTGAGAAATTTACAATGAGAGCATTGAGAGACTGGTCTCCCCCAGATTTTTAAACAATATCACAATGGTCACATGTTATAAATTAGTCAGTCATATAGCACTAGAAGTTTACTGAAGTTTCAGAGACCCCTGGACACATAATTACACTACTGGCCATTAAAATTGCTACACCAAGAAGAAAAGCATATGATAAACGGGTATTCATTGCACAAATATATTACACAATAACTGACATGTGATTACATTTTCACGCAAGTTGGGTGCATAGATCCTGAGAAATCAGTACCCAGAACAACCACCTCTGGCCGTAATAACGGCGTTGATACGCCTGGGCATTGAGTAAAACAGAGCTTGGATGGCGTGTACAGGTACAGCTGCCCATGCAGCTTCAACAAGATATCACAGTTCATCAAGAGTTGTGACTAGTGTATTGTGACGAGCCAGTTGCTCGGCCACCATTGACGAGACGTTTTCAATTGGTGAGAGATCTGGAGAATGTGCAGGCGAACATTTTCTGTATCCAGAAAGCCCCGTACGGGACCTGCAACATGCGGTCGTGCATTATCCTGCTGAAATGTAGGGTTTAGCAGGAATCGAATGAAGGGTAGAGCAACGGGTCGTAACACACCTGAAATGTTCCACTGTTCAAAGAAAGTGCCGTCAATGCGAACAAGAGGTGACCCAGACGTGTAACCAAAGGCACCCCACACCATCACGCCGCGTGATATGCCAGTATGGCGATGACGAATAAACGCTTCCAATGTGCGTTCACCGCGATGTCGCCAAACGCGGATACGACCATCATGATGCTGTAAAGAGAACCTGGATTCATCCGAAAAATTACGTTTTGCCATTCGAGCACCCAGGTTCGTCGTTGAGTACACCATCGCAGGCGCTCCGGTCAGTGATGCAGCGTCAAGGGTAACCGCAGCCATGGTCCCTGAGCTGATAGTCCCTGCTGCTGCAAACGTCGTCGAACTGTTCGTGCAGATGGTTGTTGTCTTGCAAACGTACCCATCTGATGACTCAGAGATCGAGACGTGGCTGCACGATCCGTTACAGTCATGCGGGTAAGATGCCTGTCATCTCTACTGCTAGTGATACGAGGCCGCTGGGATACAGCACTGCGTTCCGTATTACCTTCCTGAACCCACCGATTCCATATTCTGCTAACAGTCATTGGATCTCGACCAACGTGAGCAGCAATGTCGCGATACGATAAACCGCACCAGCGATGGGCTACAATCCGACCTTTATGAAAGTCGGAAACGTGATGGTACGCATTTCTCCTCCTTACACGAGGCATCACAACAACGTTTCACCAGGCAACACCGGTGAACTGCTGTTTGTGTATGAGAAATCGACTGGAAACTTTCCTCATGTCAGCACGTTGTAGGTGTCGCCGCCGGCGGCAACCTTGCGTGAATGCTGTGAAAAGCTAATCATTTGCATATCAAGCACGTTGTAGGTGTCGCCACCGGCGGCAACCTTGCGTGAATGCTGTGAAAAGCTAATCATTTGCATATCACAACATCTTCTTGCTGCCGGTTAAAGTTCGCGTCTGTAGCACGTCATCTTCGTGGTGTAGCAATTTTAATGGCCAGTAGTGTAGCTCCAGCGTCGCGTGCCAGCAGTATGAGTGAAAGAATCTGTCACAACCTAGAGACGGAGCTGAAAACAAGACAGTTGCCTGAGACTATGAAGTGGATCTGACAGCATCTGCTGGAATGCCTGAACAAGAATAACATTAAGCAGTTACTCTTAAGTTCTTGTCAGTTAAGGAACTCGGCAGGTTACAGTCAAGGGATGGATGTGAAGTCCCTAGAGATGTGTAATGTTAAGGGAAAGAACATCTGAGGCACTCTGCTAAGTTACTACTTGCCCATAATGCTGGTCCGTCACACAGCGATGTCTCTTCCACATTCTTAACTACCGGAGAACCGTAACAAGCTGGCCGAAGCACTGCAATCGACTCAGTCTCCAAAGGACTCCGACTGATCCCTGGGCCTCTACAATGCCCAGTATAAATAATCTCCGGTGTACTGCGCTTCCTGCGCCACCTCCCAGAGTCCACACCCTTATTTTTTTTTCTTTTTAGTTTTAAGAATATTCCGGTGCCTGTTCAAATCGCATGTAAGAGGTCCTATGACCTCACGATTTCCGTTCGTCCCGGCATAAGTGCCCGGAAGCTGTTGCAGTCCAGACGGCAGCACACGTGTGCCACAAGACTCATATTTGTCGTATCAGCTTCCTTGAAAGCTACCCGTCCCAGTGGCGCCAGCAAGTACACAGTTCTCCTCAGTGCCCACTGCTTGCTTAAGGGCTTGGCTATTCCCTTATAAAATAAGTTATTTTGCTCGTCTTAGTTCCCTATTCACGTCAAATCAACACACTTTTTTTGTCTTACATACAAGGATAATACTTCATCATACTATACCAGTTTCTACATACATCTGTATTTGAATATTTCTCGCTGTAATGGGAACCATTAAAATCAAGCTGCTTGTATCATAAAGAAATACCTCTTTCCACATCCATCTGCAAAGGCGCGGCATATCACATACCGGGTGATCAAAAAGTCAGTATAAATTTGAAAACTCAATAAACCACGGAATAATATAGACAGAGAGGTAAAAATTGACACACATGCTTTGAATGACATGGGGTTTTATTAGAACAAAAAAAAAACATCCCATATTGCTAGCCGCGTGAAAGATCTCTTGCGCGCGTCGTTTGGTGATCTTCGTGTGCTCAGCCGCCACTTTCGTCATGCTTGGCCTCCCAGGTCCTCAGACCTCAGTCCGTGCGATTATTGGCATTGGGGTTATCTGAAACTGCAAGTGTATCGTGATCGACCGACATCTCTAGGGATGCTGAAAGACAACATCCGACGCCAGTGCCCCACCATAGCTCCGGACATGCTTTACAGTGCTGTTCACAACATTATTCCTCGACTACAGCTATTGTTGACGAATGATGGTGGTTATATTGAGCATTTCCTGTAAAGAACATCATCTTTGCTTTGTCTTACTTTGTTATGCTAATTATTGCTATTCTGATAAGATGAAGCGCCATCTGACGGACATTTTTTGAACGTTTGTATTTTTTTGCGTCTAACAAAACCCCATGTCATTCCAAGCATGTGTGTCAATTTGTACCTCTCTATCTACATTATTCCGTGATTTACTCAGTTTTCAAATTTATACTGACTTTTTGATCGCCCAGTACATACAGTCACAAAAGTTATGTCAAGTGAGGGCTCGGTCTAACATAATAATTGCGAAACTTCGTAAAACTGTCAACTGTTTCATTTATCACACCCATTAGCAGCAAAATGTTCACAAAAATATGACTTTTCACCACTAGTGTCCACAGCAGTAAGAGTCTCAACTGTTTGGTTTGAAACGTCCCCTTTGAACAATTATACAAGACTGTGCTTAAACTGACACACAATATTTTTAGCGCACCGCAATCTGACTTTCAAAAATTCCTACAAAAGAATGGCCCTGACTAACATTAACCTATACGTTTCACAGATTACTTACCTCACAAAAAACTTCGTTACTCAAACTACTGCAATACGGCGAGCGCCACTACTGCCAGCTAAATAAAAGATTCAAACTACAGAAGGCACTAACTACTGATAGGCATTGTTAGGAAACAAAAGATTTTGATAGAGAACAACAATGTATTTACGTTAATAGTGCTCGAAGGTCATAATGTATATAGCAGTTCATGACATCCATTCTTACAAATGTACTGTTTCTGATGGACACACGTCCAGATCATCCGCTCTAATAAATCCGCCATCTCACTTCACCACATCCACCACTGCTGGCGGCTCATCTCCAACTGCGCAACGCTACGCGCTGTTAACATCCAGCTGCCCAACACTACAATGGCAGACAACAATGCAAACTAGCCACAGACTGCACACAGCACAGCCAGTGATTTTCATACAGAGCGCTACGTGGCGTTACTAATAAGAAAACCGAAACAGCCTGCTTACAGGTTTATCACACCCATTAGTAGCAAAATGTTCACAAACATATGAGTTTTCACCACTAGTGTCCACAGTAGGATGTGTCATGTAGGTTATCGACTGTACTCTAAAGTGGCTCCAAGATGAAACTTAAGATCTGAGGTCATAAGTCCCCTAGACTTAGAACTACTTAAACCCAACTAACCTAAGGACATCCATCCATGCCCGAGGCAGGATTTGAACCTGTCACCGTAGCAGCAGCGCGGCTCCGGATTGAAGCGGCTAGAACCGCTCGGTCACAGCAGCCGGCATCGACTGTATTCGGTCAAAATATATGCCAGAGCGCAGATGGACAAGAGTGTTATGCGTTGCAAAGCAAAACACGGGCAACTGGCGCTGCGTTGCAGAGCCAGATGGGTATGGTATAGCAACAGCCAAAGCTGCAATACACTTGCGGAAGAAAAGAAGCCTTTCCGCACCTGACACCACAGTTCGTGCATTAATCCCTGAGTGTACATAGTCTGGAGCATATAAGAACTCAGCCATTAAAATTGCTATCCAACAAGAAATGCAGATGATAAACGGGTATTCATTGGACAAATATATTATACTAGAACTGACATGTGATAACATTTTCACGCAATTTGGGTGCATAGATCTTGAGAAATCAGTACCCAGAACAACCACCTCTGGCCGTAATAACGCCCTTAATACGCCTGGGCATTGAGTAAAACAGAGCTTGGATGGCGTGTACAGGTACAGTTGCCCATACAGCTTCAACACGATACCGCAGTTCATCAAGAGTAGTGACTGGCGTATTGTGACGAGCCAGTTGCTCGGCCACCATTGACGAGACGATTTCAATTGGTGAGAGATCTAGAGAACGTGCTGGCAAGGGCAGCAGTCGAACATCTTCTGTATCCAGAGAGGCCCGTACAGGACCTTCAACATGCGGTGGTGCATTATCCTGCTGAAATGTAGGGTTTCACACGGATCGAATGAAGGGTAGAGCCACGGGTCGTAGCACATCTGATATGTGACGTCCACTGTTCAAAGTGCCGTCATTGCGGTGACCGAGACGTGTAACCAATGGCACCCCATACCATCACGCCGGGTGATACGCCAGTATGGCGATGACGAATACACGCTTCCAATGTGCGCTCACCGCGATGTAGCCAAACACGGATGCGACCATCATGATGCTGTAGACAGAACCTGGATTCTTCCGAAAAAATGACGTTTTGCCATTCGAGGACCCAGGTTCGTCGTTATGTACACCATCGCATGCGCTCCTGTCTGTGATGCAGCGTCAAGGGTAACTGCAGCCATTGTCTCCGAGCTGATAGTCCATGCTGCTGCAAACGTCGTCGAACTCTTCGTGCAGATGGTGCAGGGATTCCATGCGACGGAGGGTGGATGCATGTATCCTCGCTAACGGAGGACGTTTTGAACATTTCCTGTAACAGTTTGAAGTCACGCTGGTACGTTCTGTTGCTGTATGTTTCCATTCCATGATTAATGTGATTTGAAGAGAAGTAATAAAATGAGCTCTAACATGGAAAGTAAGCGTTTACGGACACATGTCCACATAACATATTTTCTTTCTTTGTGTGTGAGGAATGTTTCCTGTAACACCCTGTATACTACCAATCTTAGAGCTGTGTATTTAAGTATTCATTTACTATTAAATATTCTGTGTATCAACCAGCTAGCAGCCTGTTTATCCCCTTAGAGGAAGAAATGAAAGGAAAACGATGCACTTTGATGCTTGGCGATAATCACCGCAATAACAATGGTATCTGCATACACGTGGCACAATAAAATATATCCGATGTGTCCGTCGTTCGTTTTCATTACGTGCCGGACTTGTCTGGAACCCTTCATGTCTACTTCCCTGTCCTTTTTTTCCCTTTCTTTCCTTTCTGCAAACGCCTGCAACGTAACAGTAGCAGGGTCAAAACTGCGTGGTGAAGTTAAACATTGCAGTCGCTGTTGGTAGTGCCGAGCGCCGATTGCGTCAGCATTTCCCTCATCCATCTCTGCCCACTGCGAAGACCAGTCTTCTGATTTAGATTTTTGCTCATCAGTTTCAGAAACTGTTCCTGGAAAATGTCATTGTGCAGAAATAGCCGACTACATGGGTTAAAAATTGCTTTTAACGCCATTGGTGCTCTATTTCTTCACATCAGATATCATGTTATTCCATTCACACAACAACCCTCAGTGCAATCGGACTTCTTGTGCCATCTATACTTTCTTCACACAGTCAAAGAGAAAGACTGGACTTGATGAAACTCAAAAACTAGTGAGAGTCCTCCACAAAATAAAAATAAAATTTGGTTCTACTAGAGTTTCAAAAGAACAGTTTCAAATATTCACCATAAGTTGCGAAAAAAATATAGTATAGTATAAAAGTAACGGCACTCAACATTGACATTTTGATACCAATTTATTGATATGAAGGTGAAAATATATCGGCGATACATTTACATACTGTATGCAAAAAGTACATCGATATGTCGATAATTTATCACCCACATTACTCGCTACAATTTGGAACTATCTAACCGCAGAAGCTATAAATATGTAGATATGTATATTGTAGATGTAGAATGCTAATAACGTTTGTTTCATTTAAAAGGCTTAAACAATCTTGAAATAAAAAATTAGGAGGTATTACATTTCAAGACGCCCTCTTAATTACATAATAAATTACTTGTTTGTTTGCAGTTCAGTGTCTGCATCCCTGACGCCCGCTTAAACCCCGCGACACAGATCGCTGAACGTCCCTAGGGGAGCCAAGGAAACGTCGAGCATATATTTGGTAGTGTGAAGTATCGGTTTGCTTACTTTATAACACTGTACTAACCCATTTGAGTTGGTAAAAACTTAAGGCAACAATGCACCATCACATGACATAGCAGTTAGGTGGTGCATACGCTTCCAGTGTAGTCAAATAAATCTGAATGACGAATAATGGAGTAGCAGAGCATCCGTTTGTGAAGAGATGGGAACTGCAAGATAGGTGGCAGGAAGACCAATGTACTACAATCGTGGCAACAATCTAAAAGGTGAAAATCAGTTGTGGATAAGATATCTCCATCTTGCACGACATTGTGAAGATGACGAAATTACGAAGATCGATCCCCTCTGGGTTTTGTGATTACTCACACCCATTTACAGAACTCGCCGAACGGAAACAACCGTAAAAATTTTAAAGTGATCCAGGTGATTTCTTTAACCTCCCAATCACGATGAGCTAATGCTGGTTGTATCACTATTACTTCGAGGAAAAGGATCAAAACGAACACTGTAAACATGTGTGTTCATTACTGCTAAAAAAGGCTGAATTCTGAACGTTATTTTTTGACTGCCATGGTGTGGTCTTAACAGATAACGCTCGCGAGTAGCAAACCGTCAGGGAAACAGACTATCCAAATCTCCAGACAGGATTACGGAAAGCTGTCAAGGTGAAGTGTCGTTTTTCGCTGTGAAAGAGAGCGTTTCTTCCCCACGGCCACGTCCCAGCTCGTTCTGCACAGGACGTGCTCACGAACGTTGCTTCGTTAGTCTCACCCGCCGTATTCCCCTGACATGGCGCCCACTAACTTACTGATCTTTCCTCGGATGAAGTTGCGTTGCGTGGCATACATTTTCAGAACAACGGCGAGGTGAATTTCTAAGTGAATAGTTTCTCGAACAGCCAAAGTGTAGGCATCTATAAGTCAGGTCCCCACCAAGCCAATCACTGTCGGAAGAGCGTGTGCCACTCAGTGGTGAATTTGCAGTTAAAGCCTAACGCTCGTGTTTCTTGCATCTATTATTTTTACTCACCGACCGCAAGGAAGAAATGTAGTGAATTTCTCAGGAAATTAATTCTGGAAGATACAAGGGGCGATCCAAAAGTTTCCATTTGAAACCTGTACACTACAGAATCGGTAAGCCAATTACAAAAATTCGCCGTGGGTGCTCAGGCAAGCCTTCCACCGACGACCCAGCCTGAAGATATTCGTTTAGTACATGAAGCTGAAGAAGTCCGTAACTGCTTGCTCCACATTCTCGCCCGACATGGACCGCTGGCGCTTCAACGCCTTTTATAATGGACCGAAGGCGTGACCGTTGCAGGGGAAAAAAACCACTACAGGGCGGGTGCTCGAGTGTCTCCCTCTTAAGTTGGCGTAACTTCTGCGTTATGATATTTACAATAAGGTGATGTGCATTATCACGAAGCAGCAGTACCCCTTGTCGCAGTTTTCCGCACGTTTCACCTTAACTGCACACATACTGCATTCTCCGATGGATGTCTAACGGTGCTTGTCCTTCGGCAAGCAAGAAATCGATACTAGCACGCTGATCCTGTTTGATGCATTTGATAATAACGTAGCCATGGTTCACGTTTCTAAGTTTACCGCACGCACATGGGACAGAGACGAATGCCACACTAACCCGTTGCCTATATGTCGATGCTAACATCAGCGAATCTGTGTCGCTCTATGTTCCATAATACGTCACAGAAATTCCCTCAGACGGATACTTTCTGACCGCTCTTTACAGCCTGTGGTATTAATGGTTTTCATTCCACTGCGAACAAGGAACCACCTAATGGAGAACAGTTTTGACCTACTTACTAACCGTTATTTGTATAATCCTACCCGCATTCAATAGACAAGATTCCTTTACCAGCAATGCTTTGCCTTCGATTCAAGCTATCTCCATTGTATATACAGATAGCTACTGAATATATGCAAATATATATAATGCATACTGAATCATGATTAATTTATCGTATTCGAATTTATCTAACAGGTAGATACACTACTGGCCATTAAAACTGCTACACCACGAAGACGACGTGCTACATACGCGAAATTTAGCCGACAGGAAGAAGCTGCTGTGATATGCAAATGATTAGCTTCTCAGAGCATTCACACAAGATTGGCGCCGGTGGCGAAACCTACAACGCGCTGACATGAGTAAAGTTTCGAACCAGTATCTCATACACAGACAGCAGTTGACCGGTGTTGCCTGGTGAAACGTTGTTGTGATGCCTCGTGTAAGGAGGAGAAATGCGTACCATCATGTTCCCCACTTTGATAAAGATCGGATTGCAGCCTATCGCGATTGCGGTTTATCGTATCGCGACATTGCTGCTCGCGTTGGTAGAGATCCAATGACTGTTAGCAGAATATGGAATCGGTGGGTTCAGGAGGGTAATACGGAACGCCGTGCTGGATCCCACCGGCCTCGTATCACTAGCAATCGAGATGACAGGCATCTTATCCGCATGGCTGTAACGGATCGTAGAGCCACGGCTCGATCCCTGAGTCAACAGATGGGGACGTTTGCAAGACAACAACCATCTGCACCAACAGTTCGACGACGTTTGCAGCAGCATGGACTATCAGCTGGGAGACCATGGCTGCGGTTACCCTTCACGCTGCATCACAGACAGGAGCGCCTGCGATGGTGTACTCAACGACGAACTTGGGTGCACCAATGGCAAAACGTAATTTTTCGGATGAATCCAGGTTCTCTTTACAGCATCATGATGTTCGCATCCGTGTTTGGCGACATCGCGGTGAACGCACATTGGAAGCGTGTATTCGTCATCGCCATACTGGCGTATCACCCCGCGTGATGATATGGGCTGCCTTTGGTTACACGTCTCGGTCACCTCTTGTTCGCATTGACGGCACTTTGAAGAGTGGACGTTACATTTCAGATGTGTTACGTCCCATGGCTCTACCCTTCATTCGATCCCTGCGATACCCTACATTTCAGCAGGGTAATGCACGACTGCTTGTTTTAGGTCCTGTACGGGCCTTTCTGGATACAGAAAATGTTCGACTGCTGCCCTGGCCAGCACATTCTCCAGATCTCTAACCAATTGAAAACGTCTCGTCAATGGTGGCCGAGCAACTGGCTCGTCACAATACGCGTCACTACTCTTGTTGAACTGTGGTATCGTGTTGAAGCTGCATGGGCAGCTGTACCTGTACACGCAGTCCAAGCTCTGTTTGACTCAATGCCCAGGCGTATCAAGGGCGTTATTACGGCCAGAGGTGGTTGTTCTGGATACTGATTTCTCAGTATGTATGCACCCAAATTGCGTGAAAATGTTATCACATGTCAGTTATAGTATAATATATTTGTCCAATGAATACCCGCTTATCATCTGCATTTCTTCTTGGTGCAGCAATTTTAATGGTCAGTAGTGTATTAGCTGTGCAATATAATATGCACTACACACACAGTTCTGTTAAGAAGACTGTGGTTGATTGAACAATATATTGTAAGACTTATGACGCTGAATCAATAAACGTTCCAAAGGAATTGCAGGCGCGCTGGGTAATTTGCGACTCGCGGAATGTGAGGGGTGAGGGCTGGGGTTGGGGGGCGTTTGGATGGGGATGTGTACAATAATTTCTCTCGCACCATGTATCTTCTGTGGCCCAGTATAGACCTCCAGGAATATACATTTTCCCTCAAGCACGACATAGTGATTATCCGTTTTCTAGACAGGTATCTTGCATTACCTCATTAAGTGTAGGCGAAAGACAGGGCATTTGGTTACATAATTAAAGATCAAAATACGCATGTCGAGAAATTAGTGATGAAATTCTCAGTTAGCATATCCATAGCGTTGTATCGTTGTTATAATTCGTTCATAATGTAAAGCGAGTTCACAGGATTAGTGGCTCTTGGCACAAAAAGAGGCAGTCTTACAAGCTGTCATTACAAACCTTTAAAATGAATGGCAATCACAGTATCTACTATTCCTTAGTATAATCGATGCGTATAACAAATTTGTTATAGAACAGCACTAATACGCCACGCAGAAGCAACTTAAATGTTAAGCTGACGATGAAAGAGCAAATTAAGCAAATTACAATCGACAGATGATTTTTATGAGATTCACTGTTCTGTACAACCTTAAGCCCTTTGTTCTAAATTTTCAGGCATGTATCACGTGATGAAACTGGTGATAATGTAAGTAAATTTTCTGAAGTTGATTGCAATATAATATCATCAGTTGAAACTCTTTGTGATGGAATTGAACAAAGATTATTGAGACGTTATATATTACTGCAGAGTATGCTGGTTAGAAGAAGGGGCATGCATGGAACGACCTGTCGGTTTAAGACTCACTATTGTTGAATTTTGGAAGGAAAAGGAAAGGAGGAAAGAAAATTATAATACAGAGTCCACTGCAGGCCTCTTATTTAAGGGGACTTCACTACACACTGCCTGCATTACGACGTTGCATGGCGAGAAGCAACTTTTTCCTCATTTCACGGGGGTGTATTTAAAGACAAAATCACGTTGTGGAAGGGACAGTTTGGTACAAGAAACTTCGTCCATTTTTCTAAGCTCATTGAGTTGAAGGAAACGTGAATTTCGAATAAATCATTGTGGCGTTCAAATACACTGTCGTTTCCCATTAACGCAACCACTTGTCAAAAGCCTGAACAACGGTATTTTCATGCGCGGACCGTTGCGATGTTTGCAGGAAGATAGTGAGATTCTGGAAGGTATGGACAGAAATTTGGAGCCATACCGACTCCAGGGCGTGTCCAGCTGAGCTAAGTTTCTCGGCTGAAGGTCCATGGCGCGTACAGCCAGATCGAGATGGTCCCACGGATTCTCGATTGGATTTATATCCGGGGAGAACCACCCATGTACATTGTGAACTGTGTCACACATTGTATTGTCCTCCTGGTAGATGCCACCACGCTGACGAAAAACAAACTTCATGTATGGGTGCACACAGAGTTGTACCTGCACTGCTAGTGCTGCCACCTGCCGTCTGTGAGAGGCTTTTGCACTTTCACGTCGAACATAGACTGTGGTCAGGTTTACGGTACCAGACAGTGTCTTGCAAGAATAGTTTGCATAATTTTTGAGGACACTACCAGACTGTTTTTGAACTGTTTTAGAGACCGCTGGTCTATTAGCTATGGGCCTTTCTTGCATGTCTGATGGAATTGATCGATGTGCAGAGTGATTCTCATTTAGAAGACAAATTTTTTATGTCAAAACTGTCCAGGGGTTTTCTTTGCGAACTGGGATACCTTGGCCTCACCCTCGACCGTCACTTCACCTGGACCCCTCACCATTCCAGCAGAATGCCCATTCCCACCTCCGCATCCTGAAACTCCTGTGTGGCTGGACATGGGGGTGGCATCCTTCCACCATCCTCCACACCTACAAATCCCTCATCCAGCCTATTCTCTGTTATGCCAGCGTTGCCTGGATCTCCACACCCACCCACTTTTACAAGCCCCTCCAAATCCTCGAAGGCCATGGGCTCTGCCTTGCCTTCCGTATCCACCTTACTTCTCCCACACAGCTCCAGTATGACCTCATCCCTTCCCCCACCTCCTCCTTTTCCTCCAACATCTCCACATCCTTTACACAGTCTGCAGGCTTGATACCCCCAACACCTGGTTCCCTCCTTCCACCTCCCCGCCCATTGCCACGCCTCTGTCGCTGTATCCCTCCCTCTCTCCACTTCCACACCCTCCTTCTCCTTCATCAGGGAGATTTTCAGCACCTCCCCCTCCCAGATGTGAACTTCGTCATGACATCTACCCTTCCTTCCAACTGTAACTTGGCCTTCTTCCCTTTTTCCCCAGGGCCCCCTTTTTCCTCTCCTTGAGTCCCTGCATGTCTCCTCAACTACTTCCCTCCCACATCTTCCCCTCCCCGGTCCTCTTCAGTCCACCCCCCGCCCATCCCCCCCACCCTCCCTTCCTCCCTTCTCCCCCCTTTCCGCTCCTCCCTCCCTTCTTCCCTCCTCCCCCCTGTACTCCCGTCCTTCTTCCCTCCCCCCTCGTCTGTATGCACCTGACAGATCCTCTCTGCTCATCGTCATCAGTGTACTTCTTCAGTGTTGTGTTTGGTGCTGTTCTCCTGTGTGTCAAGAGCTGTGGTTTGAATTGCGTGCTGGACATGTGCATAGTGTTACTGTCAGTGATTGTTCTGTGCTACGCCGTCCGTCGATAATTTTCTTTTCTGATCCAGTGTGTGATTTTGTTTTGTGTGCGCTAATTTTTTACGGTTTATATCTCAATTTTACAGTCGCCCCCCTTTTTGTCTGTTCTCTTCCATGATGTTTCCCCCTTTTTTATATCGCTGTATGCCATATTCTCTCCTTCATGTTATTTTAAATGTCTTCTATTGTATGGTTAATGTCTTTCGGCTGAAGAACAACACATATGCTGCTGCCAGCCCACCGCAGATGGGGCACTGAAATACAATAAAGGAAAAAAAAAATTCTTTGCGAAAAGTTTCCACCTCTCCATAATGAGGTAGCAAATCTGATACAATATTTCGACCAACCTATGTGCCTAAAAGGCTTTTTCGGTTATTGGTCTGAGTGGGTTACTTTTACGTGGCAACCTGAGTGACGAAAACCTGCAAAACTGTCTGGTTCTATCCGTATGCTGACAGTTTCTACCAGATATAAGATTTGTTGTCTTCAGAGCGCCAAAAGTAATTAAATAATACTGAGTATTATTATTGTTTGCAACCTATGTTGTTCAGAAATATGAAATAAGCTTGTATGCATGTCACATCCACGTCTAACGTGGTCATTCGCAGTTTTCGCACTTTTCCCCTCTACCCGCTCAGACTTTGTGGCGAGCTAGCAGGGGACGTGTGAAAAAGCTGTTCACATGTGCAGAATTCTTGGCCGTCCCTGCCACAAAGCAAACATAACAGGCACTATCAAGTCATCAGCGGTTGAAGGCCACTTAATTCTTTTTATTTCTTCATTCAGGAATTCAAGTTCTCAGATAAGCAGATTATACAAAACTTCTTATTGTATACTGTCTGGTTAATTCGATGAAGCAAAGTGCAGCAACTCATGGAAAGAACAGTTTCTGCCTCTCGTTTCTTCCGTGGTGAGAGGTTCTCGCAGTTCCGGCTCTCGACAGCCGCCTCGGCCGCTGCGAGATATTGAGACGGGCCGGATTGAGGCGTAACAAAGCGGCATTGAGCGGTTGAGCGGCCGCCGGGGGCGGGCTAATTATTTCCCACAATGAGCCCGCCACACCTGTCCGCCGCCTTTGTCCGGTCGTATCGGCACGGACGCCTCTCTCTTCGGCTGCCCCTCCCCACCTTCCTCGTTCTTTCCCTTACTGCCCCTCAGAGACTCTCTCCGTCGCTTTCCGCAGGAGCGTGACACAGCAACTGTTAATCCATTCACAGTCAGATGCCTCCAGTTAGATGCGTCGCTTTCCACGTCCCTCACTACTTAATAAAGAACAACAGATCCTGGCAGCCATCAGCTGCTTCATCTCTGCCAGGACTATGCTGTAGTCTTTTTATTCGTAAATCCTACTCATCGGTGTGCTGGTCGCTCGATACTCACATGTGAACTGAACGAGTGTGCTTTGTTGAGATACCGGCTTATGTTCATTGTTTGTGGCCGGATGAGAAAGTAGAGTAGCTATTCTTTATTGCAAATACCGATTTCTTTAATGAAAGAGAAGGCATCTAGCTTCTGCATGAAATCCATACCATCTGTGGTGTACGATATGTACCTTATGTTACTTATTTATCGTGTGGAAATACATCTACATGTGCGTCATACTCCCCAAGCCACCTAATGGTGTGTGGCGCAGGGTGCTTTCAGTACCACTATCTGATCCTTCTAACCCTGTTCCACTTGCGAATAGTGCGTGGGAAAAATGACTGTCATTTAGCCTCTGTATTGGATCTAATTTCTCGAATTATCTCCTAGCGGTCACTACGCGAGATGTATGTGGGGGGAAGTAATATGTTGTCTGGCACCTCAAACATATACGAAGACTACAAAACTTCTTTATGTCAATATTTAAACACAGCTCTCCAGCATAAAACATCGCAAATGACCTTAGCTTTAGATCGACACCACCGTCTTTTATGTATTTTATCACACCACTCGTCGCTGACGGAAAATCTTCGGAAAGACTCCAGTAGGTTGAGAGGCACCCACATGCCTTGCTCATACTGTGGCATCAAGTAGTCAGGCCTGCAAGATGAGTGGTCTGCCAAGCGAGTGGACCCATTCTTATTTATCGAGTAACATGAACTCTAGTACTCACAATTAACGGGTACGGAAACGCACATCTGACTATTAGTAATGTACACAACTCTGACTGTTCACTACGTACTGGCAATACCACATTTTCTTTCTTATTTAACGGCTTTGATCAACACGTGGCCATCGCACTGAATATGAATGGCGCACACATTATAAATTCTGGGTATCGTGACAACATACTATTCGAAGGAAAAGGACACCAATCTTTTTCTTTTCACTAACTTATTTATTCCGATAAATTCTATAACCTAAACACACAAATTCTATAACCTACAACAATAACACATGAGAAATTCCGCCCCAGTGGGCATGGCTTTACATTGGTGATTCTCTATCTTATGGTCTCGTAATTATTTAACGCTACAGTGCACATTCTGTATAAGATGGTGGATCTTTTTCTATATCTCACACTTCGACTCTCACACCCATCATTACGAAAATTTCCTCCAGACTGAGTGGTACAAAAATGAACATGTATAACCCACTGCCTCTGAAACTATCTTGTTACTCGCCCATGCCAACCACACATACTTAAATTTCATGAAATACATCACACTGGCAACATACAATACAAAGAATAGCCACAACGTTATAATCACATCACTTTCAGCTTTCCCACTTCAATTAGTATTTATCCCAGTTTCACACGACACTGCCCCACTTCGTAATTTTTCTTTCCTACTATGAACTCTGGAGGATATATGCACGTCTTCCTGTGCAATGCAAGCCAAGTGACGTTGCTGGATAGACGGCTGACTCACCTTGCTTCTCTCTCGGAATATTATGGTTTGAATCAAGCGTCACACGGAAACATAACACGCAAAGTAATGTTAAGAACATATTCATCACACACGCGAGTCCTCAACTGATACCATGGACGAGTACTTCTCTTTATCCTTTGTCTCATACACAGATTGAGACTCACACAGTACTCACCATGTGGAAGTACTCGTCTCTAATTTCAAGTCCTGCACACGCCATTTCTTAAATATTTCCAACTTATAGTACAGATGCTAGTAATTCAGCTTAACTTAAGCACTCGGAAGTATTTCAACTTATTGCTACACGTGGTTTCACTGTGACCGTTGGTCATTTCCGAAGATTACTACGATCCCCTTAATATTACATGCGCCCGCATCTCGTGGTCGTGCGGTAGCGTTCTCGCTTCCCACGCCCGGGTTCCCGGGTTCGATTCCCGGCGGGGTCAGGGATTTTCTCTGCCTCGTGATGGCTGGGTGTTGTGTGCTGTCCTTAGGTTAGTTAGGTTTAAGTAGTTCTAAGTTCTAGGGGACTTATGACCACAGCAGTTGAGTCCCATAGTGCTCAGAGCCATTTGAACCATTTTTGAATATTACATGCCTGACATTTAATTCTCCCCACAAAAGTACCTGAAATAGAGAATTTATTATTCCAAACTACTCTTAAGTATTTCACATGCATACCATGTCTCCACTCTTTTGTCTTTACGGAGCACACCTAAGACAGGTCTTACCAACACTAGATCCAGCGGCAGAGTGCTGAAACATGGCCGTTCTTCAGGTCATCTCGCACCTCCGTCGAGGTGGGGGAAGACCATTGGTCAGCCACATTTCAGGCGCTCAAAGCTACGGTAAATTTCATCTCCTTTGTTCCACCAAAGGTGACCAAAAGATCGTCTCAAAGATGATCATATATTCACATTCACTACCTGCGGTTAGCAGACGACCATACATTCATTCATTTCACAGATCTCACCAAACTGGATGTAGGGATTTATTTTGTGGGAGTGCACTTGTGATCAATTAAATAAATAAACTGTCATTCTTTCCCACACTGGTATCCGGCTTCGCTGTATTAATTGAAATTGAGTTGTTATTAGAAAAATATGTTGTACTGACAGGAATAACGAAGAATGTTGTACCTATTTTCATTGTCGGGCGGTACTGTACCCTTTCAAGGTACGTGACGGACATGTTGATACAATATGAGCAACTGTCTGTCGTGCCACACCACCGTTATATGACGGTGATGAAGATATGCGCCACTCGTGCAAAGTGTCTGCACACACTCCATGGCCCATTCGGAAGCCGGTCCAGGTAGTCGTAATAGCATGGGGCTGTTCAAATCCAGGTGATTTCATCTGGATGCAGGGCGGTTTCAAGCACCGTGGAGGAATGAGTTTCCATTCATCGATGGTACAGAATTCAATTTCGTTGAGAGTCCTGGCTGTGACAAGAGTTGTAGGTCTTGATCTTAGTCTTTTTCTCTCTGCATTGGAAAGTCGGTGTTATCAATCTTGTGGTATTCACGCGGTAGCGCGTTCTTCCGTCTGATATCAGCAAAAAAAATGGTTGAAATGGCTCTGAGCACTACGGGACGTAACTTCTGTGGTCATCAGTCCCCTGGAACTTAAAACTACTTAAACCTAACTAACCTAAGGACATCACACACAGCCATGCCCGAGGCAGGATTCGAACCTGCGACCGTAGCAGTCGCGCGGTTCCGGACTGAACGCCTTAACCACGAGACCACCTCGGCCGGCTGATATCAGCAGGCGAAATGTGGCTCAAGATGGACAACCAGTATGTGGGAGCAGATCGTACTGACCAACTAACAATGCGCATTGCTTCGTTAAGTTTTATGTCGATCTTTATGCGCTTGTGCTATTAACCCAAACAGGCGCGCAGTACTCTGCCGTTGAGTATACCAGTCCGAGTGCTGATAAGCGGAGAGGTCTATTTACGCTCCCCAACGAGAGCCCCAGAGTTTATGGAGAACGTTGTTTCTGCTTTCAAGTTTAACACATTGTCGTGTAAAGTGCTCCTTAAAAGAAAGTGTCCTATCTAAAGTGATCCAAAAGTATTTCGTGTGTATGTTACGACGCAGTTTGTGTATGAAGTTTGTCTCCCTCAAAATAGACTCAACGGATATGTGTGGCAATCTATTGGACAGATGAAGACATGTAACTTCCGTTTTATTTTGGTTTGCTTGTAACCTCGGAAATATTGGTTTAAAGTGTCTAAAATAGATGTTAGAATCTGCAGTAGCTTCAAAGCTTTCGTGTTGGGTGGCTATTGCCCAGCCGTCCGCTTATCTAAAGCCAAGACGCAGAGGCAATCAGAAAATCTCAAAGATGTCCTGGGTCAAATGAACTGTCATAACATATAGATGTGCTATAATTACTAGCGAAAACTGGCAGGGATGAAAATATACTGCAGTGGAAGCAAAAACCTTCCAATAAATGTGAGCTAGCAAAAGAATTGTTTGTGGAGTTACCAAGAATGTGTGGTTACGAGGAACCACTGCCTTCAGCTAGAAAAATTATAGAAATTACTGCCAGTGTATTTCAAATGGAAATTTTTTTCCATAAGTACCTATATAATTTGGATCAAATAACGCCCATGGGCGAATGTTGTATGACGGGGTATGGCTGCGTTTTGCTGCTGATGTGTCTCAATACCTATCACGCGAATGTGGTCCAAGATGGATGCATCGATTCAGTAACTTCACCTCCGAGATAACCTGGCCTAAATGTTTTGCATTTTTCTGTGTGGGGTAACGTCGAAACTGCAGTGTACGGCACTACCGTTAATACGGCTCAAGAACTGCGGCATTGAATTGTATATAGTGAAGATTCACAAAATGATTCGGGGGGGGGGGGGGTTGTTTGAAATAATTTATAGCTCAATGTAGAGTCGAGTACATTTCTCCTAATCAGTCCTTTCACATCACAGTTTCATCGAAACTGGCCTGGTATGCATCTGCACTAAGGAGATAAGGAGATGATTCGCCGTCCTTGCCTCAATTATGAATATGTGGTGTCTACTCGAAGAACAATAGTTCGATTCCCGCACGATTCGTATGCAGTAACTGTCATATAATGAGGATGTGATCGATATCGTCAGTGAGTGGGGGAGTGCGTTGTACCAAGCGGATGCTGTACCTAGGGACACATGATATATTTTGGTTTATACCTCATTCTAAAGTCACACAAAGAAATGCACTTAAGTGACAATCTTAAGCACTTCCCACCATTTTATACACTGTTTGTTGCTGTTAGACATGAGGTCGCGTTTGCATATCACTTCTATACACCGAAATATTGTATAATATATCAAAGCTGTTTGGAAGAAATGGTTAATTCTTCAGTTTCAGAATTTTTATGGTGAGTAAAACGCTTTATATTTCTGAAGGAAAAACATTTTTTAGTGTTTAACGTCAGAGTTGCTGTTTATTTACCGGCTTGCTAGTTTCGGGCTTTGCCTATTTTCACAAGCCACGGCTTTGCATTTAGGGAAGGTTTGGTGTGGACACTTCTATTATGACATCACGCTTCAGTGTATCTCATAATACAGCATGATGCTATCCACGTCACAATGACGTTTATATGCAATGGAAGATTTTTTTTCGTTTTGGATTACACTCTGTGTCACTCTGGCTTATTTACCGTAGGCGCTGTTCTCCAGTGTATGTAAAATATCGTTGTCGCGTGGATCATATCATGTTGGATAATGAAGTTATGAAATACACTGACATATGACGATACAACAGAACTGTCCACAGCCAACATACCCCAAATAGAAAGCCGTAAATTGTGAAAATTGTCAAAGTCCGAAACTAGCGAGCCGGTAAATAAACAGTAGCTTTAGGTGTTAAACATTTGAAAATATCTTTTCTTCAATATTTGAGAGCTGCAAGACGCGAAGTACTGATGACGTCAGAACGTCTATATACTTGTTGCGCTATTTTATAAAATGCCGAAAATTAAGCCGTACTTCGTCGGTCGTGCACACAGAAGAAAGTCTTTTACCACGGAATATGTAATATTCACATATTATCTAAATTTCGTCAATGTCTAAAACAATTTTACCCGCCTTGAAAATGGTAATTTGTGTTAGTTTCCAATAATGTATTTAATATACTTCCGCTTCATTTGGTTTCATTTACTAATCACTGGTATGTAGTGGTGTAATAAAGTAACAGATAGACGACTACATAGAACACTGACACATTCTCTCGATTGCAATCCTTTAAATTCTCGCAGAATGTTTGTCAAAGGTATGCGACCAAGTTGTACATTGGAAAATGTTTCCACATTTGGAGAAACTTTAATTTTCTGTAGTATCTTTTGTAATTTCAAAAGAAGACTGCATCACATAAAAAGTGAATGGTGCCAATTAAAAAAGAATAAGAAATGTACTATACTCGTATTACTGGGAGGGCTAGAGGCGAAAGTCTGAAAAGTGTACACTCCCCTGCCTGTAATAAATTGACTACATCTATTTTTACGACGAGACAAGTAAATCATCATCTCGCTCGAACAGATGAAGAGAGAAGTTGTTCCAAAGCTTCAAGTGTCACCTTGATTAATCCACAATTTAGCAACCAAATATATTTCTTCAAACTTTTAATAAGTTTCATTTCTATATAGATTTACCTGTGATCCTCATAAGAAGAACCATTTTAGCAAGAGATGGAGGGTCTGTCTCGCGTATTAACTTAGAAACTTAGAGCTTCAGGACGCAGGCAGGCTGAGTAACTACGAACCAACAAGCTGAGATAAATTCTGGTTTACCCCCTTGAGAGATTCTCTGTAGCCTCAGGAAGAATAACATAAGCTGCAGAGAAAGAGGCAGCGTAATTTCTCTGCCAGTACATACACCAAGTGGACGTCGTACGTCCAGAAACTCCGCTGTGTATTCTCTTCATTATTAATCACTCTCTCGCCCTCTCTCCCTCTACTAGAACCCCATATCCTGGTGGACGGTTGATATTACTGCTTCCACTGCGACCCTATTGTGCTGGCCACAACACTTTGTGGTGAGACGCAAGTTACGAGCGAAAGCATGCGAGGTGCCGGGGCTAGCAGTGTATTTAACACTAAATTCTAGAATCTACACATGTAAATGATGCTCTAAGCCCCCCCTATTCTAACTCCGACTTTTGCTGTTGCACAAGGATTAAAAAATATACGCGAACTGACTGTAATCAACCCTGCAAGTGGAGTAGAAAAGAGTTTGGCACCTGCAATAATTTAATTTGATAAATAAGTTAAATAAAGGAAGTTTTCATTAACGTAGTGAGAAATGATGGGTTGCTCTACCGATTAACAGAATGAAAGTTATGTCCAAAATAACAATATGATTTATTAAGACTAAACACAAAATAATAAACAAAAACACATGAAACATTTATAATACATCAACTTGGCTCAAATTGGATACTCAAACAAACGCTGTGAAGGTGAAGTTGTCCCTAAACTAGATTGTGAGGTTTAAGACGAAGTGGTATGTGGAGCCAATTCCTTGCCACTCAGATCTTAAGAGAGACACACAGCTAACCCAACATTAATTGCTGCTACTCAAGACAGAACAAAGTTAGAAAAAGACGAACAGGCGCGCTCTGCTGAGCTCTGATTATCACCTAGGAAAATCCCTATCTGCCGGTGCTGCGGACATACATTACCAAACTGTCTTCTTAACTGCCAGAACACGATCTGGCGTACCAGAGGCGTTGGCTGGTTGCTTCGACGTCCTCGACCGAAAAGCGAGAGCCGACTTCCACAAGAGCACCCATACAGGCCGAACACAGAACATTCCCGCCCCACGACAGTGGCCGTGGTTAAACGTTCGAATCAGCAACTCGAAAACCGGCGGAAAATTCTACTCCATTGCCGGAACACTACCATTTCACCAATGGAGATTCTTGGCGCCAATTTCTGCGCTGATTTTGCTACTTCACGGAGCTATACCCTGAGAAAGCCAATCACAGTTACTATTTTGCAGAAAGCGCGGGAATTTTCCCGCCACAACTTCCTGGGTACACAAGTCATTCCCACGCCTCGCTGGTAGCCCGCCAGAAAGTGTTTTCGCAAAATTTCTGCGAAGTAACGGAACCTCTAGCCCAGCCGCTACTTCCGGCCCTGGCGGGCGTGTCTCTTGACAATGTCGGCGTCTGGAAAGCATTCACTCGACTGCCTCACACACGTCGGCTTAACCCTCTCGAGATCAGTGGTTCCCGCCTGTCACCGGACCACCTGGGTGACGAGAGACGCTGCGTGGGAAGTCCGCGTGTGAAGGAATAGCAACTTTCCACCGCATGCAATTAGAGAGGAGAATCGTAAGATAGAAATATGAGAGGGGGCTCATGCCACCTCTCAAGCATTGTACTGTACTGAGAGAGAAATGTAAGCCACTTAGCTTTGCACGTCACTTTACTAAAGTGTAAGAAGCACATGGTAGGTGCCCGTAGTCTGTTTATGTCAAGCTCCACATCGTCTGTATGTAAGCGGAGCAGACAGTTAGACAGTTACGAGTTATGGGGGGGGGGGGGGGGGTCACTGTAATGAAGGTATTGGCCGCAAATGGAGAAATCCATTGAGATAAGTGACTTTGACTAAGGACAGATTATTATTACGCAGAGCATGTGAACGACTATCTCAAAAATGGCGTAACTCCTCGTATATTGGTATCCTACTGTCATTAGAATCTACTAAAAGGGCTAGAAGGACAATGAAACTATCATTAGGCGCTAAGTGGTTGGTCCTCCACCACTCATCACAGAACGTGGGGATCGGAGGCTTGGCTGCTCTGTAAAGTAGGACGGATGGGGATATGTGGCATCTCTGCCGAAAGAGCACAACGCTCGTGCACACACGTTTCGGAGCACAGCGTTCATCGAACATTGTTGAACATGAAGCCCTTGCGGCTTCACAAGTCCTCAGCTCGTGGTCATGCGGTAGCGTTCTCGCTTCCCACGCCCGGGTTCCCGGGTTCGATTCCCGGCGGGGTCAGGGATTTTCCCTGCCTCGTGATGACTGGGTGTTGTGTGATGTCTTTAGGTTAGTTAGGTTTAAGTAGTTCTAAGTTCTAGAGGACAGGTGACCATAGATGCTGAGTCCCATAGTGCTCAGAGCCCGGCTTCACAAGCTGATCCAACGACATCGTCATTTACGATTGCAGTCGGCGCGGGTCCATCGCGATTCGACCGACGATCAATGAAAACGTGTCAGCTATTCAGGTGAATCACATTTAGCTGCAATAAGTAGACGGTCGTCTCCACAAACGCCGTCATCAAGGTTAGAGGCGGATATTGGTGGGAGCAGTATTATGTCATGGGAGACATTCTCCTGCTATTGCATGGGATCTGTGGTAGTACGTGAAGACACGCTGACAGCTGCGGATCACTTGCATTCCTCACGGTTGATGCCTTCCCCCACGGCGATGTCATCTTTCGACAGTAAAATTGTCTGTTTCTCGGAGCCAGCATCGTGCTACAGTGGTTTCAGAAGCGTTACAGTGAACTGACGTTGATGTTTCGGCATCCAAATTCATCTGATGCAAACCTTATGGAACCCATCTGGGCCGCTATCGGGCCCCATCACCGAGTACTCAAACCAGCGGCAGATTATTTAAGCGAATTGCATGACCTGTACGTAGACGTACAATGATACACTCCTGGAAATGGAAAAAAGAACACATTGACACCGGTGTGTCAGACCCACCATACTTGCTCCGGACACTGCGAGAGGGCTGTACAAGCAATGATCACACGCACGGCACTGCGGACACACCAGGAACCGCGGTGTTGGCCGTCGAATGGCGCTAGCTGCGCAGCATTTGTGCACCGCCGCCGTCAGTGTCAGCCAGTTTGCCGTGGCATACGGAGCTCCATCGCAGTCTTTAACACTGGTAGCATGCCGCGACAGCGTGGACGTGAACCGTATGTGCAGTTGACGGACTTTGAGCGAGGGCGTGTAGTGGGCATGCGGGAGGCCGGGTGGACGTACCGCCGAATTGCTCAACACGTGGGGCGTGAGGTCTCCACAGTACATCGATGTTGTCGCCAGTGGTCGGCGGAAGGTGCACGTGCCCGTCGACCTGGGACCGGACCGCAGCGACGCACGGATGCACGCCAAGACCGTAGGATCCTACGCAGTGCCGTAGGGGACCGCACCGCCACTTCCCAGCAAATTAGGGACACTGTTGCTCCTGGGGTATCGGCGAGGACCATTCGCAACCGTCTCCATGAAGCTGGGCTACGGTCCCGCACACCGTTAGGCCGTCTTCCGCTCACGCCCCAACATCGTGCAGCCCGCCTCCAGTGGTGTCGCGACAGGCGTGAATGGAGGGACGAATGGAGACGTGTCGTCTTCAGCGATGAGAGTCGCTTCTGCCTTGGTGCCAATGATGGTCGTATGCGTGTTTGGCGCCGTGCAGGTGAGCGCCACAATCAGGACTGCATACGACCGAGGCACACAGGGCCAACACCCGGCATCATGGTGTGGGGAGCGATCTCCTACACTGGCCGTACACCACTGGTGATCGTCGAGGGGACACTGAATAGTGCACGGTACATCCAAACCGTCATCGAACCCATCGTTCTACCATTCCTAGACCGGCAAGGGAACTTGCTGTTCCAACAGGACAATGCACGTCCGCATGTATCCCGTGCCACCCAACGTGCTCTAGAAGGTGTAAGTCAACTACCCTGGCCAGCAAGATCTCCGGATCTGTCCCCCATTGAGCATGTATGGGACTGGATGAAGCGTCGTCTCACGCGGTCTGCACGTCCAGCACGAACGCTGGTCCAACTGAGGCGCCAGGTGGAAATGGCATGGCAAGCCGTTCCACAGGACTACATCCAGCATCTCTACGATCGTCTCCATGGGAGAATAGCAGCCTGCATTGCTGCGAAAGGTGGATATACACTGTACTAGTGCCGACATTGTGCATGCTCTGTTGCCTGTGTCTATGTGCCTGTGGTTCTGTCAGTGTGATCATGTGATGTATCTGACCCCAGGAATGTGTCAATAAAGTTTCCCCTTGCTGGGACAATGAATTCACGGTGTTCTTATTTCAATTTCCAGGAGTTTATATACCTCCACAAACCTACCAACGAATTTCCGGATCCACGATACGTAGAATCAGTGATGCACTTCGTTCCTAAGACGGACATATAAGCTATTAAGCAAATGGTCATAATGTTTTGGCTCGTCAGTTTATTCGTCTCGTAGATTGTTTGTAGTTAATTAGTTGATTAGCTGGTCGTTGACTATATCTTCTAAGGCTTGGATTCTGCCGGAAGAATGCAAAAAAATCGGTAATTAGAGGGCGGAAACCCTGAAGTCAGGGACAACACTTTAGACTACCGAGTCGTTGAGGATATCTGCTATTGTGGGTTAATACTAAGCCTCATCTTTTTTACATGGAACCATGCTGCAGTAACAAGCACATATTGGTGTAATACGCATTATGGTTTTATTACGGTATTACCAATGACATGCTGAGGGCAAAATTTTCCGTTGTTAACACAGGCTCACTAGTTTTCACAAGCCAAGGCTTTTTATTTAGCATATGTTTGATGTGGACAGTTATGTTGTCTCATCACACGTCAGTGTATCTCATATCGTCTATTATGCATGATATGGTCCACATGACAGCGATATCCCCAAAAAGAAATCAGTACCGAAGACACTGTTTCTCTTGCGGTTCATTTGCAACCGTAGGCAAAAGTAATTACTTTTTGAATTCCTCGACTTTGACAATGCGCTACGGTCCCAGGTTCGAATCCTGCCTCGGGCATGGATGTGTGTGATGTCCTTAGGTTAGTTAGGTTTAAGTAGTTCTAAGTTCTAGGGGACTGATGACCTCATAAGTTAAGTCGCATAGTGCTCAGAGCCAACAATGTCCTTAGCTGCAGCTTTTACTTTGCCTTTATGAAGGCGACGCAGGTTTATCTATGGGACAGCAGGTCTGAATCTGTTGTCCGTAATTGTATAGGTATACCTAAGTTTAGGGTTTCTCACAGCTTGATGGGCTTCGATCGGTTTCTGTTTGTTAGTATAATATGATTTTCATGGGTAGAGTCTCTGAGGTTTATGAGATGTTTCAGCGCATCACTTAGCCAAGGTGCAGATTTCCTTCTCACCGTGGTATTTGCGAGACATATTTCTCATATAATCGAGTAAAACTTTTAGTAAATCCAAGAAGTTTATCTTTAACGCCTGGGAAGGGAACGGAAAACGTCCCTCAAACTATTTCTTGTGCTTCAGCTGCAAGTTCGGATACACTGATGTTTTTAAAGTCTCAGTAAGCTGGTAATTGCTGTTTCTTGTACATTCTGAGTACATTATCAAAGTTATGTCGTGGGTAAACAAGCAAGTTGCAGATGTTTGTGAGCTCGGAATTACTATGTTTGAGGACTTCATTGCAAATCTATCCATGAGAGTATGACTATTGGCATTGTGGTCGCGCAAGCTGAAATAGGCTCAAATTTGAATATCGCCCAGAGGGATTTTGTGCAGAAGGGTAATGTTGTTCATAAATTCTTTCTTTACTTCTTAGTACAACAACTCCATATTTAAGGGTGAATAAAAAATAATATTTTTCCCTTATTTTTGTTGATTTTTAGCTCTATTTCGGCTTATCAGGCCAACGGCCTAGCAATGTCATCTGCAATTATTATATACTCGTATATAGATTGGGGACTTGAGAGGGCAGTTTTGAGACAACCCACCACCTACTTTCGAAGGTATGTAGAATTCACAGATTGGGCACTGCCTGTTATGTCTCTTACCTTGTCGCCACGGCACTTCCTTTTAAGGGATCCGATTGCCATGAACTTGTTTATCGTCATCATTTTTGGAAGTGTGTGATACAGTAGTTAATAAATCAGAGCATATGTCTGCTCCTACTTAAATAAAACTGGTTATGGTGAGATACATGTACTAAACGCTCTTGCATCATATGAAATCACCGATTCCAAACTGAAGACTCAAGCTATATGAAGATGTATAAACGTCAGCATACATAAACACTTAACGTAATTACCACCATGATTATGGAGTATTTATATAAATAAAAAAATTATTTGTATTTTAGTTATGAAATGTATCTTCTAAATATGATTTTGCACAAATACATCGATATATGATAGCATTTTCTTTGCTACATGTTGTTAGAGGTAAATCTTTGTGTTCGAGCAGTTAGTAGTACGAGTTGGAAGTGCGAGAATGGAGTACAAGATAGGTGTGTTGCGTTAGCATCTTGGATGATATTGACTTGTATTGTGAAGTTATGTGTTCAACACCAGAAAGTCCGCCGTGATCATATTATTAAAAATAATGAAACCAAACATCCTATTGACCAGTACAAAGAGTTATATTTTAGATTGGACTACGAGTCTTTAACTTACAACATAGAAGAAGAATAAAAGATGAGTATTGTGAATATTGTTTATTCAGATTCTACCGGTGCTACCTCTCTCTGCAGTGTATCGCTATCTATGAGTGCCAAGTGCTGGGAAAATGCGAGCAGAAGCCCAAAATAGGGGCTACAAGAGCATGGTGACGGTCACAATATTGTGGTGTCCTCCAGGATCTTCTGAAAGTGAAATGTGAATATTGTGTTGGACCGTTTTTCTTGTTCCAGATAAAACACATTTGTACTGTGAAAATTTTATATGAACAATCAATCAAGTATGAGCAATAGTTAAACAACAGCAGAAATAACAACAAAAGGAGATCACAATCATCAAGAAGAAAATAATGAAGAACAAAGACTGTGGTGTGCAATTAACAGCGTCGAAGTGTAACAACGAAGTTAAGTACTGGAAACATTTTCTTCATATTTTTTCTCTTCTTTTCTGTTAGAACTGCAGTATTTTGTTGAATAATCATTAACAGTGACTGTCATTGAACAGGAATGGGAGGGGGGGTAATGCAGACAACGGAGAGTTAAGCAATGTTGTGAAACAAGAACAAGAACGCTTTGGTGATGATATGATAGCAATGATATAAGTAACATGTCGGGATTGTTAATAAAATGAGTAATCAACAGCTTAAAGGTAATAAGGACCAGTCTGCAAAAATTAATGAACAGCTAGAGAGTCATAAGCATGAAAGTAAGAAGCAGGTCATAAAACTCGACCATTCAATAGAAGCGTTATTTGATTGCAGCAGTAAAAATACAGCTCAACTGAACGGTATCAATAAAAAACTGAGAGGTTAGATAGTAGAGTAGAGCCTGTTGAGTAAAACGAATGAAACTGTACTTAAATGCAACACTGAAGTCAAAAATGTCAAAGGTGAGAACATTGAATATAAGGAAAAGTACAAATCTGCTTTCAAAAAATTGTATGAGAAAATAAGTACTGTTAATAATAATGTAATTAGTCAAATTTAGACTTTGGAAACTAATGTTGACAACAAACTTGCACTTGTTGGTAGCAGTTTTGTCGAATATGTGAAAACAATAGAAAGCAAATTTACAGATACTGTGTTATTATGTAATAACAAAACCAGCACCCTAGAAAGTAGTGTTTATGTTCTGTGCAAAGACGTTGGAGATTTTCCAATGATATACACTCCTGGAAATGGAAAAAAGAACACATTGACACCGGTGTGTCAGACCCACCATACTTGCTCCGGACACTGCGAGAGGGCTGTACAAGCAATGATCACACGCACGGCACAGCGGACACACCAGGAACCGCGGTGTTGGCCGTCGAATGGCGCTAGCTGCGCAGCATTTGTGCACCGCCGCCGTCAGTGTCAGCCAGTTTGCCGTGGCATACGGAGCTCCATCGCAGTCTTTAACACTGGTAGCATGCCGCGACAGCGTGGACGTGAACCGTATGTGCAGTTGACGGACTTTGAGCGAGGGCGTATAGTGGGCATGCGGGAGGCCGGGTGGACATACCGCCGAATTGCTCAACACGTGGGGCGTGAGGTCTCCATAGTATATCGATGTTGTCGCCAGTGGTCGGCGGAAGGTGCACGTGCCCGTCGACCTGGGACCGGACCGCAGCGATGCACGGATGCACGCCAAGACCGTAGGATCCTACGCAGTGCCGTAGGGGACCGCACCGCCACTTCCCAGCAAATTAGGGACACTGTTGCTCCTGGGGTATCGGCGAGGACCATTCGCAACCGTCTCCATGAAGCTGGGCTACGGTCCCGCACACCGTTAGGCCGTCTTCCGCTCACGCCCCAACATCGTGCAGCCCGCCTCCAGTGGTGTCGCGACAGGCGTGAATGGAGGGACGAATGGAGACGTGTCGTCTTCAGCGATGAGAGTCGCTTCTGCCTTGGTGCCAATGATGGTCGTATGCGTGTTTGGCGCCGTGCAGGTGAGCGCCACAATCAGGACTGCATACGACCGAGGCACACAGGGCCAACACCCGGCATCATGGTGTGGGGAGCGATCTCCTACACTGGCCGTACACCACTGGTGATCGTCGAGGGGACACTGAATAGTGCACGGTACATCCAAACCGTCATCGAACCCATCGTTCTACCATTCCTAGACCGGCAAGGGAACTTGCTGTTCCAACAGGACAATGCACGTCCGCGTGTATCCCGTGCCACCCAACGTGCTCTAGAAGGTGTAAGTCAACTACCCTGGCCAGCAAGATCTCCGGATCTGTCCCCCATTGAGCATGTTTGGGACTGGATGAAGCGTCGTCTCACGCGGTCTGCACGTCCAGCACGAACGCTGGTCCAACTGAGGCGCCAGGTGGAAATGGCATGGCAAGCCGTTCCACAGGACTACATCCAGCATCTCTACGATCGTCTCCATGGGAGAATAGCAGCCTGCATTGCTGCGAAAGGTGGATATACACTGTACTAGTGCCGACATTGTGCATGCTCTGTTGCCTGTGTCTATGTGCCTGTGGTTCTGTCAGTGTGATCATGTGATGTATCTGACCCCAGGAATGTGTCAATAAAGTTTCCCCTTCCTGGGACAATGAATTCACGGTGTTCTTATTTCAATTTCCAGGAGTGTAGTTAATAGAAATGTTGTTCATAATGTTGGTAGCATGTTTTGCAACATTCTGGTTAAAAAAACGTCAGGTCAAGATCCTGTTGATTTTCTGTAGCACTTGAGAGATAATTTTGTGTCTAATACGACTGATATTATGAAAATAAAGTTTGTCCAGAAGTTTCTCGAAGGTGGAGCATTAAGTTGGGCTAATTGGTATGCCAAGTATGACACAACCTATGCATGTTTTGAGGAAGGATTTTTAGATAGATTTTGGTCAGAGACTGGACAAGCTAGAATAAAAAGTGAATTTCCTAATGGACCAAATTACAGGGGAGTGCATATTGCTATGAAAAAGTTTTGCAAAAATCAACTTAAGAAATCAACTCATTCGAGTAAACCTATCTATGAACTCACCCAGATCGATGCCTTAAAAAGGAGGTTACCAGCTGAGGTACAGTGGGACCTAGTCTATGGGCCAGATGATACAACAGACAAGTTTGTGAAATATGTAGATAGATTAGATAGAATTTGGGAAAAAATGGGGAAATACAACCACAATAGGCACACACATTTTGAAAGAGGTAGTAATCAAAATTAGCACAGTAATAATCACAACACTAAAGAACATAGTAACCACTATGGTAACAATTATCATCAGAAGAAACATAACGGTATAAATAGTAACAGTTTTCATTCTGAACAGCAACATGGCATTTTTCGGAACAGAAACTGGAATAGAGATGATAACAGAAACACAAGGAAACATGATGGGGTGTTAATTCAGGAACCAAAAATTAACTTGTGCCCCATTGTTGGTCCGCAAATTAGGGGCTCATGAAACAAATAAGAAATGGACCAGAAATTACACAGATACTGTTACACAAGAAAAACACTCTAGTGAAGCGATCTGATGATGTTACTAGCCTGTTAATACTATATCTATTGAGAAAAAATATGACAGGCAAAATACGCAAACAAAATAAGTGAGCACACACAAATTGGAAAAGAGGATACAGAACAAATTATCGTAATTCTATAACCAGGTAGAGGCATGTCATTTGTTAAATGCTGAAGTAACTGATTTTTGTGATGATTTTGGAATTCAGAAACAAATCGGAGAACCAGGTAAGGAAAAAAGTGAATACTGTATTAATGAACAGCAACTTCAGCGAAACAGGGTATTTAAACAGTAATAACGACGTTTGTAATCTGTGGGGTGATACTAATGAAGTTTGTGGTATTACTGAGTAAAATAAATTGAAGGAAAGTGATGATGAGTATAGTAATGAAGAAGAAAAGTACTTTGTTTTAAAGAGGAATTCGAAGCATTAGGTATTAGTAAGGAAATGTGTACTATTGGCAGTGACGCTGTAGAGGTACCCAAGGGCACTGTTAAAGGATTAAATGACATTAATGTTGATATCTCAGCAAGACAAACTCTTGATTTAATTACTACTAAGGTGGCATGTATAGGTGATCATACTAATTGAGCTACGAGTTATAACAATGACAGAAAGCTGCTTAATGTTATGAATGAGAATGAATCTTTTTTGTGTAGTACGTGGTTAAATAGCGATGTACTGAGAAATTATAATAAAGAAAATGTATCTGTGTTTAACTTTTATCCAGACTGGTCGCATAAAATTAAATATGCTACTGTAAAACAACTGAAAGATAAGTACCATAGTGTTCATCAACGTGAAACAAGAAGTAAGTGAACACAGGTTAATGAAATTCTCAGTGACAGTGATGTATGTGTGTTGATTTAATGAAACTGTGCCAAAGCAATGGATATGGTAAGAACGACAGTAATTTTGGAGGCTTTAGCTTTGAAGAGATAGAAGATGATCGGTCATTTGAGGTTGTTAAGACTGATAAGTGTACTGATGTTTGTCGTCCATTCATTAAAATCAGAAATGGACCACAGGAAGGCAGGTGTCATACTGACGCAGGCAGCCAAATTTCAGAGGAATCTGAATCTTTAAGTAAAAAATTGAAACATAATGAAGACTGTGTAGAACTACCTGTAGTTGGGTTATGGGTTAAAGGTGCAATGGGTAAACATAGTTAAGTGGTTAAATGTCAGACTTCCACAACTTTCACAGTTGAGGGAATAACTTTGGCATATGGATGTTTAATAATTTATGATCTCAGTGAGGTTTTTATCCTCGGCCTGACATGAGTGGTTTGCAGGACACCTTCTACGTAATATAAAAAGTTACACTTTAGAATGAACTATGAGCCTCAAACTTACAACAAAGAAAAAGAATAAAAGATGGGTATTATTAAAACTGTTTATTCAGATTCTATCGTTGCCATCTCTCTGCAGAGTTTCACTATCTCATCCTGGCAAGCGCTGTGAAAATGTGACCAGCCGCCTAAAATAGTAACCCTCTAAAAATTAATAAATCAACTTTGGGTGGTGAAGGTAAGACTACTCCACTCTTTCGTCCGTTAAACGTGTCACGTCTTAGAAAAACATAGCCACCTAATGTGAAATGTAATAATTTCGCTAGAATAACTGACTTTTCCCGTGTTCGCGTAGCCACGAAACAAGCATTTTCATGTTACTATAGTTAAGGTATGCCTCCTACTGGAATCTTGCTGCTGTATTTCAGTTACTGATGAAATACATTACGTCAGTCGCTGTTTGATGACCTAACAGAGTGCTAATCAGTTAATTTTGGATCTGACACAACGTCAACAGCTGCCGGCATGCCACTTGTAAGTAATTTAATACCTTCATTCACAGCTCTGGTTTAGGTTAGTAGCTGTCCTTGGAAAGAGTTTACATTTTTGACAGTGGTAGCGTATCAAGACAATATGTAAACATATCGGACGAGGTAAACCGGTAAATCAGGCGGAAAGCAAGAAAATATTCTCGCGCTTAAACCACTCTTGACGGCAACTATTCTTTTAACATCATGAGTTTCTGACTTTTTGTTCAGTTTATGAACTCGACTGTGTCACTTTCTGAAAAATGCTCCGCAGTGGGCACTGATTTTTTGTGGACCGAAAATTTCTTCGGAAAAAAATGACGTTTATAGCATCAAAAACAAGAAGGAAAAATTTCAGACTCAATTAGAAGAATAGTATGATTGAGGAAGCGTTTCCAAACCCATTCTGATATCTGATGTGATCTGAGCCGTTGTTCTCTTGATAGAGCGATTCTTGGACGTTTCTTCAGCAAATCCTGTTTCAGATAATCTGACCATAAAAATATAAAATTAACTAGACAGGAATCTGTCTCTCTCTCAGGATTACAACCAGGATAAAATCCTAAAACACACTGCTGTCGACGTCTTGTGTTGTGAAGTCTCCATGATTGTTATTGTTGCTTTCATGTATAATTGGGATAGATTCGCGGTAACAGCTGCTTGGAAAAATAAAAAAACAGCTCCAGCGACATAAAAGGTTTTATGGTGTATAATGTACTGCACCACCCTTCGAACACAAACCACTCACAGAAATAAAACATCACGCGCAGACGCTAGCAATACTGCGTCACGTAGGAGGGAAAGTAACGCCGAACAGTGTAGGTTCTACCTTGGAATACGTCTCTTAACTGTGCATACAAGACAGTGCCTAAGAGCAACGACGTAATCTGTGTATTTAGAAATGATTGTCTGTCCAGTCACAACAACGACACCTAAGCTTGAGTGTTAATTTTCTCTCAGACTACGTATCACTACAACGACGCTATGCTCTGAAGGATAGCAACAGTTACTATTTTCGTGCTGTACTGGGGCTAGTGATAGCTACAGAGGTATGTTAATATCGATCTTAATAACACATCTGACTCACAGTATATCATTATGTTCGTAAGGTTAAACTACCACCAAAGCTAATTTCAGTAACAATGGAAATTACTATACGCAGAAGTATACGGCGGATAGAAATCAGATATTTGAATTTAAAACTTGCAACAAGAAACTAAAATCTTCCAGTGTATGAATTAACAATACACGATGTACTTCGCAAAGCAACGGCATAAAAAAATGGTTCAAATGGCTCTGAGCACTATGGGACTTAACTGCTGTGGTCATCAGTCCCCTAGAACTTAGAACTACTTAAACCTAACTAACCTAAGGACATCACACACATCCATGCCCGAGGCAGGATTCGAACCTGCGACGGTAGCGGTCACGCGGCTCCAGACTGTAGCGCCCAGAACCGCACGGCCACACCGGCCGGCGCAACGGCATAACCAAAATGTAACACCTACGTATAAAATTAAAAAATAGAGGTATCCTGACATGTATATTCAACTTAAAAGGTTTCCTACTAAATATTCAAAGTATTATGTAAACTCATCCAGTGTATGTGGACGTTAAGTACTTTTCCGTAATATTAAGTATACGTTCAAAGGCGTAATTTTATCTTTAACTCTCAGTTGTTGTTAGTCTCGCTACAACAAGGTCACTGGTTACCTCGAATTACAACGTCTTAAATCTTTCTCAAAACTTAACCTATCTGAGCTAAATGAAAATTCTTTCTTTTAAAATTAATTATCTTTCATAAGGCATCAACTTCTTTCCCTTCTCATAAATCGTTAATATCTTCGTCTCATTGCAAACTAATGAATAAAAATTATTATTTCAGTTTATTTAAGGGTTAATGTCTCTGACTTTTACTTGGACACAATGCCAACCTTCTTGTTTCCGTATCTGTGACTTTTCTTTAATACCTTCCTAAAAATGCGAAGTAATCGGCCGTTTTAAGACCGAACTTCGCTTTCAGATATCTTTCCACTAATAACCCGAGGACAAATGATATTCGGGGACTCGTTTTGATAGTTTCAAACAGAAATTCTCTGTCTTTATTGCCTGTTCTTAGCTCGAGTACACGTACAAGTCAGCATAGTTCGTTACGAGTGCTGGTTAACTACACAGAACACCACTAAGCGGATACGTAACAGTAAAAGAATTCAAACAAGAAGCCAGAGTGTTACCGCCACTTTTAAACTACGGTAATTTTAAATGAGACACGAATCTTAACCATCTCAGGTGTTGACTTTCCGGGAATCCACTAATTCTTAAACATATAATCAAACAGTACTCTCTTCTCTCTCTCTCTCTCTCCCCCTCTCTCTCTCTCTCTCTCTCTCTCTCTCTCTCTCTCTCTCTCTATATATATATATATATATATATATATATATATATATATATATATTCCAAGTTTCGTCGGAAATTTGTGTGTGTGTGTAGAGAGAGAGAGAGGGAGAGAGAGAGAGAACTACGTATATTAGAAAATATGGATTTTACTTTGTCGTTTGGAGACTTTCTGAAAAGCTACTACATCGGGATCGCATATGCAAATCTCCGATAACTTCCGACTGGTTGTGAATACTACAATAACAACACAGGACGTCTGCTCTCCTCACAACAGCAATTTCGCTTACAGCCTATCTCTAGAGGGATTTCGAATATTTATTACAATAACGACGCCGACGGTGAAGTCACAAATTACACCCCAACACAAAATCGCAGAGGTACCTTTCCTAAGTGGTTGCTTTCAACTCCACACCCACAATACACTAACGCAATGCCACTGTTTCCTTAGTGTATGCTGTAATCCTCCTAACGAAATCAAATAATAACTTCACGTGATAACGTCTCTCCTCTTCCACAAACCAACGGAAAATCTCCAACTAAATGAGACACGGCACGCCTACAAACGTTTGGCTATCAAGCAACCCAACGTTCAGCCAGTGCTTCCGCACAAAATTAACAAACAGTGGAAACCAAATTGAGACTTAAATTAATCGTATCTCAACTACAACTACCCACAAAATTCTAAGTTTCGTCGCAAATTTATCTTCTGCTTTTCCATCCACACGGTGAGGTTCAACTTCAACCAAATCGGTGAAACAATCACTTTCTCCAACAACCCGATAACATTTTCAGAGTATCTACATAAACGACTTGAAAATTGCTTTGAACTTTCCCAAGTCTAAGCCCTGTTGTAGACAGAGTAACTTATGGCGACCCTCTCATTGCAGATCACTCGTCGAGACTGACACTTGAGACCACCTCGTGACACCAACTGTTGAGAGACTAATTGTAGTTCTTAAGGGACAAGCCAAGAACCATTTATGGCCAACAAGCATATGACGCTAATTCTTTCTTTAATAATAGGTGTTTCTTCTTAGCAGCTGGCGGCCTGATCTTGTAGAAGCCAGCTACTCCGTAGCTGTACTCCTTATCGCACGCCGCGACTGTGCTGTCGGCTGGGCGTAGTAAACTTGCAGACTTGACTGGAATCTGACTTTCGTGCCCATCATGTGACAAAATTTACAATATTTTAACAGACACATGTATAACAAAACTTTACAAACTCATAAATAAACTCTCGATTCTTCCAAAAAAACAGTCAATTCCGATAATAAGATGAGGCGATAACAACGGCAATGCGCTTTACATTTGGCGCTTTAGGCTAACTTTCGTGAAGAATGTAGTGTATATCCCAGTTTGTTTACCTTCATCTAGCGATTTTCTAGAAGCAAGTCATTAAAACTTCCCGAAAACTGTGCTTAAATCATAAATGGGTAGTCATAATACATCTAGGGTCCAGAGTTGTTTAAACTCATTGACCCAGAAATCAATAGTCTTAAATATCAATTTACATAGCCTGACAAAAAGGTAAGAAACCAGAAGACTTGATCAAGTGTCAGTGTAACTTGTTATACGTACAGACCATCGGCGGATATAATGTATAAGTGTTGGAAGCTGCAATTATTTGTGACACTTAGAACTGCCACTAGACTGCGTCAGTACAATTCGTGCTTAATGTTGTTACCAGGCCTGGTAGGGTATATAAGGGCAGTTACAACCGTCAGGTTCTGAATTTGTGGCAGACATGGAGAATCCGCATACTCGTGTGAGAAGCGTCATCATCATCTGTCAAACTTTGAAAGGGAACTAATTGTGGATCTTCTTTTGGTCAGCTTGTTGAAAAGTGCCATATGCAGACATGTGGGGCATTCACAAGTGGCAGTGGCCCGATATTGGACGCCATGGGAACGTAACAGCAGGTACACTCGCCCTTAGAGTCCGGTCGACCGTGTCTGTCTACCATAGTGGAGACATTCCTGGCAGATTAAAGCTGTGTGCCGGAGCGAGACTCGAACTCGTGACCTTTGCCTTTCGCGGGCAAGTGCCACCAACTGAGCTACCCAAACACGTGCTTGCGTAGCTTAGTTGGTACACTGTCACAGAAGCTCAGCGTGTTCGGTCAGAGGGTTAGCCGCCCGCAATAATATAATACATGAGTTAATTGAGCGACGATGAACTTGAACAAGCGTCATGGGACGTCCACCCCGAACAAATAGAACTAGTTACAGAGATTGTTACTTTTTTTCGACGGCCAGCGAATACCATTTGTGTAGAGCTAATTATGTTCCTGAATATACAGGATGAACTACGTGCTTATGTGTTTCTTACGGAAGTGTGCCACGTCTAAGATACATCACGTTCCGTGTAAAGACAGCCCACACCATTATGGAGCCTTCACCACCGTGCATAATGCCTTGTTGACAACTTGATTCTATGACTTCATGGGGTAGACGCCACACTCTAAGCCTACCATCAGCTCTTACCAAGTGAAATCGCGACTCATCTGACCAGTCCACGGTTTTCCCCAGTCGTCTAGGGTGCAGCCAAAATGGTTTCGACGCCATGAGCGGCGCTGCAGGCAATGTAGTCCTGCTAGCGAGGTACTCGCGTCGGTTGTCTACTGCCATTGCCCATTAATGCCAAATTTTGCCGTTCTGTCCCAACGAATACTTTCATCGCACGTCCCACATTCATTCCTGCGGTTGTTTCACGCAGTGTTGCTCGTCTCTCATCACTAAAAACTCAACGCAAACGCAGCTGCTGTCGTTTGTTAAGTGAATGCAGTCGGCCACTGTGTTGTCCGTGGTGAGGGGTAATGTCTGGCGTTTAGTATTCTCGGCACATTCTGGATACTGTGGATCTCGGAATATTGAATTCTCTGACGATATCCGAAATTGAATGTACCATGTGTCTCGTTTAACTCCGTTAATTCACGTCGTGCGCCCATAATTATGTCGGAAAGCTTTTGACATGACTCGCCTGAGTACAAGTGACTACTCCGTTAATGCAGTGACCTTTCACGCCTTGTGTCCGCGATACCACCGCCGTCTGTATTTGTGCATATCGCTATCCCATGATGTCTGTCACGTCAGTGCAAATCACCAGCAGGGACGCTTTGAGACGTCTCTGGAACAGTAGAGTGAACATCCATCGTGCCACGGATTCGCTATCAATTATCGGGTCCGCACCGTCATTTTACGCTTAACAGGCTCGTGAAGAAGAGAAGTTGCTTGACGTGCGAACCGGAGTGCAAGTGATGTGGGAAGACATGAAATCCGTTCCGAATGACAGGTATAGTGTTGAGGTTTTACACCGCGACTTTTGAGTCAAAGGAATAGTAGGATAAGTGCTGCAAAAGTCAATTCGGCGCTAGAAAAAGCTACCAGTCATTATGAATCTCATCAAATTGTTAGGGAACGATTGCCAGATGTGAATCTCCATTCCCAACGACCACGGCGAGCACGGAAATGTCATGGGCTCCGTTACAGATTGACGAGGGATCGTGCAGAATGGACCCCCAGGATTTGCATCGGGGGTAAGTTACGGGCGAAACTCGGACCTCTATGTACCCTGATAATCGCAGACAACGCCTCTGGAAACATTCCGGTAATATCGAGCACCTCCAGCACTGTGTCCCACATATGAAGAAAGGTGGTGTTGAAGTGATGTTCTGGTGTGGCATTACACGGGGCCACCGTAGTACTAGTAGTAGTAGTAGTAATAGTACTAGTAGTAGTGGTTGTTGTTGATGTTGACGACAATCACATTGCTCTACAGTATAGCGACGAGAATATGCAGCCAATATTGGGACATTATCGCCAATATTTTGGTGATAATTGGAGCCTGCTGGATAATAACTCACATGCTTATCATGCTATTTTCGTGAACACGTTCCTTTAGCAATCTAGAATCACCAGCATGTAGTGACCTTCCTATTCCCTAGACATGAACTTAATCGAACATGCATGGGATCGATTGAAACAAAGTGATTTTGAAAGTCGACAACGACCACGTACCCTGTGCAACTTATGGAGAATCGCCGTTGAAGAGCGGGACAGTTTGGTTCAGGGCTAGCTTGATGATGTCATCGCTGGTGTGCCACGACGAATTCAGTCCTGCAGGCGAGTAATGGGAAGTTCCAGAACGAGCTGACGTTGCTCACGAGTGCTGTGTAAGACCCTTCGCAGAAAACAGACGATTTGGTCGTCACACGAAAGTGTGTTTGTCTGATTTGATGGTGGGATACTTTTCAGATGAATATATACACGTCTCTTAGAGCCAAGTTTTGTTTTCTGCTCCATTTAGAAACAAAGGGACGATGCAAAACTTGTTGTTACGTGCTCCCATCTTGACCACCAGGACAAGGTCAGACTAATGACAGCGTGCGCAGACGGAGCTAAACAAGGCTAAACAGGTATTCTTTCCGTAGGGTCATCCAACGTGCATCAGTACCAGAGACATTAGCGATGCCTCCCTACTATACGTACCGAAGAATGGGAGAGGCTAGAGAAGTCAGTCACTGTCTGTCAGCGCAGCAGCGCCCTTTCACAGGGGTCGACATGGAGCCGAGCACGGAAGTGCTCTGCCCAGTTCGTGACCTCAGCTGAAGCAGTCAACATCATCGAGTGAGACGAAAGAGTTATTCAAATTTCGGATGGAAATGTACTTTTGTAAATGTTGTATTTCAAAAAAAGCGTCTGTTGATTAGTGCATCAAGTGATGCTTTAAGAGTCAACCACAGTTGCACTCATGTGGCAAAAGACTGTATGAAGTTAAGCAAATATTTTGTTCATTCAAGTTATAATGTGAACTAATATTTCAAAGGTTGTAGTTTCAAATGAATCATCTGCCAAAGTAAACAAAGGACTCACAGTTAGTGCAGAAGATTGTAGTTTCGTCTGGTCGTGGTCGTGGTCCATAAGCGAATGGAATGTGGCGAATCCTTAATAGATGATAGATGTTTCAGGACTAACTGTGAGTCCTTTGTTTACTCTGGCAGATGACTCATATGGAACTACAACGTTTGAAAAATTAGTTCACATTATTACATGAATGAATAAAAGATTTGCTTAATTCCATACAGCCCTTTGTCACATCAGTGCAACCGTCGTTGACTATTAAAGCATCACTTGATGCACTAATTAACAGTGCAGTGTGTAGATGTGGATCTCCCGTCGGAAGGGTTGATGTTAGCGACAAAAAAAAAAAAAAAAAAAAAAAAAAAAAAAAAAAAAAAAAAAAAAAATGGTTCAGTGGCTCTGAGCACTATGGGACTTAACATCTGAGGTCATCAGTCCCAACTTAGAACAACTTAAACCTAACTAACCTAAGGACATCACACACATCCATGCCCGAGGCAGCATTCGAACCTGCGACCATAGCGGTCGCTCAGTTCCAGACTGAAGCGCCTAGCACCGCTCGGCCACAACGACCGGCTGGAATGTTAGCGAAATATCTATTGTAACGCACAACCACCAAATCCTTCGTAACTCTGTTGTCAAAATGAGAATTGTGCTACGCTGAAGTGTTCACGCGCCGGCCGCGGTGGCCGTGCGGTTCTAGGCGCTCCAGTCCGGAGCCGCGCTGTTGCTACGGTCGCAGGTTCGAATCCAGCCTCGGGCATGGGTGTATGTGATGTCCTTAGGTTAGTTAGGTTTAAGTAGTTCTAAGTTCTAGGGGACTGATGACCACAGCAGTTGAGTCCCATAGTGCCCAGAGCCATTTGAACCATTTTTTGAAGTGTTCACGCAATTATGTAGCCTCTCTGCAAGTGGGAGCAACATGTCGAGGCTGTAGTACACATGACAACTAGTTCTGCATCGCCCCTTTGTTTCGACGTGACTGCATTCCACGGCTGAGAGAGCAGACCGTTTGGATTTGACAGTGGCAGAGCCTCCTGCTCCGCTACGCCACTGCGCCACTGACACGTCTCTGGCGATACGGCGCCCTGCCACGTATTCCACAGGCCACTACAGCTGCAGCTGTCGTCAAACCCGTGTTGGTAGCGCGGCGCGCGTCCCGTGCGATAAAACAGCGCTTAGCGTGGGTGGCGGCCCGGAAATTTTCATTAAAAACCGACCGGTGCTCTGCGGGGCGCCCTGCGCTTTAATTAAAAGCGGCACCGCCACCCTGCCGCCGCCGGGGAGGACACCACCCATCCTGTCGTAGACGGCGGGCCGACTGCCGTGCGGCGACAGCGGCGGTGGCGAAGAAGGACTGCCCGGCGGTCGGCCAACAGAAGGGTATCGCTTCTCATCGAGCCTGGCCGCTTGTATCACAACTGCAGGTGGACTGCGACGCCTTTTGGTGAAGCTAGACTCGGCGCTCCCATTACAGGAAAAATAAAACATATCAAACTATAGCCACCGAAACAAACTGATTTTAAACTAATAAGATGTATCTATTCTACCACCAATCATTTACATATTTATGTTTATTGATTGCGCATCACCTAGCTAGTTAACGAGACCACTTATTGCTTTAAAGCACAATAGGTACGAAACATTTATTGACTTCTTGAATTGTGTAATGAAGTAACCCATTCTAAGTGCAAACTTCACCTTCAGGCTGCAATGGCACAACAAAGGAACATGTAACAAAAATAAAACATGTATATTAAAGTTGCTCTTTCTAATCTTGGCATATGCTACGCCCATCTTCATTCATAACAAATGACTTCTAATCAAGCTGCGGGCCTATGGGGTATCGTCTCAGTTGTGCGACTGGATTCGTGATTTCCCGTCAGGAAGGTCGCAGTTCGTAGTAATAGACGGCATATCAGGTGTTCCCCAGGGAAGCGTCCTGGGACCTCTGCTGTTCCTGATCTATATAAATGACCTGGGTGACAATCTGAGCAGTTCTCTTAGGTTGTTCGCAGATGATGCTGTAATTTACCGTCTAGTAAGGTCATTCGAAGACCAGTGTCAGTTGCAAAGCGATTTAGAAAAGATTGCTGTATGGTGTGGCAGGTGGCAGTTGACGCTAAATAACGAAAAGCGCGAGGTGATCCACATGAGTTCCAAAAGAAATCCGTTGGAATTCGATTACTCGATAAATAGTACAATTCTCAAGGCTGTCAATTCAACTAAGTACCTGGGAGTAAAAATTACGAACAACTTCAGTTGGAAAGACCACATAAATAATATTGTGGGGAAGGCGAGCCAAAGGTTGCGTTTCATTGGCAGGACACTTAGAAGATGCAACAAGTCCACTAAAGAGACAGCTTACACTACACTCGTTCGTCCTCTGTTAGAATATTGCTGCGCGGTGTGGGATCCTTACCAGGTGGATTGACGGAGGACATCGAAAGGATGCAAAAAAAGGGCAGCTCGTTTTGTATTATCACGTAGTAGGGGAGAGAGTATGGCAGATATGATACGCGAGTTGGGTTGGAAGTCATTAAAGCAGAGACTTTTTCGTCGCGGCGAGATCTATTTACGAAATTTCAGTCACCAACTTTCTCTTCCGAATGCGAGAATATTTTGTTGAGCCCAACCTGCATAGGTAGGAATGATCATCAAAATAAAATAAGAGAAATCAGAGCTCGAACAGAAAGGTTTAGGTGTTCGTTTTTCCCGCACGCTGTTCGGGAGTGGAATGATAGAGAGATAGTATGATTGTGGTTCGATGAACCCTTTGCCAAGCACTTAAATATGAATTGCAGAGTAATCATGTAGATGTAGATGTAGATGTAGATGTAGATGTAGATGTAGATGTAGACTGTCGAATGTTGGCGCTGCTTGCGCCTCTGTCTCTGAGGTAAGCGGCCAAATTTATTAGCCGACTGCCGAATTTACCAAAGTCAATTAAAATCACTCGACTCCCATGAATAAACTCGCCGAAATATAATTGCTGTCAGACCAGTGTGTGGCCATTTACAATACTTATTCCCAATATTGGAGTGTTTTAATATCATAAGCTTAGCTTATCACTGTCAGCAACAGCAGATTAATTTTGTTTGAAGAAGGAGTCAGATACAGTGAACAATTGCGAGTTTATTCTTTACTGCTCTCGAATACGTATTTTCATTTGTAACCGATTTAAACTTTTAATAACTCCTGAATAAGGATATAACGTATACCCGAAACTGATGGGGAATACGTACTTGCCTTTTACAACTTTTGGCTGTACCTGATTTCTTCAACGAATGAAAAATATATCAGAGAAATTACAATAGGCAGCGGAAAGTCGGCTGATCATCTCAGTAGCGAAGTTGGGTGCAGGGGCAGATACATTTGTCGTTATAGTGTGAGGGAACGTGATAGGGGCATTGTTTTCTTGTCTTTCTTCCAGTACTGAAAACTCATGTCGTGTATTGCTCGTACCGATTGGCTGCTATCGAATAAATTTAAAACGAATGTGTCATGGATTCATGAATGCAAGTTATAAACAGTCAGCTTCAAATTCGGTACATATTTGTATAGAGGAATTTTCTTTTTTTTCTTTTGCTTGTGCCTCCGTCTCGCATCGGCGCAGGGTCGGCATTGTTATTTTACGGATTTGGTGTTCTTATTTCAAGGGGTCGCCGGAAGCCCCAACTGTTTGCATGTAGTGTAACTCATGTGAAAGTGAGCGGAAGTTTTCTAATTGTCTGCGAATCGTGCAACTGATTTGGGACTTGGGAACTAGCTTGTATTCATCTTGTGGGATGTGGGAAACCGCCTAAAAGCCACATGCAGGCTGTCTGACACCCTCATCCTCGTCATTAATCCACCGAGTGGGAACGATGTTAGAATATTTATTTCTCCGTATTTTTCTTTGTTGCTGAAAAGGAAACATACACTCTTAAGAATCTGTTCATATTAGTTGATGTTTTTGGATTTGGTTGTTGGTTGCTAGATGCATATTATTATATAACACAGCTCAGAACGGTTGGTCCCAGCATGAATACGTGAATTGGGCACCATGTTCATCGTGGGCTGCAGTTTGAAGACCACTGATAAAAAAAAAATGAAAATAAAAAAAAAATCAATTATCTGGCAGTTTTCCATGCTTGCTCCGTGAGAACTATTAAAGCGAGAGAAAAAATTAATCGTACAATTTATTCATGAAATTTAATGTAGTTTAATTTTATACTGAAATATTTCGCTACAAACTGTGTTTTTCTAGACACTCAAGAGAAATAGAAGAAAATGTTATTCAAACGCTTCCCCTTCCCCTCCCCATCCCCCCATCCCGCCCCCCAGCACTCAGACACCCTCAGTCAGGATTTTTAGTATGTTGGCCATGACGCTTTTAGCTCTTATAGCACAAAAATTTGCGACTACACGAATTTTTTCTCCTTCGTTGACAGGGCTACTGTATTGATCCCATAAATCACCCGATCACAGTAGTGCCATTGAAAATGTTAGGGGCTATTAGAAATGGCGGGAAAAAGGTAGCTATCAGTATCCCAGCTATTTCGTAGCTCTATGGGATCTAGTCATCAACGAGTTTCTTGAGCTGGGTATGACATACCTGAATAAACTCGTGGTCTCTCTTCCTCACCGAATTCACGCCGCATGCGGTATTAGCTTGATGTCTTCTAGGTGTGAGTGATTGTTTGTACGGTGTCTTTATATTAAATTCGTGACTGCAAGCCCCTGTAGCAAGTAGAGCTCCTATCTCACCAAGTAGTGCTAAATTCTCATTTGTAATAAACTCCACAGTGGGCACATCACAAGTGACTATGTATTGTTTCTTCAAGCCCATTAGCGTCATCAATAAATCATCGGTAGTTAACTAACTTCACTCCAGTTGCTCATTCAGGAGGTTGTACCTTCTGAAAACTTATCCATAACTATTTCAGTGATACTAAAGTCTGTGATACTGAAAAGGGGTAGATTGAGTCAATAATTAAATCACTGTAGGCTAAGGACTTTCATGGATATGATGGAGTGCGTAGCAGAATATTAAAGTACTGCGCTGCACATGTTAGCCCTGTACTTAGTAGTATTTGCAGTTTTTCCTTTGGGAATGGTCAGTTTCCTGAATCATTAAAGTACTCAGCAGTAAAGCCTCTTTATAAAAAGAGAGAAAGAGATAATGTAGACAATTTTAGACCTACCTGTATTTGCATGTCATCAGTGTTTGGTAAAGTTATTGAAAAGGCTTTGCATGTAAGGATAATTGATCATTTTATATCACATAATTTGCTATCAAATGTACAGTTCGGCTTTAGAATTCGCTTAACAACAGAAAATGCTATATTCTCTTTTCTCTGTGAGGTACTGGATGGGCCAAACAAAAGTTTTCGAATGGTAGGCATATTTTTTCATTTACGTAAGGCGTTTTATTGTGTTGATTACAATATGTTGCTCCAGAAGTTGGATGATTGTGTAATACAAGGAGTATTTCTCAAATGGTTCACTTCTTACTTTAACAACAGACAGCAGATGTCATTATTCACAGTGTTGTGAATGGCTGTGATATGGGGTCTGAGTGGGGCACAGTCAAATGGGAGGTGCCCCAGGGATCAGTGTTGGGAACACTCCTGTTCCTTATTTATATAAATGATATGCCCCCCCAGTGTTACAGGTAACTCTAAAATATTTCTCTTTGCTGATGACACTAGCTTGGTAGTAAAGGATGTCGTGTGCAACATTGGCTCGGTTTCAAACAGTCCACTTCATGATCTAAGTTGTGGGTTTGTAGGAAATAAACTAACGTTAAATCACAGTAAGACTCAGTTTTTACAGTTTATAAGACATAATTCACCAAAACCCTGCATTTTATCTTCACAGAATTGGCATATGATTAGTGAAACTGGACAGTTCAAATTTCTAGGTGTTCAGATGGATAGTAAACTGTCGCGTAAAGTCCATGTTCAGAATCCTTTTCAAAGACTTCGTGCTGCCATACTATTCGAAAGGTGTCTGAAGTAAGTGATCGTTCGACAAGATAATTACTGTACTTTGCTTATTCTCATTCACTTATGTCGTATGGTGTTATATTTTGGAGTAACTCTTCCCATTCTAAAAGGATATTTTTGTCTCAGAAAGGGGCTGTTCGGGCAATATGTAGTGTAAGCTCGCGAACCTCTTGTCGACCCCTGTTCACTAGTCTGAATATTTTGACATTGGCGGCTCAATATATTTATTTTTTAGTGGCATTTCTAGTCAACAATATCGGATTATTCCCAAGAATAAGCGGCTTTCACTCAATACTTGGCAAAAATCCAACCAGCATTTATATCGGACTTCCCTTAACTCTTCTGCAGAAAGGTGTGCCGTATACTCCTGCATCCATTTTGAAGAAGCTACCACAAGAATTCAAGAATCTTAGCAGTAATCCACGCGCTTCCAGATCGAAACTGAAGAGTTTCCTCATGAGTCACTCTTGTTCTGTTGAGGAGTTCCTTGAAAAATTAAGCTGATTCTTATGTTATATGGTTGCAGAAACAAGATTATGTAATATATACTTTGTTCTGTGCTGGTAAATATTGAAACCCTGGCACCCAGATCCCTATATGACGGTAGACAACTTAAAAACATGACGGAGCAACGCTCTAATGAAGTGGAGTATCATGCTGTAATTCATTCTCTGCATCTGAAAGGGAACAATGTTGTTACAACCCTTGCTGATTTGGTGGAAGTGTACGGTGACAAAGCACCATCAAACGACATAATGGTTAAGCGGCACAGACGTTTCCAGTGTGTCTGAATGACAAAGAACGAAATTACAGTCCACCACGCAGCACAGAAAGGGAAACCACATAAGAACTGGAGGCCCTGATGCTCGAAGAACGAGTATTACAATCGTGAAGATATATGCAGTTTTCAACAGCTTGCACGAAGTTTTGAATATGACAACAGTCGTCACTAGCTGTGTTACTCTACATCTAATATACATCTACGCACATACTCCGCAAGCCATCGTATGGTGGATGACTGAGGGTGCTATGTACTACTACTAGTCACTTCGTTTCCTGTTCCACTCGTAGAGCGATGGAAAAACGACTATTTATATACCTCAATACGAGACTGAATTTTTCTTATCTTCGTGGTCAGCACGTGAAATGTATGTTGGTGGCAGTATAATCGTACATCATTCAGTTGCAAATGCCGTTTTTCTAAATGTTCTCAGAAGTGTTCCGCGAGGTGAACGTCGTCTTCCGAAGATGGATTTCCATTTGAATTCACTAAGGGTCTCTCTAACACTCACGTGATGAACGAATCTACCGTTAAAAAATCTAGCAGCACACCCCTGAACTGATCCTACACATTTCTTTAAGCCGACCTGGCGGGGATCCCAGGTACTCGAGCAGTACTCAAGAACTGGTCGCACGAGTGTTCTGTAAGTGGTCTCCTTTGCAGATCAACCGCACTTCCCTAAAATGCTTCCAACAAACTGAAGTCGAACATTCTCCTCCCCTACCACCATCCTTACTTGTTCATTTCATATCGCTTTGTAACGTTACATCCAGAGATTTAAACGACGAGACTGTGTCAAGCAGGACACTAAAAGTGCTGTGTCCTAAAATTATGGGTTTGTTTTTCCTATTCATATGCATTAATTTACGTTTTACTATATTTGAAGCTACCTGCTATTCAGCACACCTTCTAGAAATTTTCTCTACATCAGGTTGCACCCTCCTACAGTCTCTCAACGACGACACATTCCAGTACATAACTCCATCATCAGCAAAGAGCCACAAACTGCTGATCATGCTGTCCGTCAGATAATTTACGTATACGGAGAACGAGAGCAGGAGTATCACGCCTACCCTGGGACACTCCAGACGATACCTTTATCTTTGATGAACACCTGTTGTTGCGGACAATGTACTGAGTTCTACCGCTTAAGCAGTTTTCGAGCCACTCGCATATATGGAAAACTAGGCTAAATACTCGCACTTAGCCAAAAAACCAGTCACACATGCTACTTATTTGAGTTATGAAATATTACTTTCCGCGTCCGTCATCCGTTCTCACAGTTTCCTCCTGAAATGTCATTCAGATACCTCCTCCTCTTTTCTCTGATAAAGAAACCACTTTACAAAATGGATTCCCAGAATGATAACGAAGTGATTTTCAAGGTCTAACGCATCCTGAACAGCCTCAAAGCAGAATTTTACTACCAAGGTCCTCCCCTAGTTATTCATCAATTTAATAAAAAATGTGTGTATATGTAGAAAAGAGCCGACATAGTCGCCAAGATTTATGCTCGCAGTAGGTTCTGTCTAGTTGATAAGGAAAACTTATGAGCACTGCTTATTGCTCTAAGTGTTCGCAGTCGTGTGGGTGCAGTAAGTAACGCGGAGAACGTAACTTGATTTCTCAGTTGCGCGCATGACGTCAGAGTGGAAGCAGGAGCGCCGAACTACACCAGTTGGCGATGAGTGTAATAGTTTCTGCTGTTTGGTGCAGTACTTTGAGTTCTCCATCGGAAGGACACAATCAGCAGTGCATACTTTAACGGATTCGTGAGTTTTACGGTCTTTTGCTGTAACCGCATAGAAATTTGATTTGGAACTTAAATAGTTAGCGAACAGTGGACTGCGGGATCAACCTTGCGTTCGCCAACGTTATGGTTTATAGTTTGTGCTGTGAATTACTCAGTGCAGAATGTACAAATGAGTGAGAAAATTATTTTTTACAATACCAGGCTGTGCTATTACTGACTGTTTTTCTTACAATCGGAACAAAAGGGAACACACATAATGTATCAGAGTTTCTTGCATACTGAAACATTACAAAAATTACGGCTGTCGAAATGTTGCAGGAAAGACAATTTAAATGTTGGGATGCACGAATGTGCTTTCACCATTTCGCAAAATCAGATTACGTGAACTGCTCAATTTGCCCCGAAAAAGAGTGTTCAGTCCAGACGCAGTTCCGTCGTCCAATTTGCCGTGCGGTAGCATGATTGTCAATGTGTAATCTGCAACAGAAGACAGAAGCAAACGGCTTAATAAACGAGAAGTACGTAAAATATCTCTCGAGATTCTGGTAAAGCTGTCACCAAGTAAGAAATATCTTAATAAGAGCACATTTACGGATGGTAATCTTTCCTCTGGCACACATAAAGTTACTTTGATGAATGCTATAGCGGCGCCAGAAAGAAGGAACGCTGCTCTGACAAATGTGTGTGTGCAACGTCAAGCGCTTAGTAAAAATCTTCGGATTCATCTGTCGACAAAACAACGACTTCCGCGAGATGAAGAAATTAATAAGGGGTTCTTGTGTCTAATGAAATTATTCGTGTGTTGGGAAAAATATTTTCACCCGATCAAATAAAAGTTTATTAAATGACTCAAAAAGGGATCGATGTCGTAATGAGGACATTTATACAGCGATTACCCGGCGCGCTATATCGCGGAAATGCTATAATATTTTGAGAAAAAATCTGGTATCCTCTACCAGCGATATCATCGTTGAGCCTGGATAGACCGCTCGTTTAGTTGCAGGCCTTGTATCTTCAAAGATGTTTTAAATTTGATGAAAATGCGAGCTAACACATTCTCCGACCGGGAACGTGCCTGGTTTTGTCCTCTGACGAAATGAACACTGACAGCAGAATTGGATACGATCAACGGAAGAACAGAGCGATAGGCCTCCACAGTGACGCTTTAGTTGTTATGGTGCATGGGCTTTCTGCAAGTTGGAAACAATCTGTTTATTCTGATTCTGATATTCGAACGATAGCTGTCCTCTTGAATTAAATGATTGTCGCCTTAGCCAGTAATTCGTACCAGGTTGTAGCTTTTGTAGCAGACATGGAAACAAAAAACATTTCTGCTTAGAACTAGTTTGGTGTGACGTACACAAACGGTTGTTTCCCTCTTCTTAGCGACAACCGGAAATGTTTGTGGGGGTTTGCGATGTCCCACATTTGCTGAAGCTGTTACGGTATCATATGCTGACTAGGTGCATCACTGTAGAAAATAAGGCAGTGACGAAATTCGTATTCGATAGACTTTTGGCAATAGACAGTGGCGAGAGGACAATGTGCCCTAAGTTAACTCAGCAACACACCACTGTTGAGGGCGGAGACCGACACAGAGTGCATTTAGCAGCCGCATTGTTGTCTCACCCAACTTTTCAGGCCGTTCGGTATTTATGCCAGAAAAAGGACATGATAGTTGGTCATGATTCTTTAGATGTCCTCAATTCAAGTACCATCGTGAGTAAGAAACCTGTGGAATGTGGATTCGGAATTCTGTTCGAAGCAGAAGAAAAATATCTGCCCAAGTTGTACAAATGCTGTGACAGCATTCGCCTTGGATCGTCAGGAGATGTGTTACCCTTTCAAAAATGATTTACTAAATGTTTTACATCAGTTTTAGGTCTGTTCAATGACTTAACGGAATACGATGTCAAATACATACACTATGTAATAAAAAGCATCCGGACACACCCAAAAACATATGTTTTTCATATTAGGTGCATTGTGCTGCCACCTACTGCCAGGTACTCCATATCAGTGACCTCCGTAGTCATTAGACATCATGAGAGAATAGGAGAGAATAGAATGGGGCGCTCAGCGGAACTCACGGACTTCGAACGTGGAAACGTGATTGGGTGTCACCTGTGTCACACATCTGTACGCGAGATTTCCACACTCATAAGCATTCCTAGGTCCACTGTTTCTGTTGTGACAGGGAAGTGAAAACATGAAGGGGCATGTACAGGACAAAAGCGTACAGGCCGATCTCGTCTGTCGATTGACAGAGATCGCCGACAGTTGATGAGGGTCGTAATGTCGAATAGGTAGATACCCATCCAGATCATCGCACAGGAATTCCAAACTGCATCAGGATCAACTGCAAGTACTATGATAGTTCGGCGGGAGGTGAGAAAACTTGGATTTCATGGTCGAGCGGCTGCTCATAATCCACACATCACGCCAGTAAATGCCAAACAACGGCTCTCTTGGTGTAATGGGCGGAAACATTGGCCGATTGAACAGTGGAAAAACGTTGTATGGAGTGACGAATCACGGTACAGAATATGGCGATCCGATGTTAGGGTGTGGGTATGGCGAATGCCTTGTGAATGTCATCTGCCAGCGTGAGTAGAGCCAACAGAAAAAATCGGAGGCGGTGGTGTTATGGTGCGGTCATGTTTTTCACGGAGGGGGCTTGCACCCCTTGTTGTTTCGCGTGACACTATCACAGCACAGGCCTACAATGATGTTTTAGAAGCTTCTTGCTTCCCACATATGAAGAGCAGTTTGGGGATGGCGATAGCATTTTTCAACACGATTGAGCACTTGTTCATAACGCACAGCCTGTGGCGGAGTGGTTACACGACAATAACGTCCCAGTAATGGACTGGCCCGCACAGAGTCCTGACCTAAATTCTATAGAACACCATTGGGATGTTTTGGAACGCCGACTTCATGCCAGGATTCACCGACCGACATCGATACCTTTCCTCAGTGCAGCACTCTGTGACGAATGGGCTGATATTCGCCAAGAAACCTTCCAGCACCTGATTGAACGTATGCCTGCAAGAGTGGAAGCTGTCATCAAGGATAAGGGTGGGCTAATACCATACTGAATTCCAGCACTGCCGTTGGAGGGCGCCACGAACTTGCAAGTCATTTTTAGCCGGATACTTTTGATAACATAGTGTACATACTGCCGAGCTGAATAAGGACTGTCTGGAAAACTTATTTTCTCTTTTATGGGGCCTGGTACATTTTGTTGACTATTCGACTGTAGAAGATCTAAAAAACGGAATAAGGCTATTACTGTTAAGTGCCAATACTTTTAATATTGCTCTATCTAATGCTTGTTTTGTTGAACCTGATGAAGAAGGAACATTTGTAACTGCAGCGGTGTTCTGCGGAATTCTTTCCGATGTATCTGAAGCACTGCCAATGGTGGAAAGGCAGGAAGGAATTGAGGGGTTAGAACTGACAGCAGGTGCCTCAGTATTCGTGGGTTCGAACTGCAGCGTGGAGGGATTTCAGTACTGAAATGCTATAATAATAATTATAAATGGTGCCAATTTTATGTAGGCACTGTCTTTTAAATAAATATAATGGTATTTGATACTCAAGTACTAATGCAAAGAAACGCAATGATGCTAAAATGCTTTAAATTCTTGCTATGATTTAATCTTTGAAACTTAATAATTCTCTTCCTGTTAATATTTAATTAATTAACTTACGTCGTTTGGATTTCGTTACGCTGACAGCTTTAAAATTTAAAGTTGTTCAGTCCGTTTTGTTTTCTTTCAATTGTTGCGAGCCAGGAATGGCGCAATGCTGTTCGCTTTCAAGTCTGCACATTTATAAAAATCAGGTCCAGGAAACACTTTTGTGATCACGGTTGCTTCCGAGACGGTATTCGCGTAATTGTACTGATTAAGAGCTATCGCTTCCGAAAGATGCAGGTTCGATTAAAGCTGTGTGCACTTTTGCGCGTATAATGAAAATATTCCTAATACGTCGCGTAACAAAAAGTAACATGCGAATCACAACCGTGGTCAAACGAAGAAAATATATGATGGCACAAATGTTCTTCGCTGTTATTCAGAACAAATTTAGATTGAACACCGCAATTTTCAGTCTTTAGAAATCACAAGACGATACACTTTAGTGATATTTGTTTTGAATAACTTGTATCTACCTTTTGTTATACAACATGGTGATTGTCCGCAAGGATTATCTCTCTCTCTCCTTTTTATAGCCTTTTTACATTCACATTTCATACATCGATTAAGCAACTTTTCTTTCTCTACCGACCAGTACGAGAACAAAACCCGCCCGCACAAAATGTCTTTTATAGAATCACTTCTCACTTAACTATCATATATAGTTTAGTAGTGAAAACAATGCTAGTTCATTCCGTGCACTAGAAAGTCTTTGATTCACTCAGAACAAAAATCAAAATAATAAAATTATAATTACATTTTTAATATCGTCAATTCTTCTTTATAGCATGAAAATAAGGTTTGACATCGTCTTAATATTATTTTTCATCACTGTAGCGCTATAGTACCTTGCCCGCCGGCCGGTGTGGCCGTGTGGTTCTAGGCGCTTCAGTCTGGAACCGCGTGACCGCTACGGTCGCAGGTTCGAATCCTGCCTTGGGCATGGATATGTGTGATGTCCTTATGTTAGTTAGGTTTAAGTAGTTCTAAGTTCTAGGGGACTGATGACCACAGATGTTAAGTCCCATAGTGCTCAGAGCCATTTGAACCATTTTTTTTACCTTGCCCGATATGTAGCTCGCCGTTGCAGGCAGTACGACAGAACCTTAGGAACACCTTCTGAAGAGCTAATGTCAAAACCAGGAGAAAAATCGGTCAGCTGGTTGTGCAAGATTTCTAGGGGGAGTTTACTTATGCCTTCAGAAACATGGCTGGAGACAATAAGCCAATTCGAGCTGACTTTTGCGCAGCTTCATGGCAGTGACAATTTGTTTAGAGAGAGACGCATCGTTAGTAAGCGGTTCCCCAATACACACAAAGAGATAATTAGAATTTACGCTAGAACTCGCACTTTTATTCGTTTGCGCAGGTTTTCATTACAAGACAGTGCCGGAATAACTGAGAGAGCTCATCGAGAATAGAGAGAAAACGGCTTATAAATTTCCTTTAATTTACGTCTGTGGTCACAAACATTTTGTTAACAGATTACCGGTCTATAATGAATATCATATCTGTTTAATAAGAACATTAGGACTACGTTTTTATAAAATAGATCTGATGATGATCAGTATTGACCGAAACAGGTAATCTGCTAACAAAAAGTTTGTGACCATAGACGTAAATTACAGGAAACTTATTGTATATACGGGTCACTGTTTTATTCGCGACGATGTCGCACTTTGGAAATAATCAGTTCAGTACGTAGTCTAACTGTTTTGTAAGTAAGAGTTGTGTTTATGGGTACGCACATTTTGTACAGAACCATTGTATGTAGAGTGTAGTTGCGTGTGATTTTCTGATGTTACGAATGTTTCTGCGCATTTACAACGCTGTTTGGCAGCTTCACGGCGGAGGAGAAATTGTCAGTAAACTTGTTGTTTCTTTATGTGATGGTAATTTACAGCAATTATGCTCCCATGTAAATTTATTTTAATGCTATAAAATTCGTAGTTTCTGGTTTGTTTGAGTCAACGCATTTCAAATGTGTGTCAGTGTGGTTGTGATCTGATATTTTACCGATGAGTAAGGCGTAAGCTACGATAGAATATAACTCATCAGTTTTAATTGTAAAAAAGCCGTTTGGACATGTCATTCTGCTATAAACAAAATATTTGGAAAAAACCTTGGCGTCTGTCGTCTGCTTGTGAGCACCTCCTTCCAGGCTGAGGTCACAGCATCAGCCAATGGCAGATCAGGGAGCTTACTGGCCAACCTTGAGAGGTGGCATGAGCCCCCTCTCATATTTCTATCTTACGATTTTCGTCTCTAATTGCATGCGGTGAAAAGTTGCTATTCCTTCACACGCGGACTTCCCACGCAGCGTCTCTCGTCACCCAGGTGGTCCGGTGACAGGCGGGCTCTTCTGATCTGGAAAGGGTTAAGCTGACGGGTGTGAGGAAGTCGAGTGAATGCTTTGCAGACGCTGACATTGTCAAAAGACACGCCCGGAGGGGCCTGAAGTAGCGGCTGGGCTAGAGGTTCCATTACTTCGCAGAAACTTAACGAAAACACTTTCTGGCGGGCTACCAGAGAGGCGTGGGAATGACTTGTGTACCCAGGCAGTTGTGGCGGGAAAATTCCCGCGCTTTCTGCAAAATAGTAACTGTGATTGGCTTGCTCAGGGCATAGCTCCGTGACGCAGCAAAATCAGCGCAGAAATTGGCGCCAAGTATCTCCATTGGTGGAATGGTAGTGCTCCGGCAATGGAGTGGAATTTTCCGCCGGTTTTCGAGTTGCTGATTGGAACGTTTACCATGGCCACTGTCGTGGGGGCGGGAATGTTGTGTGTTCGGCCTGTACGGGTGCTCTAGGTAGTCGGCTCTCGCCTTTCGGTCGAGGACGTCGAAGCAACCAGCCATCGCCTCCGGTACGCCAGATCGTGTTCTGGCAGTTAAGAAGACAGTTTGGTAATGTGTGTCCGCAGCACCGGCAGATAGGGATTTTCCTAGGTGATAATCAGAGCTCAGCAGAGCCCGCCTGTTCGTCTTTTTCTAACTTTGTTCTGTCTTGAGTAGCGGCAATTAATGTTTGTTAGCTGTGTGTCTCTCCCAAGATTTGAGTGGCAAGGAATTGGCTCCACATACCACTTTGTCATAAACCTCACAATCTAGTTTAGGGTCAACTCCATCTTCACAGCGTTTGTTTGAGTATCCAATTTGAGCCAATTTGATGTATTATAAATGTTTCATGTGTTTTTGTTTATTATTTTGAGTTTAGTCTTAATAAATCATATTGTTATTTTGGACAGAACTTTCATTCTGTTAATCGGTAGAGCAACCCATCATTTCTCACTACGTTAATGATACCTTCCTTTATTTAACTAATTTATCAAATTAAATTATTGCAGGTGCCAAACTCTTTTCTACTCCACTTGCAGGGTTGATTACAGTCAGTTCGCGTATACTTTTTTATCCTTGTGCAACAGCAAAAGTCGGAGTTAGAATAGGGGGGGAGGGGGCTTAGAGCATCATTTACATATGTAGATTCTAGAATTTAGTGTTAAATACACTGCTAGCCCCAGCACCTCGCATAAAATGGCGACCCTTATCCTCGGATCTTTCCTGTGAATCGCTGATAAGCAAGTATTATTAGTAGTAGGGACACTCAGAATTTTTTTTGCTTAATTTTTTATTGATTAATACCCATATTTTTTTTCTTGTAGTTCCGCGTTTAGTTTTAAGTAGCGGCGCATGATTACAGTTTTTGTTTTCAGTGTATATATTTTTTGTTTGTTCATTGTTTTTTTTGTGTTTCTTTGATGTGGTGTCCGTACCTCATCACACTTTGTTGGGTTTGTGTGCAGTTTCTGTACCACAACAAATCGTGCTTGTAGTTACAGCGTTGGAATGGCGTTGTTGAAATTTTATGTCTATGTGGAAAAATATTGGGAGTAGATGATTTTTATTGTGAATTTTAGATAAATTTGTTTTTTCCATGAATGATCACGAGAAGTAAGGCACGACTATTATCGAGCGAAACTAAAGCAAAAGAGGATAGCATAATGGACAAGAGGCAGGTTACTGACGAGGATAGGTTCGGAGATGAGATGGGCACATTTTTAGCAGCACAGCACGACAGGGTCATTGATGAGGAAGGTGATTTGGACGCGATCTTAGAGCAACGTCGCGACCGTGATTATGATAGTGAAGTGGAGGATGGAACAGAGACAGGCACACAGGTCGAGACGGTAGCTGAAGTTTATAGTCAAACGAACGAGTGCAGACAGAGGCCAGCTCGGTCACGTCAGAGCTCTAGCGCCCAGGTGTGCAGAGTTACATCGGCCATGTTTGAAGAGGATCAAAAAGATGACGTAAACCCAATACTGAGCTTCCTACGATCAATGAAAGAAGAAGCTGATGAACAACGTAAGAAGGAGAAGGAAGAAAATGAGAAACAACGTAAGAAGGAGAAGGAAGAAGCTGAGAAACAACGTAAGAAGGAGAAAGAAGAAGCTGACGAACAGCGTAAGAAGGACACGGAGGCACTAATTTCGCATACAGGGGAAATTCGTGGGGAATTATTAACAATAAAAAAAGAATGTGGAGAAGCAAAACAAATGTCAATGGTAGCACAAAAAGTAGCAGGCCTAGCCAAAACTGCAGCAGCAGGGGCAATGAAAATCGCAAGAGTAACTTCTCAACTCGCAGGGCGCTTGCGACGTGCGACACAAGTCCACTCAAAATCCCTAGCGGCCTTAAAGACTCAAGGTAATGTTGCGGTTACGAACATCATGAAATGAATGAAAGAGGTAGAGAGTCGGATAGCAAAACTAGAGCGAAACGGGCACACGAGCACTGCGCGTTCGGATACCAATGATGGAGTACACAGGATTGTGTCTCCGAGGAAAAGCCCGCCGTGCTCTAGCCCAGTGACAGCGTGCAGAACGAACAATGCACACGCAGAAACAGCGAGTAATAGCTCCAATAATTGCAGCCCACTTAGAAGAGTGAATGCTGAATGCCACTTCCACGGTGATACAGACGTAGCACATCACAGTTATCAGCAAGATAGATCAGGACACTCAGCAGACGTGCAAGTATCGGAAACGAGTGACAACACCAGGCATTTTCCTAGGTGATAATCAGAGCTCAGCAGAGCGCGCCTGTTCGTCTTTTTCTAACTTTGTTCTGTCTTGAGTAGCGGCAATTAATGTTGGGTTAGCTGTGTGTCTCTCTCAAGATTTGAGTGGCAAGGAATTGGCTCCACATACCACTTCGTCATAAACCTCACAATCTAGTTTAGGGACAACTTCATCTTCACAGTGTTTGTTTGAGTATCCAATTTGAGCCAATTTGATGTATTATAAATGTTTCATGTGTTTTTGTTTATTATTTTGTGTTTAGTCTTAATAAATCATATTGTTATTTTGGACAGAACTTTCATTCTGTTAATTGGTAGAGCAACCCATCATTTCTCACTACGTTAGTGAAACCTTCCTTTATTTAACTTATTTATCAAATTAAATTATTGCAGGTGCCAAACTCTTTTCTACTCCACTTGCAGGGTTGATTACAGTCAGTTCGCGTATACTTTTTTATCCTTGTGCAACAGCAAAAGTCGGAGTTAGAATAGGGGGGGGGGGGGGGGCTTAGAGCATCATTTACATATGCAGATTCTAGAATTTAGTGTTAAATACACTGCTAGCCCCGGCACCTCGTAACCTTCACAGTGGAGTGTAACATAGACAGATTTTTGATAATTGTCTGTCTTTCGAAATCCAGATGTGATTGACTTGGCGAAAGAACACCATGTGACTATCATCTCACTTCCTGCACATAGTACCCACAAACTGTAGTCTCTAGATAAGACGTTCGTGGAACCTCTGTAATGTACTAACCTCTGTAATGTACTACAGAGATGAAGTGAGAATGTGATTGCATCGCAATAGGTGTCCTCTCACGCGTTACGACGATATGGAGGTTTTTGGCCAAGCCTACCTTCGTACCTAATCAGCTGTGATAGAAATAAACGGATTCAAAGTAACTGGGTTATACCCTATGAACCGTCACATCGTGAAAGTTGATTTCATAGCTGCTGAGTTGGTTGCTGGAAAAACTTGCTCCACAGTGGAACATAGATTTAATGTTTCTGAATCACATGTTGCTCTACTTGCTATCTATGGACTGTAGACATCATCTGCTTCTTCTTTGAGTTATCCTCATGTACAGCCACCTCATGCTCTGGCTACGCCAGTTGATGAAGCCATTGAAATACCGGGAAGTTCTCCACGGACTTCAACAAATGCAGTTTCACCATTCGATATGTCAGCTGTGCCCCAAAGTTAAGAAGAGAACAGCAACGTGGGGCGAAAAGCAGCAACCGCATGTCACACCACTGGAACGCCATACGAAGATCAGTTGACAAAGTCACTTGACAAAAGTTCTGTCAAGAATAGGTCATTGAGTTTCCTGCGGACAGAGGTGCAAAATCTAAAGGCCCTCAAAAAAAGAAAATCTGTTCCACAAAACTATCTGATACATCATCGGACTCTTCAGGCTCCTGCAGCCCTCACCTTGTGGACAGCGACAATGACCTTGCTTAACGATGGGGATACACCAGACTCAAGCGACGCAATTTGCATCTTTTGTGATGAAATGTTATCTAAAGACAGGAGAGGAGCGGTGTGGATTAAATGTGTTATGTGTCAAATACGGGTACACTTAGATTGTCCTGACGCTGAAGGAACTACTTATGTTCGCGATTACTGTAAATAATTTCAGATTTCATGCATAAATGTAGGAAAGTTGCTTTCTGTAGACTACTCTACCATTTTGTACTGTTTCAACACATTTCATTAAAACACTTCAAAAGATTTCTTGCACCTTTTTGTTGAACCTATATTTGCACAACCTTTTTTTAAGTTCCATTTTACAAGCTTTTCGTTAATTTTTGTTTTCGAATAGATATAAAGGATTCTAAAAATTGTTAATAAAGGTATAAAATATATAATTTTTACAAAAGGTAGTATCTTTAAGTTGAAAACAAAAGACAGTGTCTATATTTACACTTTTTCCTCTACTTATTTTACAACATGTAAGTGAGTTTTAGAGGCTAAGAAGGAGCATCCAAATACCGACATTTTAAAGAGAGTAGTGAGGACAGAGGAGAAATGTCATAGAATGAGTTTTAGTACTTTCATATATATTTGTTGATTGTAATTATAAGGTATTTCATATCAGAACATCAGTTAAGCACTTTATTTAAAAGAATGGAAATGCTAAGGAACATCGACACAGTGTGTAGTCTCGCTTTCGCAGACAGTGGATTGAACTGCTTGTTGCATTTGTTTAGTGATGGTGTTATGGCATTGAATTTCGAATAGCACATATACCTCCTTGTATTCGTTTTCGTGTAAAGACATACCATTACATCTGCACAACACAGATACATTTGTGTTACTAAAAAAGGTGTTAAACAAGTTTTACAGTATGACTATTAACTTTGACGTAATTGTTACCTAGCCATATTGTAACTTCTGGTTTACTAGTCTTAATTACGTATGTATATTTCAATTATTCAGTGACTGTAAAACATAACTGGGAAATCTTTTCATTGGTGGAATTACGAGCATTACTGGCAGTTGTGATAAGGCTACGTTTCAAATTAATCAGTATTTATTATAACTCTGGAATGTGTAAGGCACGTATCGTAATCTTTGGACTGTTGTTCAAAGCAGGATAACGAAGCGTAACAACCGTCTCTGATGTTGACTGGACATACGGGTTACTCCCAGACAGTTAATAATACTTTACGGAACAGTCCATATGTTACACCTGGTATTGTAACTGTAGGAAAGCATAGCTAAGTTGCTTTAGTAAGTACTCTCTTGCATTAATATGTGAAGATCTACATGCAATGTCTATACACATAGTAATTATGTAATAGAACTGTTCACACTCGTCATCCGGTTTTTTCCTTCTTGTGCAGGAAATTCGAAAGTTGTGTTATGTGTATTTTATAATGCGATTTTTAACTTCCCTGTTTCAAAAAAGCCTACATAAAATATTTAGTTCATGTTTTAACAATTTCACGTTTCCTGAAAATAGATATTTTTGTTAGTTTCCAATAGCTTAATTACAAGATATATTTAACTTGTATCAGTTTCTTTTCATAACACTTCTACTTAGTGTGAGTTCACTTAATGAACATTGGTGTGTAGTGGTGCAATAATGTAAGTAATAGACGATTAAATACAGTAGTGACAACATTTTCGTGAGTGCGATGCTTTCAAATATCAATCTAATATTGGAAGACCGTTTAACAAATTCAACAAACGCCATTTTCTTTCACAATGCGTTTTTTAATGGATTCTGGTACTTAAATACGAGTGGCACACAACTGCTTCAAAAAAATACGAAAACTGAACATTCGCCGTTGTAAATGCGCCTGAATATAGCAAATTTTCACGAAACTCGACAGTTCCACTTTTCAAGATTTCACAACACTCAACTAATCTTTCTTTCATACTGCATGGTTGGAACTGGGAATATAAAACTTAAAAGTTAAATTTAATACCCTTTAGACTCGCATGTGTTTACTGTTAATTAATCTCACAACATTCTACAAGACAAACCAACTAATCGCTAAGCGTTTGTTGGACAACAAATCGTACAGTCCAGCTTAATTCTTTCATGTTCAGCCAATGTTTTACCACAAGTTTGGTAGCTGTTGTACTAAGCTCCTGTTAGAAAGGTGAAGAGTGCAAAATAAAGCAGGAATCGTCAACGTAAAAAGAGTGAGAAGTGTAAGATTGCTCCCTCAAATTAAGTTCTGAATATGGACTGTAACGATATTGAAACAACAGAGGAAAAAACGTGCAAAGCAGGAGGTTTGTGTTTCAATGATCTTAATCGTCGCAGAGATAGCGTGTATACGAATAAAACAAAAGCTAAATAGGATAATTTCTTACGATAGTTATGGTAGGCACATTAGACGTCTATTAGCCAATAAATATTCACAAGCTGGAATAATTTTAATCGAGGTTAGAAATTCCAAATACGAGTTAAATGGGGTTTCGACGATTTCTGGCTTGTGCTAAACTTTTGAGGGCTGAAAAACAAGAAATATTTTGGAGTTCTTTCCAGGTTGCATTCTTATCGCTCGAAAACGATACACACTACTTGAAACCTCTTTTCGTTTGTAATAGTGATCGTTTATTTATTTTATTTATTTATTTATTTATTGTTCCGTGGGACCACATTTAGGAGAAGTCTCCATGGTCATGGAACGAGTCAATACATGAAATTATAACACGATTGTAGAAACAGATAAAATGAAATATAAGAAACATATTCAGGCGACAAGTCGTTAGTTTAAATAAAGAAAATCAAGAATGTAACACTGGAATTTGCTTAATTTTTTATCTCTTCCAGGAGCTCCTCGACAGAATAGAAGGAGTGAGCCATGAGGAAACTCTTCAGTTTAGACTTAAAAGTGTTTGGGCTACTGCTAAGATTTTTGAGTTCTTGTGGTAGCTTATTGAAAATGGATGCAGCAGAATACTGCACTCCTTTCTGCACAAGAGTCAAGGAAGTGCATTCCACATGCAGATTTGATTACTGCCTAGTATTAACTGAGTGAAAGCTGCTAACTCTTGGGAATAAGCTAATATCGCTAACAACAAACGACATTAAAGAAAATACACTCCTGGAAATTGAAATAAGAACACCGTGAATTCATTGTCCCAGGAAGGGGAAACTTTATTGACACATTCCTGGGGTCAGATACATCACATGATCACACTGACAGAACCACAGGCATATAGACACAGGCAACAGAGCATGCACAATGTCGGCACTAGTACAGTGTATATCCACCTTTCGCAGCAATGCAGGCGGCTATTCTCCCATGGAGACGATCGTAGAGATGCTGGATGTAGTCCTGTGGAACCGCTTGCCATGCCATTTCCACCTGGCGCCTCAGTTGGACCAGCGTTTGTGCTAGACGTGCAGACCGCGTGAGACGACGCTTCATCCAGTCCCAAACATGCTCAATGGGGGACAGATCCGGAGATCTTGCTGGCCAGGGTAGTTGACTTACACCTTCTAGAGCACGTTGGGTGGCACGGGATACATGCGGACGTGCATTGTCCTGTTGGAACAGCAAGTTCCCTAACCGGTCTAGGAATGGTAGAACGATGGGTTCGATGACGGTTTGGATGTACCGTGCACTATTCAGTGTCCCCTCGACGATCACCAGTGGTGTACGGCCAGTGTAGGAGATCGCTCCCCACACCATGATGCCGGGTGTTGGCCCTGTGTGCCTCGGTCGTATGCAGTCCTGATTGTGGCGCTCACCTGCACGGCGCCAAACACGCATACGACCATCATTGGCACCAAGGCAGAAGCGACTCTCATCGCTGAAGACGACACGTCTCCATTCGTCCCTCCATTCACGCCTGTCGCGACACCACTGGAGGCGGGCTGCACGATGTTGGGGCGTGAGCGGAAGACGGCCTAACGGTGTGCGGGACCGTAGCCCAGCTTCATGGAGACGGTTGCGAATGGTCCTCGCCGATACCCCAGGAGCAACAGTGTCCCTAATTTGCTGGGAAGTGGCGGTGTGGTCCCCTACGGCACTGCGTAGGATCCTACGGTCTTGGCGTGCATCCGTGCGTCGCTGCGGTCCGGTCCCAGGTCGACGGGCACGTGCACCTTCCGCCGACCACTGGCGACAACATCGATGTACTGTGGAGACCTCACGCCCCACGTGTTGAGCAATTCGGCGGTACGTCCACCCGGCCTCCCGCATGCCCACTATACGCCCTCGTTCAAAGTCCGTCAAGTGCACATACGGTTCACGTCCACGCTGTCGCGGCATGCTACCAGTGTTAAAGACTGCGATGGAGCTCCATATGCCACGGAAAACTGGCTGACTCTGACGGCGGCGGTGCGCAAATGCTGCGCAGGTAGCGCCATTCGACGGCCAACACCGCGGTTCCTGGTGTGTCCGCTGTGCCGTGCGTGTGATCATTGCTTGTACAGCCCTCTCGCAGTGTCCGGAGCAAGTATGGTGGGTCTGACACACCGGTGTCAATGTGTTCTTTTTTCCATTTCCAGGAGTGTACATACTGTGAGGGCAATGTCAAAATTCCCAGATTATTGAATAGGGGTCGACAAGAGGTTTTCGAACTTACACCATACATAGCTCGACCAGCCCGTTTTTGAGCCAAAAATACCCTTTTTGAATCAGAAGAATTACCCCAAAAAATAATACCATATGACATAAGCGCATGAAAATATGCGAAGTATGCTACTTTTCGTGTTGAAATGTCACTTATTTCAGATACTGTTCTAATGGTAAATAAAGCAGCATTTAGCTTCTGAACAAGATCCTGAACATGGGCTTTCCACAACAGCTTACTGTCTATCCGTACGCCTAGGAACTTGAACTGTTCCGTCTCGCTTATAACATGCCCATTCTGTCTGATTAAAATGTCAGTTCTTGTTGAATTGTGGGTTAGAAACTGTAAAAACTGAGTCTTACTGTGATTTAGCATCAAATTATTTTCCACAAGCCACGAACTTATATCATGAACTACATTATTTGATAATGTTTCAATATTACACACAAGATCCTTCACTACCAAGGTGGTGTCATCAGCAAACAGAAATATTTTTGAATCACCTGTAATACTAGAAGGCATATTATAAGTTGCTATAATGATTAGCAAATAGTGTGTGAGCCAAGACACAGGTATGTTTATGCTAAAATGCCATCGTACCGAGTATATGTGTAAATCACCAGTATCCAGCTTCTTTCTAGTGACAATGATTCTATGAACCGAATCCGGTGGAGAAGTAAAGCTGTGCTAACACAACTGGCGGTTTGCAACGCATTATTCCAAGTACTTGATAGCTGTAGACTGTAGCTTGAAGAAAATTATTTAACCAATTTGGCGGAAAAGTAAGTTATGCTCATCATCCAACGTCCTTAACTCAAAAGGGACTACTCGAAATGAAAAGTATCATGCACGAAAGTTGTAGAGCATCAAATTCTGCGTAAAAGAGCTCCTAAATTGTAAAATTCATTTACGTCTTTGCGGAAGATACGAACCAAAATCTGGAGGCATTCGTAGCGCTAAAGGAGAAAGACGCATTGAAACGTGGTTATGTTGAGTTCTGTAAAAATTTGTAACTTCTAACTTTTTTCTCAATGAAGGAGTATAGTGATGAAGTTCAGTTATTCCTTCGTCGATGCCCATCTACTTGGAGGACCAGTATTATACCTCTGAAACTAATCGAATCAACGATATTGCAACTAAAAAATACCTCTCATGTAAAATTTTGTAAATGACGTTTGTTGGGTTTTGTTTAAATGGTCCTCGTGTGTTACTGGATACAGGACCGTCTTGTACATTCGAACATCTTTTTACGTTTTCCAGGGTAATTTTTCTAATTTCGGAAAATGACTGTAACGCATAAAAAATGAACGCTATCATTCAAAAATGGAATCATATAATGTATTAAATTTCTACTACAGATATTTTTTATTAAAGGCGGAAGTCAGAAAAGTGTCCCTCCTGCCACTGCGTCTGGTGAGTAGATCCCCGAAGTAACCTCGGTGTGTCTGGCGTGGCCGGCTGGTGGACAGTAAAACTCTGAAACTGAGGCCAATATCGGGCGGAGGCCGCCAGCGTCAACTTTTATCAGCAGAATAGCGCCGCGGGCGGGCTATCAGGCGCTTTGTATGGCCGCAGGCAGAAAACAGTGGCTGCCAGCGGCACACATATCACGCTGCTCGATATGAGGGCAGCGCTCCGACCCCGCTATCGATATGGAAATGCGCGTCGATTTGCATCGCTAATTTCTGCCGATAGGTCGACGGGCTGCGGGGCAGATTACCACCGGACAGGTATTACACTCTCCTGACGCTGAGGCCGGGTGCGCTCTGTTTGTGTTCCCGTAGTGGCCGCAGTGCGAATGTCAGCACAGTGATTGCTACGACGCGCGTGCGCCCGTCATACTAAATTAAAGGCCTCAACTAAGGAACTTCATCCCGTTCACTTTGTAGACCTGTCAATCACTCACCTAAGCTGAAGGATGGGCTCTACCAATTGCACCAGGGTGGTAGCTTTTCATTGGAGCTTGGGACATGTTGATTCTAGGGAAAATTATGATTGGCGGACACAATGTTCTGAAGCCCTCATGCATGTGAAAACTGTGATTGTAGCCCCTCTTTCTGCACACGTCAGTGCTGCAATTTGTTCCTTCCCTTTCATCCCTGTCACTTTTGGAATTTTGCTTTGGAGAATGGACAGACCTGTCTCGTACAAGTTATACACTCGGTCTGCTGGATATGAGTGTTTGCTGAAAACGTCTGCCAATAAATCAAAGAAAACCATAGCATTCTCTTTATTGAGGCCTAAGGCTCCGACGTATAAAGTTCCACAAGGTTTGCGAATTGACAGCTGCTCGTTGAGTCTCTCAAGATAAAGGTCAGCCCAAGCACGTCCTGCTTTTTCTCCTCTGAAATGGGGTTGTCAGACTATTTCTCTGGGCAATTAAAAATGCCATTCTTCTCTGTTCTGCCAAAGTACATCCAAAGAATTTTTGCCCCATCTCAAGGAGATAAGAAACCAGCTGTTTTTCGAGGTTTACATTTAAAATCGGTTTCCTTAAGAGCTTCGTCTCGTGAATCGCTTGCTCAGGGATTTTATCAAGTTTAAGAAATCTCTGCAAAGTGATACGAGGCACTCCAAATGTTCTTGCAACAACTTTCACAAAAACCTCCTTTTCTTCCATAGCTGCCATGGCATGTACCATCTGAGATTTAACCTACTGATGCCTCTGGTTCTTAAATTCATAACGGTTCGTTGTTCTCGGCTGTTATCGCAATTTGAAAATTCTATTTGTTTGTTTGTTGCTGTATAAGTTGTGTGTATGAACTCTAAACAAAATTCGACTAACCATATCAGCATAAAATTATTTAAATGTTTTACATTGTTTAAGAGAAGAGATTGTGTAGTTATGGGCCCTCCTTAAATAAGGGCACATTTTTACACCATCCCAATGGGCCCATATTTGCACCAACCATTCTTAATCACCATGGCCACTATCACGTCTAACCTAAAAGGGTGTGTAACGTGAAACGTGCTTCTAAAAGTAGCTTAGGATTCCTTTATTCTTGTTATCACTGATAAATTGTTTTAAATTAATCAGAAGGCTATAAAAAGAAAACGATTTCACATACCTGCCAAACGTTTTCAGACCTGAACAAACATCAGTTCACACCATAACCGACGCTGTAACTACACTGCTTGAAACAATGCTTCCAACTGTTCACTCTGTTCACTGCTACCGTCTCTCAACAACTGGCACCATTTTCAGTCCTGGTCGCCGTAGTGCAGAACTTCCGATACCCTCTTCGTGAGGGGTGTCAGTACAAATACACCTGTGCCCGTTTTTACACCTTTTCCTCTAAACTTTTCAATGTACCACCTCCTTTTATACATCAATGTTTTACAATCCCATAAAAAAGAAATTATCAATAAAATTCACCAAGCATATGCATATGCATTCTGCACAATGCTACAATGCGAGAGACGTTCAATAACTAGTGCGACATCCTTCTGTCTTCCGTAGACCAATTTAGGTTGAAAAAGAAACGGAATTTGTTGAGGAACGTGGTGGAATATTCCTGCTTGAGACCGTATAGTTTCATGGAGTTCCGATAGGTGGCGGTGTTACACATAGTTTTCAATATGGAGTCTGTAAAGAGATGCATTCCAAGCAGAGAGGTGTCATTGAGATTCTTTTGGCGGAAAACCAGAGCATCGCAGATATTCATAGGTGCTTGTAGAATGTCTACTGAGAGTTGGCAGTAACCCATATTACTGCGAGACGCTGCACGAGGTGTCTGTAATCATCGAAACCAGGTCGCGCAAACCTGTCTGATTTCCCACATGCCGGCTGCCTGCACACAACTGTGACGCCAGCAATCTGGGAATGTGCGGACACTCTCTTATAGGTAAATGACGGATCACAACGAAACACCTCGCTGCACAATTGGACGTCCCTGTTTACAGTGGTGATACAGTCGTCGGCTAGTTGGGGCACTCAGAGGTTTGTGCTCGCCGGATTGCTTGAGACTAACAGCAGAACATAAAGACCATATGTTTGGCGCAATGAAAGAGGTACTCCGCGGGAAGCAGTACGTGAATTATGGGGAGTCTACTGATGCAGCAAGACGTTGGCTCGGATGTCGAACAGTGCAGTGATACAATGTGAGCATACAGGCTCTCCCGGTAAGGTGTCGTAAGGCCATCGCATTGAACGGCGATTATGTTAAAAAAGTAGGACTTTGTAGCCAAAAGAGGGGGAAATAATATGGTGTACTAGAAACCCGAGTGAAGTCTACTTTCAAAAAAAGAAATTGTGTTACATTTCTTGTTGAGTGCCCCTCGCATATCTTCGTCAATTAATGACCGCAAGTAGCTAATTCAACTCCACTGTCTATCAGGTTTGAAAACAGCCTCTAGGCACATAGCATAATACAAAATATTGTCTGTGCACTAGCTTAGAGTACAAAATAAAGATCCTCTATACATCTGTTCCATGGTTACCGAATACTAAAAGGACCAATGCATTTCATCACATTCCGTAAGAACCACTGATGGTATTGGGAGAACCAGCCGTGACAAAACTCCTCCATCAGGTATGCACGTTGTATGAAGCAGGCGAAATATCCACCGGACTTCAAGAAGAATATGACAATTCCAGTTCCAAACAAATCATGTGCTGACGAGTGTGAATGTTTTCGAACTACCAGTTTAATACCTCTTAGTCATGGTTGCCCAATACTAACAAGAATTATTTACAGAAGAATAGAAAAACTGGTAGAGCTGACCTCCGAGAAAATCAGTTTGGCTTGTGGGGAAATTCTGACCCTACGACGTACCTTAGAAGACGGATTAAGAAAAGCCAAATCTACGTTAAAAGCGTTTCCCTATATAGGGAAAACGTTTGACAATGCAGACTGCAATACTCTTTTTGAAATTATGAAGGTAGCAGGGGTAAAATACAGGAAACGAAAGGCTATTTACATCTTGTACAGAAAACAGACGGCAGTTATAAGAGTCGAGAGGCATGAAAGGGAAGCAGTCCTTGAGAACGGAATGAAACAGGATTTTGGCCTATCATCGTTGCTATTCAACTTGTACAGTGAGCAAACGGTAGTGGGAACAAAAAATATAGTACAGAAATTAAGGTTCATGGAGAAGAAACAGAAACTTTCGGGTTTATCGATGACACTTTAATTCTGCCAGAAACAGCAAAGGACTTGAAAGAGCAACTGACCGGAATGGACAGTGTCTTGAATGGAGGATATGAGATGAACATCGTCAAAATCAAAACAATGGTAACGGCATGTAGTCGATTTAAACAAGATGTTGCTGAGGGTATTAAATTAGGAAACAAGACATAGCAGTAGATCAGTTTTGCTATTTGGGCAACAAAATAATTGATAATGGCCGAAGTAGAGAGGCTATAAAATGTACACTGGCATAAGCAAGAAAAGCATTTCTGAAGAAGACTAATTTGTTAACATCGAATTTGTTGGAAATGAAATATGGACAATAAACAGTTTGGACAAGAAGAGAATGGAAGCTTTTGAAATATGGTGCTACAGAAAAATGCTGAAGATTAGATAGGTGGATCATGTAAGTAATGAAGAGGTAATGCTCAGAATTGGTGTGAACAGAAACTTGTGGCATAACCTCAGTAGAAGAAGTTATCAGCTGATAGGACACATTCTCAGACATCAAGGGATCACCAGCACATGTCTCACTCTTTTCATTAGCTCATTATTTGTTTGAAAAGCAATATTTAATCGACTGCTTCTGAAAATCTGTCCAATTTTGTTTGAGAATTTTCATGAATATGGTAAGATTGTATATTCAGAGTTTTTCATGCTTACAATTTTCTGTAATGTTATCTCTCTGATGGTCTCTTTTAGTCTAACCTTGTTCGTATATAATTTATCTAACAATGTGGAGTCATGCCAATTGCTGACAGGTACATGCCGTAAGATGCTAAGCTCCCGTCTATAAGGGTAATCCCATCAACCTATGTAGCATGCGACGGAAAAATGCATGTATATACCTGAGAAGATAACATGACGATTCATGTACAACTACAGTTTTCTAAATGAATGAGTCTTGATATCTCCATATCAAAATGCGACACTGATGTTGTTGTGTAGCTCATTAAATTTATTATGTGAGCTTCGAAAATCTGCCGTACTCCCTCTGATCAGTATAAGCGTGTCATCAGCATCTTTTGTAATAAACACTAACTGTTCCTGGAAAATTTGTTCTCTAGAGAGACGTTTACTAATGTTCCTGCTTGGCAGTTTTCGATTACTAAGCCATTTGATTGTTTGTAAAATGGACCATTGAAGGCAAAATAAGTCTGAGGTAAAGGAGTACTGAGCAGGTCAACTATCTGCAATCTGATGGTTGCCTAATTCCTTGTGTGTAAATGGATTACGTTTAATAATTTCAGTTCTTTTATCAAATATTACATACTTAAAAATGATTAATATATATTACCTGGAAAGGATCAATGTTGAGATAAGGACCACCCAACTGTCAAAAGGGAGGTTGAAAAAGCGATATTCGCACGAAGCGAGAATACTCGTCATCCAGTATTTGAAAATGAGAGCGCTTAGAGACTTGAAACAAACTTTACACGTAATTTCAAACCTTTAATGAACCTTTTCCTCGCTGACGACCGCCGCAAAATCATGATAGGCAAAAAGTTTAGCGTTTAGTAAATTTTCGCTGTTCGTGGAGTATAACTGCCACATGAAGTATGACGCTTTAATTTACTACTTATTTGCTACTAGTTGCAATAATTTTCGCAGACAGTACGCACATATGCCGTTGAATATACTTACAAAAATATATCATTATACGACAAGTAGTTCAGGAGATATGATGACGTAAATACTAAGATGCGTGAAAAAATGACTCATGTAATGTTTCATTGTAGTATTTGTTTACTGTGTACTCTATTCGCAACACATTTCGCAGACCATAGGCACATATAACACTGGATGTATCTGCAAAATTAAATCATTGTACAGAGCATAGTCCCGGAAATACGATGTCATAAACGCTGAGCTAAGTGAAAATAAAACTGCAGTGCCAAATTCGCTAGTGATACAGATAAAATATGTGTACATACTAAATTTGACACATACGTATCCCGGCAAAGTCACGGGTAAATCATGCATTCTAAACGTTTTAACTATTTAAAACAAATTTGGTGAACACGCTAATTACAGTCTGGAAGTAACACTAGGGCTTATAGCAATCACCCTCATGTAGCGGCGTCACCATATAAGGCGGTTTTACTGTGAATTTGGAGAGTGTATAGCAGCCGTACCCGTAAATCACGCCCGGCCTTGTTGATAGTAACGTTGTACAACGTGAAGCAGCAGAGTATGTCGGGCCGACATGGGTAGAAGAGCTACCGAAGCGGCTTGCTCAGTAGCACCGTGAGTAATTCTTGCCGCGAACTGCCATCGAAACAGCTCACTGAAGCTAACCTAAAGAGTGTCAGTGACTTAATGAGGCCCATTCGTAAAATGCATGCACACTTCCGAGTATATATAGGGGCAGTCACAAAACAGCAGCGTCTTCAATGTCACAGCTCTCTTGGATGGCGGTGCTGTGCTACAAGGGCGGTCGCGTGCGGTTTCCGACGGAGAACCATAGTTCCAGCCTGTGGCGGGCCCACGGTTTGACCCTATGAGTTCGCAAGGGACTCGGAGCCATCCAGCAGAGAGCCAGACCAGACCTCCAAGCAGTATGGAGGTAGGAGGGCCGCATCCCGGCTGCTGCAGAGGACATCCGCCCCACTAGCTTCCGTCTTCCGCCATCGAGGGCAGCGAGTCGGCACGGTGTGACTGCCATTTGGCATCGGAGGCCGTCATCAAAGTGTTCGTTGCTAGGGTACCGTGCCTCACCTTGACTGTCGTAATTGGGCGACGGTCAACGGGGGTGCGTCCTTAGCAAAGTAGAGTGAGCAAACCGCCGACTGAGCGAAATTCGACATGAGTGGAATGACGGACACCTATACCGCCTGAAGAAAAGGAAAATAAAATGTTTACAGACCGCCGCAGCGTCTCTCTGCAGCAGTGTACTGCCATGTGCCCCGCCGCACAACCTCCAGTATTTCCGTACCTCTGGCGACTTCAGTGCTACTGGGATGAATGTGACAGCGTGGGGAGAGAAAGGAGGACGAAGAGGCTGACAGGCGGAGAGCGGGAAAGAGGAGGCAGGCACAGACAGGAAGGTGACCGACAGAGATAGGGGAAGAAGGAATGGAGAGAGAGGAAAGAGGATGAGTGGAATGGAAAGAGGATACAGGAAGAAACAGGCAGAAACAGGGTAAGGAGGACATAGACAGGGAGATGGGGTAGAAGGGGAAGGACATGGACAGACAGGGTGGAAGAGGAGATGCAATTGGGGTAGAAGGGGATGTACAGAGGGGGAAGGAGCAGAGGGACAGGGGAACAAGGAGCACATTAACAGACGGAGGGAGGAGGAATAGATGGACACACAGAGTGACAGCACGAAATGTACAGAGGCGGAGGGTGGAAGAGGCGGACAGAGTGAAGGGGTGCTGGACAGAGTGAGGGTAAAGGAGGGATGGAGCAAGGTACTTAGACACTTTGTATATAAATTATTTTCTTCAGACGAAATGAATGTGTTCTCAGCTACTTCGTATATAAATTATTTTCATCTGAGGAAATGAATGTGTACTCAGCTGGAATTACAATATCACCTTTTCAATAAAAAGGTTTAAAAAATAGTCGTACAGCTGTGTCATTTGTAACGCAATTTCCCATTAAAGAAACTTATTTAATTTGCAAGTACCCCAAGTTTCATGTAGAAAGATCTTTTCTATTTAAAGATACAATATGGTTTACGACAAACGAATTATTCCCTAACCCCCACACGTAATATAACTAGTTTTAAAAATATATATAATATTATTTATCATAAAATTCTTTTACTGAAGAATCGAAAATGTATTCAAAATAACTTTTATACAGTACTGGCTGAGAAACCTGGCGTTCCCTCGGTACTTACAGTGAAGAACCAAAGCGAAAGACGCTTGTACACCTGGCTAATATCGTGTAGGGCCCCACGAGCACGTAGAAGTGCCTCATCACGACATGGCAAGGACTCAGACTAATGTCTGAAGTACTACTGGAGAGAATTGAAAACGTGAATCCTGCAGGGCTTTCCATAAGTCCGTAACATTAAGAGGAGCTGCAGATCTCTTCTGAATACCACGTTGCACAGCATCCCAGATATGCTCAATAATTAATGGTGGGCTCCAAGTGGTTCATGAGTTGTGAAGCGACCGTAGACCATAAAATTACCAAATAAGCAGCATCCAGTCGCCAGATCATGTTTTAATTATTCACTTTTGCAAATCGATTTCAACTGATTTACAGCCATCATCGGTGCTTTCAACGAATATGATGGCTGTTAATCAGTTGAAATCGATTTGCAAAAGTTAATAACTAAAACACGATCTGGCGACTGGATGCTGCTTATTTGGTAATTGTATGCTCAATAATGTTTGTGTCTGGGGAGTTTGGTGGCCAGCGGAAGTGTTCAAACTCGAAAGAGTTGCTACTCTCTAGCAATTCTCGACGTCTGGGGTGCCGCGTTGTCCTGCTGTATTTGCCGGCAGGGTCCACAACTGACGTGAAAGGATGCAGATGAATAGACAGGATGCATACGTACGTGTCATGTGTCAGAGTCAGGGTCCCATATCACTCCAACTGCACACGCCCCTCACTATTGCAGAGCCTCCACCAGCTTGAACAGTCCGCTGCTGACATGGCTTATATGCAGGGTCCAAGGATTCATGAGGTTGTCTCCATACCTCTACACATCTATCCCGTCGAGGCAATTTGAAACAAGACCCGTCCGATCACGCAACATGTTTCCAGTCATCAACAATCCAACGTTGGTCCCAGGCGATGCCTAAAGCTTTGCTTCGTGCAGTCATCAACGGTACACGAGTGGGCCTTCGGCTCCGAAAGCCCGTATAGATGATATTTCATTGAATGGCTCACACACTGACACTTTTTGATGGCCTGGCACTGAAATCTGAAGCAATTTGCGGAAGGGTTGCACTTCTGTCACGTTGAACGATTCTCTTCAGTCATCGTTGGTCACGTTCTTGCTGGATCTGTTTCCCGCCTCAGCGATGTCGGAGATTTGATGTTTTACCACTCCTGATGTTCATAGTACACTCGTGAAATGGTCCTACGGGAAAATCGCCACTTCTTCGCTACCTGAGAGATGCCGTATCAAATAGCTCGTGGGACGACTGTAACACCACGTTCAAACTCACTTAAATCTTGATAGCCCGCCGTTGTAGCAGCAGTAACCGTTGTAACGAGTGTGCCACACCCTTGTCTTACATAGGCATTGCCGACCGCAGCGCTGTATTCTGCCTGTTTATATATTTCTGTATTTGAATACACATTCCTATGCCAGTTTCTTAGGCGCTTCAGCGTATTTATTCCTGTCTTCGGTTAGTTCGTCCCCTACTCTTCCCTCTTCTCTCTGTGTATCTCATCCTTCCCTTCTCTCTGTCCATCTTCTCCTTTCCCCTATCTCTGCCTATCTCCTCTTGCCCCCTCAATCCACCTCCTTCTTCTCCCTCACTTTTATCTGCTCACCTTTTATCTCTTTTCCTTCTAGCAAGTCCCTGTCCATCACCTCTACCCCTCCCCCCCCCCCCCCTACTCTGTCCATCTCCTGTCCCTCTTCCGACCATTTCGTCCTCCCTCTCTCTCTGTCAACGTGCTCCTTCTCGTTTTGTGCCATTGCTTCTTCCCCCTCCACCAGTCTCCTCCTCCCCTTTTAATTCTATCCCTTTCGTTCCCTTTGTCTGTCTTCTTCTCCCCCCTCTTTGGCCATCTTATCCTCTGCCCTCTCTCCATAAATCTCTATCCCTCCCTCTCCCTGTTCTCTTCCTTTTTCCTTCCTGCTTCCATCTCCTTCTCTCCCCTCTATCTGTGGATCTCCTCCTCTTCCCCTCTCTGTCCATTTCCTACTCCATGTCTGTCTTTTGATCTCCTTCTCTCCTACCTGTCACTTCCTCTCCCAGTCTCTTTCCATATTCTCCGCTTTTCTTTGTCTGTGGATCTGTTTCCGTCACCTCTCTCTGTCCATTTCCCCCTCTCCTATTTTTGTCTGTCTCCTCCTCCTCCTGTCTGTACCTATCTCCTTCGCCCTCGGTCTGTCTCCTCATTACCATCTCAAAACAAAAGGAATAAGAAGAATCAAGTAGGTGACACATAGAGAATCATATAAGAATTTTTTCAAGGGAAGTATATTTCAAACAATCCTGAAAGGGAACTGAACTGAACATTTGAAAAAATTAAATGGTACTCTCACACATACAACAAAAATTCTTTTTGTTACTCTAATTTTGCACTTTGTGGCTGTTGTTATGTGTGCGATATTTTCTGGAGGTACACCAGGAACTTTCAGTGCTAAACACGCAAGTCCATAGCTACAGAATAAGAAATAGGAAGGATTTTCATAGAGAAATACACACAAAAGCCATGTTTAAAGGAAGTTCTCTTCTGTCAAAAAATCTGTTTAGTGAATTACCAAAAGAAATAAAAAGAATATTGGAATTTAAAAAATAATGCTAATCAGTAGGAGGACTTATGTTATCAAATATTCTTAATTCATAGTAATTCAGCTTATTTCGTTCATTACAGGGAACTGAAGCGACCATCTGAAAAAAGTAAATGGTACTCTCAGACGTACAACTAAAATTCTTTTTGTTACTCTAATTTTGTACTGCAGTTGTATGTGTGATTCCATACTGTATGTAAGAATATCGTATGTCTCAGCATGTACTGTCATCTTTGTTATATCACCAATAGCAAATACTATATTACTGTACATATATGATGAGATATAAGAAGCAAAATAAATAGCATTGATTAGGTGTCACGAGGACATAATCAATTCCCAATTCTTTTTCATTAAGTTGCAAAAATTCATAAAATCCTGTTCAGATCTCTCAAAAAATTTTGGAAACGATAGATGCGTCTATTAATCGACCCCGTGCACAATTCCTGACTATTTCTCAGCTTCCAGGAATATGACTGAAAGTGAATGTGTTCAACCTTCGTTGTTTACGTTTTATATAAAGAAGAAATCGTTGTGACTTTTCTGTGTACGCCATGCGAAAGTCCAATGAAAGTCCTTAAGTCTGAACGGTGGTGACTAATAAAGGAACATTTTTAGTTTTCGTTTCACACGAAGTAGACGTCAGTTCTGCCTAAAGCAACCATCATCCCCACGTCAGGACCATATCTTAGATGTTCATATTTACTTTCCGGAGCATACTTTCACAAGCGGACAGCGACGCAAGCGAGCGTAATAATATTAATTAAAGCGGCGTCGAGTCGTGACACCAGTCAGCGGCGAGAGCGCCGTCGTGCGCCTGCGGCGGAAAGTTACAAATTGCTATTTAAAATAAAAGCCGGGGGAAAAGTTTTCGCAGCTACGTCGGTGTTATTAATGACTCTTCAGCCACGGATGGGTGGCGGGGGGGGTGGGTGGGGGGGTGAGAAAAAGTCGTCCCGTAAGCCGGCAGCGCATAGTGAAGGGAGGAGGCAACGCCGCGAAGGAGGGCGCTGCGATGAAAAGAGAAAAAGGAGAAAGTTGAAAGTGCACAGTGGAACGTGGCGAGGAGTCGGCCTAATGAATGTGCAGCCGCCTAATCCGCCTCTAACGCCGCGCCTCTGGTCGCCGGATTAGCGACGCCGCTCAGATAAGGAGACGTCCTCCGCTGTAAGGATACGAGATCTGGCCGTGGGGCACCAATATAAGGGATTCCACCCGGCGTAGCGGTCAAATGTCACACTAACTTTCTCGGACCAGCGAATAACTGGCAGAAACGAAGCGGAAAATAAGAGAGTTGAACAGTAAGTTAGCGTAAGGGAACATAGAAAGGATATCTAGCTACGCACGTACGTAGTTCACCTATCTTTCTGCAAAGGATTATGCTATAGAATTAAATTATAGCTACATTTCTAAATTATCCCCAGGTCTATTTCCGTGAAATTTAGTAATCGTATGTGCCACATTTTATTTCTACAACCTATCACACCAACTTGTAAGGCCATTTTCCATTCATGCCACGGCGGAAAGCATACTAGCTGTTGTTAGGTTGCTGCTGTTAGTCTTGTTATGCTTGAATACAGACTTCCACGTTAGGTGATGCTATGCAAGCCTTTTCATCTCTGAACAACAGCGGCAATCTACACGAATTTCAACTTGCTACCGAACTCATCCATTGTTTACCGTCTACCTACACTCCCCTCTACGCCATTCCCACCTCTCCCGATTTCATAATTACCTGAGGATCCCCTGACGACTCAGGATATATCGTATCTACGGATCAGTGTTTTAATCAGGTTGTGCCATAAATCTCTTTTTTTTTCGCAGTTCGGCTCGCTGCGCTCTAATTAGATTGACAATATAACTTTTTGTGCCGATATTGTCGAATAAATACTTCACGAATGAAATAGTTGAAAACTCGAGGCTCAATGAAAACCTGACCTGACAAGAACCCCATGAAGCGTTTATTCCTCATTACTTATTCGACCTGCCCATCGTGTCCTGCGCATTGTTTGGTGGCACCACACTTTGAAAGCTTTTTTTCTTCTCAGTTTGAAGTGTTTAATGTCCACGTTTCACTTCCGCTCGAGGCTACCCTACATGAAAATACCTTCAGAAAAGAATACCTAGAACTTAGATTTATATGAGAAATTCTTCTTTTCCTGGATGCTTTCTCATGCTATGGGCAGTCTGTATTTTATACTGTCTCTGCTTCGATCAAAGTCAGTTAACTTGCTACCAAACAGCTTTTAGTATGTTATTTTCTAAATTAATTCTCTCAGCATTGCTTGATTAATCGGTCTGTCTAAGACAACGCACGGTACCACTATGTCACAAGAAGTCGCGTGAGGAAATGCCACTTCTGGGAGGTCATATTTCTGTTCTATTGATCACAAAGATAAGGGATCAAGTATTTTGGATAGCCCTTGGCCTATCTACCATTTGCATCGGAAGAACGGGCATACTGTAGCTGCCCTTCAGTACTGGGTAAAAATATAAACACTGCACACTTTCTCCAGCCTAGACAAATTGAGTTATTCGGCTGTGCTTTTGCATTAGGTGAGGTCTAATATTACGCCTTTAACTTAAAGGTTTTTCCTTGCCATTTCAGGATTTACTGTGTATATATTTGACTACTGCGATTTTCTTTTTAACGTCATCATTATCAACGGCATTTAATATTTCAAATGCGGTCTCCCCTGTTAAGGCAAGTGATTCCCTTTATTTCTCATCCTTAGCTTAACTATCCTATTGATCGGTGCTATATTGGTTCGCAATTAAACTATAGCCATAGATAATCTCAAGATTCGCTAACCGCGCGAAACGCGTCATTATTAATGATACACTTGCAACAAATACTGTTTTCTGTTTTCGGAACATTCAACCACTGTTACTGCAAGAGCCCAATTCAGAGTGGAGTAATGTGCGTAGAATATGGCTATAATTATAACTTTGATTCCTTAGACATTCATTTAAAAATGTCATTTCCGCATTTCCGATAATCTTTGTCCGTTATCGAAGTGTACCCGAGAAATCATAACTTATGAGTTCAAAAAGTTCCAGTTGGGGATGGGTACTTCCGTAATTTCTATTCACTGTAAATCGTCGAAATTTTTGCCATATGTTCTTATGATGATGGTCTCGGGAAATCTTCAAAATTTTTTTGACGTCATTTTTCGTTACTGAGTTGCAGAGGTTCGACGTTAGCGTGCATAAAAACGTAATAACCAGTTTACGGAATAATGTAGTTTCAACTGACGTACTGAACACGTGGCAAGGGTTCTGAGGATATCACAGGGTTCTGACGTCACTAAAATACAAATTTAGTCAGCATTTTTCACCAATAAAATTTTATGACGTCTCGTTTCTGCATAATAAATAGTTTACGCTTATACATATATGTCCAAAATGGTACTGCAGTGACCAAAAAGTGCTAAATTGGATATCAGTACATCTGAATATAACTTAAAATGAGTGAAAAAATCATGCAAAATTGAAAAGAGTGCAAATTCAGTAAAATATTGCTAACAACACTTTTGCTCTTTTAAGGTACAAACAATAAGTCAGGCATTTTCGACTAAATGGCAACGATGTGCAAAATATCCAGAATAAATTAAGCTAACGTGTTTTTCTTAACCTTAAACTCCGCTGAAAAAATGTGCTGCTTGAAAGATGACGTTGATTATGTTCCGATGACGGCACATGCCACATAGAGGATAGTAGATTTACTGATTATGGTTTCAAGGTCATCCGCCAACTGTTAGCATAGTGGCATAGCTACAAGAGCGCCATATGTGTCTACCCTTCAATAGGAAATGTTCACATCGAGAAGGCTCAGTGTGGTGCAAACGTGTGAAGCAAGCAGGCAACCATGCTACGAAAAAGCTCTCGTGCTTCCTATAGCCAACTGAGTGAATTTGAAAGGGGTCAAATTGTGGGCTTCCGAATGGCAGCATGATACGTTCGGAGAATGGCCACACAAGTTGGACGTGCTGAGTCAGATGTGCAACGAAGCTAGTATCAGTGGTGATCATTCTCACATGCGTAGACGAAGATTTAGACATCTATGCATCACAGACGTCTGCTAGGATCATCGTGTTGTAATGGCAGCAGTGGCTGATCGTACAGTTACCGCCGCACAGATAAGAAGGCTTTGAGCCCATACTGTTAACACGGACTATTGCGAACCAGGTATTGGTGGAGGGAGTACGCACCTCTGACCCGTCTTCCACTGACGCCACAGCATCGACCTGCACGGCTCGACTGGTACCGTCAGAGGATCGCTTGGAAGTTGGAATGGCGTGCCGTGACGATGAAAGCAGATTCTGTCTGCACGCAAGTGGGTGTCGTTTGCGCGTACAACGAAGACCTGGGAGCGCTGTCTCGAAGAGTGAAATCTTCCAAAACACATTGCCCACAGCTCAGGCATTACGCTGCGGACTGCGATAAGCTGCAGCTCTCGTTCACGTTTAGTATTTCTGGAGGGGATGCTAACCAGCAATCGCTACGTGCAGAATGTTTTAACACCTGTTCTTTCGCCTTCTTGCAACAGGAAGGTGATATGTTGTTCCAACAGGATAATGCTCTCCACACAGTGCTTGTAAAACTGTCTGTTCTGTAAGACGTGCAGCAACTTCCCTGTCTAGCAGAATCTATGCACTTGTCACTAGTTGAGCGCGTGTGGTATATGATGGGACGAGAAGAAACTCGTGCGACTCGTCAACGAACAGCTCTTACAGAACTACCTGAACAAGTGGATCAAGCGTAGCATAGCATATCCCAGGGCTGTATTCGTCATCTGTACGATATATTGGATGCCAGAGTCCGCTCCTGCATTGCTGCCCGTGGAAGCTACACTAGGTACTCATATGAGTGTTTCAGCATTGATCGATACATGGTACCTCAGAACTACTTGTGCTATTTATCTGTAAACATAATCATCATACTCCTACTCTAAACGCACTGTTGCAAAAATAAATCTTTATTGAACTGGAAGCCTGAAAGCGTGTGTTAATGTTTTTTCGACAGTGTATATTCCATACTTGGTTTCTGTTTATGTAATAGTACATAAATGTATCGAAGTCCATAAATAAAATGTTACAACTTTACTGACCTACAGAATTCGATTTATGTAAGCAGCACACCCTGCTGTAGCAGGAAAACGAAGGACCCCAGCGATGAAACGTTTTTATTTATTTATTTATTTAAAATACTGTTGCAGACACGTGAGAAACCATCTGCCTGTATCATCTTTCAGCCTTCATCACCAAAAATTTAGGCATGCCAACATATTCACCCTTTTCGGTGTTGAAAGACCAGAGAGATAATGAGGGGGTGAGGAAAAGCAGACAGTGCCAGTGGGAGAGAAAGACAGAAGGATGAGAGAGGACGAATTACTCTCTCACCTATTTTCCGCATACAGAAAATCATTAAAGATTTCATTACAACCTGATGCACCTTGAGCGAGACCCTCGGAAGTTAACGGCTTGAGCAGACGTAGATGGATACTCGAAGGGCGCTAAAAGCATGAGGTATTTTTATGACTCTTAGCTCGTAGAAACGGCATGTTGGGAATTGAAAGAAATTGGCGGCGAGCCAATCCCTTAGTAAATATTGGCGGACAGGCCCACAGACATTCAGGGCAGACGGGGCAGCCCTAAGTCAAGACAGGACTCCAGCAAACAATGCCACACTACACGCTGCGGTGCCAGCAGAAGCATGGGGTCGAGCAACGGCCCGAAGGAACGCATCTACACAGTGGAGACATAAACTGGGCACTGTGTGCAGAGGTATAGTAAAAGTACGCCTCTTTTCGTGTTTGCCGATAGGGCAAATAGGCCAGTAAAACGCCTCGGATGTATCAGAGAAATCCGGTGTCTGAGAAACGTTCGGAGAATCTTTATTACTCCTCGTAGCTAGCCGACCGCTGTGGCCGAGCGGTTCTAGGCGCTTCAGTCTGGAACCACGTGACCGCTCCGCTCCCAGGTTCGAATCCTGCCTCGGGTACTCGGACATGGATGTGTGTGATGTCCTTATGTTACTTAGTTTTAAGTAGTTCTAAGTCCTTGGGGACTGATGACTTCAGATGTTATGTCCCATAGTGCTCAGAGCAATTTGAATACCTCATAGCTAGGACTAACAAGCTCCAAGGCATAGGTGATTTAGATAAAGCTCTTTGAGATGGTATCTGTTCGTTGGTTGCCATGGGAAGAGTCAGGACTTCAGAAGAAAATCATCTCCCCCCTCTACGAAAACTTAAAAAAGCCAGTAATTGGCGGTTTCCTTTTTATTCCAGAGACGCAGGTTTCTTAACTCTGGTTCGACAAGAGTTTGTGCTGTCGTGTGGGAGGGGAGATTTAGCGCCTCTAGAGCCCTGTGTTTGGCTCAAGATTGGATGAAGGCGGTGTCATCCGTGCAGTTTGCGGAAAAACAGAGTTTTCTTCTGGAATGGTGCGAAACACTCGGGTGCAGAACTTTGGACTGGTGAGAACTTCTAGTCGATGCTCTGATACGTGTGGTTGGTACTTGGGGCCTGTCCTGAGACTGAATTCGCTAGTTTAGATTGGGGAGCCTGTGTTAAAGTTCTTACTGTACCGACAGTGTGACTTCAAATATCTTGGAACATTCGTTTGAAAGGGTAATCTTGTTCTTTTTTGGTTTACCTGTCTTGACGTTTAGTATCCTTGTGTGCTCTGTCATATAAGTGAACCAAACTGATCCTTGGTACGACCAGCGAACGGGTGTGTAACAAACTGAAATCTACCGTGATTTCATGGCTTCGTAGAGAGTAAATTGCGATCCGTTTGCCTGATCAGTAGACCACGAGATTTTTACATTTGTTTCGTGGTCACGATCGATTCACAGGTGCCGCCTCCTCCACGTCTCACCTCCTCCACACACATCTCGCCAGCCGCAAGTTACGAGTACATCGCCACGCAAAGCAAACAGGGTTACGTACTCCCGCTCCGGCATTGTCAGGGCATATATATCTCAACCACCACTTGCTCTCACCTGCACCTATGTAAAGAAACTTCAGTAGGTTAGATCAATCAGAGTCTGCTCAGTGACAGATCACTTCAGATTGCGTTATCCAGGTTGAATTAAAATTCCGTTGCAAGTTGTATGCCTTCAGCAGTTGGCACTATTTGTGGCATACCAAATCAGGCACGTTGTAATAGTGAGTACTCCAAACAACTGAGTACTGCTATTATTTCTTTGAACGTCACAATTGAACGACTTCCACTCCCAGGGGAGTAAGGAGACCTATCGTAATTTGACCGCAATTGAGCATCGTACTCTGTCATATTATTCTCGCAGAAGAGCCTCCACAAGTATCACCATGGCCAATGAAATTGTTTCTGTTTACTTTCTGTGGTTTCTTGTACACTTCCCAAGGGACGGATTTGCGTCACTTCACGTTCTTCATGATGTGAAGACGGTAAACTGTGCCCTAGAGCATATGCCTTTTGATTTTCGGATGTACTTCGTATGGTGTTAGCGGTCCACGCTTTAGGCGCGAGTCGACGCTAAGACTCAGTGTGTTATGAGCATGTGCGTCTCGATCTTCGTATGCGTTTCATGTGGTATTAGCGGTCCACGCTTTGTGCGCGTGTTGGCGCTAAGACTCTGTGTGTTATGAGCCATCGCCGGTCGCACGGAGTACCCTGTCTCGTGGTAGAATTTCGCCAGCGCCATGTGAGCGCCGTCGGCGAAATATTGTGTGTGGGGAATTAGCACAGACAAGTGCATGTCACAGTAGAGTGGCGAATCCCAGACCCGGAGATAGGAAGCAAAAACGAAATGATAGACAATGGATGAGACTTACATTAGAAAAAAATATATGTATATGTATGGTGGAGTATGCTTGTGTTTCATTTCAGTAGCAACGATCATGACAGAGGAGACGAGAGGCATCCTTGTACTGTATGAAATTACAGTACATAATCATAAATGCCACTACAAAAATTTCAGGCAAATCACCAGCACCTGAGTAGTAGGTGCACTCACTGACCACTTCAGCACAACACTTCCGGACATAGAAAAATAAAGAGGAGTATACAAGCAATAAAATGCATGAAATTTCGCTTCGGTAGTATTAGTGAAGGCATACAGTAGTACAATAAGTTAGTATTTAGTATTGGGGGAAGTCTGCACCTTTGGTGGAGGTATAGAGGTAGCGCCAGCGTAAAATTACGATACAGGACAGTAGAACTAACTAAAACCTAACAAAACCCCGTGCAGACACAAACAAATGCACCTCACACCTCATAATTTACGTCTATACAACACTAACAGGGTCACTATTCATTTTTTTTCCTTTAAATTCATTATATCGATGCAAATACATTTGTGAGAGAATATCGGTCTTCATCACACTTCAGGATTGTGCAGACTCCAGAACTAACATGGCAGACTGGACATCATGGCCCACGCCAGCCAGTGAAAGGCAAATGGAGCGGGCTGCCCTAATGAATCACCTTTAGCAGCCCACGTGCGGAGGACTGCGTGCAGTGACAGAACTGGCCGCTGCCAGCTGACGTGCCTATGTCATGCAGCCCCATTGTCTACCAGTGCAGGCGGCACGTCTCAAGCCAGCACACACAGCAAGAGGTCACCACGTGCCAACAAGAACCCCCTAGCGCCCAATAACACGCCATGTCGCTAATCGAGAGACAAGCGAGTCGTGTGGCACCACAGTCGACATGCGCGCTGAGCCTAACCAACTCAGTGGGGTACCGAGAGTGACGTGTCGTGTCGACAAAAGGCAAGCTAATCTGATGTCCCATACTGGCAGGCACACATTCTGATGCAGAGGCGAACGGCTAATGCTGAATGGATTTCCACGCCAGGGAGCGGACTGCATGTCAAATGCCATGTTGTCATGGCAGTCCCTGATGGCTGACTGTGGCCTGACCAGGATGGTGCCAAGGGTCTGTAAGCTGCCAGAGATGTCAGATCCTGCCCAGTAGCCAGATGCTGCCAGAGATGAGACGGAATACCAGAGACGCCTACCGCCACTTCTGCCACATCATGCACTGAGTGAGACGATATTCCACTCTGGTGAAACTTCCTGTTCTCCAGTCCTACCAGTCATGGTCTATGCATGTGCGTAAGTACCATGTTCTCAATTCGTGTGACATTCCCAATTGTAAAATTTGTCTCCCCAGGGACCTTTGTGGAGGGAAGGTTAGGATACCTTTCTGAAATATCATTATGTAATATCTTTTTATGTCTTTGTATGTCTCAATTGAACTGTTTTGATTGTCAGTTCTATGTTTTCTGCACATTTATTAATTCTCTAATTATTTGCCTGCATTTGTTTTCATGTCATAGTAAATAATGCACCTAACTTACAAAATTAGGTAATAAGACAAACAGATTATACATGTTTTTTCCTTGTTCATTGAGAATTTGACAGTGTATGCGTTTGATGAATGAGACCAAATGGGTTATAGAGCAGGGGTAAATCAATGAGCAGAGAACAGTTCATACTCCAGGAAATTGTAGATGATAGGGACATTAGACATCTCTAACCCCAGGGTATAGTTTGACCACATATCAAATGTTTATCAGAAGTCTGTGATGTAACAATGACTCCTGGGTCTAACCTAATTCGCACTACTCACAGCAATGTTTACATGTTTCCTTGCTGGCTTGCACCTTCATGTGAGTGAATGACTCCTGGTATGAATGAGGTCAAGCTAGGATGTGTTATAGCCATGGGCAATCATGATTGGCAAAGTTATCTTTTTTTACATATATATAGGATATTAGAATGAGTTTATCCCACTATTTTTAATGATTTCCTCTGGTTCATGTCACACTAAACAATATTGAAGTGAGACACAACCCATGCAGAGATAAATGGTAGGTAGATGTGAGTGAGGGCAAGTTATGCTCTCACCTACTTTTCGCATATGGAAAATAATTAAAATTTCGTTACAACCTGATGCACCTTGAGCGAAACTAGAAAGTTAACGACCTGAGCAGATGTTGATGCAGCCTTGTAGGGCGCTAAAAGCATGAGGTATTTTATGATTCTTAGCTCATATAAACGGCATGTTGGGAGTTGAAAGCGATTGTCGGCGAGCCAATCGCTTAGTAAATACTGCCGGACCAGCCCAAAGCCATACAGTTCAGACAGGGCAGCCCCACGTCAAGATAGGACTCCAGCAGAACAAAGCTGCACTACCTGCCATGGTGCCAGCAGAAGCCCGAGATGAGGCGACGGTCTGAAAGAATGTGTCTGCACAGTGGAGTCATAAACCAGGCACTGTGTGCAGAGAAACGTGTAATAAACATATGCCTGTTTTCATGTTTGCCCATAGTGCAAATAGGCCAGGGAACCACTTTTCCCAGCCGTCTCGATTGTGCAAGAAAAATCCGGCATCTGAGAAACGTTTGGAGATGGACTCCTTATTACATCTCATAGTTGTGACTAACAACCTCCAAGGCACAGGCAGTTTCAATAAAGATCTTAGAGGCTGTATCTGTTCATTGGTACCGTGGGAAGAGACAAGACTTCGGAAAAAATCATCTTCCCCATCGTTATCGTTGGTGCCGTGGGAGGAGACAAGACATCGGCAAAAATCATCTTCCGCATCTGTGAAAACTTAAAAAGCCAGTTATTGGCGCTTTCTTTTTTTTTCGGAGACGCAGGTTTCTTAACTCTTGCCCTGGTTCGACGTGAGTTTGTGCTGTCGTGTGGTAGGGGAGATTTAGCGCCTGTAGAGACCTGTGAGTATCTCGGACTACTCGTTTGCCGAGGGCAAGCTTATTCGTTTTTGGTTTACCAGTCTTGACGTTTGGTATCGTTGTGCGCTCTGTCGTGTAAGTGTCAAACTGGTAAGACGAGCGAACGGGTGTGTCACACACTGAAATCTACCGTGGTTTCAGGGCTTTAAATTGCGATCCGTTTGCCTGATCGATAGCCCATTATATTTTTGCATTTCTTTCGTGGTCGCGATCGATTCATAGGTGCCGCCTGAACGTCTCGCCTCCGCTGCACACATCTCGCAAGTTACATCGCCGCACAAAGCTAACGGGGTAACGTAGTGTCGCTCCGGCATTGTCAGGGCGTACAAATATCAATCGCCACTTCGTCTCAGCTGCATCTATGTAGAGAAACTTCAGTAGATTTGATCAGTCAAAGTCTGCTCAGCATCAGATCAATTCAGATTGCGTTATCCACATTTTTAGGACCAGAGTCCTTGACGCACTCCACTAGTTAAACTGTCCTTGCCACCCAGAATCTTTGTCCAATGTAGTCTTAAACCACTTGTTAATTGTTTTCGGTATTCAATCAATAACTTGTTTAGCATAATCTATGTCTGTTTTGGGAGTATAAATGTTGTTAGTACACTAAGTTTCGCCTACATTCTCAATCATTTAAATAGTCCCTCCAGAGTATCCTTTTAAGGAGACAGTGCAAGTGAGAGAGGAGGTAGTGGTTGTGGGATGTATTGTAAAGCATTGGGAGAAAATGGATACAGTGCGACAGAGACGTATACAGGGTGTTGTGAAATTCCCGCTACAAGATTATAGGACTTCTAGAGAGGAGCGATATTTTGAACGAACCGATGCCCGGAAACGTCATCCAACGACGCTACAGAGCGTCAAAGATTTATGTACATACAGAGCGATACAGTGATGAGGTTACAAACTTTCAATGATGATGGAGATATGTAAATGTATCAATTTGAGGTAAGTGTCCCTGGCTCGGAAGCGAACGAGTAGAAAAATAAAAGCGAAAATCGGTGTGATACCTCTGACTGCAGAATACATGTACCAGTAATGTCGTTGCTAAGAATGTAGGGTGCGCAACTTTCAGATGTAGCAGTATGGAACAAAACAAGAAAAAATGTCTAGTAAACAGTGGCTCTAAAATGCAGACCTGAAGAGCTATGAACACTTGTTCAGATACTCTAATGTGCAACACATCTCCTCTATTGAAAAAGTTCTCGTAGCACTTAAGGTATACATTTTAGAGCCCATGGTTAATAGATATCTTTTCTTCCACTGGTTTATACTATCACCTCAGGAAGTTGCCTATCTTACAATCTTACTAACAACAGTACTGGTACATGCATGCCACTGCCTGAAGTATCAGAACGTTTTTCGCTTATAACTTTCGACCAGTTTGTTTCCGGTACAGGGAACTTTATCTCAAACATACATTTATCAGTCTCAGTCATCAATGAAAGCTTGTAACATGACCACTAAATCACCCTGTGTGTAAATACATTTACAGCCTCCGGCGCCTGTTACTTTGACGCTCTGTAGCGTCAATGAATGACGTTTTCGGGCATGGGTTTCTGTTCAAAATATTATGTACTGACTCCACTCTGAAAGTCTCAGGAATTTCCAAACACTCTCTATAATGTATACTGTTGCAGTGAGACGGAGCCGCGCGTAGTGGCCACGTGGTTGAGGGCGCCATGTCATGAATTGCGCAGCCACTCCCGCCTTAGGTTCGAGTCCTTCCTCCGGCATGGGTGTGTGTGTTGTCCTTACCGTAAGTTACTTTAAGTGGTGTGTAAGTCTAGGGACCGATGACCTCAGCAGTTTGGTCCCTTAGGAATTCACACCCGTTTGAACATTTGAACAAATGAGACGGAGATGCTGAGTATGATGGTGTAACTACAAAGACAGACTGGGTAAAAGGAACTACAATATTCTGTGTTAAAAACTTTTGATATGTTCGCATGCCAAAATTTTAGGTGAGGATTGAGACAGCTAGTTCTCCACTTTCCCGTCAGTCCTTTGGAGAAGAACGCATCCGCCTTGTTTGGGCGCCAACAAGAATATTCTTCCGCTGGTTTCATTATATTCCATCACCGTTGTTCTACTTTTGTCGATGTTCATTTCATAATTAATTTCAAGCTACTATCAATTCCATTTAACTAACCTCCAAAGTCCTTTGCTGTCTCTGACCAAATGACATTGACATCAGGAACTCTCGACTTTGTTTCTTCTCCTTGATCATTAATCCAATTTTCTGTGTGTCTCCTCGGTTTCCTTTACTGCTACATTAATATACATATCGAATAACAATGGTGATAGGCTATAACTTCGTCCCACTGCTTCTCAACCACTGATCTCCCACTCTTACAAATCCACTCTCTTTTTCGTGCAGGCTGTAGATTACCTTTCACTCCCTGTATTTTATCACTGCTACTTTGAGAATTTCAAAGTCTTTAATTGAATCAACATTGTCAAGAGCTTTCTCTAAGTCTACAGTTGTTACGAACATAGATTTTCCTTTACTAACCTACCTTCTAATACGATAAATTGTAGGATCTGTACCTCCTCTCGTGTTCCTACATTTCTTCGGATCCCAAAATGATCTTCCACGGCTTCGAACTCTACCAGTGAAATCTGTTAATACTTACATTCAGTATTTAGCAGCCATTACTTATCAGATTGATAGTTCAATAATATTCTCAATTGAAGCATCGGCCTTCTTTGGAACTGGAATTATTACACTGTTCTTGAGGGTTAAAGCTATTTCGTGTGTATCACATTTCCTACACATATGGTGGATTAATATCCGAGAATATGATTCTTACAACTAATTCTGCTCTGAATACTATATGACAAGGTTACGTTATTTCCCGAGACTGACGGTTTCATAAGGTAACTGACCTAAAGTAATGTACCTAAAGGAAAAGCCATTACAACCCATGGATACTTCCACGCAGTTAAAACTTGTAGGAAATTATCTAGATCTTGTTTCTTGAAAGGATGGAGAAACAACTGATGACTTAAAATTCATTTTGTGTAGTGTCCTAATAGATCATGCATTTTGTCTGCCTTGTTTATTGTTTTTAGCAGCAATTCAGAAATTACTCGATATTAAAAACTATTCAAATGGCTCTGAGCACTATGGGACATCTGCGGTCATCAGTCCCCTACTACTTAAACTTAACTAACCTAAGGACATCAAAACATCAATGTTCGAGGCAGGATTCGAACCTGCGGTCGTAGCGGTCGCGCAGTTGCAGACTTAAGCGCCTAGAACCGCTCGGCCACACCGGCCGGTTACTCGATAATCATAGATACAAGCTTAATAATCCTACACCAATAAAGCTAGTAGGGTATAGGGACTCTTTTTGATTCATGTTGAATGGTAATGTATGTGAAGAAACATTTCAGTGACTCCTTCTTCTTCTTTTACTTGTAAATCAACACCTAAAAAGAGATCATATTTCAATTTTCATACGCAATAGGAGGCACACTACGTTTTTGTTTACGTATTCAAAAACACGATAATGCCAGCGATCTCCATGTAAGCTTTCCATAACGAAAAATCCAAAGTTGTGGCATCAGTTTTAATTATTGAGCCAATGCAGATTTATGAGCTTGTTACTCGCTAATGTTATCGTGCTTGCTGTAGATTACTAACAACTAGAACACAGAAACCATCGAACCGATGCGCGGCTGCCGTATTTAATGCTTGTTCTGAAATAATCCGACAATTATAGCAACGTCCAGCTATTTTGTGTGCATTTCATAACGGAATATTCATAAATGTATTTAACGTGGGTTGTTTCCATCAGCAAACATACTATAGAATGTCCATTATCAGCAATAAATTGCAGAGATAGGACGAAACCAGCTGATTTCCTAGCATTTGTCACAGTTAGCAACGCGTGTGCCCTGAGGACAGTTCACATGCAGACAGACGTGTCTGAAGATGCCCATCGCCATCGTGGGCGAAACATGAATCTAAGGTACTTTGTTCAGAGTACAGTCACAAATCCTTAGTCTGTATTAAAGGAAAAAAGTCTTAAAGCATTGTTCACCTAAATGTAATTTATATGATATGACCTTTGCAAGTCAATTTTACCATTAAGATTTTCAAGTAACATATTACACTAATTCTTTTCAGTCATATTCTGTCTCGCAGTTCCAAATCGTTTTTATCTAAACAAATTCTAAACGTGCCTCAGTCAAATATCTTGCAGTTTTTCTTTTGCAACTGCTATTAGTTAAGTAGTCCTGAGAGCAGGAAAAGGCGTTATCTCAGTGACACCAATATGAAGTAAGAAATTTATTTCACATGGTTTATGGATTTTCGCAAAGGGACCTCTTTTGTACTTATTCAGATTTCTACGGTCTTAGTAAGGTCGAGTAGATTTGAATGTACTTACCTTCGATTTTTCATTATTGCACGCACGTTTTAATTCGTTTGGGTTTACTGGTATTGCTTTCTTGCTAGTAGGCAGACTGTTTAAAACAGGATCAGGTAATTATACCGACGCATGTAATGAGATACGCAGTCAGTACACTACTTGATATAAATGTTCTTTGTTAGACACAAACATTACTCCTTACTTTAGACATAAACATTAAAATCTAGACAGTCTGTGAACTTGAACACTCTTTGCACACCGTTACTTGAGAATGCATCCAACATTAAAAGCCAAATCGAATCGTGTTGACGTACATCACTTAATCTCTGTCCATAAAAGTAGTTTTCCTCTGCTGGTTAATTGTAATGAGTGTTAATACTGTAGGTTAGTGGAGTTATATAAACATTAATTTTAGAGTGTTTCCCTTGCACTAAGGCCATGGAATTATCAAAAAGTGATTTCATACTATATTGCACTGAGCTGATTGCGATCCTGAAACAGCCTCAGTACCAGTAATAGCTGACCTGCCTTTAAGAGAGTATGGTCGTTTTGCCAACCCGAGCACAATAATTAATAACTTGTCATCGTAAGCTCCCCAACTGTTATTCTTATTAATGATTTCTGACCTTCTTCCCCTGCTCCTTTCATCTTCACTGCCTCCACACTGACTACTTTACTACATTCTAGGGTAGTTATGGTATTGGTTCCCTTTGCTAAAGATGGGTCACAATCCAAAACGGCTGCCCAAGATACCTACATAGGCTAATTGTCATATGAGTCGGCCAATATAGCTGCCACTACGATGTCACAATCTAAGATGGCTGCCAAGATGGCTACCAAGTTGGCTATCTCCATAATTTGTCATATAAGCACAGCACTGTGATGTCAGCTGAATGTGAAAATAATGCGAAACTTAAGAGAGATAGGTTCTTATATACAGTTATACTGAGTGATCTATTGTTTAAACATTTACGAACATTTTTAACACACCAAGCAGGTGTCTAGCACTATTTCGGCATTGGGGCCAGAAACAAACTACACTACAGGAGTGCTTACAATTACATTTCTTCGCAGTCATGCTCTGTCACCAGACTGTTTTGCCTGCCGCTGCCTTGTCTGTCTTAAGCAGGTAATGTGTGCACTGCTCGAGGCTGCTTCTGCCCTGCACAAGCCGGTGGCCAAAAGCTACAGCCACTACCTGCATTGCACCACTGGCCCTGAGCCTGTGCCCCTGTTTTTTTTTTCCTTCTACGTACGAAATGGACTTTCTAGAACCTGTGGACAGCACAGGTCACAGAAATTGCATACATATGTAGCCGGTAAAATGCTTTTAAAAATTCAGTTTGCTTATTCTTACCAACTGTCAGCAGTCACACACCACGCAATTTACACTACCATACCATTCTGTGAGCTACCTTGCCTTCATACAATATGCGTGTACCTCACTATAACCCTTTAACTTTGAGTCTAAGAGATTACAGGAATAGCAATCATTGTAGGTTTGGACCGATGACATCCTCAGTTTGGTCCCATAGGTCTTACCACAAATTGCCATTGTAGATTAGCCAGTGATGTATTTGTTTCTTCGGCAGAGGTTTATACAAAGTACAGCAACTCATTACTGTTGTCCCGAAATGGCTAAGCTATAATGACTGTGCATTTTGATAAGGATATTTTTTATGAAAAAATGGCGTACAGATAAAATTTATTTTATTTGTTTCTCTTTACAACCCTCACAACACAATTCAGTAAAAGGAGTTCGATAAGTTCGACATGCGGTACTCGAACAATAATTCTTATAATAATGTCCATACTCGAAAATAAGCACCTCATACTGAAACATTTGAGGTAACTTGTTAAAGTTGCATCAAACATCATATAAATAGGATACTAATTGTATAAGAAACAAATAAAGGTCTTCCAGATGCAGTAACATGACATATTTTGGAATAATTTGTTCCAATATATTCAGGACGACAAGGCTTAACTAAGTTTATGTAAGCACCCGTATCTGGCAGTCATCATTCTCCTCCAGCAATGGTTTAACGGATGAACTGAAAATGCCATGTGATGTTTCAGTGTTCTGAATCTTTAGTGCACACTAATTACCATTACTTAAATTGACAACTAATACAATCTCTCTATGTATATGAGCTTTCATGGCAAGCATCATAACCTTATTCATTTTTTAAGAGTTTATTCGGCGACAGCACAAACGACAATGATGAATTGGCTCCAGAGCCAGTATATGTTTCATTTCTAACCCAGAGTGACATACACTGATGCAAATAATATTTAGTAACAAGAGCTAAAAAGCATTTCCTCAGTAATGTAAGAACTATCAGAGCCTGAACGCGCCGAAATATGCAGCAACAGTGCAGTTCACCTCTTGCTCAATGCAGCAGCAAATTTCATACATATAAAATTGATTACTGACATTTTTTCATGCACCTAAAGCAAAGCAATAACAGTTACTTGAGATAAAAACAATGCTCTTTTGTTTAACTGATAGTTTAAATAGAAGTGATGCTAAATGCATTAGTGTTGGAATGATGTCTGATCAGGCATTCTAACCAGAGGTGGTTTTGAAAATCCTTGACGTAGTGATAAGATCCTTATTAGAGTAGATTCGTTTATGTTATAGTTCAGTGGAAATTGCTGGCACGTTCAATGGAAGGGATCAAACTCCCTCAGCGAGTTTAGGTGATCATACGATCTTTTCAAGGGAATTCCCATAAACAGATCATATTTTTAACAAGACAGTATGGACTGATCTGCAAAAGCAAATAATTAAAATTTTAATGTGTGCCAGCTACATTATTCAACATTCTTTAGACAAAGAGCCAAGCTGGCAACCAAATGTGTACAGATTCTACAAGACAATATAGGCTAATTTGATGGAGTTATTGTACACAAAAATACTTTCTTCAGAAGAAATCATCATTTAGCCTTATGACACATACTGTGCATCAACACATGGTAATATTTATGATCCCACCATGCCAGATAGAGGCATTGTATCCAGAATGAGATTTTCACTCTCCAGTGGAGTATGCGCAGATATGAAACTTCCTGGCAGATTAAAACTGTGTGCCCGACCGAGACTCGAACTCGGGACCTTTGCCTTTCGCGGGCAAGTGCTCTACCATCTGAGCTACCGAAGCACGACTCACGGCCGGTACTCACAGCTTTACTTCTGCCAGTATCTCGTTTCCTACCTTCCAAACTTTACAGAAGCTCTCCTGCGAACCTTGCAGAACTAGCACTCCTGAAAGAAAGGATATAGCGGAGACATGGCTTAGCCACAGCCTGGGGGATGTTTCCAGAATGAGATTTTCACTCTGCAGCGGAGTGTGCGCTGATATGAAACTTCCTGGCAGATTAAAACTGTGTGCCCGACCGAGACGCGAACTCGGGACCTTTGCCTTTCGCGGGCAAGTGCTCTACCAACTGAGCTACCGAAGCACGACTCACGGCCGGTACTCACAGCTTTACTTCTGCCAGTACCTCGTCTCCTACCTTCCAAACTTTACAGAAGCTCTCCTGCGAACCTTGCAGAACTAGCACTCCTGAAAGAAAGGATATAGCGGAGTCATGGCTTAGCCACAGCCTGGGGGATGTTTCCAGAATGAGATTTTCACTCTGCAGCGGAGTGTGCGCTGCTATGAAACTTCCTGGCAGATTAAAACTGTGTGCCCGACCGAGACTCGAACTCGGGACCTTTGCCTTTCGCGGGCAAGTGCTCTACCAACTGAGCTACCGAAGCACGACTCACGGCCGGTACTCACAGCTTTACTTCAGCCAGTATCTCGTCTCCTACCTTCCAAACCTTCCCGAGTTCGAGTCTCGGTCGGGCACACAGTTTTAAACTGCCAGGAAGTTTCATATCAGCGCACACTCCGCTGCAGAGTGAAAATCTCATTCTGGAAACATCCCCCATGCTGTGGCTAAGCCATGTCTCCACCATATCCTTTCTTTCAGGAGTGCTAGTTCTGCAAGTTTCGCAGGAGAACTTCTGTAAAGTTTGGAAGGTAGGAGACGAGATACTGGCAGAAGTAAAGCTGTGAGTACCGGCCGTGAGTCGTGCTTCGGTAGCTCAGTTGGCAGTCTGCTTTCCGCAGCGCTGCGGCGAGGACGTCTTGTTTACGTCCCGTCCGCGCGGTCGCGAGTGCCCGTAGTTGTTTACTACTTCGTCGCCGCTAGTTTAAGAGTCCATCACTACCGACGCAACATGGCACATTCATACAGACAAACCACCATCAAGATCAGTTTTCAAATCGATCATGCACGACCGCGAGCTTTTGAAGTGGAACGTTTTCTACGTGACGACGTTAAAATTGACCCGCGAGACATAATTGGTATCCATCTCTCTATCACGAGCAGTGTTGTCTACGTCAAGCTAGTAAGTGACGAGGTGTGCAACAGAATCGTGAGCGCACATGCGAACGATCTTAAATTCAAACATTCTGATGGCCATATTGGGGCGGTCTCTATCGATCACGCGGGGCTTGGCCTCCGTACGATACGCGTCTTCGAACTCCCTTTCGAAGTACCACCGGACGTAGTCACCGCGGCTTTCCAGCCCTACGGCAGAGTGATCAGCCATATGGCCGAAAAATGGACCACCTTTACAACGTACCCCGTTCTTAACGGGGTACGACAGATTAAAATTGAACTGACCAAACATGTTCCGTCATATCTTGTCATCGGCGGATGTAGGGCGATCATTATGTATGACGGTCAGCCACGCACTTGTTCTGGTTGTGGCCAAGAAGGGCACGTCCGGTCGGATTGTCTCCGACGACGGCTTACTCAAATCCCGACAGGTGAATCTATGACTCCTTCTACGGTGACGACCCTTCCTCTCAATTACGCCGAAGTTACACGGGCAGCAACTCTTTCCGATGCTGACGACAGTAGTCCGATAGCCGCCCCCGATGGAGAGACCAAAATGGCTTCTGCAGTACAGGATCCGGCCTCTACAACGGCGCCCCCACCTGAAGATAATCACCGATCGACCTTGCAAGAAAGCGTGGATGCCAGAATGGACATTGACCCACGGGTTGTGCCGACAGCGGCTTTTCTTCCAGACACCGGAGCAGCTGACGAAATCCACCCACATTCAGATACTGAAACACACGTCCGTAAACAGCGTTCCCCGCGAAAACACAAGAGACGGCGGCGTGCTCCATCGGACGAGTGTTTGCAGCGATCGTCTGACATGGACTATGGAAATTCCGACGACGGTACCGGCGGTACAGAGGCCGCTGTAACTTCAAACTCAACAGATCGCCGTGGTGACGGCTTCAGCCCCTCAGACCCCACAGCACAGCAGGATCACAGGCAGACATCCGCTGCCGATTCCCAGCCAGCAGAGCCGATGGAGTCAGCGCCGAGTGCCGCAGCAGCCACTAACAGCCACCAACAGCCGATGGTGTTTCACGGCGACTGGGCGGACGACTGTGAGGAACACTCCTTGCCCATCGTGTCGGACGACACGGGGGGGAAATTTACCCCACCAGTGTTGATCCTTTCCCGCCGTCAGTTACAGTGACGAGACAGCCTTACCAGGGTATTGATGGCCAACACGGATGCTGTGGATAGACCTCAAACTTATCGCGTTGCAACTATAAACATTAACACTATACGGACGCGCGCTAAGTTATCCTTGCTTCAGGATATGTTGAACTCTGCTTCCATCGACATAGCCCTTCTCCAGGAAGTGTACGTCGACGACTTCCCAGGCATGTACGGTTACGATGCTTGCGTCTCTCCAGCTTCCCCAACAGGCAGCGGTGTCGCTGTACTTCTTCGGGAAGGGATAGTGGCGGACGATATCCTGTTTCTGCCTGGGGCAAGAGGAATGGCACTCACAGTACTGGGGGTCCGCCTTATCAATATCTACGCACCTTCCGGGACGGACAAACGTCGCGAACGTTCACGATTCTTTGCGGAAGACGTCGCCCCGCTCTTCCAAGGCCGCCACGACCATCTGGTGTTCGGAGGTGACTACAATTGCGTGCTGGCGCCCAGAGATCAACTCCCACGACATAATCCGTGCCCGGAACTCGGGACGCTAATTCGAGACCTGCAGATGGTGGACACTTGGGAACATCTTCACGGCCACCGACCGGGATTCACGCACTTCACAAGTCACTCTTCCAGTCGTATCGATCGGATTTATGTCTCACGCTCTCTCGCCGCTGGAACACAGGATGCGGAACTGTGGCCTGCAGCATTCTCGGACCACTCAGCTTACATTTGTGCCGTCACCCTGCGGCGGCAACAAGTGTGGAGAAGCCGCAGCCCGTGGAAATTAAACATCGCTCACCTGTCGTACCCGGATTGCCGCCAAGCCGTTGAGGATACGTGGCATTCGTGTGAAAATCGCCTCCGTGCATATCCCACAACGATCCGCTGGTGGTTGGACTGCGCCAAACCGGCACTGAGACGAACGTTGATAACCTACGGTCGTGACCACGCTACCTGGCGAAGACATACACTCGACTTTTACTTCCGGGTCCTGCGCGACTGCGATGCTATGGCGCCGTCTCCGGAACGACAAACGGCGGTCCACCGTGCTAAGGCTCAGATCCTCGCTCATATGCGACGCCACCTAGAGGGGGTCGTCATCCGCTCGAGGACGCAGGATCGGATACCGAGCGAACGCCCGTCAATGTTCCACGTCCTTCGTGAACGTAAACGACGCCAACGAGCGCTGATACGCTTCATCGACACGGAGGACGGTCATCGCCTCACTACGCAACAAGACATAAACACAGCGTTCTACAATCATTACTCCCAACTCTATTCCGCTCAGACCCCTGATCCGACAGCACTGGAGGACGTCTCTCAGACGATTTACGGCACCGTCACCCCGGCAATGGAAGCGGCCTTGATGGAAGAAATTACAGAAGAAGAAGTGATCGACGCCTTTCGAAAAGGTGCTGTCAACAAGTCTCCGGGTCCTGATGGCCTCCCCTTGGAATTTTACCGGACTTTTCAATATTTATTAGCCTCCCGATGGACGGACATCTGTCGCGAACTCCTATCCCCGGACGTGCCGCTCCCAGCGGCCCTTGTGGAAGGAATGATTATTCCTATTCACAAACCGTCCGGTGGCTCACGACTGCAGGACTACCGCCCGTTGACGCTATTGAACTGCGACTTTAAGATCTTTTCTCGACTGTTGGCGGCGCGGATACGCCAGACCCTACGAAATGTTATCTCACCCGATCAAACGTCATTAGGAGGCGACAATAATATTCAAACAGCACTCAGTGAATATCGTGACTTGATCTCACTGGCAAGGGCATGTCGTCTGAAGGGTGCACTGGCGGCAATCGATTTTAGTCAAGCTTTCGACCGAGTGGACCACAACTATTTGGAAGCGGTCCTCCAACATATGCGATACCCACAGCCATTCGTCACTGTCGTCATGCGACTCCTCCGTGGCGCGACGTCCAAGGTGATCGTCAACGGCCGACCTTCGCAGCCCCTCACCATTTCTCGATCGATACGCCAAGGGTGCCCTCTGTCCACTTTACTTTACGCTGTAGCCATGGAACCTCTCCTCTGCGGCCTGCGCCAACGACTAACGGGTATGACGTTACGAGGCCACACTTTCCGGTGTAAAGCGTACGCTGACGACCTGGTGATTGTCATCCGCCACGGTGACGACACCGCTAGCGCACTAAATTGGATAACGAAATATGGCATGGCCGCTGGTAGTCGTATCAACGTCGCAAAATCGGTGGCGATGAACATCGGTGTCGGATTGTCTGAGAACAGTGTCACCCCCTTACAGCTCAGAGATAGTTTGAAATGTCTCGGCATTGACTTTACAGACGATATACGACGGACCGCTGCTCACAACTTTCGACGGCTTTTACGAAATGTTCGGACTGGAATTGCCAACAACCGCCTACGAGCCCTGGACATCGTCCAACGGACCCAGTATGTTAACTCACATTTAGCGTCACGCATTCCGCACATCGCCCAGATATTACCTATACCGGTGATGTTAGCACGCCGTATACATGCGGCTTTTGGGTCCTTTGTGAGTTCAGGAATGCTTTTCAAGATCAAATATGAGACTCTCACCCTTCCTTCGGATCGGGGAGGGCTTGGCCTTTATCACGTTTATGACAGAGCGGTCGCCCTATTTGTGAGCACATTAGTCAAACTACGGCACCGCCGTCCGGACAGTCTGACCAGTTTGTTAATAGAAGAACTAGCACCGCCCTCCCTGTTGCCGCCTGTGCCGATACACCACGTCCCCTCCTCGCTCTTCTACATCGGTGTCTTTTACCTCGAACTCAGTTACGTTAGACTTGCCTTACCAGCGACTCAACTGGCGACGGCAAAGACGGTTTATAGGGTCCTACAACGTGGACGACCCGATAACGTCGTGGAGAGTAAGCACCCGAACGTCAACTGGCGAGTAGTGTGGAGGACAATTCACCACGTAACACTGGACACTGACGTCACGTCGATGTGGTATATCACTGTCAACGGTAAGCAGGTGACCAGATCAAGGCTACATGCGATCCACATGGTGGACTCACCCACGTGCACGTACTGTGGCGTTCAAGACGACGATGAACACCGTCTTAGCTGTGGCGAGTCTACGGCAGTGTGGCACTTAGTGAGGCAAATGTCAGCATACTTCCTTCGGGTAACGCCGAATCATATCGACCCCAAGACTATCTTATTCCCGGATGAAACGTATTACCCACGCACTAAAACTAATGCAATGACGTGGCTTCGTGGACATGCAGTGCATTATTTGTTTCAAGACGGCACTAAGGACACTTTAGACTTTTGGAACTATTTGCAGGAACGACATTGCAAGATCCTCCGTAACCCTAAGTATCGACAATATTTTTCCAATTTTTTGTGGAGTGCGTTCCACGACCCTCCACGTAGCTGGAACATCACGGGTAAGAGAAGCTAAAATTACAATACGATGATAGAACACTACACGGTACGACGTGGGATCTACTTTCATCATTACGAGAAGTCATACCTGGATGATACAGCAGATGGAGAGTTTCGTTGTGAACCCTCACACTCTGTAGCAGTATTTGCCCCATTTCCTCTTTTTGTCCCCGGTGCGAAAAGGTCTTCGCAGTTTTAGTTTCCCCATCCGGTGCAAGATGTAGCACTGGTTAATGGTGGTATGGATTCCACCCTTCAGTTTTGTTTCATGGTTTCCTTCGCCCCGCACTTTGTTCTCTTTCTTTATGCCTTTTTCTACAACTATTAGCATGGTTTTAGTTATGTGCGTCCCCAACTCGACGCAAAGAGTGCACTTACTGGTTTTCAGTTCCTTACTGTTTTTTAAAAAAAAAAAAAAAAAAAAAAAAAAAAAAAAAAAAAAAAAAAGTTGGTAGAGCACTTGCCCGCGAGAGGCAAATGTCCCGAGTTCGAGTCTCGGTCGGGCACACAGTTTTAATCTGCCAGGAAGTTTCAGAGGCATTGTACTATGTTCATTTTTAAGCATGTTCATATATCCAACTATATGTAAGAGTTTATAGGTACAAAAGTGTAAGACCCATTTCTATGTGTTTGTTTTCTCTATAAATCCCTTGATACTAAGGCACATGTATTGTCATCATCGTGGCTGAGTGGATGAAACAGTCTCATCACAAGAACTTCCTAGTAAATGATTGGTAATACAATACTTGTGAAAATTAAATGAAGATTACAGGAAAGGAATACTTCTTTCTGACAGTATGAGCAATAAGAATGCTGCAAGAAGGAAGGTATTATGTCATTTCTTACACACGCAGATCGATTTCACACTGAACGTGTGTATGTCGTGTTGTTATAAATTTTCTGGAACCAATAATTCCCAAATATCTCACGATGCTGCCACTGATAGTCTTTGATTCAATAAGAAAGAGAATGTTAATGTTTATTTCTTGTGCAACTGGTTTAAATATAATAATATGTGTAAGCTGGTTTTTGAAATCCCAAAACATCTACAGAAGGCTGCAGTTGTTTGAATTTAAAGGATTGTGATCTGCCCCCTAAACAACTGCTGCTGGTTTTATGTAATATTTCACACCGTTTCTACAAAATCACTTCAAATATTCCAGAGTGCTTATTTCTAAGTATCAACATTGTTGTAAGCACTATGATTTCAAAGCAGAATCTCAAATTTCTGCACCTACTCCAGTTAAACTGCACTGTAGGAGTAGTAAAAGGAAGTAAATAAAATATTTTGTCCAATATATTATACGTTTTTAACATAAAAGCCCTTATCAAAACCCGCAGTCACTACAGCTTGGTGTCTGCTACTCGTGCCTCTAGATCACATGGTCCCGGGTTCGATTCCTAGGCAGGTTGGGAATTTTCTCTGCACGGGGCCTGGGTGTTTGTATTATCTTCATCATTATCATCATTCGTGACAGTGGCTGGATTGGATTGTGTAAGACTTGGTCTGTGTAAAACTTGAGACTTTGTACAGGCACTGATGACCGCGCAGTTGAGGGTCCCATAAACCAAACATCAGCCACACTACAGCTTAGGCACTTCTAGAGGATAGTAATGGGTCTACTCTACTTTGAATAAACATCTGGTTAAGAGTCAGTTAAGTTACTGACTGGGTTACAGTGATTGCTCATCTTTATAAACTTGTACAATAAAAATTGTCATGACGGGGTGAGGAACCATCAGCCGACTGCATCATATTATTTTCGTCCATATACATCTCACGAAATGACCACGATGAGAACATTCGAGAAATTAGAGCTAACCGACTGTCACTGTTGTCTCGCGCCAATCACCAGTGGAGCAGAGCAGGGGGATCACTTAGTGGTACCAGAAGTATCTTCCGCCACACGCCGTTACTTAGCTTGCGTGGATGAATCATTGTGCTCCACTTGGCAAAAACCGGAATTCCAGCAAATCGCTGTAACTAACGCAGATAGGCCTACAATGTTCCGTAAATTTCATTAACGTGTGTGTGTGGGTGCTGTGAATTGTGCAGTCATGACTGGGTGACTGAATGCATTTTACTTTCTTTACTGTTGCTTTCAAAGTGAATGTATTCACCCCCACGACGTATTGTTATGGAATCACTATCAGCGTTGAACTGCTTATTACTACATAGTTTTTTCGGTTGTGTGTTTCTTTGCGCTAAATGTTTCAAATGTGTTCTAAAAGATTTTCCGGATTACTTCAAGAGAATTTATTCTGATTACTGTATTATACACTTAGCTCTGGCTGTAGCAAGACAAATTCATAGACCTATTTAGTTGTAACACTAACGTGAAAGTGTTAATACGCTAAACCCTACCATTAGTGACGAGGAATCCCCGTAAGTCATCTTTAATTCAGTTTTGCACCGTTTTACATGGTCATGTTTATCTGTGGAAATTGTGATCGGAAGCTACGAATGATTAACATCATCTACATCTTTACATTCCGTCATATGCAAAACCAACAAAATTTTTACACTATATGACGTTGTAGTTATAGGGGAACAGTGATATGTTACAACCATACTTCCCCAACTTTCTTAAAAAGAATTTTCTTGCAGGTGATCTTATTTTCTTCTGTTTATTTTTCCGGTAAGCAGTTTAAGTCCAAAACATGTCACAACGATTAGATAATAGTTGACATTTATATGCTCGTGCCTCCTTCGTTAATGCATTGCTACAGTTTTATGAAATGTGATGGGTAATAACTATTGTCTCCCATTTTTGTTTCAGCTTAAATAAATTTCTACAACTCGCACAGATTCCACTAACACTGAAATATATCGTTGAGTAACATTGATATGTTTGAAATCATGTCATTTAGTGCTCTGTCACGTTCTGAAAACGTTGCCATACTTGCTACTTCGTCCGTATGAACTTCTTCCTTCTTCTTCTGCTCAGGTTTGGAGCGATTCTTCTCCATCGTAAATACCTTCATCTATGTTTCCTTTTTCTTCCCGCTGCTAACACGAGTTTCCTCTAAGTTAAATTCTAGATTGTGACGAGCGTCTACAGGCCAGAATATCACCTAATGTGGACTGTAAGTCTGTCTCTCCTGCTTAGGTAAATGTTACCTTAATACGGGACGCAAGGTAAACAGTAGTTGAGAAGGGACTGCAACAAGGTTGTACAGTGACAGATGTTATTCATTTTGTACATTGATCTACGTGTGGGAATTCTGAAAGGGAATTTAGATTAAAGGAGAAGAAATATAAAAGTTTGATATTTAATGACAACATAGTATTTCTGTCAGCGACAGCAAATGACTTGGAAGGTGAGCTGAATGGGTCAGACAGTGTCTCGTAAAGAGGTTACAAGCCGAGCATTAACAGACATAAAACGAAGGTTACGTCAAGTGGGTGAATTAAATTAAGGATGATGAGGGAACTAGATTTGGGAATGAGAGACTAAAAACAGTAGATGAGCTTTGCCATTTAGGCAGAAAACTAATTCATGCTAGGTCGAGTAGAGAGGATCTAAAATGCAGACTGGTAAAACCGAGTAAAAAGTTTCTGAAACGATAGATTTTATAACTTCAAAACCAAGTTCAAATGTGGTCTTTTGTGAAGTTATTTGTCTGGAGAGCAGCCCTGCAGGGAGTGTATCGTGGACAATAAACAACGTGGACAAGAGAAGAATAGAAGATTTTCATATGTGGTGCTACAGAAGAATGTTGAAGATTAGATGGGTAATCGACTAACTACGAGTAAAAATAAGGTACTGATCGGACTTGAGAAGAATAGAAACTTATTCACAAACTGATTAAAAGGAGGGGTGGGATGTTTGATGCATTTGGTATTTGAGGCAAATATGTGTGTACAAACGTCCAGCATGCTGGAGTAGCTTGGGTCAGCAACCTCTGTTAATCAGTAGAACGAGAAACGAGTCCAAGTTCCAAATTTTCTATTTCTTACTCATTCGATGACTAGTTTCTGGCCCAGAACCATTTTCAAATCATCGTAACAAAGTCGAAAATGATATTTCCGAAGATGTCAAAAATGAGCAATGAGCATTTATACTGCAGTTATCTGTATGCACTGCAAATGTTCATTGTAAATTTTTAACATTTTCGGAAACTCCTTTTACGGCTTTGTTATGATGATCTGAAAATGGGTATCGACCCGAAACTAGTCATCGAATAAATAAAAAGTAAAAAGTTTGCAACTTGTATTGGTTTCTAATTCTACTGAAATGGGTGATTGTTTTAGAGGGTGGAATGACGGGAAGCAGTAAAACTGTAAAAATGCACAGGGTGACAAACACTGGGATTCAGAAATCAAGCTGAAATCGATGTATGTTACAGTAGAAACGCAGAGATGTTGAGGCTTACACAGCATAAACTAGCGTGACAGCTGCAACAAAACGGTCTTCGTAGTCAAGACCACAGCAAAAATAATATTGATTATTGTCAATACATTGGTTCTTACATTAACTTTAACGGTCATTCACGTAGCACTGCAAATTCTTTTACACGTGCTTATAGTTAGGACATCAAGTCTTCATTCGAAACGATATAAATTCCTTTTTCCTTAGTTTGAAACAATTTTTTAATGTGAGATAGAACTTTTTTTATTAAATCGAAGACCGACGTAACGCTATTGTTCGAAGAAACACAATTAAAGCCATCTGTGGCTGTCACTGGCATGTGCGATGCTTTCGGTAAAATCCTACTTTTTTAGTATATTACACGTATTATAACGTAATTATCCTCCAGTCACTCAGAAAATTAAAATGTCCAGCACTAAACAGTAATTAACGGTAATTTTAAATAACTGGGATTTAATTCAAATGAGTCGTTACATATAAAGGGAAAATACGCTCTAGAGAACATTCAAAAATTTAATTCCTATTAACGTGAATAACCGTTGAGTGCCAATCGGCTGCTCTGCCATAAAAATTAGTTTCTCCATTGAATTACTGTCACTCATATCGCTCGTAACGTTCTGCAGACTCTGTACCAATACAGTGTTTCCACAATAGGGGCCAGAGTTTAGAGATGCTTATACATGGTGATGCGACCCAGTTCTCTCTTTGTAAAGACGTTTCCCAGTGCCGATTACACATATGATCGCAAATTGGTTTATTAATAACAATACGCACGGCAACAGTTCTTAGTGAAACAGAGAGGGTCCTGTCTGATTAGCAATCACTTTATCGTTTCCCTTAATTACTGTCTTCATAAAAGAAAACTGTAACACTGGATGTACAGTGCATCCAATGTGTTTTATACACAGCTAAGGAAATGAAATTTCGTAGCGGTGAATAGTTCTCCCAAAAACTTACACATTCGATATCGCGTTCCCCATCCGCTTAAGTGGTGCCTGACAAACTATACGGACATAACAAGAAACGAGTGTAACGATTTATATGGATATCAAACAGATTTATTCATACGTTAGACTGAAAACGCAGTTTGGTTCCTTCATACCTAGGTACTACATACATGAAAAGCATGGCACCTTTTCATTTGTAAGTGCAAAGCTGTTAAATTCTAAATGAAATGACTCAAGTACTACTAAAAACAACCGCATAAGAGATACGTACATGTTACTTTAACGTTAATTCAATTTACTATCGTGTATGTCGGTCATGTATTTTTGGTGTTTACATGTTATCGATTTGCACGTCAGAGAGAGAGAGAGAGAGTGTGCAAGTTACATTACTTTTGAACAATGTCTGGTCTTGCTGTGGCCCAGGTTGCCTGTGCGCAGTCTAATACATTTTCAGTTGAAGTTCGTAGGGATGGACGTATTCTGTAGTATTGTGTTAGCTTGTGATTGTATCTGTTAAATGGAGAAAGATTCATTGTAAAGGCCAGCAAAGATGACTGTGATGTATGTATTGGAAGGCGAAGAGGATATACTTATTATTTATTCTATAGCAATACAGACACATAAGAAAGAAACAGGCAAATCACTAATATAACAAAAGTTAATAATTGCAAACAAACATTACTAATATAACAAAGTTTAAGGATTACAAACAAACATCAAGTCTATTAATATAATCTATCGACTCTGCAGTTGCCGGCCGAAGTGGCCTTGCGGTTAAAGGCGCTGCAGTCTGGAACCGCAAGACCGCTACGGTCGCAGGTTCGAATCCTGCCTCGGGCATGGATGTTTGTGATGTCCTTAGGTTAGTTAGGTTTAACTAGTTCTAAGTTCTAGGGGACTAATGACCTCAGCAGTTGAGTCCCATAGTGCTTAGAGCCATTTGAACCATTTGACTCTGCAGTTGCGAGCACGAAGTCGTCGGGACTTTCTCCGCAGTCACACTGAGGTGGTGGTGTTTTATCCCATTTATCCCATTTATACATCTGCCATGACGAGTTCTAATCCTATTTAGAGTGGACCACGTTTTGCGTGGTAGGTCAAAACCAGGTGGTTTTTGTGTGATTCAAGGCATGTTATGATTCTGCCATGCGTTCCATTATTCAGACCATGCGTTTGTGACACTGAAACCTTCTTGTACACAATTACTTGCTGTTCTTGTTGGCGGGTTCCTAGATCGAAAAAATGGTTCAAAAGGCTCTGAGCACTATGGGACTTAATATCCGAGGACATCAGTCCCCTAGAACTTAGAACTACTTAAACATAACTAACCTAAGGACATGACACACATCCATGCCCGAGGCAGGATTCGAACCTGCGACCGTAGCAGTCGCGCGGTTCCGGACTGCAGCGCCTAGAACCGCGTGGCCACCGCGGTCGGCTTCCTAGATCGAAGCCTATTAGTGTTTGCAGCCTCAATGTATTGGTGGATTGGCAGGTTTTGATTTCCCATGATGTTTTTGTATTCACGTACAAGGGCGTCAGTACGTCGCAGATGTGGCGACGGGATGTGGCTTACTATTGGGAACCATTGCGTTGGAGTGGGTTTAATTACTCCAGAGGCCGGTCGCAGTGGCCGAGCGGTTCTAGGCGCTACAGTCTGAAACCGCGCGGCCGCTACGGTCGGAGGTTCGAATCCTGCCTCGGGCATGGATGTGCGTCGTGTCCTTAGGTTAGTTAGGTTTAAATAGTTCTAAGTTCTAGGGGATTGATGACCTTAGAAGTTAAGTCCCATAGTGCTCAGAGCCATTTATTTTTACTCCATAAATCATCCTTAGAGTGTTATGCAACTGGACATCCACCTTTGTTACATGAGAGGATATAAATTTTGAACGATATTATTTTTTAAGGGAAGAATTTTGAGGTAAGACTGCAGCACTGTGGAGCTAGGAATGATATTATCCGGTAGTTAGGTTGCTCAGAGCTGAGAGAAAAACCACTCCACTTCCCTGAGTCATGGATTAACACATTAACTGAATCTGTTTGGTTTTTATAGAAATTCTCTGTTAACGTTGTACCCCTTTTAAATCATTGTTCACTTTGTTAAGCATAGTATTGTTCAGGCCAATGTTATGTGTGAAGATCACGCGAAGTTTTTTGATTACATACTTCATTCTAAAATCGTTGTCTTCGAATATCACTACATAGGAAAGGTTACTCTCCCCATCCCACCGTTTATCTTTACACGTTACCACATGCAACAGTTTTAATACGTATTTAGAAACTGGAATAAAGCTTAACCGTCGCCTGCTTGCTGTTTACTGTTGTGCTTTGTAGAACTCTGCGACATTTTTTTTTTTTTAATCAAGACGTGAGGTAAGCGGAAATTTTGATTAGGGCCAGGTAAGTTTCGCTTGAGTTGAGAATTTAATGTAAAGACAAGTTTCATTCTGATCAGTAATAGTTCAGTTCATATTAGGTTTTCTTTGCTCAAAGGTTAGCTCACGAATGTAAGTTGGATAACAGTTTGTGGGGACATGGTTTTGACAGTACATCGACTTTTAAAGAGTGGAGGGTAAAGTTGAGCTAAATTTCAAACAAAAACAAATATAGTGGGTAAGTTAGCATGGAAACGCAAAAAGTGCATTTATTTAGAAATTATCAACATGAAAATAAAGGAAAAGTAGAAATGGATTGGCAGTTCTCTTCTTCAGTGTAAGATGTCCTATCCAGCACAACGAGCTTGAAACCAGTGCATTAAATGTCAGTTGTAAAATAAATGTCAGGTCCTTTGATTTCTTATTGCGAATGTGCAGGTGTTTCACTTAGAATATGAGGGAGGTGGATCTCCGAAAGAAGCCTGCGAATCTACCTTTACTGCTGAATATTGTTTCCGTATGGGTTATAAAGAGAACATTAAACGCATTAAACTCATACAAAGGCATCTATGAAGCTATTCTATCACACCATACATCCCCTTTACACTCGTGGCTTGAGTGTAAGGAATCCTTATAATTTTAATTATATTTAAATTGCACCATCGTGGCTGTCACGATTCAATAGGTCGATAAGTGTGATAGACCCACAGGAGAGTGATAGTAGTTATTATGGAGCGCTAGAGGATGCAATAACGCGTTCTTGCCGTTACACGTTACTGTCAATATGGCGGACGTATCAACATCCGCTCCTCACTGGTTTCACTTAAGATGTGTATCTGCTTGCTGACAAGCAACTTCTACCAACAGACAATGGACTGAGAAGATAGTCGACCAGCTGAAATACTGAACAACAAGAAGTGAATGTCGATTCTATGAACAATATAATTTTCAGTGGCCAGGTCAGTTTGAGGTGCAATGACTTTGTTAATACGTACAGATGAATTATTTGGGAGTCAGAATACCCACGAATGTCTGAGGAGAAAGGAATGCCTCTTCAGCATGACACTGCTTTGGTGCACATTGTAATCTGGGAACATCACTGTACTATTTTCTTTGAAACCAAGGCAATTAATCCATAACAGTAAATTATTGTGACATAATGAGCTAGTTCTTTGTGCCTCATTCTGAAGCAATTGCCCTTGAAGACCTGTGGCTTAAGCAAGACGGTCCCATTTGGCATGCCGCCCTTGAAACAGTAATAAGGTTGTACGACTTGCAATTCAGAAATTCAAAATTAACGAATCTTTTTCTGGTCGTGTTTTCTCCCATTTTGGTGACTAAAATGGGGCTCCAAAATCTTGCGGTTTAACTGCTATTGACTTTTTTCTTCAAGTACTTTGAAGGCTCAGCTTTATGTCAATAAACATAGGACTACTCAGGCATTAAAGGCCGAAAGTGAACGCCATATCAATGAAACGGCAAGACATTACTGCTACATCGTTGTTGAGACGAGTGCCATGACAGCCATTTACGAGTTGTGTTACTCCACACCTTAATACAAAATGTTTCCGTTATAAATCAATAAATATTACAATTCAACGCTACAGAAAACTATGTTTTATCTAAAACTTAAATCTTGCACTGCTATTGGAACATGGTGAAAACATCATAATGTGATCTTCCAAAGTATGTTTAACGTAGTCTATTATTTCTGAAGTACGTCCAGAGTTTAGTAGGAATAATATTCACTACATATTCTTAGGAAATCCTAAGAATCGCAGAGGCAAACATTAATCACACTATAGTGCAGCAGAGATTAATGTATCGTATGGTATGACTTTATGTTAAAGAACATCTCCTTTTCAATCCGACGTTCCTCAGTAAAGCGTATGAGTGAGGCTAGCTTGTCATTCTATGCAATGCACCATAATCAGGTTGCAGTTTATAGTGCTTTTATGCCTTGAGCGAGTTATTGTTCTTAACATGAGAGATTGTGGATCTAGCAAGGGTCACTAATCGTTTAAACTCACTGACGTACTTACGAAAAACTCTCGGGAGAAGGGCAATGTAAGAGAATCTTGTCGAGAAACAGGGAGTTTTGGAGCGTATCGGAGTGGTATAATCTACTTGTATGTAGAAATAACCAAGCGAGGTGGCGCAGTGGTTAGCGCACTGGACGCGCAGTCGGGAGGACGATGGTTCAATACCGCGCCCGACCGTCCTGATGTAGGTTTTCCGATAATTCCCTAAATAGCTTCACGCAAATGCTAGGATGGCTTTTTCGAAGGGCCACGGCCAATTCCCTTCCCCATCCTTTCCTAATCCGAGGATGTGCTTCGTCTCCAATGACCTTTTTGTCGACGGGGCATTAAAAACAAGTTTCTTTCTCCTCCAGCGTAAAACATCTAGAACATGCAGGTAGTATTTCCACTGAATTTCACACTTCATATGTAATCTGATCAAGGTATTCTTCATCAGAATATCAATGAGTCGGCCTCCCATATGCGCGTTACACACAGATAAGCCCTGATTTTGGGCATACAGGTTACTTTCACAGGCGGAATACTCAAATCGGGTGTTTTGCAGACCGACATGTGATTGCTGTTAGATCTCATCAGTGGAAGCTGTACACAAACTTTCGGTGTTGTATGGTATGAGGATAATTACGTATTGATAGGTGCTAGCTGTTCGTTGGGTCTCTTAAACATCTGCGTTTTATTTGCTGCCCCGCTCATCCCACCGATTACGGATCTAAGTAACAAGACAAATATAGTTTTCGGAATTTCGTAAGTTAGCCGTAATGCGGCAGTCTAGCGATAAAAATGTATCGGGTTCTATTTCACGTCAGTCCTCACTTCTATCGCCTCTGGCGGCGATTGTTAACGTGACGAAATGACGAGCTGCGCCGTCTTTGAGAGTCCACGTTAAAGTTTATCTCTCTGTATAACTGGCTGGTTAAGTCCCTTCAGAGGTAGGAGTGAGGCTGCGGCGTACGACCCCCAATCCAATAGGAGCTGAAACGAACAATGACTCATTATCGCCCAGCCTAAACCGCTCACAAACAGCTGGAGACAGCGTCTGCCGTAAAATATCTGGGCGTAACTATCCAGAACGACCGTAAGTGGAATGACCATTAAAACAGATAGCGGGAAAATCAGACACAGATTCATCGGAAGAATCTTAAGGAAGTGTAACTCATCCACGAAAGAAGAGGCTTATAAGGCCCTTGTTCACCCGATTCTTGAGTACTGTTCATCTATCTGGGATCCCTATCAGGTAGGACTGATGGAGGAGATAGAGAATATTCCAACGAAGAGCGGAGTCGTTTAACTGGCGAGAGTGCGTTACGGAGATGCTAAGCAAACTCCACTGGTAGACGTTACAAGAGAGAAGTTGTGCATCACGGAGAAATTTTCTACTTATATTTTGGGACAGCACTTTTCAGGAGGAGTCAGACAACATATTACTTCCACCCACATACATCTCGCGTATTGACCACGAGGCGAAAATTCTACAAATTAGACATCTCGCGTATTGACCACGAGGCGAAAATTCGAGAAATTAGAGCCAATACTGAGGCTTACTGACAATCATTCTTCCCACGCACTATTCGCGATTGAAACAGGGTTGTAGGAATCAGATAGTGGTATCGAAAGTACCCTCCGCCACACACCAATAGGTGGCTTGCGGAGTATGATGTAGATGTAGATGTAATGATAGAAACTTGAAATTCGGAGACGGTGTAGATCTTATACTGTAGGCGTCGTTAAGGAAGCGATGTTTCGAAATTCCGACCCCAAGGGATTGAAATGGAGGATGTTGTGTTGTTTTAAAAGACATTGCTATTAAGGCAATTTTGAAGTTAGACCTAAGAAAATTGGTGTTTGGATTTGTGGTTAGAAATAAAGAAACAGCGGTTTCAGCATTTTTGGAAATTTAACCGTATGGGGGTGAAATAGAGGGTGAAAGCTTTTAGTGAAAATCTGACTTCTCGGTTACAAATGAAAAAAAAATTCGTGTTTGAATGTTATCAGAAATTAAACCAGTAAGGTGTTGAAATAGGGGATGAGGATTTTTATGAAAATATTTTGTTACGAAAGCATTTTTACTCTAAATTTATGAAAATTTAAATTTGGATTCTCAGTTAGAAACAGAAAAATGTTCGTTTCACTATTTTTGGAAATTCAGTCCCTATGGGAGTGAAACGGGGGATGAAAGTTTTTACGGAAATATTATATTCTGCAAGCATTTTTTAAGCTAAGTTTATGAAAATTTGCATTTGGCTTCTCTATTAGAGACAAAAAATACGCGTGTCATTGTTTGTGGAAATTCAACACCTGAGAGGGCGAAATAGGGCGAGAAGCGTTAAACGTTCTATGAAAATATTTCATTGCGAAAGCATTATTAAAGCTAAATCTTTGAAAACTGGTGTCTGCCTTCTCGGTTAGAGATGAAAAATGCGCATTTCACTGTTTTTGAAAATTCAGCCTCTAAGAGAGTGCAAAGGAGGCTGAGAATCTTTAAAAAAATATTTCGTTACATTAAAATATTTTAAAACTAGGTTTATGAAAACTGGTATTTCACTGCTCGGTTAGACATAAAGAAATATTTGATAGGTGATGAAAGTTGCTATTGAAATAACTCCACCAGAAATCAAAAGGCATGATTAACTACAACGTTGGACTTCAGCTACAAGGATCGCTTTTGGTCAGAATCACATTGTATGGCGTTAATTAGCGTAAAAGCTTAGGTGTTGTCATTTGTGAAGAATACAAAAATTAGATTAAATAATAATTATACAAAAATCTCTGCTGGCCATATAGTCTATGCAAGCGAAGCAGCGGAGACCGAGCTAGTGCTAAATCCTTGGGAAGTGGTAGTGAAGACCAGCTGTAATGAATCATTCGTTATAAGATGTGTCCAATGTTTATCATTATTTACAGAGATACAGACAGCTGTTAGAATGTGATCCAAAAGGTACTGACACCAGGTGTTAAACAAAGGCATATTCAAAATTGCTTTTGATAAATTCCCCATTCACCGGTAGACTTCGATGCACTTTCCAATTATCTAGACAGAAGCACCCAGAGCTGTTCAGATGTCACCTCGGCCGTTTCCTTGTTGTTGTTGTTGGGGAAGGGGATCAGCACTATTCATAACACAAATGATCAATTTGTCTCTTTTTACTAATTTTAGACGTCGCCTTTCAACTGACCCAGCAGGCAAAAATCTAAATCTAGGGACTTTGTCAAAAAAACGTTACCGTTTATGCCAGTCCATTTTCCAGCGAATGTTTAGTTTAAATTATGTGTCACCTGACGGAGAAGAATGTACTGGAGCACAGTCATGCTGGAAGAATGTACCATCTTTATAGCCAAAAAAACCTATTTCAATGTTGCAGGTATGTCATACTTAAGAAATAATAGGTAATGGGGTCCTCTGAGATGATATGGTAAAACGACGTGACCAATCAACTCATTTTGTGTTATACCACAGTACACATGTTTGCAGATAAGCGTTCTTGGACAAAGGCATGCGGGTTTTCATGGGACCACCGATGTGAGTTAAGATGCCATTCCAGGTGAAAGTGGTTTCATCAGCAAACAACATTAATAGGAGCACTCGGCGACTTCCAATTAGCTAACGATGAAACGGCAAACTTCAAAAATGTTCAAATGTGTGTAAATTGTATGGGACTTAACTGCCAAGCTCATCCGTCCCTAAGCTTACACACTACGTAACCTAAATTATCCTAAGGACAAACACACACACCCATGCCCTAGGGAGGACTCGAGTCTCCGCCAGGACCAGCCTCACAGTCATTGACGACAGCGCCTTAGACCGCTCGGCTAATCCTGGCTGGCCGACAAACTTCCTCTGACTTCTTATCGATATGGATAGACTCCTTGGAAACGTAATGTCCTCTATATTATGTGTAATCGCAATTCGTGTAGAAATTGTGCGTGTGTTGCTTGAAGGACTACTTTCTACCAACATTCTACTAAGTCTTCTACTTAACCATATACTCTAATAATTTGAACGTTCAGGTGATACTGTAACACCCCACCCATCACTTATCTGGTTTTGGTGTGTGTTCACCCCAGGTAATTGACTAACAGATCAACAGAGAGTGCAAAACTGCCACAGTGTCAGATAACGCAGAGAAAGTAATAAGGCCTCTGACTCCTGATTGAACTGCAGTGCAAATGTTGAGATTAATTGATTCAGAATTGATCCCTTTTAATAAAAAGGGGTGCCCATTGATGTTATATTCAGCTATTGAACATCAGATGAAAATGTTGAACATAAAATTAATTAAGAAAGTGACTTGGGATTTCAACTACTTGATTGAAAACACAGGCAATCGATTAGCACAGATTTATTTTTAACTCACGACCTTCAATCATCACATTACATGACTCTCCTAACAGGCAGTGGTAATAAATTGCGTTTGTGTGGAGTAAAGCTGATAACTGAAAAGTAATTCCCATCGACCGACCCAGGCGTAATGCGAAGTGCGAGAAGAATTCTGCACTACACGGCCCATGAAACCTTCGTGGAAACTTTGCCGACGTGATCCAACAAATTAATCAGTGGCTGAAGAGGGCGCAATATCACTGAATACAGCATGGCAGAGCGGCATCATTGTGCAGACGTCGGGCGACTTCATGGTGCTGCAAGGCTGCGCACGTCTATTCACTACTAGCTAACTTCCTCAGTACATAGCTGAACCAAAACTTCCTATCTCCAAGCTCAATCGTTCCCTTTGCTAGGTCCCAAACTGCAGAGATGCTCACTCTTTCCCAGGCAAGCTGAGTAAAGAACGCCATGTCCACACTCTAGGCATGCTGTGAACGGAAGTGGCTATGGAGACTTCTCACAGTCTGCTCTTCCCCTCGGTTTCCCCTCCAGCAAAATCACTTATGCCAATTGCAGCGCAAGTTGCGTTATTTATGCGTTGCTTCCCAGTGCTGACCAATGCTTGCACTGGGAAGGGAACAAATTCCCACAAAATTTCCCTTCCTCTCAACTTCTGCTATTTAGCTCCTCCCATGCCACCCATCAAGGTTAGGGTCGGCACAAACACCAATTTTTCCGAAATTCTGACTCCCAGGAGAGTACTTCAAATTCCTTGGTCCTACACTCCCATCGGAGGCCGGCATATTTAATTCTGTCGCTCTTCACCTGATTTACTTCAGGCTCTGCGGACCATAAATTCAGTGTGAAGTTGCTATAGTCACGAACACACATATTTTGACCTCTGTTGACCACTCCACCATAGCTTTGCGTGGCTTTCTCGCATGTTTCACTGAGAACAGGACAACGGACGTTTATCAACAGGCATACAAGTCTTTCCGTCTGCTTCCCGGTAAACCAGCATGGGGTCAATCACCGACTCACTGTCACTCATCTTAAGACAGCTGGAGGCCGTGCCCCATTACCACTTTCTCAGAGCTTGAGCCGCCCTAAGCTACCTATTGTCGCTTCCCTTCGCTGCTCCCCCGCTGGCTGGCCACAGTCACTCTGTATACTTTGCTGGGATAAACTAGCCTCCAGTAAATCGATGTGTTCCCACAAAGTTTTTCATGTCGTGTGAATTACTTTAAAACCGTCACCCAACGTTAATTATTCCAATACGTCCATACTATACCCTCTACAAGATGCATTGTGCCTTGTCAGTCATTTTTTTCAGCCCTACTGTTTGCTGAATGTGAGTTAGGTGATCTTTAATGACTTCATGTAAGGGGCATAGTTCTTGCCGTCTTTCATAGCCCCTCTCTTCAAATCAATTTTGTAGTACAGGTGATGACACCTATGGTGTTACCACCTGTGGTACAAAATTAATATCTCCATAACAGGTATTTTTAATCCATTCGCGTGATTAGTTACGGGCGGTTGATTACCACTGCCTCCTCTCTGACGCAAACTCCCACTCATTCCTAGGGTACCTGCCTTCAATGACTGGTTTTACTGGTATAGATGTGGTCATTCTTTAGTCTTAATTTTACTTTAATCTCTGCCAATTCCTGAGACAAATATTGGTCAGAGTACTCAAAAGAAAACTACAATTATGTTACAAGGACACACGTTGCAATGGGCAAATACACATGTTTAAGCACCTCTGTGCTTGTCATTTGAATCGCAAGACCCGCAGTTATAAATTAAGGTCCATTCACTCTCAGTTATCCATCCCTACTCGACTTAAATTACTAAAAACATACATGAACAATATTTGTGTAGCATTTTGTGAAGTTGATAGTTGTTGCTCTCATTCAATTATATGTGAACGCCCGTTTGACATTTTATAAATAAAGGTTTTTTTTTTGTGTCTCACTGTCTCTGGACGTTTATATTGTGCATGGTGTAAGTGTCATCTTTGCACAATTCAACAAGGTCTGGCCCAGTCCAGTGTCTGGGATTGTGTACACACATGTACCTTTTTTTATATATACATATCTATAAAACACAACCAAAATAACAAGAATCATCGTGTATTGAGCAACCACTGTTGTGTATTTGTAACAAGGTACAAGTATGAAATCTTATTCTAACACAAAGAGAAGTGGCATGACAAATATATGACGTTTTAACAAATGGCACATTTATAACATCATAACCTTCTTATAACATAATTCATAAACAGAACAAACGAGTACTTTACGTTTGTTGAGGTGCATGTTATTCATTTGAATCCACACTGACACACTCATACACACGGCACAAGTTTCTTGCAGGAACGGAAGTGACATTAGTTCTGACTAGCAAGTTGAGGGATGGCTAACGGCTGAGAAGAGAGCAACGTCGATTACCGAGATGGCGCCGCAGGCACCCGCAACTTCTTGAGGCAGGATGTTTCTCACCTAAGAGCTCTTTGTTGACATCTTGCCCGACAGGCACAAGACCCCATCGGTGCATCTATGATCGGTGACCTCTCGCGGCTCACCCACAGGTCATTGCTCGTTCTATAGACGTTTTAGGGCAAGGGAGGGACCGTGATCAGACAACAGCCTATTTTTTTGCTCAGGCCTTCAAAGTTGGTGTCATTAAGCACAAAAGGTCAGCTGGGCTGTCGCTCCACCTAACGTGGCGAGCAACAAATATAGAAACCTTCTTGGATCTCTTCATTGCTGCCCCCGATCCGTAACATGTACAGAGACCAGGACCGACCTCTTTGTCGTACACAGAGCTGCTGGATGTCACCTCTCCTTGGCTGCTGAGTCCCCGTCGATTCAGGGCGTGGTCTACATGCCATCACCATCGACAGCTGTGTGCTCTCCTCATTGCTGTCGTCCTCGTTCCTTGTCAGCTCGTGCGTGGTGTGCCAGGTGTCGTAGCTTCAACTCCCTCTTGCTCAGTTACGCCACCTTAACACACTAAGACAACTAATTTTAGTACATGGAAAGTGCTCATGTTTAACCATTAGTACCAAAGTTTTTTTTTTTTTTTTTTTTTTTTTTGCTTGAAGACAATGAACTTATTTCATTACAAAAGGAATAATTTTACTTGTTTGTAAATCAACTTCAGGATCAATTAAAATATAAATGTAACAGACCTTTTTTTATACATAAACATAAAAATGTACAAGACAACTTCCTTCACAGTCGTTCACACACACACACAATCAAGGGAGAGGGAATCAATATTATCTGGACAGGATCCCATCACCATTCCTAACCACCAATTCCTACGACTAACACGGTGTTGGCCAACCCGACTACATATCTACTATTTGCTACTTTTTATCTCTTGTTTTTTCTTCTGAATTCCCTACGTGGCAGACGTCCCTCTCACTGTGCCTGCGAACATGCATAAAACACAACAAACTTAGACATGTGTCAGTCTTACCAAGATTTTTGTTGTTGTTGGAAGTTTGGATGGGATCTTTTATCGTGTTCTATTGCGACACTTCTTCACTCCTCTGTTTTCTTCCAGTTTCCTCCTTTTGTCACGAATGGTTTTTTAAGGCCTGTGAACATGTTTCGGATTAGCAATGTCACAATGGTACAACACAAATATAGCACACTGCTCACACTCGCAGTTGTTGCACTATCTTGGTATTAACAAGTATTTCTGGCGTATTAATACTGCTGTTTGCTCTGTAGATTATTACATCCGGTTCTTTTTTTTTAACATGCACTGGGTGCGCTAATTCACGCAACTGCGCATAGCTGTCCACCTCTTACGTATTCAGGGGCATACGAGATGCGTCGGTGCGCCCTCGTAACGTCCTATGGGATTGGCCACCTTAAATATGTTCTCCAATGACGGAGATACAATTACGGTGAACCTTCCTGTAACTTACAGAGTCCCTTATCTATCTTTTTCTAGGGGTACGCCCAGAAATACTTGATTTCCATTCTTTAATCATGTGTTTTTACAAAATAATCTAGTGCACTTTATTTTCTCAACATCAAGAGGCGAGATATCATTATTAATAATAAAAACACAAAGTATAGGCACATATAAACGAGACATTCTACCACTAAGATCAGTACATATACAAACAAACAAGACACTTAAGCAAAAATCCTTATTCTAAGCCTATATTTACTACGCCTGCGCTCTGGTCTAGTCATGCGTAATCCTGCCCGTTAAGGTGGGATGGACCAGGCTTCGGAAGGAGGACTTCGACCTCTTCCTGGTTGTTAATTTGGTAACCATTATTCCTGTTCCTTCCCGATTGCTGATTACCGCCCCAAGTCCTTTGTAATTTATTATGTTGCACCGAAGAGTGTCGCTCTTCTTCCGTGTACCTTCTTTTCGAGTTTCCATTACTCTTATCTTGATTGTGGCCGTTGTAGTTCGGCGCTAGCCTACTATCCCACTGGGGTCCATTATTGCGACGGTTGTTATTTTGTTCACGCTGTCAGCGCTTTTACCGCGCCTGTTCTTCTTGAAATGCGAATTCCAGTTCTCGCATAATGCTCTTAAAGACCTCGACATCGCTACCACAATGACCGGCAAGTGATGGTTGATACGAGATGGGAAGTTTGATGTAGCATAATCTGATGATTTCCGCACCGCTACATGGGTTGTCTAGGTACTGGTTCCTTTTTGTCATATTTTCAAAAAATTTGACCGGACTCCGGTACCCTGCCCTTCCATATCTCTGGACATAATAATTTCTTGTTTGATCCTTTATTGGGTTTCTTTAGACCAATACTTACCCAAGAAGGCATTTTTGAATTCTTCGAACTTGACGCTCGTCTTCGCTACATTTCACATGTACTCAGCGGTCGCGCCCTCCATATGGGAGCACACAAAATCCAGCTGGTACATCAATGGCCAGTGTGGGGGCAGAGATAACTCGAATTGTCCCATAAAAGTTTTTGGATGCCAGCTATTACCTTCGTCCTTGTAGTGATGGCACTTTCGGACTGATACAAAATGCTTGTAGTCAAACCGGTCATCATTCCAGTTATCATTTCGACCGTTCTTACGATTCGTATGAACTTCGGGACGTGGACTAATTCGTTCCGACACGCTATCGTCATCTCTCCCCCTCTATATGTTCGACAGTTGTTCGGTACATCTAATCAGCTGACACCAGTTGTGCTCACTGGACTGCTGCGCGCTGTCCGTGTTTACCTCGGTCGTTGCCTCAGAGCTGTGAATCAAGGCGTGGCTCCCGTTGCTTATAGTGTCAACTTCGTCACACCGTGAAGCGGTTATCTGTGTTCCGGCAAGCGACGGTTCAGTCGACGCAGTAATTACACCCTTCTCCTTTCCTCGTCCTCTAAATTTCTTTTTAATATCGCCACCTCCTCTTTCAACATCTCGTTACGCCCTATGTCCGGTTGCTCTTGTTGCTTTCTTCAACACGTTTTATCCGGCATTGTAGCCTTGATAACATAACCTTTCCTACTTTTGCCGTGCTTTGCGTGGAGTCCGGAGTTTCTCTCGCTATTTTCCTTACACCTTTCGCAATTAATTTGGATTCAATTGCCGTTCATTTGATGATGGCAGTCTCTTTCTCTATTTTGACGCCGAGATTCTTTACCTCCTCTTTTACTTCCCTATGAACTTCTGTGAGCCTATAGTTCAGCTCCGAATTCGCCTTTTTAATTTCGGCATTAAGGTTGGCGCTCTGCTCTAAGTTCACCGTTTGCATCTGTTGAAACAGATCCGTAATGTTTTTGAGAGTAGCCGCATTTTGATCCTCGTCTTTTTGTGGTTGAAAACGCGACTCTTCTCCTCTTTTCTGAGGAACCCTTCGATAGCTAGACAAGTACCGTCTCCGCGCCCCCGTCGGATCACTTGTGAATAAATCGTTTGATAATGGTCGGACACCGTTTTGTTCCAACACACTCTGGCTTCTTAGGCTGGATCTTCCATACTTACGGATTAATCTTGTACTCCCTGCGTCCCCCGAGCCCTCAGTAATACTGCCTGAATAAGTGTCCTTGCTATTCAGCGGACTAAACCAGTCGGTAGATGCAGGTTCAGGAAGTTGCAACTCGCGTTCGTCACGCTCATCGCTAGAGATTTCCCTTCTATCACCCATGTTCTCCCGAGTAACAGTCTGATTATATTCTGCCGTTGTCTTGGCTTTTACCCTCGTTATCATTTGCACTTTTATGTTACGCGAAAACTCAAAACCCAGGTACCCCTTACACTCAATAAACAGATAACACAAAACATATATCAGAACACAAATTGATACACTGGGTGTGATCAATGACCCGACAAACAGTTCATGAAGAATTCCCCCAAAAATGCTAGTACCAATGATTGTGTTCTGTGTGCTCAGCATCGGCGGATTACGGCACTGCACATCGACATAAGTCCCCCAACAAATCACAAATACAATGCACAGCCACCTATAAATGTCAATTCGAAAGGTCAGCATATGAAGAAGACAATGTAACTTATTGTAACTAATGCTACTCGTTTTTCAATTAAAAATGGCTAAGCAATGGACCACGTGGAAAAATTTCCTTTTTCAAGACTACTTCCTAGTAAATCCCGAAGTATCGTATCCTGCCATGGGTCAGCCATATGTGACACCCCACCTGTCACTTATCTGGTTTTGGTGTGTGTTCACCCCAGGTAATTGACTAACAGATCAACAGAGAGTGCAAAACTACCACAGTGTCGGATAATGCAAAGAAAGTAATAAGGCCCTGTGACTCCTGATTGAACTGCTGTGGCAGTGTTGACATTAATTGATTAAGAATTTATCCCTTTTAATAAAAAGGGGTGCACATTGTTGTTATATTCAGCTATTGAACACCAGATGGAAATGTTGAACATAAAAATAATTAAGAAACTGACTTGGGATTTCAACTACTTGATTGAAAACACAGGCAGTCAATTAGCACAGATTTATTTTTAATTCACGACCTTCAATCATCACATTTCATGACTCTCCTAACAGGCAGTGGTAATAAATTGCGTTTGTGTGGAGTAAAGCGCGATAACTCAAAAGTAATTCCTACCGACTGACCCAGGCGTAATGTGAAGTGCGAGAAGAATTCTACACTACACGGCCCATGAAACCCTCATGGAAGCTTTGCCAACGTGATCCAACAAATTAATCAGTGGCCGTAGAGGACGCAATATTACCGAATACAGCATGGCGGAGAGGCGTCATTGTGCAGACGTCGGCCGACCTCGTGGTGCTGCAAGGCTGCACTCGTCTATTCACTCCTAGCTATCTTGCTCAGTACATAGCTGAACCAAAACTTCCTACCTCCAAGCTCAATCATTCCCTTTGCTAGGTCCTAAACTGCAGAGATGCTCACTCTTTCCCAGGCAAGCTAAATAAAGAATGCCATGTTCGCACTCTAGGCGAGCTGGGAATGGAAGTGACTACGGAGACTTCTCACAGTTGGCTCTTCGCCTCGGTTTCCCCTCCAGCAAAATCACTTACGCCAATTGCAGCGCAAGTCACATTAATTATGCGTCATTTTCCAGCACCGACCAATGCCTGCACTGGGAAGTGCACAAATTCCCACAAAATTTCCCTTCCTCTCAACTTCTCCTATTTAACTCCTCCCAGGCCACCCATCAAGGTTAGCATTGGCACAAACACCAATTTTTCCGGAATTCTGACTCTCAGGAGAGTACTTCAAATTCCATGGTCCTACGTTCCCATCAGAGGTAAGCGTTTTTCATTCTGTCGCTCTTCACCTGATTTACTTCAGGCTCTGTGGACTGTGAATTCAGCGTGAAGTTGCTATAGTCACGAACACACATATTTTGACCTTTGTTGAACGCTCCACCGTAGCTTTGCGTGGTTTTCTTGCATGTTTCACTGAAAATGGGACAACGGACATGTATCAACAGCCATACAAGTTCTCTGTCTGCTTCCCAGTACACCAGCATGGGGTCAACCACCGACTCACTGTCACTCATCTTAAAGCAGCTGGAGGCCTCGCTCGGTAACCGCTTTCTCAGAGCTTGAGCCGCCCTAAGCTGCCTATTGTCACTTCCTTTAGCCGCTCCCCTGCCGGCCGGCCACTGTCACTCTATATACTTCCCTGGGATAAACTAGCCTCCAGTAAATCGACACGTTTCCACAAAGTTTTCATGTCATGTCAATTACTTTAAAACCATCACCCGACATTAAATATTCCAATACATCCATATAATACCCTCTACAAGATGCATTGTGCCTTGTCAGTCATTTTTGTCAGCCCTACTGTTCGCTCAATGTGAGTTAGGTGATCTTTAATGAGTTCATGTAAGGGGCATAGTTCTTGCCATTTTACAATGCTTAACTGCTCTACAATGGACTGTCTCGAATGGCTAGGACATCGTCCACCATATTATCTTCAAGCAGCAGCTGCATTTTCGTTACAAAACCCGTACAAAAGTACCATTTTGTAAATACTTGCATTATCCACACATGATTCAACAAAATTGGTCAAAAATTCACAATCACAGTTGTGAGTGTGGGGTTCATTTGCTATTTTGTTATTCTGCGCAATGTATTAATCTGAGATGTACCCTTTACCCTGTGGCTCCTGCAAGACGCAATTTCCATCCCCACACTACTACAGAAGTCAGACAGTCGCTCCTAACGTTCCAAAAAGAAATGCCTGAAAAACTTTCAGCAATGAATTTATTCTGGAGTCGTCTGCTGTAAGGAAATGACACAAAAATTCACAAAATTTCTTATGTAACTAGTGGGATACTTGGGTACTGGAGTAGTGCTGGTTAGTGTAAGAAAAACATGAAAATAACGAAAATTATTATTTATTTTGCAAAAATTCTGAGAAGTCACAATGGCACTTTTAGTTATGAATTGAACAAGTTACATCCTGGTTCTTTTTGGAATGTGAAGTTACCTCTCAAGGATAGGATTCGCTAATGAAAGTTCTATAGAAAGTTTTAGATTGTTATTGACTTGGCAGAATGGCTGAGAGGTGCGCCTACTCAACTTGAATAATTATCCTTTGAATGTTGCTAGGTACGGTCGAGGCTGTCACGTGTGAAATGCAGTGAAGTGTACTGTTGTGGAGGAAATATGGGACTCGCAATAGCAGTAGCGCACGATAGCGTAAGCTGCGATGACTGCTGTCTACGCCACTCGCTGCTGACAAATAAGATAACTCTCGTTCTATGTAGATTGACCTTCGCCAATCAAACTCTCCCTACGCCTTGATGAAGTCAAGGACTCCTATTCGCCCCTAGTCTAGCTATTGGCGTGGTACACCGGTCGGATACCCAGTCCACCGCGATGCCACTCAAAAATTCGCTCGTATGCATTTAACTATAACTCTGTCCATTCGCACCACACAGTAAGTGTGTCGGCCAACACAGTGAACAACGCTTAAAAAACAGAATATGTGAATTTTAGTGTAGGAGTGATATAGGATGTGTGAGATCTGACTGCCTTTCCAACTGTTACTTGATGAGTTTGTAGATCTTAGTAATTTTTTGTACCTTCATTGTCGTCTCGTCATATTATGATTCTCCCCATGCTCTTCTGTTGTGTAGCAGTGTCATGATACATGAAATGTCGGTCCTGCGCGTTGTCCTCCTGAAGTCCAGACTGGTTGCAACCTGTATTTCCAGTGTGGCGTTTGTCTTCATGTTGTTGTTATTGCCCTAAGTGCTTTCTCAACATGTCCGTACCCTCTCCGTCGCTATCTCGAAGCATCTGGTGTTAAGGGAGCTGGTGATTGCTGTTGGTGGCCATGTCCCTCTGATGCGTAGAAATATTTACAATTTTTGCTTTACATATATTTGTTATTTACAAAAAAATCTCTGATTTTATATAATGCCAGAATTTTCTGATAGTGACAAAAAATATTGTATATATATGATTTCTTTTCATTATTCTAATTATGTCCTACCACTTCTTCATTCTTTTAATCTTTGTCTACCATTCATTGTTTGTGCGCATATTGTAGTGTACTTGATACTGCAAGAGATTGTTAGTGTGTATTGTGTCTCTGTTTCTTTCAATTAATGTGTTATTTTCTTGATCTTTTAATTTTACTTTTATTTAGTGGTTGATATAAGATAGGGTGGACGTTAGTTTGCCTAACCTCTTCCGCATTCTTCCATTCAATCTTTACGTTTTGCAGTGTTCGTTGGCCTAACTTCTACATCTGGTATCCCTTTGCTGTGTTGTTCTTGTCTTTATGGACCATATTTCCTCGGTGATTATTCGCGCCCTGGTCTCGCCAGTTGCTGTTTCTAACATCGTAACCTCTTTCAAAGTACCCCTGACAGTTGGCATTTTGATTCCTAAACCCATATCCGCCACTGTGTGAGTGTCCATTACCGTTCCTATTTCGGTACCAATTATTCTGGTTATCCTTTCTATGCCAATTGTCTCCATTGTGCCATTGTCCTTGTCTGTTAAATTGCCTGAAATTATTGGTGTTAGGATTAAGATTATTATTATTGGAATATTCGTTCCTAGTCCCCTCCTTTTGCTGTTCCCTTTCCTTTCTTTTTTCTTTCACCTCGTCTTCTTTAAACATAAATTCAAGTTCCCTTAAAACCTCCTTGAATTCTTCGGTATTTTCATTTTTTCCTACTGTTGCCTGTTGATACTTTATCGGTAATTTCATTCTACACAGACGTATCGGCTCTCCGTTACTGTATGGTTTGTCTAGGCATTGATTCTTTTTGTCCATTGTATCAAAGAATTTTACCACGCTTTTCTCCGCTGAGTTTTCATATGGTGTCATCTGAAGTAACTCGTATTTAATTTTGTTTTGCGTCTCCTTGGAGCAATATGTTTAGAGATATGCTGTTCTGACCTGTAGGTAAGACGTACAGGTAGCCGCGTTCTTTTGCATCACCTCTGCTACTGTTCCTGACATGTGTGCACAAATGAAGTCAAGTTTGTGAGCTACGCTCCAGTGTTTTGGTAAGCCTACTTGAAACTGGTCAATGAATGTGCGTGCATGCAAGCTACCGCCTTCTTCCATGAAATGTTGAAATTTTCTAATTGTAAGGAAGTGGTCTGTATCATATCTACTCATAAATCCGGTTTGTGGCTGATTCATGGACTCAAATAATCTGCCACTGCTTGTGTCGTCGTGTTTATTCTCTGGTAATCTAGTGCCTGTCTGCCATTTCTCAATTTCCTGACTCATATCCGCGTAATATCGTATCATTGGTGAACAAAAGTGTTGTTCGTGGGTTTCTACTCTCGTCGTCCGTGGTATAGTACCTGTGCTGCTATTATGTTGTGTCGTTGGATTTACTGGTTCAGTTGCTTGTCTTTCGACTGGTATCGGCTGAATGTACGTGTTCCGTTTTTCTAGGTACTGTGCCTGGTCCTGTGGCATGTCATGTATTACTTTAATCGGGGTTTTCTGTTTCGATTTCTGCGCGAGTGTTACGTCTAGCATAGGTTCTACTTGAACTTTATTACACGGCGCGTGTTCATGTACTGAATTAATGCTTGACGCGTCAGTTGTTTCGCTACAGGTGTAATCGGTCTCGATATTTTCTTCGATAGTTTGTATCAACTCTGTTCGAAGCTTTTCAAACTGATCTTTGTTTTTAAGTTCTATTTTATTGATCCGCTGATCATATTTTTTCAGTGCAACCTTTGCGACCTTGCTTTGAATTGCTTGTTCTTCCGAAATTTGTATTGCAGTTCGAGTGGCTTTTTTCGTAAAACGTTCCACCTTTTTGTCAACGTTAACGATGTCCAATTGGACCTTGTCCACGTCAGTGTGTAATTGCTGCTGACCTTGTGTTAGTACCTGAACTCTTTCTCTAGATTCTTTAGCGTCTTTTTTTATCTGAGTGATCTGACTATCAATTCTGGCGATCCCTTCTTCCATCTCGATTTTAACCTGTTGGATCTGTGTCTTAATCCCTTGTCTCAAGTTCTGGTTTTCCTGTTGGATCTGTGTCGTAATAGCCTGATTATCCTGTTTCAATTCCTGATACTGTTTTGTCATCTGCGTATTAATATTCTGATTCCGTTTCGCCATACTAGCGTTCATTTTTTGTAACATCTCCATGATCGCGTCCTGTCCTGTAACACTACCTTCTGCTGAACTATGTATTCTTGATCTATTGTTTTCTACTCGGTCAGTTACGTCGTCTACTGGGCTATGCTGTGGCGTTTTTAAGTTTGATAACTGCAATATCCCGTGTTGTCTGTGTTGAGGACTAGTTGCGTTTGTCATTGAACCATGACGTGGCGCAAACAACTCCGCATTCTGCCCTCTCTGTTGTGTATGTCTTGTGTTTGCAGGTACAGTTGCGTCTGTTACGGAACCTTTTCGTGGCGCTCGTAGCTCCGCAAAATTCTGTGTCTGCTGTTGGGGCTTACTTAGAATGTGAACGATAGGTTCCACGTATTCTAAATGTTCCCCCTCTTCCTCACTGTCTACTTCTCTCTGAACGTTAGCTAACTGCCGGTTCATTGACTTTACTGGCGCATATTCTGTTCCTGAATATGCGACAAACAAACGCGTTTCCTGTGCTCGTTTCGCTTCTAATCGTTGCCATTTCCTACGTGGGCTGTCTATTTCTCGCTCAGAATGTGCCGTACCTGGAATTTCATATTCTGGAAATTCGATGTTCTCATCCCTCCGATTCCCATCTGTCTCAATTTTATCCCAGTCTAACTGAGCCTGTTGGTTCTGCAGCTGCCCGACTGCCCTATTCTCTGATACACCGTCTGTCCTGTTTTCAGGTTCACCTTCTGTCCTATTCTCAATAAGCTCGTTTACTTGCTGTCTATCTGGATGATTGCCGGCCGCGGTGGCAGTGCGGTTCTAGGCGCTCCAGTCCGGAGCCGCGCTGCTGCTACAGTCGCAGGTTCGAATCCTGCCTCGGGCATGGGTGTGTGTGATGTCCTTAGGTTAGTTAGGTTTAAGTAGTTGTAAGTTCTAGGGGACTGATGGCCACAGCAGTTGAGTCCCATAGTGCTCAGAGCCATTTGAACCATTTATCTGGATGATTCTCCCCCAAATTGTCTACTTGTTGTCTCTCACGTAACCTTTTGGCTTGTGCTCTCGTTAACATGGAAATTCTTTCAACACAATACAACCCTATCTCAAAACTGTATGACCACTTACCAGTTGGTTGAACCAACAACAACAACAACGTAATGACTTCTTGGCTACTGTTCTGTCTGCTCTGCTACAGTCTCCAATCTCTACCTGTGCGCTTGCAAAGGGAGAAAAATGTTATTTATTAATTCTATCATATATGATGCTGTGTCACACTGCGTCTCTGCGTCACTCTGCACCTGTCCCTATCATCTGAAAATTCTATGCCCTAGCAGCTGCACAAAAATAGTAAAAAATACAAAATTGTCCAACACAATAACACACGCCCTTTTCTCTACCATTCTGCTTTCTTCACTACCTGTATCCATTCTGATCCCAATCTTTGCAAATAGCTATTTAATACATGAATGAAAGTTCCTCAAAGTACTACTGCTGCAACCTGCCATATCTAACTATCCTGACACTTTCCTATCCTGGTAGTTTACCTATTTCACCTATCCTGGCAGGATCGCCATTTTCTGTGAGCATGGGGTTGATTTGCTATTCTGTTATTCTGCGCAACGGATTAATCAGAGATGTACCCTTTACCCTGTGGCTCCTGCAAGATGCAATTTTCACCCCCACATTACTACAGAAGTCAGACAGACGCTCCTAACGTTCTAAAGAGAAATGCCTGAAAAACTTTCAGCAATGAATATCTTCTGGAGTTGTCTGCTGTAAGGAAATGACACAAAAATTCACAAAATTTCTTACGTAACTAGTGGGATGCTTGGATACTGGAGTAGTGCTATTTAGTGTAAGAAAAACACGAAACTAACGAAAATTATTATTTATTTTGCAAAAATTCTGAGAAATCAAAATGGCACTTTTAGTTATGAATTGAACAAGCTATATCCTGGTTCTTTTTGGAATGTGAAGTTACCTCTCAAGAATAGGATTCGCTAATGAAATTTCTATACAAAGTTTAAGATTTTTATTAACTTGTCAGAATGGTTGAGAGGCACACCTACTCAACTTGAATAGTTATCCTTTAGAATGTTGCTAGGTACAGTTGAGGCTGTTTCATGTGAAATGCAGTGAAGTGTACTGTTGTGCAGGAAATATGGGGCTCGCAATAGCAGTAGCGCACAATACTGTAAGCTGTGATGACTGCTGTCTGCGCCGCTCACTGCTGACAAATAAGGTAACTCTTGTTCTATCTAGATTGACAATCTCCAATCAAACTCTCCCTATGCCTTGATAAAGTCAAGGATTCCTATTCGCCCTAGTCTAACTATTGGCGTGGTACACCGGTCAGATAACCAGTCCACCGCAATGCAACTCAAGAATATGCTCGCAGGCGTTTACCTATAACTCTGTCCATTCACACTGCACAATAAGTGTGTCGGTCAACACAGCAAACAATGCTTAATCGCAAGGACTCAATATAGACAGTCGCACTTCGATTCGCTCTCAACAGAGGGGCTCTCCCAGTGAAGTACCGAGGAGAGACTTGTTCCTCGCTCCTAGAGCGACAACGGAACGGCGCCTCTCCATGCCAGACGTGAAGAGGTACATCTTTCGGCCTTTTCCATTACTCCTTCAGCTCAAGGCGTCAGAAATATCATCTGACAATCAGCTCTCAACAGATGGGCTCTCCCAGTGAAGTACTGAGGAGAGACTTGTTCCTCACTCCTAGAGCGACAACAGAACGGCGCCTCTCCACGCCAGACGTGAAGAGGTATATCTTTCAGTTTTGTCCCTTACTCCTTCAGCTCAAGGCATCGGAAATATCGTCTGCTGATCAGCATTGCTCTTCTAAAATGGGAGAATGATGTTTCGTTTAAGGCGACCAATCCAGAAATATGTAGTATTGGCGTTTGGCGTTTGCTGTCTCCGTGTGAAAACCTCTGAAACTGGATGCTATGTGTAAAGAATGCGTAGGATGGCCACTCCCACACAATGTAGCAAAATTTGCTTTTAAGCCGAACACGGGGTCGTTCCTCCTTTCCCTCCGGCGAACGCTGTCATCTCCACAGGCGGCCACCAACTGACGCAGATGGGTTGGGACTGGCCTCCTGGCGTGCAGTTGCCTCTCTCGAGCTGAAAGCTCCTGTGACCATTGTGTCTGGAATGTATGTGTGTATGCCAGCCTCGAGTATTTTAACCACAGTGCGCACTTGCGATTTATTAGTTATTTGCATATCGTTTACATGAATTCATACAACATTGACTTTATCTTATCGAGTTTGGGTTCGAATGAAGCGACTTGATGTGTGGAATATGATTGTGAGGGCGGAATATGTAAGCAATGAAGGTCAGGAGACCACGACGTCTTACACAGGCACAGTTGAAAAATTAATTACGTAACATTATGTACGGCTTCTTAACTTGAACTTCAAAGTACAAAGTTAGTCGATAAACTAATCTTTAGCAACATGTCATCTCCAACATCTCTAAAAATTTTAAAATTTGGATGCACAATCGATGGGCTGTAGCCTTAGCATTTTGAAAAGCTTTAAATCCACATGCATCGATCTAAGGGCCCACAAAAATAGTACTTGAACAAGCAGAAATAACACGACATGGTTTATACAGAATTTTCGATGAGGTAATGAATATGTAGTTATTGGCCTGTTTCAGTATGATCTCTTTTTAAAAAGGGTACACTTCTTGCTGTGGTTTTGAACGAGTATTTGGTAGCATTTGACTTTTTTTAACTCTTTTGTGTATGTTACATTTTTAGGCATACAAGTTCTCTATTCCAGCCATCCTAAAATAAGATTTATTTGTATGTGGTTTGTACGAACCTTTTGGTTGACACTATGGACGTTAAGGGGTGTCAATGTAACTGTGGAGTTATAGTGCGTGAATTTGTTGTAATTCCTGCCATCCTAATGTTATTACTGTAGACAAATTTGCCTATGAAACTTACATGTTACTATCACTATGTAACAATTTAGTGCAAATGGATTTTGTGCCACTGGGTTATCACCTTTACATGAAATTGAGGTCATATTTCTGGAACACTCCCTGGATATGCTATTATCTTTAAGTTTTACTTTTTTTTCGTTTGTCAAATTTCTTCGATGTCTGTAAGATTACTGCCTGATGTTTTATGTCGGAAGTTAATGTATGTGTTTTAATAAAGCTATTTTAATCATAAGTGTTTTGTAATAGAAAGTTTATTCTATGTGCCGTCTCATGGATTCATCGTTTCCTCATTTAACGTATCTCCCCCTTTTGTTTTCCTATCCCACAACTCAACATTTGATTCTGTGTCTAGCACAGTTCTCATTTTAGGGTTTTTGATGTGATGCACAGTTGCGTTGTAACTATACACGACCTGGCAGGCCGTATCTTCGTCATTTCCGTGGGACTGTTATAATTATATCTAAGTTTTATGTTCGCCAATACTGCCATCTGGTGGCACATTGTCTTATGGATCAAATACATGGCTCCATACGTATGTATGTGTCCACCCAAGCCTTGGTATCAAATGGTTCAAATGGTTGAAATGGCTCTGGGCACTATGGGACTTAACATCTGAGGTCATCAGTCCCCTAGAACTTAGAACTACTTAAACCTAACTAACGTAAGAACATCACACACATCCATGCCCGAGGCAGAATTAGGACCGTAGTGTTCACGTGGTTCCAGTCTGAAGCGCCTAGAACCGCTCTGCCACATAGGCCGGCAAACCTTGGTATCTTTCCACATTGTACTGTAGTACATTTTCTGTTGTTTCTTGTGTTCGGTAACTACTATTATGCATTACGTATTATCTATTGGTCCTTACGGATTTTTTCAGATAAATCTGAAGATGACGCATAAATCGAAATGCGTAATTACAGAAAGCAGCTACCACTTGTGATTTCAATGTATTTTTTATAGCGTCCATAATAGCACTCCTACAACTTTCCAGTCTTTTTAACCAGCTGTCACTCTGTAACCAGTAAGAACTGGACACATACTATAAGTAAGATTTAATTGTAATTTAATTAGTCTGCACTACCATCTCCAAAAGTATTCACAATTCCTCATTAAACAGCGTATGTAGTAATAGGTACATCGTAGATTTTCTACACAACGACCTAGCTTACACTACTTAGATGCAAAAACAGCTGACTGACATGTATATATGTGGCAAACAAGTATGATGGCAGCAGTTACAGCAGGGTTTTTAGCAGTACGAAATGTGCATGGTGGAACTCACAGTCAAAAGATTCAAAAATCGAACTCTCTTTGCTCTCTGTAGACTGTGCTGTGCTTGTTTCCTTTCTTTTAGATACAGTGCTTACCTCACTCTAATATCATTTATTACAGTCACGGGTGGGATCCTATAACAACATACCTCTGTCAGTAGAACTGAGCACTTTCAGCTTTCACTTGGACAGGTCAGTGTCGTTCCAATCACCTTCGCACTTCAATCTGGCTTGGCACGAAGACACTGCTCCCGTCACCAGCCTTGAACTAATACTGGCACTCGAACCTGAGACCACCGCTGGGCAAGTGCTCTGACGATTGAGCTGGCCAAGCACCACTCACACCTCACAATTCACAGTTTTAGTTATGCCGGTACTTCGTCTCCTCCCTTCCAAACTTTACAGGAGTTCTCTTGTGTCTCCAGCGGGATTCGTACTCGTGGCGGGAACGACGTTACTGAAAAATGGCTTAGCCACAGGCTGGGGAATTGTTAAAAAAAAATTCAATTTGCCGCTGAGTTTGTGCTCTTTTGAAACTTCCTGGCATATTAGTAGGATAATTCCGTAGCTTCTAGCTCCGTTTTCATAAGCTAGCTCAGGCGCTCGTTTCACTCACTCATTCACTACCTCACAAAAACTTACCTAGAACCCACTGAATTATCCTACTATAATCTAGGTTTCAGGTATAACTCATATAATTTCATTAAAAAAGTCTGTTCTATATTAAATTACTTAGGAAAACTTATCATAATAATTATTTTTATTATCGCGTTCACCTATCGTAAAAATAATTTTTTTTCATATAACAGGTACATATAAGGAAAAAAAAATTTTTTTGTGAGAGGTGCACATAAAAAATTAAATGAATTGGTTAACTGTTAATTTTTCATGTTGTTTGACTGATTTCTTGAATATGGTTCTACTAATTTCTCATGTAATATCTGTCCTATTATAATATTTTTTACATTCTTTAGATACACTACAATACCTATCTGTTCGATATTTATCGTTATAAAATTCTTTAATATTCTTTTTTCCAGAAGGTCATCACACTGCTTTAGCTGTTAGATATTATCCATTTAAAGAATATAAAATTCAATAAGAAAAAATAAAATTTTGTGTTCTTTAAATGGACAGTATCAAACAGTTTAAGCAGTGCAGTGCCTATCTGAATAAAAAGAATATTAATGAACTTCATAAGGATATACATCGAATAGTGGGTATTGTAGTGTATGTTAAGAATGTAAAAAACATTATAATAGGACGTAAATTACATGTGAATGTGGTATAACTGTGCTCAAGAAATCAGTCAAACAACACAAAAAATCAGCAGTTCATTGAAATCTTATTGTTGCTCAAGAAGAAAGAAGTAAGAAAATTTTAGGGAAAAGTGATTAGTCTTCTCTACCATCGTTAACCATTTCATTTAATTTTTTTATTATATGGACCTTATATAAAAAATATTTTTTCCTTGTGTGCTCCTTTTGTATGATAAAATAAATATTTTATAAAAGGTGAATGTGATAAAAAATATTCATTTTTATTACTTTCTGTAAGTAATTTAATATAAAATAGAGTATTTTAAATGAAATTTTGTCAGCTAGGCCTGAAAATTGGATTATAGTAGGACAATTCAGTAGGTTCTAGGTAAGCTCTTGTGCGCTAGTGAACGAGCGAATGAAAGGTGCGAGTGAGCTAGCTTACAAAAACTGAGCTAGAAGCTACTGAATTATCCTACTCATGTAAAAACAGTGGAACGTACTGGTCCTCAAACTTAGGACCTTTCCTTTACTCAGTAATTGCCCTACCCACTCAGTACACAGATTTAATCTACCTCGATGTTGCAGATCAGCACACACTTTTGCAGAGTGATAATTCATTGACTGAAGTGAGCTAATCTCACGAAAGCCATTCTTTTGCTATTATAATAAGCGTATGCTTCTTTTTTGAACGGTGGTTGAAAGCTGTGACTCTAAAAACAATGGCTATCGTCACTATTCATGACAGGGAGCAATATACAAGGGTTGGAAAGAATGGAAACACCGCGAAAAATTCTTACTTAAACATGTATCAGCTGCTGGACGAGCCTGAAGGTTGCGCTGTTGTGTTTGACCAAGAGCGGCACTTATGCAATGGCCTCTACTCGCCACAAGTGTCAGTCGTGGTCAAAACAGAGTTCTGTGTAGTTCTGAGTGCTTCATGTCGGAGCTAAGTGCATTCGAACGTGGCCAAATTGTTGGTGCTCATATTATGGATTCTTTCATAACGAAGGTAGCCGAAGTGTTGACAATTCAAAGGGCCACCACATCGAAAATATTTACCGTACCCACGGAAAGCTGAAAACATCACCAGCTAAGTCACAAAGCGGACTAAAGAGTTCGTTGAGCGATCGTGACAGACGGTCGCTGGAGAGGATATTGACGAAAACTAACAACAAGACAACTACATCAGTCTCCGCAGAACTGAATGTCGCAATCGCGACCCTACCAGTACCAAAACGACACGAAGGGAGCTCCACAGGCAGGAAATTTCAGGGAAAGCTGAAATTCAAAAGTCACACATCAACGAAGCGAATGTGCATAATAGGATTATGTGCCGACTTCAGCTGACGAGACTCACCCCGTGGTACAGTATTTGTTCCCCTGTCGTGATGCTGTATTCCAAGGCGACAGGACCCCTATTCACACAACGAGCACAGTCGAAGGACTCGTTTTGTGAGCATGAGGTTGAATTTTCGCATCTCCACTGGTCACCGTAGTCATCGGAACTCTGGGTTATTAATTTTTTGTGACCTTCTTTGGAGAGAACGGTGCATGATAGCGAGCCACCTCCATCATCGTTTCCAGCTTTTGCCACTATTTTGCGGAAAGAAAGGTTTAAGGTACTCTAGAAAATTACACAGGATGTCTATTTATCCAGTCCAAGACGTCTGGAAACTGGTCCGAATTCCAGCAGTTTTCCTAGACGATATTAATCGCGTTAATGTGGTGCATTTACGGTGTTTCTATATCTTTTTCTACCTCTTGTATGGCATCGTGGTCATTCTGGAAGAAACAAAATCAGTAAGTATCGATTCATGTCTCAACGGTTCGTATCTTCTAGAATTTATATTTGCATCGGTACAGTTAACTGGAATAGGCTGCCACGGTTACAGGGCTGGCAGCACTATATGGCTACAGCGTAACAGGATACCACCACATTTCAGTATCGAGACGTGACAGCAGCTCGTTATTGCCTTTGGGAACACTGGATAGGTTGAGCAGGATCACTTTCGTGACCAGTACATACGCTTGATTTAACTCTCCACAATTAAATTTCTTCAAAAGCGCTTCAAGACTGCGTTGTACTTTATTCAAACTGACACGAGAGCTGAACGAATTTCCGTGCCATAGTCAGTGATGGTTCACGGAGTGAAACGAAATCCCGCCACACTCGACAGTAATTTGTCAACTGACATGAGAGATCGCTCGTTGCCTACAGTGGCTACAGGTGAGGGGTTGAAGGGCTAATTCCGTGTGGCAGCTGTGGCCGCGTGGAACGTTATTTCCCAGCGGGGAAGGGCGAACCAGCCAGGTAGACAGATGGAGACGATGCCGTCTGTACGTGACGAGTCGACACAGCACCGGCACAACAGGCAAGCAAGAACGCCAAGGAGAGCCGCCAGCAGTGAGGACCGCCTTTCAAGTTGCTGCAACAGTAGCAATAACAATAAAAGGTAAACGATGTTTATTTACTTTAAGTTTATTCTATTTCAAAATACATAGTGTTCAGTAAGATTGAGCTGCACTATAGCTTCCTCGTGATTGAAGGCAGATTAGAGAGCTTTTTTTTTTTTTTTTTAAAAAAAAAAAGAGAACAGGGACCATCCGATTTTAGTGGGTATATCTCTTTGATGCACATACATTCAACGTTGGGGCATTTTTAACACATTTTTATTAGGTCGCTTTCTTGTCTGTCTGTTCGTACAATTCGCCTTATACTACGTTCCCCATGCTTTGTAGACATCATGTTCAGGTACAAGAAGCTCTTCTTGCAGCAGCTGAGAAGACAGCACTGGCAAGATGTAATGTGGTGTGAGGTACCGACGCCAGATGGTTTGTTCGGTAGGGGTATCGTGAGAAAGACCGCCTAAATAGTGGAACTTCTCCGCGATTGGCTGCTGCGTTCGGTAGTTACGCGCCAAAATGATAATCTTTTATTATTAATATTAGAAACTCTAAACAGGGTATTTACTTGGATTTCATATTAAAGCATCTCTCAATACCGTGCTATCATTCCCCTATTTCACAAGTATTAATAACCAGCAGAATGCCCGCCCCAGTGGCCGGGCGGTTCTAGCCGCTTCAGTCCGGAACCACGCGTATGCTACGGTCGCAGGTTTGAAACCTAGCTCGGGAATGAATGTGTGTGATGTACTTAGGTTAGTTAGGTTTAAGTAGTTCTAAGTCTACAGGACTAATGGCCTCAGATGTTAAGTCCCATGGTGCTTAGAGCCATTTTTTAAACTGTGAAGGTAGCAGATTATCTGTGACATATAAAATGGAATCAAATTGTGCAGTTTCTCGTATTCTACTAATAAAAGGCGAGTGGCATCCCGTATGAACAAATAAATTGGAAATTTGATTATTTAAAAAGTATCAGTTCCTCGCCAGGAACTTATTACAGCCTCAAGATAACGGATTCGCGACCTACGTGTGAACAACAGCTACAGAAGACAGCAGGTTGGTGAACAGAAATTAGAACTTATGCATTCCACTCAGGACGATGGAAGCAACTAGGCAACTCGTGTGAGCTGCAATCTTAGTACAAATGACACCAGTGACGCGTCACAGTGGTAACAAAGGAGGAGTGAAGCATAGAACTTTCGAGGAAAGGGGCTTATCATACGCACGTAAATATCATCCTCCCTCTCTCTCTCTCTGTCCGTTTGACCTTTCTGTAAGCTAGAGACCTGAAATTTTAGACATAGGTCAGAACTGCATGATATGCAATAGTGTGGGGTTGAGAACCAACTCCCTGCAATAGGGGAGGGTTTGCTCTGAAAACCGCCTGTCCAACCGGAATTCCTTCGACATGTTTGCACTCCGAGGATTTCGTCATAGATCCTGTAGGTGGAATGTGCGTAAACTACCTGCTGGAGAAATTTTCTGCAACAACTCAATCGATTTATAGGTGCTCCTCTCGCCTGAAGGAATGTCTACCAAACTGGATACATGTATTAACTGCAAACGGGATAAAAGCCAGTTGTACAGTGAGACTCCTGCACCATGCGGGCTTTCACATTAAAAATGAGGTGTGGTGGCCCTCAGCTACGTAACCTCAGACTCAGTGTTGAAATATTAAAAGTTTTGGCTGCTTTCGTTGCCTAGGGGCTGGGATACGTAGTTGCTGCATTACACGCCAAATACTGCTGAGTCTACATTGTACAATATGAATATACACATGAATCGAATGGTCGAAGGCTTCTATCCCTCAGCAGTTGCGAATATTGAATGTAACATAGACATTTATAAATGAAAGATTACAATTAAATAAATTCTGCAGGTACTATTCTAACGACTTTAAATGATGAGTGCGATAGCAGAAGTAGCTTTAAGAATGCCCTTTATTACTGTAAAACACTTATTGGTGCCAATGGTCTAGCAATTAAATAAAATATAAGTTCAATAACAGGGAAATAATAGATTCCTACTTCACGTAATTAGTTATGAAAAACAAAATAGTTCACAGGATATCCACTTCTAAGTGCATACTACATCATCACTGCAGAAACCACAGAAATTTCACAAATACCCAAGTCGCGACCACACGCAAAACTCCACTCTCCAGCGTAGTTCCTGCAGCCGGCCGTCGCGCCTTCCCGTCCAGCACTCCCTCCTGTCCTCTCCCATAGTCCCCCACTCCCATCTAGTCTCCCATTAACAAGCGCTCTGAATGGCTAGAGCGCTCTCGCCAATTCCTCAAGCCGACGCACACTCACAAACATATTGAAACACATACGAAACACTGGATTTGCATTTAAATAACTTGAAATTAAATAACTATTCCTACAGCTGGACCATCAACACGCTCTAACACGCATTATTAAATACATAAACATACCAAAGGAATAGAACAAGTAAGCCAGTAGCCTAATGTCTCTGTGCTTTCTAAAACACAGTGAATAACAGACCAATTTCTTCATGAATAGTGTATATCGGATACAAACAAAGACATAAATGGATAAATGTATATTTATAAGCATGCTGCTACCGTTTCTTTCGTGTAACTGTGGAGTAATTATGGCCTAATGCGATAATAATCGACCACGTTGACCTGCAATAACTTATGTACTATTCAATTTACATGCCTGTAATTTATAGCAATTTAGGTTTACACTAATAGCTTTCTAAAGACACGTGGATCGAGAAAATCGAATGAACCGTTTAGGTTTTGGAAATTCGTTGCTGGGCATTACTTCTATATTTTACAGTCAGATACTAAACTTTAACCTAATAAAGATATTGAAAATCTGATTACACCATCAGAATCATCGTGCAAACACTGGTAATGTACAGTCATGCTCAAAAGTATCCGAACGACCTGAACAGCATTTCGCCTGATTCGCATGCAACCGGCATAACGCGGCTGTCTAGCAGGTCCTCTAATCGCTCCTTGGTACAGTCGTTTGACTATTGAAAATTGTTCCAACATGTCACCACTAGAAAACAATGCTCTGTCTCGCAATAACTCATGATGTAAAGTAATACCACGATGCTGCAAATATCAGGGAACACCTTATCACAGGTAAGACTGTCCTTAAGGCTTGTAAGCTCACATTTATTACAATAAATGACATACCTGAAATGTTACCACTCTCATTCTTACGTCAGATAGGTATTGCACATGTAAAGTTCGTCGTATTCATGATTTCCTCTGCAAAGTAACATACCGTACATATTATTTAACACAAAATGACATTAAAAATTTAAGTTCTTCACGAGCTGCTAGTTGAGAATATGTATGAACTTTAAATGACACGACAAACCGTCTCGTTCTGCATATGGATTCAAACCTAGGTCATGCAAACTAAGCAAAGATTTTGTGACTGATGCAAACTAACAGTCATTCCTGATTAGGCATACAGAGAGTGATATATCTCGATTTTAGACAGTATCAGTTAGCAAATATCAACTTTAAACTAAATAACGCAAACATTTATAACGGACGCGAATTCCTCCCCAGCATCTCTTATCCCTGTTAACGAACTACGAGAGATGTTAAATATTGCTTTTTCACAAGTAACTTACTTGAAACGCCGTGAGGTAAAGCTTTGTGTTGGACAGGGATCTGACGCCAGAACCTAATCTGACTGATAGCGAAGCACAACCAACTGTGACATATCGGATTTTCTCGGCAGTAGCTAGATGTTTTAACTGAAATGACGAGACGAAACATTAATTTTTTCCTTCCCAGGACTCCAACTCGGCACCTATCGCTGTTATATTCTAGAGAAAACGAACGTTAAATATGGGTTTGTTGCATCAGCAGCGACATGTGAGCATGTTTGAACTAGAAATAATATGACGAAGAGTTCAGTGCTCACTGGGAATAGAGCCCCACACATATCGTTGTTGACTACACACAAAGAGACGTCAGCTATCGAATACTTCTCCATCAGCAGTTCGGAATAACATCTTGAACTTACAGTGATCTCGCAAATAGTTCTGTGTCCCACTGGGAGTCAAAAACGTCAGATATCGTAAGTGTTGACAACGAATGAAAAAACATTAAAAATCAAACTTATTATCCACCAGCAGATAGGTGTTCTCATGTTAGAGCTTGATAATACATAATGAAATCTTTAGTGCCGGGCCAAGATTCGAACCCATTCACACGTAATATGTGGAGATGTGAGGAATCTGCAGTTTCGAAAAAACAACAAATTGTAGCCGAGCTGTATTGCCACGAAGCGATCATATTCCGCTTTAAGGGCGGTCTGAGTCGCATTCTCAGTTCAGAACCAATTTTATCGACATACAGAAGCTCAGATAAAAGATGGAATAAGTATCCCGTGACTCTACATAGGATTTGTTTCGTCACTAGAAATAAATAACTAGTATAAGAAAGGTTACTGGTGATAGAGTTTCTACATGTCACCACTCCAGACTTTATTGTGGTTCAACCTAATGTCTACTTGGCAGAGAAGGAATATCATCTTTAATGTGAATTTCAGACCACACTGCCATTATGTCCTCTTCACTTGGTGTAGTCAGAAGAGAATGGAATTTTCTCTCCCTATCTAAAACCATTGACAGAAGTGGGAAATGAACCTAGACCATAGTTACAAGAACCTAACATCAGTCCAACAGTCCACCAAACCCTCTTTTCTGCAACTCCTTTTTCTATTGTAACGCCGTTGCGCCACACTGGATGAGAATTCTGATACATAGGCACCCTGCAGTAAACTGCAGCATGTTCAGTAAATTCATTTACTTCGTTGACTGAATCACCATGAACTAGCTGCCTCGGCTACCCAGTGCATACATTCGACTCTATTTTGTAATCACCGAAATAAAACCATATAACTTCCTCCTACACAGAACTACCAACAGTGTAGGATGCAGAAATTTAAATAGGAAGTGTTCATTTCCACTTGGGCTATTCTATTGCGCCATCTGTTTGTAAAAAACGTCGTGCAGCGCAAAAGAAAAGCTGTAACTGTTTCTCTCAGAAGTCTAGACCTGGCCATTTGCATTATCTCGCAGCGCTGTGGTATGCAAAAGTTCTGGAAGAATTGTTGTTCAGCTCTGGAGATATTGTAGTTATGTGTGAGCTAGTAGTGTAATGGTAAGTGTCGTGCACCATAAATAAGATGTCATGAGTTCGAATACATTTACTACTAAATTTTTTCAAAACGCAGTTCTGCTGTCTGCTGAAGTTACCAATCTAATGAAACTGTGAACATAATTCCCTTCACTTCTCAATCCAAAATAGTCGCATGTGGAAAAAGGGCTAAATTCTGTGACATTTTGTTCTTTTCAGGTTTAATAGACAGCCAGGCAGCAGATGCATCTCGAAGCTTTTGTATTATGTATGGGGAGAGCGCATCGTGCCCAAATACATCAGAAAAATATTTTCTACATTAGCTGTCGTGTGGTAGTGGCATTTTATTCTTCTTCAAACACTGCCGATTTTGCTATGTCATGGAGCTATCCCCTGAACAAGCCAATCACAGTTATGATTTTGAAGAAAACGCGGGAATTTGCCCGCCAAGACTGCCTGTGAACACAAGTCATTCCCACGCCTCGCTGGTAGCCCATCAGAAAGTGTTTTCACAAAGTTTCTGCGAAGTAACAGAATCTCTTGCCCAGCCGCTCCGTCAGGCCCCTGTGGGCGTGTCGCCCCCGCTCTTATGACAATATCGGTGTCTGGAAAGCATCCACTCGACTCCCTCACACCCATCGGCTTAACCCTCTCAAGATCAGCAGATCCCGCCTGTCACCGGACCACCCGCATGACGACAGACATTGGGTGGGAAGTCCGCATGTGAAGGAATAGCAACTTTTCACCGCATGCAATTAGAGAGGAAAATCGAATTACTCAGGGTAAGATAGAAACATGAGAGGGAGCTCATGCCACCTCTCACATGTATTTCACATTTACCGATTTTCCTCCCATTCGAATATTTTCTTCGTTGTGTGCCACTTTTCATTTCCTTCCTTATTTTTGTAGAAAAAAATGCGTATAATTACTTTGAAAGCATACTTAAGTGACGTTGTCACACACAGTAATAGTGCTAAGAACACGTGGTACAAGAGCTTACAGCTGATGTCTTCAAACAAAGCAAAGCCTCGATATCTTGAAAAATACTGGCAGGGAACCCAATGAACTTTGCGCATAGATTAACAGCAAACCCACTCGGCACCGCGCTTCGAAGACTACTGTCTTTACAAAGGCAGCAAAGTAACATCTCTGTATGGAAGACATTTCTTAAGGTCACGAAATATTCTGCGAAATTCGTTGCTCCAAGCCTTCCAATACGAAACAGAAAAATCAGTATACATTGATTACGTGATATCCGTGAATTGCTAAAGGACTCGAATTGCGTAAATGTCCAACCTTTATTCAGCCATGTAGCGTCTTTCCAAAACTGTAGCCCTCTGTTTACCGACCGACGCAAGGAGCAGACCAGACTATACTCGACACGTTGTTTTCAACTTCAATCAAGTCGTCCGTTCGCCACGAGGCACGCTTGAAATTGATCGGCTACTGTAACCGTTACGAAAGACGCACTTGACCACTTGACTGATTGTATACGGCTATGCTTACAGAAATCAATAACAAGTACAAAATCCATCTTTGCATTGAACCTTTGAGTTAACAACTCGCGATGTAGTTCAGGAGTGGAAGTCCAAATGTGGCAGACAACTCACAAATGGAAATTCCACTTTAAATTTCTCATCGCACTGACGTACATCATCGTGACGTTATTCGATCTTTCAATCGCCATCGTGCAACAAAAACACTGAGGATCTCCGTCGTAGTTTTCGCACCCGGTCATCAACGCGAGCCGAGGATAAGTCCCTAGAAACTATGACTCGCAGGCATCCTGAGGAGGACGCATTATACAGTCAACTGCCCTTTTAGAGGCAACTGGGTGAGCTGTGCAAAGCTAGATAGTAAACAACTGTCCCAAAAACGATCAGTTTTGTCTTTACACACCCATCAGTGACTGCGGTACACGATTCTAAGTACAGTGGTGTGGGGTGTAATTGGGCATGAGAACATCTGGAAAATAACCTACATTAGTGCTGTTGATTTCTTTTGACCGTCAACTGCAGGATTTCTCTGACATTTTATGACTGTAGTAGAGAAGTGTGAACACGACCGGGCACCAGCATACCAGATGTCCAAGTAATACTCGACCTGACGTATAGATCGCGGTTGTTGTTTCAGACAATTGACTATGAAAAAAAGTACCAACGTTACAAAAGTTAAAATATAACAATAAAATATAACTGAAGGTTCACGAGTGAAGAGACACAGTAGGCACCTCGTAAAGCACTGTACAACGCATAACGACTGAAAAATTGGACATGAGAAATCTGTGTGCTAGTCTCGTGTCGCGTTTACTTGCAATAGAACAAAGACAGCGTCATTAAGGTTGGACTGAAGCAATACAGACACGGGCTGCTAGATTTGTAGCCGGTAGGTTAGAACAACACATAAATGTTACGGAGATGCTTCGGGAACTCAAATGGGAATCCCTGGAGGGAAGGCGACGTTCTTTTCGAAAACCTTTATAGAGGAAACTGACCAACGATTGTACTGCCGCTAACTACATATATGGACCACGAAAATAAGATTCGAGAAATTAGGGCTCTTATGGAGGCATATAGGCAATCACTTCCCTCGCTCTCTCTGCTAGTGGGACACGAAGGCAAATGGTGCAGAGTGACATCCCTCACGAACCGCATGGTGGCTTGCGAAGTACCTATGTAGATGCTTCCTACTACAAAATTTACAAACGCTGTAAACACACAAACGAACGTATCACACTTCCTCGGGAGGAAGAAAGGGTGTGGAGGGAAATGGATTAGCTACAGCCTAAAGTATTGTTTCCAGAATGGTTTTTTCCTCTACAGCGGAATCTGCTGTAATCTGAGACTTCCTGACGCATTAAGACTATGTACCTCTCACCAACCCGCCAAATAACTTTATGCTAAGTGAATTTTGTCTTAGGTGAACAGCAGTAAATCCCCTATTCTTTAAAGAATGGAACTCCCACCTACAAAACAGTTTCAAACGTTTGGTAACAAATGAGCTAATACGTTAAATATTTGACTTCAGGCATATAAGCGAGGTAGGTTCGAAACGGTGCTTAACACTTTCCCTGCCATCGTCGCACCAGCGCGCCCGGCCTATACTGGTGCACATGCCGTGGACGACGTACCTGCGAGGCGAGAGACTCAGCTGTTGCGAGGCACCACGGTTCAGTCGGGCACAATCGTTCTGTTTGGTTTATTGCACAGGCGCTCCAAGAACGTATTGTTTTCAATTTTTACGGGTGCGGTTCGCGTTTTTTCTTTACAGTTATTCTCTGTTGTGGGACTGAAAACGGAAAACTATCGTGACACGGCGGGCCCTTCAGAACCTAAGAAACGCAAAATACAGGACACAATAAACGTACAAAAACTAACGGATCCGGATTTATTACGAATATTAGAAGAAAGCGATTCGGAAACGGAATTGGCCAGTGAGGAGGACGGGTGGGAACCCAGTGAAGAGTCTGACGGAGACGAGTTTGCATTAGATGAGACTGTAGAAATGGCTGTGAATGCAAGCGACAGGGAAAGGGCAGAAGGAGTGGTAACAAGTGGTAACGTAGCTGATACAAGTGCTGCATGGGAAAGTGAGCCAGTTGGAATGGTAAACTGCCCGTTTATAAAAAATGAGGGACTGCTAATTCAACCAACGGGAAACACTCCCTTAGATTATTTTCGTCTTTTGCTGAGGGACGAATTTCTATTGAAAGTTGTAGGAAGAACAAATCGAGACGCAATTGAATTATTTCTTTCTGGGGGATCAAAGAACAGTCACGAATAAATTGTTGGAAAGATGTGACGGCTGGCGATTTGTTAGCGTTCTTGGGAGTTTTCCTGCACATGGGAAATGTAAAGATGAAGCTGGAGGACTATTGGAAAAAGGACCCTTTATTTCACGCGCAAGGAATTGTCGATAGTATTTCACGAAACTGTTCTCTCCTAATACTACGTGCACTGCATTTTTCTGAAAATCCAAAACAGGGCGAAGCAAAACCATCCGACAGGTTGTATGAAATACGTCCAGCTGTAATTTTTTTCAATGAAAAGATGTGCCAAGTGTACTACCCTGGAAGGGAACTGTCACTGGATGAATCAGTGATCCTTTGGCGTGGAAGATTACTTTTCCGGCAATATATCAAAAGTGAAAAGCACAAATATGGCATAAAGCTATATACTTTGACTGCTCCCACTGGAATGGTCCTAAAATTCGCGGTATACACTGGCATGCTGGAAGATTTAGGAGGAAGAGGCAATGCCCAAAAAATTGTTCTTCATTTACTAGATGAAAAGTTGATTGTTGGTCAAAACGTGTACATGGACAATTACTGTGATAGCTTCTCACTGGCTAAGTTGCTCCTGGATAAGAAGACTCACTGCACGGGAACTCTTTGGGCGAATAGGAAGGATAGACCGAAGGAAATACAGAAGGCAAAATTACGAAAAGGTGAAGCCGTTGACAGATTTGCGGAAGAAGTTATGATAGGTAAGTGGCGTGATAAGAGGGAGGTTTGCTACATTTCTAATGCGTTTACAAATGAAATGGTTGAGGTTGCAAACAGAAGAAAGGAGAAGAAATCTAAGCTGCTGGGCATTGTAAACTACAATAAATTTATGTCGGGAGTTGATCGACACGAGCCGGCCGCGGTGGTCTCGCGGTTCTAGGCGCTCAGTCCGGAACCGAGCGACTGCTACGGTCGCAGGTTCGAATCCTGCCTCGGGCATGGATGAGTGTGATGTCCTTAGGTTAGTTAGGTTTAAGTATTTCTAAGTTCTAGGGGACTGATGACCACAGATGTTAAGTCCCATAGTGCTCAGAGCCATTTGAACCATTTTAATTTGATCGACACGATCAGATGTTATCATATTACCTCTCGGAACGAAAAATCAAACGCTAGTACAAGAAACTTTTTATCCGCGTTATGGAAATGATGCTGACAAAAGCACATGTCCTACACAATAATTATTATGGCACAAAAATGCCCCTCCAAGAATTCAGAGTATTATAAGAGCACTATTGCCACAAAAGCAGGTAGAACGGCCAGTCAGAAATCCCCAACAAGTTGTGGTAAAACGAGAATCAACTGTAACATGAAACACACCGAGAAAAAAGTGCAGACCATGCGCTAGCCGAGGACAACGAACAGACACGATTTGCGAGTGCCCAGATTGCCCACATAAAGCAGGGTATTGTTTGAATTGTTGTGTTATCCACCACCTCTAAAGGCAGATAGCACTTTCCTTGTTCTTTCATTTTTAGACAGTTATGTGTATGTAATATTCTTGAACTTTGTATTTGTTTTATTTGTTTGAGTGTAGCCGGTAAAGTTCTTGGTTGTATCTTTTCTGAGATTTGACATACATTTTATTTCAGAAGTTTCTTCAAGACTTTGTGTTTGTTTTTGAATGCTGGTTCTACTATATTTTTGTTCAATAAATATGTCGTTTGTCAGTAGGAATTTCGTTTTATTTTTGAATGTAAAATAAAAATGTAGTACTCTAAACTGTAGCAATTTTCAGGAAAATTAGACGAGACGCACTAGTGCGTCCACGGCCACCAGCTACAGGATGTGACCTGATACGCCACTGACGCCTTAGTATGATCCCCAAAAAATTCACGAGAGTAAATTGTATCTCTTACTCATAATATAAATACATTTTATATTACTTTTAGCAATACATTTTGGCATTCTGTTAAAAAAATAACTGGTTACGTGGCAACGCTAGGCCAATTACAGTGGCAGCGAACGTGTTAAAGCGCGTTGGAAGTCGCTAAGTGCTCTCATAATGAAACAGTGGATGAATATAGTCTGCGTAATTTGCACACCATTTCTTTTTTTAAAAAAAGGTAGTTTGTTTATGACGTCATAGCGCCTGAACTATGTTTCATGCAATGATATAACTTTGCAGGTAACTTCAGTGGTGAATGTACGTATCGTTCCCCAAACTGTGTTGCAGATGGAGCCGGCAGTGACGAAGTACGGCATTAACCTTTCTAATAACGTGGGGCCTATAATGACCCCAGGCAGTAATTTTCTGTAAAATATACCTTTTTTCCTATTCCTAAAATTTATGAAAAATTCGGACTTTTCCTGAATTAAGTAATGTGTTCGTAATATATTAATACAACTTTTTGAAAATAATTAGTTTTGCAGAAAATCAAGAGAGAACCACTGAATACCGTTGGGGTTAAATGTGACCACATTTCTCTCTTGCGGTATTATTACCCAATAATGCTGCATTGAATCCGTAACTGTTGCTGTATTTCCTTTGTTTTGTTCCTGTAAATATTGTTGTAACGTGTGATTATTGCCAATACTTTATAAGCCGACAGTTATTTGTTCCATACAAGTGGAGACTACTATTGTGTGTGTTGCATTTAGTGGAAAATGTCTCGTCACCTTTCCGAAGACGAAGTGCTTGAAATATTACTGCAGGATAATCCTCTGTCTGGAGAATCAAATAGTGATATCAGAAATATAGTTTCTGATGTCTCATGCAGCGATGGAGAAATTGACGTCTTAGAAGAGAATATTCCTTAATCAGACGGAGGTTCAGAAGAAGATTTTGACAGCGCAGATGTTCAGCCTGAACAGGAAGTAACACATATTTCTATTATATGGAAGTACACATTGTATTTTTGTAAATGTGCGTTAGGGTCTAGCGCCAAAATATACCCTTTATATTTTTTATTTTTTTTATTTTGTCTAGGTCTAAAAACAAAGAAGAACTGTGGCACAAAAACGAGTTGAGAAGAGCTTGTGGAAGAGAAGAGAGATGGAACATAATACGAGTAAAGCCAGGTCCAACAAAATTCGCAGTGAAAAATCTAGACTCCATAGAATCAACTTTTCAGTTGTTTCGTAGGAGAAACATTGTTGATGTAATTCTAAAGTGGACTAACAAACAGGGTAGTGTTGTTTACGGTAGTAAACTGAAACCAGTAGAGCCATTGAATTGAAGTGCTTTATCGGTGTCTTGATACTAGCAGGTGCTTACAAGGCCCATAATGAAGCAGTTACACATCTGTGGAACAAAGAGGATGGTAGACCCATTTTTAGTGAAGCAATGGCTGGAAATCACTTTACGCAAATTTCAAGGTGCATCCAATTTGATGACGTAGATGCTCCTGACAAGCTGGTTCCCATTAGAGAAATATTTGAAATGTGGGTACACTCATTTCAAGAAGCATATGTTCCTCACAGCAATGGAACAATTGATGAACAACTTGTGGCATTTCGTGGTAGATCTCCATTCCGGCAATATGTTCCTTCAAACCAGGGAAATATGGGTTGAAATTATGGGCTGTATGTGGTAGTGCAACGTCTTACGTTCTCAATCTCCAAGTTTACACTGGTCGACAAGAAAATGAATCTCGTGAAGTTGGTCAAGGCAAGAGAGTTGCTTTAGATATGGTGAAAGGCTTAGAAAACAGTGGCAGAAATATAACAACCGACAATTTTTTTACTAGCCTTAGTTTGCCGAGAGAACTTCTGAAAATCAATCTCACACTCTTAGGAACAATTAGAAAAAATAAAGGAGAACTACCACAAGCTTTCACTCAGATCAAAGGTCGAGTCAAATATTCATCTATTTTTGGATACCAAGAGCATGCTTCAATTGTTTCATATTGTCCGAAAAAGGGAAAAGTTGCAACTTTGTTCAGTACAATGCATTCAAGGAAGGAAGTGGAAGATCGTGAAGAATGCAAGCCAGTAATGACTCTGAATTATAATAAAACAAAATAAGGAGTAGATGCCATGGACAATCTGGTTAGAACGTACACTACAAAGATGATGAGCAGAAGGTGGCCAATGGTATTATTTTACAACATGATTGATATCAGTGCACTGAATGCATTTATCATATGGCTACATCTTACACCAGACTGAGCAGGAAGGACCAACTACAAGAGAAGGGGATTTCTCAAAGAATTAGTTAGGAAAGCAGCTCTTCGGAAGAAAGCCAGACAATATTATTTCTCCAGTACTTCCATCAACAGTACAGACAAAAAAAAGAGGAAAGTGTCCGTTTTGTAAAAGGTTTGAGGATAGAAAATTCACCGATAAATGTTCGAAATGTGGATGTTCTGTGTATAAAAACCACTCTGCAATTTATTGCTGTAAGTGTAATGCGTCATAAATATCAATTCGGAATTAAATCAAAAATATTTGTAGTTTCATGAGAATCGTTTGTAAATTTAACGGAAATAAATTTTTTTAAAAAATATGCATTTTAATTCAATGTAATGTTACTGACATGTTTTAGATAGTGGAAAAAATAAGAAATGTGATTTATTCTACCATTAATAACACTATCCCTAACAAAAAATAAATTCCATTGGGGTCACTAAAGACCCCAATGGTACCCAGTGTAACAAAAAATACTCGGTATTAGAAGGATTAAAACGACATCCCTGATGCTGTACTCTGACTTCACGAACGGCGAAAATGTAGAAGGCGGTAAACTTCTTTCTTTCATCATTTTGTGGGTTGTGTGAGCGAGGCAAAGCTTTGCAGTTATGTTTATAATTTGTTGGAAGTCGGTAAGTGCTCTGTCTCAAATACAGGCTGAATAAAGCCCGGGTATTTGCGCGCCGTGAGTTATACTTCCTGAAGACAGTCTCACCGTTTCTAAAGGTAATGATTGTATTATTGCGCACACTTTTGACACACAGTCAGTAGCAGTACCTGCAACTGGTACTGAGCTCTGGAATATGGATTTAGTAATACGGATACACTGACTTCTGGGACGGTAGTATCTCGTTAGAGACCTATTAAATATTTACAGCCCTTCCCACACTGACGATGAGACGTGTCGCTGTGAGCACACAGCCATTTGCAGGCCTCCTTAAAATTTATCAAGCTGCGGGCCAGACTAATCCCCTGTAGCCACTGTGGAGACGGCAAACACATCCCTCATAGTTTCAGCGAGGCTCAGGCCGGCGGGCCGTTACAGGGCCTAATGGAGGCGGTGTTTGCGCTACACGGCACACACGGGCAGAGCCGTGGTTTTTTCGTGCGGCGACGCGTCATTCATCAAGCCGGCCCATCCCGAGGAGCCGCTGTCAGCGCTTAAGCCGTCCGCGCGCCGACGGACTCCTGCCAGAGGCGAGACGGACGGACGGCCTGCTTGCCGAGGCTGCAAACACGGCGTCCGCAAGACGAGGGCAGCGGCGCGGCGTCAGGACCACATCAAAGTGTCTGGCAAACGTAGCCCGCTCTGTCACTAGCAGCGGATACGTCTGAGCAGCGTCTAGTCCGACAGAAACGCACCCTTACTTGTTCTGTGGCTAGCCAGGAGCTATCTTTTGCAGTGTCACTCTGACTGTAGCGAAATGCAGGGATGCTTAAAGTGGATGGACGTTTCATGCAGGAAGGGTAACTCAGTCTAAACGTAAACAAACTTCCAGGAATAAATTACACACTTTTAGAGATTTCCAGTTCACTCAAGATTTATCACTCAAGATTTATTGCCAACAGTAAAATCAAATGTTGTTGTTGTTGTGGTCTTCCGTCCTGAGACTTGCTTGATGCAGCTCTCCATTCTACTCTAGCCTGTGCAAGCTTCTTCAGCTTCCAGTACCTACTGCAGCCTACATCCTTTTGAATCTGCTTAGTATATTCATCTCTTGGTCTCCCTCTACGATATTTACCCTCCACGCTGCCCTCCAAAACAAAATTGGTGATCCCTCGATGTCTCAGAACATGTCCTACCAACCGATCCCTTCTTCTAGTCAATTTGCGCCACAAGCTCCTCTTCTCCCCAATCCTATTCAATACCTCCTCAATACTTATGTTATCTACCCATCTAATCTTCAGCATTCTTCTGCAGCACCACATTTCGAAAGCTTCTATTCTCTTCTTGTCTAAACTATTTATCGTCCACGTTTCACTTCCATGCATGGCTACACTCCATACAAATACTTTCAGAAACGACTTCCTGACATTTAAATCAATACTCCATGTTAACAAATTTTTCTTCTTCAGAAACGCCTCCTTGCCATTGGTCAAAAATGGTTCAAATGGCTCCGAGCACTATGCGACTTAACTTCTGAGGTCATCAGTCGCCTAGAACTTAGAACTAATTAAACGTAACTGACCTAAGGACATCACACACATCCATGCTCGAGGCAGAATTCGAACCTGCGACCGTAGCGGTCGCTCGGCTCCAGACTACAGCGCCTAGAACCGCACGGTCACTCCGGCCGGCTGCCATTGCCAGTCTACATTTTATATCCTCTCTACTTCGACCATCGTCAGTTATTTTGCTCCCCAAATAGCAAAACTCCTTTTCTACTTTAAGTGTCTCATTTCCTAATCTAATTCCCTCAGCGTCGCCCGAGTTAATTCGACTACATTCCATTATCCTCGTTTTGCTTTTGTTGATGTTCATCTTATACCCTCCTTTCAAGACACTGTCCATTCCGTTCAGCTGCTCTTCCAAGTCCTTTGCTGTCTCTGACAGAATTACAATGTCATCGGCGAACCTCAAAATTTTTATTTCTTCTCTCTGGATTTTAATACCTACTCCAATTTTTTTTTTTTTTTTTGTTTCCTTTAACATCGGGAATAGGCTACAACCCTGTCTCACTCCCTTCCCAACCACTGCTTCGAATCAAATAGGCTACATGAAATGATTACATTTACAGATCTCTCCAGCCGTTCTCAGATACCAGGTACCTACCCTTGCTGAAACATCCGTATTAGTTTTGGGTGTAGCTTCCGCGGCCGGCAAAGCAGGCGCTGATTGTGGCATCCAGTCAATCTTACAGATGGCAGGTAATGTCCTGGGATACGTCATGCCACGCCTGCTCGACGTGTTCACGTAGTTCTGTAAGACTTGCTGGTTGACGAGTCGCACGAGTCACTTCTCGTACCATCATAACCCACATTTGCTCGATTGGAGGAAGTCTGGAGAGCGCGCTGGCCGGGGAAGTTACTCCACGTCTTTCAGAGCACATAGCGTTTCATGGGCAATGTATAGCCAAGCATTATTCTGCTAAACAACAAATCACCTTTCCGTTGCAACAACAGCAAAAGAACGCATCTAACAACATTCTGCATCTACCGAGCGGCCGGCCGGTGTGGCCGAGCGGTTATAGGCGCTTCAGTCTGAAACCGCGTGACTGCTACGGTCGCAGGTTCGAATCCTGCCTCGGGCATGGATGTTTTATGATGTCCTTAGGTTAGTTAGGTTTAAGTAGTTCTAAGTTCTAGGGGAATGCTGACATCAGATCTTAAGTCCCATAGTGCTCAGACCCATTTTTTTACCGAGCGCTGGTTAGCGTCCCCTCCAGGAACACCAAATTGGAACGAGAGTTGTAGCTCATCGCACCGTACTCCATAAGGCCCGTGGTGCGACCAGTTTGTCTTGGATGAGTACACGCTACGGGATGGCGTTCACCGGGTCTACATCGTACGCACAAACGCCCGTCACTTGCGTGCAAATAGAATCTCATTTCATCGCTGAAATCGCTTGCAGTTCCCAAGTGATTCTCTGACGGCCCCAGTCGAGCTATGCACGTCGAGGTTGTGGAAGAAGGGCTGGAGGTGAGTGTGCCTGTACTCCAATTATTGACAACCTGTTCATAACAGTTGCTGTTGACATGTCTGGACTTACAAAACCTCTTACCAGTGTAGCTGAACGACCTGCCACTGCTGTCCTTACAGTCTTACAATACGTCGATCCTGACGGGCGTCTGTGCTGTGTGGACATCTAGAACCTCAACTATGGGCGTGAGAATGTTTTTTTCACAACAGATATCAGCATCGTTGCACAACTGACGCAGCATATCCTACTTACGTGACAGTTCTCCGAAAGGACCATTCTTTCTCTTTGAAGGCCACAATCTGACCCCTTTCAAACTCGCTGTGTTGGCTGTAGGAAGCACGCGTGTGTATCCGTTGCACAGTTGCCTGCTTTCTTCACATGTTTGCCCACACTGAGCCTTCTGGCTGTGAGCACTCCCTATTAAAGGTTAGACACAAACAGCACTCTGGTGGCTATGCCACTACGCTACCGACTGGCAGACGACAGAGAAACCATTATCACTGCATCTATTCTCCCGCAGGTATCATATGCCCTCATCGTATCAAAATCGACGTCGTCTTTCATGTGTACTATTTTCCGACATTGTAAGTACAGTTCTCACCACAAACATTGCAGCACCATGGATTATAGCAAATGCATTTCATCGTGCCAATGACAAAATTCTATCAGAAATCAAAGTTTCTGTGGAATATGTACTTCAGCACCTGCATGGTATAGCTCTCATCTAAGAAGCTAAGAGCTCCTGTCTGAGTAACACGAAGAGCGACGCCACATCATGTGCGTGGAGAGAAATTAGGATGACAGTACACAGGATCCGATCTTAGGCCCACTAATATTCTTGCTTTATGTTAACGATTGACCACTTTCTTAATCAGAAGCCCTATGTGCGGATGATACTAGAATTTTTGTGAGGCCGAGCTGAGAAGAATCAACAGAGTAAATAGTTATTAACTGGTTTTGTTCAAATGTGCTAGTTTTAAAATTTGGAAAACACAGGTTATATAGTTTTGCTCTGGCAAAAGTATCCCACCTCCTATTAACTCAGTACAGTATCAAGAAATAATAAGGTAGAAAGATGTGCACACTAGCAAATATTTAAAATATTTACCATATTTTCATTCTCTTAGGCAGAGCTATTAACCTCGCCACTGAGCGTCCGTAAAATGCAGCTTACTAAGACAAAAACATGTCACTGGCCAAACGAAAGTAACTACAATTAGGCAAATGATTCACACTTGGATATCATGCAGCTATCTTTTTATGGAAATAGAAATAGTAACCATAGCCTCATAGTACCTATATTCACATGAGATGTATTAACCCCTCTGAGTTTGCGAATAAGAGAGATATATAAACGTATAGAGCTAGAAGAAAATGTTATGTCATTGTTTTCTACTGAATCTCTCTTTGGCACAAAAAATGGTTCAAATGGCTCTGAGCGCTATGGGACTTAACATCTGAGGTCATCAGTCCCCAAGGATTAGAACTACTTAAACCTAACCAACCTAACTACATCACACACATCCATGCCCGAGGTAGGATACGAACCTGCGAACGTAGCAGCAGCGCGGTTCCGGACTGAAGTGCCTGGTACCGCTCGGCCACAACGGCCGGCTCTTTGGCACAGCAAGTGGCTTGCATATATTCTTCATCATAAATATCCAGTCTTACCAAAATAGTGGAGCACCTAGAAGACATGCTCAGATACCAGTGTAACTTCGTACGAGTACATACCATCAATGGATATGTAAATGATTTAGAATTCCAACTCTCTGTGGCAGTGACAGGCAGAACAGCCGCCAGGGAGCATTACGGTTGTTCGTGTTTAATATTGTTACCAGGAAGGTAGCATATATCAGACATGAACAGTTTAAAATGCTGAGTGATCACTGTGAAGGTCAATGAGCTGCCATGTAAACGGGTGAGACATTGTTATCGCACCTCACAAAGTTTGAAAGGACATTATTGTGGGTCTCCATTTGTCCAGCAAGCACAATGGCACGATTTGTGAAGCATTCAGATGTGACAATGACTGATGCTGGACTGCATGAGTACGAGAGTGCAGGCCTGCCTGTCGTCAAGGTTCTGGTCGATCACGTCCGATCATGGCGAGGGAGGATCGCCATACTGTGCGCCAAGCACAGCTTATCCTCTTTACACGTGTGAAAGCTGACTGAGGACAGGTAATGCACTCTCTAACACATTGTGTGTCGTCTGTGCAACTGGTAGGAGACTAGCAGCAACTGGACTAGGGAATTACTGCCTCCTGCAGAGGCTGTTTATAGCTCAGCAAAATCGATTGCTTTTGGAGTGCTGCCTTGACTGTGAAGCATGTATTGGTGACGAATGACGTCCTGTATTTTACAGCAATGAATCACAGTTCTACATTGAACCAGATAACCACTGTGGCGAGTGCAGCAGCGACCTCTGGAGATGTCTCAATCTTCCAGTGTTTCGAAAAGCCATAGCGGTGTCACTCCTGACGTCATGATCTCGGAAACTATTGATTATGACTTAGGTAACGGCTGGTAGTGACTGATGGAGCTTTGACGGGATGGCGGTACGTCGCGGACATCCGGCGTCCCACATAGAAAATAATCATGGTGCCGTTTTCAACAACACAATGCTTCTCGACGCATTTTACATATCTCTATGAACAGTTTCGTGATTTTGAGGTACTTCAGTGGCCAGCAAGCATCCAGACCATCCGCGACAGAACAAATGTGAGACCAGCTCGAACATCGTCTTCGCCCCGTGCCAGTATATACGACATACACTGACGAGCCAAATCTTATGTCCACCTTCTTGAAAGCTTGTTTGTCCCTCTTTGGAACGAACTACATCACAGATTCTGCGTGTCAGTGATCCGACAGTTTGTTGGTAGGTTTGTGGAGGTATGTGGCAATAGATGTCTATGCACAGGTCATGTAATTCGCATAACAGTCCGCTGATTTGTGTGCACAGTGATGGTGCCCGATAGCGACCCAGATGGGTCCCATAAGATTTACATCAGGTGAATTTGGTCGATGAGACATCAATTTTAGGGCGATATTGCGCTCCCCAAACCAAATGAAATGGTTCAAATGGCTCTGACCACTATGGGACTTAACTTCTGAGGTCATCAGTCCCCTAGATCTTAGAACTAAATAAACCTAACTAACCTAAGGACATCACACACATCCATGCCTGAGGCAGGATTCGAATCTGCGACCGTAGCGGTCGCACGGTTCCAGACTGTAGCGCCTAGAACCGCTCGGCCACTGCGGCCGGCTCTCCCCAAACCACTGTAGCACCATTCCTGCTCAAGACATGGACAATTACTGGGTTTGTCCCAAACGTTCCCAGGGTGAATTTTTTAAAATCGTTTATTCAGTATCAGTCTACAGTCTTTTCAGAACATCTCAAAGTATTCTCCCCCATATTCGATGCACCATTGCCAACAAAATCATCTTCAGTTTGATCGTCGAAGTGGTTTTTACCGCCTCCAACGCCCCATGCCGAGTGCCTTTCAGGATTATTTTGATCCTTGTGAACAAAACGAAGTCAGCTGGTGGCATATCGGGGCTGTACAGCGACTGGGGCAGTCTTGCCACACCTATTTTAGCCAGAAACTCAGACAAAGAGCGAGGTATGGCTTCACATGTTGTTATGGTGTGGGATCCCACTGTCGAGAATTTTTTTTGGGTGTGTCGAACTATGTTGCACAACAGTTTGAGCATTTCACAGTAAAACATTGTGTTGACTCTTTGTCCTTGTGGCACAAATTCACTGTGAATCGCAGTTATTCTGACAAAAAACACATTGAGCATACCCTTGACTCGCAATTTGCTTTTCCTTTTTTTCCTTTGCGAAGAAACTCCTTGGTTTATCATTCACTCTTGTGACGCTTTGTTTCGGAATCGTACTAAAAAATCCATTTCTCGTCCCCTGTGATCACTCCCTCCAACAAATTTTGGGTCCGTTTTGCAGCGTCATGCAATTCCTGGCACTTCAACAAACGCTACTCCTTCATCTCACTCATCAGGACTTATGGCACCAATTTTTGGTGAACGATTGTTTTGGGTATTCCATACTCCTGTGCAATCATCCGAACACTTAATCGTCGGCCCTTGTCCGCAACTTGACGTACTTTTTGCACCGAGTCGCCGTCTTTGACAGACTCTCGACCTCCCCAGAACCTCTAGTGCCACATGAAAGCCTAGCTTTGTTTCATCTCCCCATCAGTGAAGGCTTTCCGAAGCACTTCGAGAGTCTTTCTTCCCGTTTTTTCCCAGTTTTACACAGAACTTGATTACATAACACGGCTCCAAAAACTGACCCATTTTTTTGCCCAATAAGGGTGCAGTACATATTTTTGGATGGAGTGTGGTACTGCCTCAACAACTGCCCACAGGCAGCCGATACAGGTCTCTTTTCGAAGCTTAGATTCCCCCCCCCCCCACTTCTCCGCATGATGCTCCACTCGACAGTGTTGCCAACTACCAAAAACATTCCTAGAACTTTTGGGACAGACCCTGGATACTACTGAAAGATGACGTGAAGCATGAAGGGATGAAGGTTTGCAGCGGTCAGTTTGCCTTCGATTACTACCACAGGTCCCATGCAAGTGCAGGAGAATGTCTCCCATAGTATAATACTGCTCCCACCAACCTACATCAGTGGCGCACTGAACGTTTCGAGCCGCCGTTCATCTCGATGGTGGCATTTGTGGAGATAACCATCTGCCTAGTGTAGCAAAAATTTGTTTTACCTGAACAGACGTTTCCATTGAAAGTCGAATCCCGATACCCACTGCAGTCGTAATTGACGATGTCGTTGGATCAACATGTGAATATGTAGGGGTGGTCTGCTGCGGAGCTCCATGTTCAACAGTGTACGATGAATGGTATGCTCTGAAACACTTGTCATGCAACAACATTGTGTTCATCTGGCCGAGATGTCACAGATCACCATTTATCCTACTTTATAGAGCAAACAAGCCTTCGAATTTTTTCAAGATACTCGTTCACGAACTCTGTGTAATAATAATCTTCCCTTTTTGAGAGTCACTTATCTCAATGAATTTGCTCATTTTCAGCCATATATTCTCCAGGCTAATCACCCGTCCGTGTCTACACCATTTATCTACTTTTGCTACATTGCCACATGCCCGCCAGGCGACATCCAGCGTCATGGTGGGCAGTGGTCATAATATTTTGGCTTAACAGTCTGGAGAACCAGTTAGAAGAGTTGCGAGCCATCCTATCTCAGGAGAGGACAAAACAGCTTGCTAACATGCTTCTCAACCGAATCATTGCGTGCATCCAGGCCACGTGGTGTGCAACGTTGCGCTCATAAATGGGCTCACACTTGCAGATTCTTTGTAAATTTTACTATAGTTTTTAATCATAGAAATACATCACATATGCTGTCATTTTGTTCCTTCATCCACTTTTGAGACCTTCACATTTTGTTCTAGCTATGCGTCTATTGTGTAAAAATAAATATTTGTTGTCTTCTATGCAGTACTAAGCCATTCGTACGATAATGACGGTACTTTTGTGAGCTGTTCTGCTCACGTCTGTGAAGGTCTCTGTAGGGGTTGGTACAACTTCCTCCTCATTGGATTTGGTGAAGTCGAAGATGGGGTGACAATGAAGCATAATGTATGAACTTTCGGAGCAATTTCAATAAAATTTTCTGTATACGTGACTCACTATTTGTATTAAGATGTTGTGAGGTTAATATGTCCCAGCCACCCTTAGGGGTTGGGACAGATTTGAGAGGATGTGACATGTAGAAATGTTCGATAGCGATCGACATTAGTATCAAATCCAGAGCTGTGGATGTTGCTAGATTTATTGGTAACGGTCACGATGAAGTTTCATCCCTAAAGTTGAGAGTACTCGATCAGGTGGGGAATTGTGTGTGAGTGGTGGTGAGGAGGGGGGGGGGGGAATGCAATGACATATCATCATATTTCTGTAACACTTAAGGAATTTCTGACAGAAAAATTGTTTGTTACAGTAAGTCGCTCTTGTTCTCCATGTGGCTGAGGATCTGAGGTAATGAGGCGTGGTATAAAATAGTAGCTCAGAAACCAATGGGGCAGTTCGAACCAAATTTAGTGCATACACGACTCATTATTTGTATGAAAATACTATGGGAACAAGATAACATTACTACTTCTAGGAGTGGGGTTAATGATGAGAAGGGATGACATGCAAAAATATCTGGAAAGATCCATTGGTAATTTTTCCCGTAATTTGTTGATTTGGAATGCTTTCAAAGGTTGATGCACAATCTGTTGTTGTTCAGTGGATAAATTACCTTGTTTCTTTGGGACCAAACATCACGTCACGCAGCTCAGTACTATAGTTACATTTAAAATCTTCTCTAAAACCGCATTGTGTAAAGCAGCTGAGAATCAGAGAGCTACCACCGGCTGTCCTTTACTTCCAAAAGGCATTCAGTTACTGGAAGAATTACAAGTTCCCTCAGAATTCAGGAGAAAATGCAGGCTGAAATTCGCTAGGGATACGGATGAAATATGTCAACAAATATGTGTGAAATACGCTATATGTACGTATATACGATAGCGACAAAATTCAAGGGGTTGTAGAGGAACAAGTTGATAATAAGAACATACACTCCTGGAAATGGAAAAAAGAACACATTGACACCGGTATGTCAGACCCACCATACTTGCTCCGGACACTGCGAGAGGGTTGTACAAGCAATGATCACACGCACGGCACAGCGGACACACCAGGAACCGCGGTGTTGGCCGTCGAATGGCGCTAGCTGCGCAGCATTTGTGCACCGCCGCCGTCAGTGTCAGCCAGTTTGCCGTGGCATACGGAGCTCCATCGCAGTCTTTAACACTGGTAGCATGCCGCGACAGCGTGGACGTGAACCGTATGTGCAGTTGACGGACTTTGAGCGAGGGTGTATTGTGGGCATGCGGGAGGCCGGGTGGACGTACCGCCGAATTGCTCAGCACGTGGGGCGTGAGGTCTCCACAGTACATCGATGTTGTCGCCAGTGGTCGGCGGAAAGTGCACGTGCCCGTCGACCTGGGACCGGACCGCAGCGACGCGCGGATGCACGCCAAGACCATAGGATCCTACGCAGTGCCGTAGGGGACTGCACCGCCACTTCCCAGCAAATTAGGGACACTGTTACTCCTGGGGTATCGGCGACGACCATTCGCAACCGTCTCCATGAAGCTGGGCTACGGTCCCGCACACCGTTAGGCCGTCTTCCGCTCACGCCCCAACATCGTGCAGCCCGCCTCCAGTGGTGTCGCGACAGGCGTAAATGGAGGGACGAATGGAGACGTGTCGTCTTCAGCGATGAGAGTCGCTTCTGCCTTGGTGCCAATGATGGTCGTATGCGTGTTTGGCGCCGTGCAGGTGAGCGCCACAATCAGGACTGCATACGACCGAGGCACACAGGGCCAACACCCGGCATCATGGTGTGGGGAGCGATCTCCTACACTGGCCGTACACCACTGGTGATCGTCGAGGGGACACTGAATAGTGCACGGTACATCCAAACCGTCATCGAACCCATCGTTCTACCATTCCTAGACCGGCAAGGGAACTTGCTGTTCCAACAGGACAATGCACGTCCGCATGTATCCCGTGCCACCCAACGTGCTCTAGAAGGTGTAAGTCAACTACCCTGGCCAGCAAGATCTCCGGATCTGTCCCCCATTGAGCATGTTTGGGACTGGATGAAGCGTCGTCTCACGCGGTCTGCACGTCCAGCACTAACGCTGGTCCAACTGAGGCGCCAGGTGGAAATGGCATGGCAAGCCATTCCACAGGACTACATCCAGCATCTCTACGATCGTCTCCATGGGAGAATAGCAGCCTGTATTGCTGCGAAAGGTGGATATACACTGTACCAGTGCCGACATTGTGCATGCTCTGTTGCCTGTGTCTATGTGCCTGTGGTTCTGTCAGTGTGATCATGTGATGTATCTGACCCCAGGAATGTGTCAATAAAGTTTCCCCTTCCTGGGACAATGAATTCGCGGTGTTCTTATTTCAATTTCCAGGAGTGTATGTCCAGAAACGACATGCACCGCAACAGAGCGTCGAAATTATAGACACCGGCGCCTGCTTCTAGGCAACCCCTACGTTAGTCAACGTGACTTTGTACACTGATGTATCATTTGCGGAATGTGTCGCAATGTTGTTTGTTGTTCAGTGATTGCGACTGATTGTCACAATCGGCAGTGGGAAGATGGAGCTAACTGCTGCACGGACAGACCTTGCCTCCTGTGAAACCTACGATGCTCTCTTGCCTCTGTAGTTGACGGTTTCAGAAAGAAATTTCTCCAAAATCTCCATTTTTTTCGGCATACAGGACAAATATGAACTACAGATGGAAACCAATGTCTGAAACCGTCATCCACAGAGCCTTCAGAGTATCACATTCATAGGAGCCAAGGTGTGTCTATGCAGCGGCTAGCTCCATGTTCTCCGCTGCCGACAGTCTCAGTCAGTCGCGATCACTGAATAACAGACAATATTACAAGATTTTCCGCCTTGGGTTCTGTAACACACCAACAAACCCGAAAACCCAGATATGAGTGTCATGATAATTTAAAGTAGGTAACAATGTTATCCTGACATGTACCACAACTTTAACAATAATATAACACCCTAAAAGTTCTGATGCACACCAATTTCAATAATTACTGAGTATGTCATGATATAAAGGTAGAAAGAAAGAAATGTTATTTTTAATTGGCTATCAAACATCTTAGTAATAACTGCAAATCAGTACGACGAAAGTTAAGTCCAAAGTAATATGTCGGTCAGAGAGAACATTTATTGTGAAAGAGAGTTGTAAACGCGGCGAAAAGGAAATTCAATGCGTCTACAATGCTCGATCATGGAAATGTTTGGCTCTTGCTAGCTTGCTTGCTATCAAGTATTGAGAGAGCACCGTTTCTTATAGTACTACAAACGGAATGCTACGAGATTCTTTCTATTCATAAAAGTACTATTGCGTGATAGAGATGCGCGGACTTTGTTCTCAGTTATTCTGACTTGAGAACTTGAACTGAAGTGATATTCTGATAGTGTACGACGAGTTAATGAAATTTAATTATTGGAGATATTATTGTTGGACTCAAGTGAACAGTTACAATGAAGAATGGACATAGTATCGAAGAATGCAATACCTGATTAGCCGTGAGTAGGAAACATTAGTACGACGACACGAAGATAATAAAAATACGTCGATTGTAAAAGTTGTAATTGTCACGATCACCGGACTGAAAAGAATCGTAATTGATATGATCCATCGGTGAGCGTGTAGTGTGATAATTATAAACAGACTGCTAAGAAGGAACAATAAAAATTGTTCGTCAGTAATGGAAATCTCACGTGTTGGCTCCATCATTAATTGAACTGTGTGATAGTTGGTGATCAAAATTAATTAACTGTGAACATTTTAATTGAATGAGTTACTTGATGAACGTTAAGCACTGAAAGGAGTGTTGTGCCGAAATAATATTACGACGCACGGAAGCAAGATAGCATTATAGATATTCTCTGGATTTGCGTCGCGCCGTAGTGAACAATTCTGCCTAGCTACGTAACAACTACTGATACTGAACCGCAAATGAATATTTCCTCGCTTCAGTGGTGTGAAACGACGCTGGTGATGAATGATTCACTCAATACTGCAATAACTAGCTAACCGGGCATAGCAAATCATCATAAAGCAGACACGGACAATTAAAATCAGCAGTTCGCATCGCTGAGAAGACTGTGTGGACTCAAAAACGGACTTTCATACATTACGCGAGGAGCAATTTTCTTTGTAGATTTTCAGGTGCTGTTCCACGATTCCGACGGGGACAACCATCATTGCGCTTCGCGTCTCCATTCCACCGACCGAGCTGTAGCAGTAGCGGCTCAACATCAACAGCGACAACAAAAACAGGAGATGGGACGTCACAGTTCGTCAGTGTACAAAGTCACGTATGCTGCCGAATGAGTGGCCCAGCGGCAGAAGACGTCGCCTGTTACTTCGAAGTCCTGTGACATCGTTGTATAGTTTCAGGACATAGTTTCCCACTCTCAATTTGTTCCCCATGAACCCTCTACGACCCCTGGAACTTCGTCGTTGTCGATCAATAACAACGAGTTTATGTATGTGAAATATACATGACAAACATGTAAGTGGGCAAGCCTCAGGCAAAAGGCAAGTGTATGGATTAAATCAAGGTCAGATACAAGTAGCATGTTCACGAGTGGAACATCCGAAAAATTTATTTGTTCCTGCAGAAGGCGCAGAGAACAATATATTGTATATTCCACTCACCTAAGTGAACTTGTTCAAAATGAATTTAATGGACAAGGAATTATAGTCACTCATTTGTTTTGTACAAGTAAAGGTGTCAGTATTCTACATGTGCAGAAACCTAGAAAGAAAATGAGGCGTTGCAACGTTTGCCAGGCACTTGCTGCTATTCCGGAAAGGAGCAGACGTTATCAGTGTCAGATGGCTAGCTTGATCAAGAGCTGTTTTGATCACCAATCGCTCGTCATAAACAAAAAGGAGATAAAATAGGCCACTCAAGTAATGCGTAGGTAGTATTTCACACGTTCATTTTCTTTATCTTATTACAAATTTTCCACTGACAATGCATATGGTTATGATCTAGATCACTAAAACAATCCAACCGCATGGTGAAATTCAAGGAAGAATGACGTAAAGTTCCACATTTCAGAGGATTAACTACAGTAGCTCATAATTAGTGAATAAAATCACATCAATAAAAGTTAGTGCTTTAAATAAATTATTCAATGGCGATTTTGAGTAGAATCAGCGAACGTTACGTCTACCCCATCTGTGTCTACATTCAGCAAGTAATTTTACGGTTCGTGGCGGAAGTTACTTTTGGAACCAATATTTGATTCCCATAGTCCCTATTGCGTTCACGAATGGTACGTGGGAATAACAACTGTCAGCGAAATATCGTATTAACTTTAATTTGTAGCATTTTCTCGTTGTAGCCATTTCGTGAGAAGTATGGGGGAGGTAGTAATATGTTGCCGAATTCTTCCCGGAACGTACTCTCTCAGAAATTCAGCGCTAATCCTCTTGTGACGTACAGCGCCTCTCTTTTAGCGTCTGCCTCTAGAGTTTGTCGAGCATCTCCCGATCGCTCTCACACCGCCCATGACGATCCCATGACAAAATGCTCGCTCTTCGTTACATGTTGTGAATCTCCTCTATTATTGCAATCTGGTGAGGGTACCGGGCTGATGAATAATACTCAAGTATCGGTCAAAATAGTGTTTTGTTAGCCACTTCTTCCCTCGATGAATTACATTTCTTAAACTTCTTCCTACTGATTTCAGCCCGGAATTTGCTTTTCATGCTATTTGTTTTATGCAGTTATTCCACTTTAAATCGTTCCTACTTCTCTTACGATTTTATGGCGGAGGCGAGGGCTTATCGAGCGTTAGGTTGTCCATCTAGGCGTGGGGCCAACACGAGTGTATGTAGACAAACGTATCTTTCGGCGACCACGTAGTCCGAACCCAAGTATAAATAGAAACTTCTTTTTCTGAGGGCCAACGTCATATTAAGATCTTTAATGAGTGTGATCACTTTTCTGACGTGACTGAGAGCCCTATCCCTCCACAGTACTTTGGCAGTTTCAGAGTTTAGAGCATAATTTGGGAGAAACATGCATGTTAAGTTTATGTACTCGCTTAAAATGCTTGCAATCGACCCAAGATATGTACACCGCAGGCCGCAACATGGCTTACGGTGGAGTGTACTATGTACGACTTTTAGCAATTTCCTTTCCATTTCTACTCGCAAACAGAGTGAGGAAAAACGCTGTCTATATGCCCTCGTACGAGCCACTATTTCTCTTGTTTTCGCGGTCCTTAAACAGAATGAACGTTGTGGCAGTAGAAATGGTGTGCAGTCAGCTGCAAATGCTGGTTTCATAATCTTTTTCAGTAGTGTTTCGCGGAAACAACGTTGTGTTCCCTACAGAAATTCCTGTTTGAGCTCACGAAGCATCTCCGTAACAGCGGCGAGTCAATGGAACCCACCGGTAACAATTCTAGCAGCACGCCTCTGAAATGCTTCGATGTCTCCCCATGATCCTCTCTGTTGTATATCCCAAACACTCGAACACTACTCAAGGATGAATGGCACTAGTGTTCTATACGCGGTCTGCATTATAGATCTACATTTTTATAAAACTCTCCTAATAAACCGAAATCGACAATTCACCTTCCCTACTACAGTCTTTACGTGGTCATTCCGTTTCATATCGTTTCGCAATGTTACGCATGAATATTTAATAGACATTACTGTGTCGAGCAGCACATTATTAACACTGCAGTCTACAATTACAGGAGTGCTTTTCCTACTCATCTGCATTAACATACATTTTTGTACATTTAGAGAAAGGTGCCATTCATCACAGCAAACAGAATTTCGGTCATCCAGTCATCTTGTATCATTTCACAGTCACCCAGCGACTATACTTTCCCTTACAGTGTAGCGTCAGCAGCAAAGAGCCCGAGTCCCAGATGCAGGGAACAAGAGCGGTCTTATCATATTTCCCTGGGACATTCCTGACGATACCCGTAATCTCTGATGAACGCTCGCCATCAAGGACAACTTACTGTTATTTATTGATTATGAAATCTTCCAGTCACTCTCGTACCTGAGAGCTTATTCCACATGCTCGGATATTCGTTAAGACTTTGCGGTGGACACACCGTGTCAAACGTTTTCCGGAAGCGGATTTCGGTCAATCAAAATGGTTCAAATGGCTCTGAGCACTATGGGACTTAACATCTAAGGTCATCAGTCCCCTAGAACTTAGAACTACTTAAACCTAACTAACCTAAGGACATCACATACATCCATGCCCGAGGCAGGATTCGAACCTGCGACCTGTTCCGGACTGAAGCGCCTATAACCGCTCGGTCACCGTGTGAGAAATAATGCATCAGAAATTTTTGTGAGAAAACTTCAAAGAACTTAGAAGAAGTCAAAATTTATTTTCTACATCTTTATCTTTCATGTCATGTCTTTATTTCTCAACATAGTTACACAGACAACGAACACATTTCTGCCACCAAGAGACCAGTTTGTCGATACCGCCATTGTAGAGTGTTTGACTTTGTAGGTGGAGCCACAACCTCACCTCTGCTTGCACCGATTCGGCACAATCAATGTGAAGTCCTCGAAGGTGTTCTTTAATTTTGGGAAACAGGTGAAAGGTGAATGGTGAAAGTGGGGACGGTTGGAGGATTTTATTTATTTATCACGTACCATAAATATGCACCTTGGCCACTTCCAATGCATTTTATGTCCCGTGATGAAGTTCATCATCCGTACAGGACGCTGGATATAGTCAACATTGAGGCATATGATGAACAGCCAGGTCCTCTTCAGAGACATACTGAATATTATCTTGATCAGTGTAGCTCCATCTTGCCATATTGACATTTGATTTGCCAACTCCAGATCTCAGTCTATTCAGGAACTTCCAAGTCGTACATTTGTGACATAGCCAGGACACTCTTTTCCAGGCAGGGTGCATGTTGCAACTTTCAATAGTCGCAGCCTAGCTTTTCCAGCATTGGTGTCAATGTTCTTAGGAAACCCCTCTTTGACTTCAGTGGTTGCCGGTGCATTTCGTGCCCACACTTAGGATGAGTTCTCTACTCCTCCACTCTCTTTCTTTTCTCAGTCACAGCTATTGCTCTTCGAACAGGAGGTGGTACTAACACTGCGAGATGGTATAACCATTCAACTGGAATGAATTTCAAGCAACTTGTTTTGATTCTCCAGGTGTCACTGCAAACTCTGTTCTTTAGCACCACCCAGGGGACAGATGTAGCTTGGGTATGCTACGGACATGAACAGTCACTATGAGGCATCCAAACAATCCCTGATCTTGATCGTTAATTTAATAGCTAATTGTACATCGGCTGTCACTGATATAAGACACACCAACACGCCTGACTATAAAAAACGGCCCTCCTCAGAGTCCACGGACGAGGTCCCTTGGACCTATCACTAAAATGTGCCAAATTAACATAGAAGGAATAAGTCGGGTAAATGTCAAGTATTAAGTAAGATTGTATGTGATGACAACATCGATCTGGTTGCAGCTCAGAAAACTCACTCTGAAGATGAAGATCAACTTAAATGGAGAGGCAAGATCCCAGGTTACAATCTAGTTGGTGCAACCTATCATAATCTCTAGAGGGCGGCCACATGTGTTCGATCTGCATTGGAGATGCTCACCTGTGCTTAGCAACAGTGCAGGATGGTAATGTGTACAAACCACCAAGTATAGTTCAAATGGCTCTGAGCACTATGGGACTCAACTTCTGAGGTCATTAGTCCCCTAGAACTTAGAACTAGTTAAACCTAACTAACCTAAGGACATCACACACATCCGTGCCCGAGGCAGGATTCGAACCTGCGACCGTAGTGGTGCCACGGTTCCAGACTGCAGCGCCTAGAACCGCACGGCCACTTCGGCCGGCAAACCACCAAGTACTACCTGGCCTCAAGAAGCCCTACCCTACCTACCACACCGAGCCATATATGTGGGAGATTTTAATAGCCACCACCCCCTGTGCAAATACAGAGCAGTTGATGGGAGTGGCGAAGCTCTTGTTAACTGGGCATACAATAACAACCTGTTCTTAGTTTTCGACCCAACGGGCCGAGTAACATACAGCTCAGCAGACTGGACAAGGGAACACAACCACGATCTCTGCTTTGTAATGACTGACAAAAACCAAACAGCAGTAAGTTCTACATGAAGTGTATTAACGAACTTCTCTGATAGCCAAGACCGTCCATTCCTGATTGACAGTGGAATTAATATACTACTAATAAAAACCATACAATGCCCAATGCGGAATTTCAGAAAAGCACTGGAATATCTACAATAAAAAACTGAATAAATGCGTGGGATGAATTCACCCAACAGCCAGTAACTGCAACAGATTCATAGGCGCCGTTAAATGTGCAGCAAAAGCCACTATCCCAAGGGGGTTCCGCAAAAAACATGTACCAGGCTGGGACAAAAAGTGCAAAATTAAGTATCAAGGATTCGCTGAGAGTGGAGACCCGGCGATTGCAGACGGCATGCTGCACAGCCTAGATGATGCTCGGCGAGGCAAATATGAGCAAAACGTAGAATTGCTTGATTTCAAAACATCTGGTAGAAAGGCCTGATCTCTCCTCTGAAAATTAGGTAGAGCTGAAAAACTAAATCATGACAGATATTTCTGCAAATATGATTGAATCTCACACAGGGCTACATGCAGAGCTCCAAGGACCAAAAACCATACAAGAACAATACGGCGTGAACTTTGTGCCTTTCAGAGTGCCTTAAGACAAACAGCACATCTTTGGTACGCTTTCAAATTTACCACTACTGACATCAGAGACACGCTGGAGAACGTCAAGGTAGGAAAGACACCTGGACCGGGTAGAATACGCCCATAATTCCTTATTCACAGTGGGAAATATCCCGAAATATTATTTGTAGAGTTTTAAGCAAATATAATGACAACAGGGAACGTACCACAGAAAATGAAGAACCCAAAGATCACAGCACTGCTTAACCTGGAAAAAACCAAGTGACCAGACAAAGAGCTATAGACCAATCACAATGCTCAGTGTCATATATAAGCTGCTCAAGGGAGTCCTATATAAAGACTCGGCCCAACAGTACTGGGATCAATTCCAGACGAACAAGCAGGTTTCCGTCCTAATAGAAGCTGCACTGACCAAGTGGTCTTGGCTGAACAACACGGATCATCTGAGGTCACTGAAGACTTCTTGTGCTTGATCAAAAGCCACTGAGTGGCTACTTTCGCAAATGGAGTCTGCAGAAAAACTCCAAAATGACCAAAGTATCATTTTTCCATCTTCGCGGCCACTCAGCAAGAAGAGAGCTCAGTGTCATCTATGAAGGGAAACGCCTTAACGACCCCACTACCCCAAAATATCAAGGAGTTACACTGGACAGGCAACTTTCTTACATGGAACACCTGACAAAGACTGCAGGCGAAGCGAGGACAAGAAGTAACATCATCTATAAATTGTGAAGCATTACTCGGGGCTCCATAGCAAATAAACTCCGCACATCAGCAGTTGGACTTGTTTAGTCTGTGGCAGAAAAATGCACCGCTCACGTATGGATTAATAGCCTATACACAAATAGAACTGATGTGGCATTAAACAACGCCATGCGCGTCATCAACGAACAATAAAATCTACATCTGGCTGCCAACCCTGGGCCGTATACCACCACCAGAGATAAGGAGAAAAAATGCTCTGCTCATAGAATACAACAAGGTAATTAATAACCTTCAGCGGTCCATACATAATGATAAAGTTGACCTGGAGCGCAGAAGACTTAAATCGAGAAGACTACCCCTCTCACAGCTAAAGAGCTGAAGACTTATAACCGACATCCACAGTCTCTGGAAGCAACACTGGCAAGACCACTACCCACCAAAATACCGAAGATTCGTCGTAAATAGGAAGCCGCCCGGCTTCAACCAGTCACGCAAAGTGTGGATAACTTTAAACGGCATACGCACTATGAACGGAAGAAGTGCTGACGCCCTCTACAAATGGGTAAAGATACCAGCTCCAAATTGCGACTGCAGTGCAGAGAAACTAACAATCCAGGACATAATAGAGGAATGCGCAGTTCGAGCTTGCGAGGTAACCGTCACCGAGTTCCTAGCTGCGGCAGAGGAGGCTATCGATTATATTTAATGCCTGGATGTCAATTGGTTTTTTATATAAAGTGTTTAAGAATAGCGATGTATCGCAAACGATAAATAAACGAGAGTTCTGTCCACCTGTGTGACATATGTTGAGTTATACCAAACAGGACATGGATACTCTCCCACGAAATAGTATAGTGTAATTTCATGAGTTCATAGAGTTTCAGGGTGACGACCCACTGTGATCTGGCCAGTTTCAGCAGACGATTATCCGATCGGTAACTTTTGACTTGAAATTCACGCAGTTCTTCTTGAAAATAAGAGATCTATCGAGTGCCATTCCTACATATTTTGGGGTCTCACAGTGTTCCAATTCGACACCTGAACATACCATCTTTAACTTGGGACTAGCTTTCTTGTTTCTAAAATGGGAAGCACACGCTATTGTCTTCGTGGAACTTGGTTTGAGTTGAATTGCGTTGTAGTATCTGGAAAGTTGTTATTCGTGGGGGCATTCTATGCTGGTTCAAAATCTGTGCTCTGTTTACCTAGAACAAGGTACTCCTGCTTTGGGTCCTAAGGGTTGGTCATTCGAGTATAGCTGTAGAGCCAGCTCACTTCCCTGCAGCTTACCGTTTTTCTGTGTCTTCATCGCCCACGCTGTTCTTGGATGTCGACGAAGAACTTGCGATTCTGCATAAGAGTGGCGATAAGTCTAGTTAGACTAAAATCCTTGGTCAGATTGTAGACCTAGCCTGGTAGTAGCTGGATACTGAATCTCATAAGCTGCTGCTAAGTCGATAAATACCACTCCCGGCGCCTTATGAGCTTCAAACCCACCTTCTGTAAACTGTGCGGCATTTAGCACCTGTCCAGTGCAGCTTTTACCCGGTTGAAATCCAAATTGCTGAGGTATAAGTAAGGTATGAATGATAGTTGATAGGTGATGGAGAATGATCGATGGCAGTGAACGCAGAGTATCGCATTGTTTCAGATGTCGCAGCGCTCGTTTGTTGGTAGGCATAGACGTACTGAACGGAAGGGTGCCCCACCGTGGACGTTTTCTGCGGTTAGCAACTTGGTTACAAAACGCTGTTTCTCGCGCCCACAATAGTTTAGTTAGGTACCGTCATGTTACACGCTACAGTTCGGAGGCCCGTAGCGGTGGAAGGTTGAAGCTAGTGGGAAAGTAGACCGAGTAATACAAAATGCAATACTTCAGCCGATGTTGAGAATAGATTAAAAATTTCGTAGAGGCATTACTTTTCAAATGTTCAGATGCGTGTTAATTCCTAAGGGACCACTGTCGCCTGATAAGCAAACTAAGAGCTTAAGGAATACCAGACCAGCTGTGTGGCTGGATTGAAGAGTTTTTAGCAAACAGAACACAGCATGTTGTTCTCAATGGAGAGACCTCTACAGACGTTAAAGTAACCTCTGGCGTGCCACAGGGGAGTGTAATGAGACCATTGCTTTTCACAATATATATAAATGACCTAGAAGATAGTGTCGGAAGTTCCATGCGGCTTTTCGCGGATGATGCTGTAGTATACGCAGAAGGTGCAGCATTAGAAAATTGCAGTGAAATGCAGGAAGATCTGCAGCGGATAGGCACTTGGTGCAGGGAGTGGCAACTGACACTTAACATAGACAAATGTAATGTATTGCGAATACATAGAAAGAAGGAACCTTTATTGTATGATTATATGATAGCGGAACAAACACTGGTAGCAGTTACTTCTGTAAAATATCTGGGCGTGCGGAACGATTTAAAGTGGAATGTTCATATAAAATTAACTGTTCGTAAGGCGGGTGCCAGGTTGAGATTCATTGGGAGAGTCCTTAGAAAATGTAGTCCAGCAACAAAGGAGGTGGCTTACAAAACGCTCGTTCCACCTATACTTGAGTATTGCTCATCAGTGTAGGATCCGCACCAGGTCGGGTTGACAGAGGAGATAGAGAAGATCCAAAGAAGAGCGGTGCGTTTCGTCACAGGGTTATTCGGTAAGCGTGATAGCGTTACGGAGATGTTTAGCAAACTCAAGTGGCAGACTCTGCAAGAGAGGCGCTCTGCATCGCGGTGTAGCTTGCTGACCAGGTTTCGAGAGGGTGCGTTTCTGGATGATGTATCGAATTTATTGCTTCCCCCTACTTATACCTCCCGAGATCACGAATGTAAAATTAGAGAGATTAGAGCGCGCACGGAGGCTTTCCGGCAGTCGTTCTTCCCGCGAACCATACGCGAGTAGAACAGGAAAGGGATGTAATGACAGTGGCACGTAAAGTGCCCTCTGCCACACACCGTTGGGTCGCTTGCGGAGTATAAATGTAGATGTATACCAAACTGATATGGTCATCGATAGCTTGGCTTACACACTATTTAAACTAAATTAAACTACCTTATGCTAAGAACAACACACACACACATGCCCGATGGAGGACTCGAACCTCCGGCGCGAGGGCCGCGTAGTCCATGACATGGCGTCTCAAACCGCGTGGCCACTACGAGCGGCATTACTTTCCAGCATGCGCGCGTAGAACAAGCTGGGTGTCATTGTCGACTCGACCTCACCAGCGCGAACTTAAATTGCTCTGGAAAAGTGTGAGCTCAACAGTAACAATGTCAGAAATATCCAGTTACAGCATATAGAGCGCTCTTGAGAGTGGAGCGCTGTTTAACGTCTTGCACGTAGAAGGCGTGACATGCGGATCGCCAGTCCATTTTCCTGGATCCTTCTTCGCTACGGTTTACGTCGTCGCGTGCAGTGGTGGAGGTCGGCCGGCGGACAGCGGCCAGCGGCTGCGTTAATTAGGGCGCTGAGGGACGCCTAATGGCGGCAGAGCCGCAGGGCGGCCGTGTAAACAGCGCAGACCGGAGGCTACGGCCCATTCATCACTGCGGCCGCGCTGACGGGCCCTCGACGTGCAAACACGCTGCCCGCCCGCTGTAAACAACGCCACGCCGGCGACTCGCAGCCCGACCGCTGATGGACTGGACAACTTCTTCCCGCCGTCTGCTGGCAGGTGCTCCGGCAGGTCGGCAGCGCTATTGTAAACGTCTGCACCTTATTCATTTTATTTATGCTTCCATAACACGTTTATACTTCCGTTCATCAGATATACTTTTTTTTTAATTACGTTACCATAGATGTTAAGGAAATTTAAAAAAGGCAACTGCTCACATGAGTGAAAATTACGAACAGTTAGTTCAATACTAATACTGGAACGAATTATCTGTACAAGAACGGAAAACCAGATAGTAGCGAACACCAAGCAGATCAGTATGGGTTCCAGAGAAACGGTGGAGCATCTGAGCCAGTGTTGACCCTACGACTTATCTTCAAGCAACTCCCAAATGCTAGGTCGCAGGAGGCCAACAATTTTTACGTCATTCGTCTACCATGCAAACACAATATTAGCTGCTGAAGGCAACAGCGGGCCGGACTAGAATCAGGTCCAGCTCTCGGTTGATACTTTCGTTTAATAGGTTCACATTTTATAAGTGTAAATTCTGGAAGACTGTAGAACAGTTTTCATTTCTTCTGAACATGCAGCTACATAGTTCACTGAGGCATCAGCTTCCTTTGGTGACACACCAGGAGTATAGCATGTTACGTATCTAGGATATGTCTGCTTGAATAGTTTACTTTTACAGTTACTTTACTCAGCTGCCCGAACACCCCCCCCCCCCTTCCTCCTCCCCCCCCCCCCCCACCCACCCACCGACGGAGATCAGAGTCCTCCCTCGGGCATTGATGTGTGTTTTATCCTTAGCGTAAGTTACTTTAAGTTAGCTTAAGTAGTGTGTAAACCTAGGGGCTGATGACCTAAGCAGTTTGGTCCCATAGGAACTTACCACAAATGTCCAAAAAATTTCTTTGCTTACTTTTTCAGTCTTGTTAGGAAGGGTAGGATGTGTGCATCAGGACTGTTGATATTTTTAAAAATACCGGGATCCGATATACCGATATTTAAAAGGATATTGCCGGCCGGTGTTGGCGAGCGGTTCTAGGCGCTACAGTCTGGAACCGCGCGACCGCTACGGTCGCAGGTTCGAATCCTGCCTTGGGCATGGATGTGTGGGAGGTCCTTAGGTTAGTTAGGTTTTAAGTAGTTCTAAGTTCTAGGGGACTGATGACCTCAGAAGTTAGGTCCCATAGTGCTCAGAGGCATTTGAACCATTTAAAAGGATATTACTATCGGCCATCGATATACGACAAGAAGTATCAACATCTCTACTACGTTTTGTACTGTATTGTTCAGTAATACACGGATATAAAAACCACACTATCTGTTTCCCTTACAACATGATTGCACACACACACACAAACTACGACGCAGCCGATAACATCATACCAAAGAACATAGAAAGACAGCTTACACTAAGGTGCCATTGCCAACTTGACTAGCAGATGTAACAGCTCCTCCGTCTAATACAGGGACAACTTAAGATTAAGTCTCTTTGGTTTTTATTAATGCTAGAGCCACGGCGCAACATTGGAACATCCTGGACCTCTTGCTGAGCAGCTGGTGTCACAGCAGGTTCATTATTCTGCAGGGCTGCAGATGGCCCATTTACAACATATATTGGTAGCTGTTCACTCTCAGGCGTGTTGTCAGTTTCAGAACCGGTGTTGAAAACCTCTACATCAATGTCATCAATGGTTGGCACTATATTAGTTTCAGAAACGGCACTCTTGTTACTAGCAATGGAGTACAAATGTTGGTCCACCTGTTTCCTGTGAATAAGCACCATTTAGATCGTTTACTATATACGTAACATTTCCTTCTGTTTTGAATACTACACCATTTTCTCATGCATCAACGTTGATACTAGGTCTCATGCGAACAAAATATCCGACACAGAATGTACGACTATTCTCAAGTGTTAACTTAGGTCTGACCTTCGGATGGATGTCACGTGACGTGGTTCGGCTTAATCGACTCCTTGGATACCTCGAAATTTAGGCGTGGCTAGGCTTCGGTATGTGAATGCATGCTCTGCATTCCGATACGCAAGTAACCATGTGTACAATTTATCAATGTTAGATGTTTCATCAAACACGCTTGCGTTCAGTGCATGATTAAAACTCTGAACATCCCACTCAGCTTGGCCATTCGAATTGGGACGCTAATGTGCAATGTTTAAATGCCAGATTGTCTGACAGCAGCATACTTATAGCTTCTTTGAATGCTTTCTCATATTTTGCATTCTATTCAAACTTTGATTTGTTGACACATGAATACAAAGGACTTAGAATTCTAGACAAGTGTGGTAAAAATTTTCCATAATTGTTCCTCATACCACAAAATGACAAGATATGAGTTGGCACTGTAGGCTTTGGGTCCATCTGCACAGCTTCTACTTCTGTACCACTAGTGTTCAATACATTTTTTCAATAATGTGACCACAATATTACAACTCATATTGAAGAAACTTACTTTTCTCAATATGCACAGTTAGTCCTGCATTCTTATACCACTCTGTTAACACGTCTAAATAGAACGAGTGCTCCGCTGGAGAGAAGCCTGTGATGATGGTATTAACAAGATAGCAATAGGTTTTCTTAAGACCAATGTGAATGTTGCACATTTTTGCTTGCCATATAGCTGGGACAGTATACATAGAAACCCCAATGAGCAACAATAGTTTGCAGATCTTGAGGTGGCTCACCCATTTCTAATTCTAAGTAGACACTATTTAAGTTCAGTTTGGTGAATTTCTTACCTCCTCCTAGCTTAGCGAAAATCTCATCTACCTTTGGTAAGGGATATTGAGGAATCACGAGGTTTGGGTTCACAGTTACCTTACAATGCTCACAGTTTCTTACTTTAGGTGTTTGGCCTTTAGCCTTCTGAATGATAGGCACAATAGGTGTAGCCCATCTGGCTTTGTCTAACTCCACATCTGGCAACTTGACAAGGATTTTGTCCTCAACCATATTCTACATTTTATTTTCTACAAGAAGTTGGTGAACGAGGAGAACTGACGTGGCATGAAGCGCAATGGGTTGAGCCCCCACTGGGATACTTTTGGCACCCTTTAAGGTACCCAGCTTTTTTGTGAGAACCCCAAGATATTCCTTCACAAGTGTTTCTGCTGAATCTATTTCTGGGTGGGAAACTTCTAATTGCTTAACTTGGTGTATTTTGCCAATATTGTCCCAGTTAAGTGAAATGGGTCTTAACCAGTTTCTCCCCATTATAGTGGAGCTACCTGACGACTTTACAACACATTGAGGCAATGAATAGCTTACTCTGTCAACATCAACAACAACATTAACCACATATACAGAGCCCTACACACGTGTGTTCTCATACTGAATATTTTTTTCTATTGACTTTGCGGAACTTATCTTTTGAGAAATATTTGCACCATTCCTGATATGTCATACATGTGGTATTTCCACCGTTACCCAATTCAAATGGAATTTTCTTTCCCTCCACCAGGCATCATTGTCTACTTGTTTACTGATGCCAATTTTATGCACTGGAACTTACTCTGCCACAGTCAGACACACATCAACACCATGACGCTCCTTGCACGTGCTGACATTTTCTTCGTTTGGATCACTTCTTTTGGTACGCGCTTGTTTCGGTGCACAGTTTTCTTAACATGATATTTTACAATACTACTCGCTTATCTTCTGCTGCACTGTTTAAATTTGATTCCTTTCAATCACTGTCAGGATCCTCCCACACTAGCTTGTACACTGGGTTTCTTCTTAATCTCTGACTTGTGGCCCCCACATGTTGATTGTTGACTGCTTGCCTTTTCTGCGACACATTTTTGGAACATGCCCTTGGATATCACAAATTTTCCAAGAGGAATGTTTTAGTGTGCGTTACGACTTCTTGTATCCTTGTTTGACTCAACAGACTGCAAGCTCACTTCATACGCTCTACTTGAAGGAGCCTGATTATATCCATGACCAAGCACTACAGCGTCAGTTGCGACAGTCTCTATGGTCACAGCGATTTCTTGACATTAATTGAACGTCAGTTTGCGGTCTCCAAACAGTTTGTTCCGAATTATTTCACTTCTTGAACCACATGCTAATGTGTCTCGTAACGCTTCTTGTAGGTTTTCTTTACTGGGGGTAGGACGTCAAACGGACCGACTTGGAGCAGGAGAGGCACCACAGGATATTTTCATTTCCACTGTCTATACTTTTACAAAAAAATTCATAAAACTTTGTCAGCATGACCAGGAAGGATTCAGAATTCACACTCATAGCAGTGGAAGTTCGAGAACATGTGAAATTTCATCATTTTTTTCACTTACTAATGACAGTATTTGTTGCTGTAGGTACACTTTTCTTCATAGGTAAGAGAGATTCTTCGATGAATTGTGCACAGCATACGAACCATACTTAAGGTGCATGAAACTCTAGAATTTTCGAAATCTATTAAAAACTGTAGTAAAAATTGAGGTAATTAACTATAAAATTTGTGTTTTTCCTAAACATGAAGTTTAAATTATAACAGTTCATTCGTTTTTTCATAAATTAAATAAATTCTAGAGTTTCATACACCTGTGAGTATAGTATGTATGATGTGCAAAATTCATCGAAGAATCTCTCTAACTTATGAAGAAAGGTGTACCTACAGCAACAAATGCAGCCATTAGTAAGTGAAAAAATGATGAAATTTCACACGTAAAAAAAATATTTTGTTATATTTTCGAACTTCCACTGCAATGAGTGTGAATCCTGAATCCTTCATGGTGATGCTGACAAAATTTTATGAATTTATTTGTAAAAGTATAGACACTGGAAATTAAAATGTCCTGTGATGCCTCTCCTGTCCGTTTGACGTCCTACCCCCCTTAAACCCAACAGCATTGTGCTAAATATTTCAACAGCGACATACACTGTGCAAACGTTTTTTCCGGAAGCTGGTTTCTCGTATGAAACTTATACCGTTCCCGAATCACTGAAGGTATATGCTCTATATGGTCTATCATTAGTTTCACTGATTCATCGAAAGCCACGACCTCTGGCTTCTGAGGATAAGCTACATCCGTGATGAGAGCTGCATACTCAAATACAACGACACGCAATAGGTAGTTCGTTTGCAGATTGTCTGGCATCTTGTGCTCAATGAACTTATTCTTTATAATATAGATATATACACTCCACTGTATTCGTTTTGCGAACTGAGGCATTGCGATGACACTAGGATTATCCACAGACACTTGGATCTTCTTCGCTGCGTCCTTGTCCTCAAGTTCACTGTAGGTTTCCCACATGCGGCAGTCGATGGGTAACGCGGATAATTTTTCCGACACACACTATTTCAGTGATAATTTATACGTTAAGGCGCGTACATCGAGTTCTTTAATTTCTCGTTCAGTAATACACGGGTATACAAACCACACAATTGATTTCGCTTGCTACATGCTTGCATACACATGACAGACAACGACACAGACGATAATGTCACACCAAAGAACATAGACAACTTACACTAAGGTGTCATTGCCTACTTGACTAGCAGATGTAACAATTTCGAATGAAAAAAATCGACATATCGGCTAACAAGAATATCGGCTGCACATTGTAAATATACTGCTGTCCGTTTTAAAGTTGTATATTTAAGTATCGATTTATTATTAGATATTCTGTACATCAACAAGTTAGCAGTCTGCCGGTCCCCTCAGAGCAAGAATTGAAAGAAAAACATTAATGTGATATTGGGCAGGTGAAAACCTCGTATTAAAATACTTTTTTGGTCGACTTGATACGTCCCCTTTGGAAAATTATGAATTACTGTGCTGATAAACCTCTTACATTATTTGATTTTCAAACAGCTGAGCAAAGCTGAATGTACTCAGACGTTTCTCTCTTTACTTATTCTAATGAACTGACACGCAATATATATTTTTAGCGCAGCGCAATCTGACTTTCAATAATCCCTACAAAAGAATCGCCCTCACTAACAATAACCTGTACCGTTCATGAATCACTTATCTCACAAAAGTCTTCGTTACTCAAACTACTGCAATATAGCTAGCGCCAATACTGCCAGCTAAATAAAAGATTCTAACTACTGAAAGCACTAATTACTGATAGGCAAAGTTAGCAAATGAAATATTTTGATAGAGAACAAACAATGTATTTACCTTAATAGTGCTCAAAAGTCGTAATATATATATATATATATATATATATATATATATATATATATATATATATATATTCATGACATCCAGTCTTACAAATTTCCTTTTTCTGACGGACATACGTCCAGATCGTCCACTCTCGCTCTAAAACTCTGCCATCTCTCTCCCCACATCCATCACTGCTGGCGGCTCACCTCCAATTGAACAACGCTACGCGCTGTTCACATCTAACTGCCCAACACTACAATAGCGAATGTTCCAACAATGCTAACCAGCCACAGATTGCACACAGCACAGTCAGTGATTTTCATACAGAGCACTATGTGGCGTTACCAACATAAAAACCTAAACAGCTTACTTACATAGCCCCGATGCTCCCCACAAAAAATTTTACAAATTGTTTTGGGCAGTGGTCATTCAGATCATCATCTACCTTTGTAAATAAGTTAGTGAACTTATCGGAAAGTTCGGCTACTTTCTCCGATAGTAAACTGATTTCCTCAGTGTTTCTGAACGAAGTTTCAGAGTGTCCATTTCTGTTGAAATCGTATCTACTGTGTCCTTTAAGTTTTCCTGAGTTTTTGCAAGTTGCGTAATCGAATCGGTAGGTGCAACTGAGTCAATTTTAGCCCGCAAGGTGTCGTGATTTTCATTATCAATGATCTGCATCTCTTTTATTGCTGCTTCGTGATTCTGTAATGCACTTTCATGTCGCGACAAAATGGTTTGAAAATGCTCACAAATTTGTGTTTTTACGTCATTACAGCCTTTTTGACATTTCTATTCGATGTTATGTTACTCAGCAGTTAAATCTTCATGTGTTTGTTGAAGTGTTTCTTTGATTTGCTTCTGATTTTGTTCCATTTGTTTTTTTATTTTGTTTCAAAATGGCTCAAATGGCTCTGAGCACTATGGGACTTAACTGCTGTGGTCATCAGTCTCCTAGGACTTAGAACTACTTAAACCTAACTAGCCGAAGGACATCACACACATCCATGGCAGAGGTAGGATTCGAACCTGCGACCGTAGCGGCCAGACTGTAGAGCCTAGAACCGCTCGGCCACTTCGGTCGGCGATTTTGTTTCATTTGTTGCATTAGTTGCAATAATAATGCAGTAGTGTCTGGAATCCGTTCCAACTTTTTTATACTTGAACTTTTTTGAAAAACATTAAAATAATAATAAAAATAGTGCTTCTCTATCAATTTTAAACATTTTCAAATGACTTTTTCAAAACTCAAAATTTCAAAAGTGTTGAAAAATTTTATGTATGTATGTCCGAAATAACAGATACCATCTTCATATATAGAGTTAAATCTCACCGACCATTTGACCATCTTCTTGTGTGTGGATGCACAAACAGTGCCCGAACTCTTACGGGAAACGGCAGTAAAGCCGCGAGTAATGACTATGATGGGCAGGGTCACTATGAATATAGTGTGGGACAATAAGGTGCGAATGTGGGTCTCACGGGAGGCGTGCCACAGACAAGTCCCTGCAGTCGCACTATCCTCTATGTCCTCGGTGGCTCAGGTGGACGCCGGCATGGTAGCTCATCGTGTACAATACTGTCGTGCAATCTGCATGGTACGTAACTGTTAATGGGAAAAGGTTGTGCCAGTCCCGCCGACATTGCATCCACCTCACCGACTCACCCTTGTGTGCCACATGCCAAGTGATTGACGCGGATGAACATCGTTTCCAATGCGGGTCGGCAAAGGACGTTTGGTATTTGGAGCGTCAGATATTGGCTTTTCTCACACGCACGACTCCCAACAGAATAACTACCCGATCACTTCTTTTCCCCGATGAGACGTATTTCCCAAGAGGAAAAACGAACTCTGTGACGTGGATTAGCGGCCACGCTGTTCACTACCTCTTTGGTAATGGCGAAAGGACAGTACCCGGTTCTTGGTATTATCTCCACGAACGACATTGTGCGATCGTCAAGAAACCTAAAAACAGGCAATATTTTTCTAATTTTCTTTGGAGCGCATTACATAATCCGCCTCACAGCTGGATTATCGATGACATGGTTCTAATGGTTCAAATGGCTCTGAGCACTATGGGACTCAACTGCTGTGGTCATCAGTCCCCTAGAACTTAGAACTACTTAAACCTAACTAACCTAAGGACATCACACACATCCATGCCCGAGGCAGGATTCGAACCTGCGACCGTAGCAGTCGCACGAGTCCAGACTGCGCGCCCAGAACCGCGAGACCACCGCGGCCGGCCATCGATGACATGAGAAGATAACCATCGGCATCTCTTTCCAGTTTCTTTTTTTAATGAGACTGAACAAACAACGAAAACAACACAGCAACGAGACTACAGTCATCGAAAAATTCGCAGCGGGTTATAGGATGGTGCATCCTTATGTCGTGATGGGACGAGTTCCTGTTATTCTGTTTATGTAGCCGAAGAGGAATGGCTTTCCTTTATGCATTTGTATAATAATAAAATAAAATACAATCAAAAAAGAAAAACAAAACTTCCAAAATCCCTTTTCGTTTTTTTTTCATTTTTATTTTCTAGGGAAAAAAGAAGGATAGTGCGTTAAAAAATTTAAAAAGAAACAGAGAAAGCGTGTTTGGTCAGAGGGCTGCTCGCTCTTTCTAATAGAAAAAAACTGAGTAAGGGAATGAACGATCAACTTGAACGGATGTCTTGTGACGTCCGCTCAGAGTAGAACGCAACAAACAATATTGAACAAAATGAAACAAAGAAGAAAGAAGAGAAAAGGAAAAAAAGAAAAAAATGGGTAGAGCGTCTCCCATGTAAGCAGGGGATCCAGGGTTCGAGTCCCACTAGGGGAACACACTTTCTCCTGTCCCCGTTGACTTATATCAACGCCTGTAAGCAGCCATGGCTATTCATTTCATTGTAGTGAAAAATTTTGTTTAGCAAATTAGGTTTACGCACTGAACTCATCGTGCCAAGACGCGTTATGAAACCAATTTTCAGCCCCCTTCGACTTTTTTACGACCGAGTGGATATTTCACCGGTACCTCCCCTTACGCACTTTGGCTATCCGTGCACAAACCACGGCCTGACCAAAACTTCCGTATATCTTCGTTCATGCGTCACAACCAGCGCTTGTATACTTACTGAAATTCCCGTAGAGGTTCAGGGGGACATTGTAGTTGAAAGTTGCTGCTCGGTATTGGTGGATAAATACGATACTGCAGCGTCTGTGTTGTTATCAACTACGATGCAATGTTCCTTCGGGCACACGTGCATAACAACATAGGCACTGCACGTCGTGCATGAAAGCAGTCTTCGGACGGAAGTCAACAGAAACAACATCCTTCAGGGCTTCCTTATCGTCTTCTGAAGCCCACTACTTGCTACGTTTTCCAGAAAAGATAATAAGTTACACAACTGCCAAGGTAATACAGTTACTGTCATTGTAGTTATTACTCATTAAGTAGATGTTTAATTACTAAGCTTTTCGTTGTTACGACAGTTTACACGGTGAAGTAACTATGTATCATTGGTATTGTGAAAATTGTGTATGCTGGCCGAGTTAGCTCGAGAAACTCTTTTCAGCCCTACAAAACATCATTTCCTGCCCCCCCCCCCACCCCCCCCCCAGCCCTTCTGCAGTTAGCTTATAGCACTACAGCAGCCACTCAGTCGAAATTTACGTCGAGATCAAGCACACTGCCTTGCGGAGCAGATTAGAGGAATGCCAGGCATGAATTTACTTTCTTACGATGAGCGGAATTCCTACACCAGGAAATGATAGCAAGAAAAAATTAAAAGATGGCTGTTAATCCCCGCAGCTAAACAAGTTCCGCTGACAGGGGGAGCGTTCGGCCAGACAAGAGGCAGTTCTCCGCTCTTAAATCGGCCGGGCAGCAGCAGTAAAAGCCAGGGAAGAAAACAGACCGTAAAGACAAACATTACCACAGAATAATCGAGGTACAGTGGCCGCTACCAGTAAACATGCGCAAGAAATTAGGCTGTGAAACGTTTGTAGAAGCGCCGCGGCGGCGGTGGTGGCCGTGTGTGGAACTAACTATCAGGTACATGCAGCTCTTGATGGGCTTGGCGCCCAGTCGTAAAACGCGGAATTAATTGCGTCGTGTCGGAAATAAACGAACGGCTCATTTGGAATGGGCAAGGTTGCAGTGTGGGACAAGAAGTTGTACTATTAGACAGACAAACAGTGCACGGTGAGTAGCTGCTCTGGAGTAATAAATTATACCTCTCTGCGGCTGATTTTAATGTTCTCACTACCTGCGTGTACTTGCCGATTAGCAACAAGGTAGTCGCCAAAAGAACGTCTTCCACTTTTTCTTGAAGCTCTTAAATGGGAGAAATTATTGTGGCTCTTGAATATGGTTGTTTGTGCCGATGGCTTGTAGCAAGTCTGTTATTGCGACAGGCGGGGCATAAAATGAAGCGGAGAGCATGGGCTATTTACCAACCCAGCAGTAACGAAGTCATTAAAGACAAAGTTTAAATTCGTATTGGGCAGTAACGGGGAAGGAAGTCGGCCGTGTCTGTTTGAAAAGAACGGCGCTGGCTTCCAACGATATGACAAAAATGTCAAAAACACAAATCTGGTTGAACAATTGGTATTTGAAAGTCATCTCTCCCAAAAATGAATCTCCGTTCTCAACCTCTGTTCCACGTCTCTCAATGAAAACTTAGTAGCGTAATTGAGCATCAAGACTTTCTGTATAAAACGTTGGTTCTAACACAACAGGAAACATATATTGGACTACAACATGGTGCTGTTTGAGATTACCTGTCGCTTTTCATACTAGCCATGTTACATACTGGCACTCTATTTACTGTCATCAAGGGATTAAAGTTTTCACTTTATGTTTCCTCTTCGGAAGTCATGCTTAGCGTTGCTAACACATCTCTAAAATCAGAACACCTTTCATTCACTGCAAGAATGTAGGTTTTGTCATGTTCTAACAAATGATGGAGGGAAGACAGAGGTTAGAGGTATGTCTGCAATTTCTGAGAGCTTAGGAGCAAATGCAGGAAGACAGACTTCCAGTGAAGGCAGATTGATTGCAAGTATCAGCATCAAACCACATCACAGTGTACCTACAACACAAGCGAATTCTAGAACTCGATAGGACGCTTGCAGCTGAAAATTCAAGGATACTCAGGGATCTGATTAACATTATTTACTGGCTATCGGACCACTACACTGAAGGCTAATTCTAAACATTAGACAAAGCAGAGTATGCTACCAGATACACAACAGAAGTCAGGATCTGAGTCCGTTGGGTGAGAGCTGACAGTAATAGCAATCACTAGAAGCACTACAAAGTATGAACATTAATAGCAGCACTCCAGGTGAGAAAAGTAGACTTGCCAGAGCAAATATTAGGAAAAAGCAAACTACCCTACTGGATACACAACAGAAATCAGGCTCTGAGTCCGTGGGGAGAGAGCTAACAACGATAGTAGTGATTAGCAGCACTATAAAGTATGAACTTTATAGCAGTATGAACTTCATAGCAGCACTCCAAGAAAAAATAGACTTGCCAGAGCTTACCCGAGGCTGGTGATGAGCGACACATAGTCGGCGCCCCAGCAATCTGACTAAGAACTCTGGCTGAATACGAAACCATAGCTTTTGAAGGGCTTAAGGCGTCGTGCTATTTCTCCTTCCCTATAGTCTGCTTACCCTTATCTTACAGGCTTTCAGCTATGTCACAAGTGGCTCAGCACCTCCAAAATGCCTCTGACCAACCAATTTCAGATTACTCCCCTTCCCCAATTCGGTAGGTAGGGATGTTTCTGTCCTTTACATTAACAAACTCCATGTTTGGTAGCGACAGAGCTCAACTAAAAACTAAACGCCACGGCCCTTGCTATTCTGATTAACAACAATTGTGTTTTCATCACTTGTTCCTCCCAGAAGTCTCTCGCGAGAGAGAGTCGCTGCTGCTACATTATAACGTATGTAACGCCACTAACGTTATGGTTGTCGAGGGCAAGTATCAAGCTTGCTCACTCTGCCAATACATACCTTTTTCTGCCCATCTTCTTATGTGTCATCTTACAACAGCGTTTAAGTGGTAGATGGAATTACCAGTTATATCCTTGATATGAAAGTTCGTCCCTGGGGCAACTGCCCATACTAACTCTAATGCCTCTAGCATTACAATTTATCACTGACAACCAAAACGTTAACAAATTTGGATGCTCTTTACATTGTGCCTCTGCTTTCCTATCTTGGTGTGGCTGGCCTCCATCAAATTTATGCTCAGCAAGGTAAACATCAGTACATCGTCAGTATATCCCAGTACCTCCCATGAAACAATCCCGCCAAACTTTACATGAAAGCACTACACAATCCAACTTTTGAAACTTCTTAGAGACGGTCTATTAGAACAGTTATGTTATTTCAGAGAAGCCTGGAGGTCAATAACGTCGCACGTTCATTCATTGACATAGCTTATTACTCAACAGTGTACTTCATTGTGAACCAATTAAAACATAAATAAGATAAGTCAGTTACTTTCAAGTCGCGCGTGTAGCCTACATAACAAATGCAATTCGGCGAGGAAAAGAGTACCAAGGTACTTCATACATCCCATATTCAGCTGAAACCTGTCATAAATTGATGTATCTCGCAAGGCAACAAAACTGATTGTGCGTTAAAAGCTACATTTCACCCGCTGTTCCAATTAATCCCAGACATTTGCTCTGAGAATAAGGTCAGGTTATTTAGTGTGCTGCTCAGCGTGTGATAAGGTGCTTCAACGTTCACAAAACTCGTATCGTTTCCATGCTGCCCTGTGAACGCGGCTTTCCTGATCTTGGAAGATGGGAATGTCTGCAGCATATTCATTATGAAGATGTAGGAGAAATCCAAGACTTTGCCAACAATAATATTAAAGTAATTGTCCTGGTTCGAGTCTTTAGTAACCTGCAAGAGTGAGCACAAGTCACGGTAAGCGAAACATCCCAAAACATCACAGAAACCCCACCCCTCAGTCATGAGCTACATTTTTCTAACATTACGGGTTGAGAGCCTCATTGAGATGGCGGTGCACTCATCGGATTGCACACTTGGAAACAGACAAAATCACGTCTCACTCCACTGCACTGTGTTCCTCCAGTGTCTTACTTGCGTGCTCATCGATCGTACCGGTAAGCCACTTTAATTCGGGCCGGTGAGAATCCCAAACACTCGATCAGTGCTCAAGAAAGTGTCACATACTATGGTGACACACGCCGTTTGGCCGACATAAGACATCCACCTCATGTGCCACTGTTACCATTTCCCTTCGCAATGTCCGCTCGTAAACTGATTGAGGCGGACCTACATTCAGTGACAGCAGGATTTCCGTCACCTTTGAAACCGACAGTCATTAACAAGTCGTCTAGTTTCCGAACCTGCTGTTTAGAATTTTTGTATGACCATCGTTCTTACGCCGAGTAGAACGCCACTCCCTGTAGATACGATGGACGGTCAAGAATGATCCATAAACATATCGGACAACTTCACTGAAGGGGTGGTCATGGTAACTGCTCAAATAAGAGGTCGTTTCCACAATTTTAACACTTAGTCATTTCGACACATACCACGACGTTGACTGCTTATAACTGCCGGTCCCTACCATGACGGAGGGTCATACGACGAGATGGTACCAGTATAGGCAATCTACAGGGATCCTAAGTGAGTGTGGTCTTTTGAGGGGATGGCAAATATTTTCTATGGTGATCTTATGTTATCTCACAATAGCTTTCATTGACATACCTTAGCGAAAGATCTGGACGACAAACAGAGAAAATTCTGGCCTTCCGTAAAATTATTAAGCGAGTTAAAGGCTTCTATTCAGTGACTCGTCGACCAGTCTCGGGCTCTAATAGAGGACAGTAAAATGGAAGCTGAAGCTGTAACTGTCTCGTTTAAGAAATCATTCACAAAAAAGTGCCTTAAAATATACCGTCGTTTGACTGTCGTACAGGCTCTGACGCGGAGGTCAGTGGCGTACAGAAACATCTGAAAGAGTTTAACACAGGTAGGTCAACAGGTTCAGACTGAATCCCAATTCGGTTTGACAGAAAGTACTCTGTGGCATTAATCCCTTACTTAGCCTGCATTTAAAGACGAATCTTTGGCCCAGCGAAAAGTCCCAAAAAGAAGAAAGGTAAAAGAACTGATCCGCGTAATTACGGATTAATAACATTAAAATCGTTTTGGTGCAGAATAATTTAACACATTCTGAGTACGAATACGAGTACAGTAAATTTCCTTGAGACAGAATGGCTTTTGTTCACAAATCATTGCGGATTTATAAAGATACTCCCGTGCGAAACTTAGCCTGCCCTTTTACTGTGTAACCTATGGATGGAGGGTAACAGACTGATTCCGTTTTCCTACACTTCCGGAAAGCATTTGACATGATGTAGATTGTTGACGAAAGTCAGACATACAGTTTAGGTTTCCAGGCATGCGAGTCGAGTGATAGAAACGAGTACGTGGTCCTAGCCTGCGGATGTATATCGGAGACAAGCGAATGGCCAGGAGTGACCCAGGGAAGTATGATAGGACCGCTCTTATTATTTAAGTACGTAGTTGACCTAACGGAGATGGTGAGCAGCAATTTCCAGCTGTTTGCTGTGATATGTGGTGTGCTTGAAAGTGTCGTCGTTCAGTGACGGTAGGATGATACAGGATGACTCAAAACAAAATTTCTAATTGGTGTGTTGAATGGCGACTTGCTGTGAATGTAGAGAAATGCAAGTTAATGCGGATGAGTAGAAAAAACGGTTCTTTAACTTTCAAATACAGCATTAGTAGAATGATGCTTGTCAGTCACTTCAACTACATATCTAGGCGTAACGTTGCAAAGGAATGAGCACGTCGGATTGGTAGTAGGGATGGTGAATGTTCGGCATCATTTATTCGGAGAAATTCAGGAAAGTGTAGCTCATCAGTAAAGGAGACGGCGACTACAACGTTAGTGCGACCCTTCCTTGAGCAGTGTTCGAGTGTTTGGGATTCTCACCAGGTCGAATTACAGGATAACATTGAAGCAATTCAGAGATGGCCTGCTATATTTGTTACCGATAAGTTCGATGAGCACGCAGATATTATGGAGATGCTTCGTGAACTCAAATGGGAATCGCTGGAGTGAAGACGATGCTCTTTCCGCAAGGTGCTACTGCACTAATTTAGGTACACGACTTTTGAGGGCGACTGCAGAACGATTCTTCTGCGACCAACGTAAATGTGGCGTAAGGACCACTAAGACGAGATCCGAGAATTCAGTGCCCGTACGGAGGCATTTAGACAGTCGTTCTTCCCTCCCTCTGTTTGCGAGTGGAACAGGTGAGGAAATGGCTAGTAGTAGTACAAGTTACGCACCGCCACGTAGCATAGGTGGTTTGTGGAGTGTGTATGCAGATATAGATTATTCTCTAGATTTCGTAAGATATGTGTATAAATGTTCACTTCACTGCATGATGTGTTCAGTACACTTAATTAAACGTGATACTCTCAGTGCGTATTTTATGTAAATAAATGTACAATAGGATTGTTTGCATAATGAAGTCCGTCCCCGGCAGCTGTGTGGTCAGCACTACAGGATGTCAACCCTACGCGCCTGGGCTCAATTCCCGGCTGGGTCGGAGATTTTCTCCGCTCAGGGACAGGGTGTTGTGTTGTGCTAATCATCATCATTTCATCCCCATCGAAGAGCAAGTCTCCAAAGTGGCGTCAAATCTAAAGATTTGCACCAGGCGAAATGTCTACCCGACGGGAGGCCCTAGCCACACTACATTTACATTTATTTGGCATAAGGAAGGGAATACCAACCGAGAAAAAGTCAAACAATCCATCAATTCCGGTGGAAGTTACTTAAATTCCAGCACAAGCAGACAACGGATTGTCGGTTACGGACATACCTCCACGCTCTGACGCTATCCTCGACTTACTTTTGACGGTTTCTGCGCTTTTTTACCTGTGTACCTTGACATCCCAGCTGGCGAACAAATGAGTAACCGCGAAAGTTATTTCATTGTTTTGTCGTCTCATGAAGTACGAGCTATAAGTATCACAGAGAAAGGCAGAAAGAGGCACATGTGATGAACCAGGTGGAGGAGAGTGGAGGTTAAGATACAGACTGGAGGAGAGAACAGATTTTATGTGGCGGCCTACTTGTGCGCGGTGGCTGGACGCGATGTTGTGCTTTGTGAGACAGTGCGCCGACGTCGCGGTGCCTGCCGTGACGTCACAGGCGGGACTGGTTGGCGCCAGGCGCCGAGCGCTGGACCTGTCGAGAATTGCCGTGTTTCTTGCATCCCCTATAAATACAGCAACCTGCGCCTGGGAACACTTCCTGTGGTTTCCACGTCCTGTATCAAATGTCACCACAACGACAGCTCTTGCAAGAGCACGGGTTACACTCTCAGAAACGAAATCTACACCCAACGCGTCACCTGCTTTGTTCCGCTCTTGCAGGACTTTATTTTATCCTTAATCTTGCATCTCCCATGTTGGACTGCGACAGATTTCACCATAAGTTAGAACGATCATTGACCTCAGACAGTTTTATTTTCTTACATGAAGCGTTGCGAGGGCTTAGACTCTTATCAGCAGGTGGATCACTGGTTTACATTAGAACCACATTGGACTGTGAGCGAGAGATTCCTCTCGCTATGGTATCGAAACCTGAGCAGGGTACAAATTGCAAGATTCCCATGTGTATGTAAAACTCAGCAGTGCTTATGTTGCCTGATCTGTCTGATGTCAGTAGTAGATTTCAACTTAGAGTGCAGTGCCAGTTAGTGAAGTCCACAGCGGGCTTTGGACAACACAATCTGGTGCAAGGGCCCTGTGCACTGTACTCCGAGTGGGGAATCTTTGATGCTTCTCTTAACTCTTTAATATGACTTGGGATTTAATAGATGTGAAAGATAAGTCATAAATTACTATACCCAGAAATTATTTCATAAACAACGTTCTAGTTTGCAGATGCATCCGCTGATATCTTCCTCTACTTTTAGGATCTTGCGCACTTGCCCTCTCCCGTGTACCCTGTTCTCAAGTTACTGTCCTCCATTCTATTCTGAGTCTCCTGTCTGAACGTTGCTCTCTACAATGCTCATTCCACCGTGACAGTCTGTAGCATATCACACCTCTACAAATTTTCTAAGGAATCTCTCGCTTTGCCGCCAACATTGGCCAATCGTACAAATTTATAAAACTTCTCTTACGCCGCCTATCGATTCCACAGATTCTCCTCTCCCAATTCACTTCTTCCGTTGCCGTCACTGTTCACGGAGTGAAATATTAGAATGGACGTCACAACCTATTCACCAATGATAAATTGTCTCTTTCTTTCCAGCGCGTTTTCACTCCTGTCGGAAAACAAAAAGGAAAAAATAGGTCCTGCTCTTTCAGGATTGGCGGGGAGGGTCACTCAGACAGCTAAATGGCTCAGATTTTTGTGTTTTTATCAGCTTTCTACAGACATTATCAACATCTGGAACACCGCGCGGGGTAGCCGTGCGGTCTGGGGCGTCTTGTCGCGGTTCGCGCGGCTGCCCCCGTCGGAGGTTCGAGTCCTCCCTCAGGCATGCGCGTGTGTATTGTCCTTATCATAAGTTAGTTTAAGTTAGATTAAGTAGTGCGTAAGCCTAGGGACCAATGACCTCATCAGTTTGGTTCCGTAGTTCTTTCCACAAATTTCCAAACATCTGGAGCATATACTCCTTCATACTGGGAACAACGTTTTCCCAGATTCCTTCACGCCACTGGCGTGGTTTCTGGGAGAGCAGCTCTGTCGAGAACGAATCGGAATGCGACTCTATATTGAGTCCTTGCGATTAAGCGTTGTTCACTGTGTTGGCCGCCACTTATTGTGCGGTGTGAACAGACAGAGATATAGTTAAACGCCTGCGAGCGAATTTTTGAGTGGCATCGCAGTGGACTGGTTATCTGACCAGTGTACCACGCCAATAGTTAGACTAGGGGCGAATAGGAGTCCTTGACTTCATCAAGTCGTAGGGAGACTTTGATTGGCGAAGGTCAATCCAGATAGAAGGAGAGTCATCTTATTTGCCAGCAGCAAGCGGCGCAGACAGCAGTCATCTCAGCTTACGGTATAGTGCGCTACAGCTCTGGCGAGCCCCAAATTTCCTCCACAATAGTACACTTCACGGGATTTCACACATGACAGCCTCAACCGTACCTGGCAACATTCTAACAGATACTTATTCAAGTTGAGTAGGTGCGGCTCTCAGCCATTCTGCCAAGTCAACAAGAATCTTAAACTCTGTATAGAAATTTCATCAGCGAATCCTATCCTTAAGAGGTAACTTCACGTTCTGAAAAGAACCCAGAAATAACTTGCTCAGTTCATAACTAAAAGTGCCATTGTGATTTCTCAGAATTTTTGCAAAATAAATAATAATTTTCGTTAGTTTTATGTTTTTCTTACACTAACTAGCACTACTCCGGTACCCACGTATCCCACTAGTTACATAAGAAATTTTGTGAATTTTTGTGTCATTTCCTTACAGTGGACTACTCCAGAAGATATTTATTGCTGAACGTTTTTCAGGCATTTCGCTTTAGAACGTTAGGAGCGTCTGTCTGACGTCTGTAGTAGTGTGGGGGTGGAAATTGCATCTTGCAGGAGCCACAGGGTAAAGGGTACATCTCAGATTAATCCGTTGCGCAGAATGACAGAATGGCACCCACAAGCCACCACACAATGTGTTACATTACAATCCATTCATTACAAGTGCTGGTTTTTCACATTTTCGAAGTGTAATTAGAACAGTATACAGTTTTCCATCAGTTGTGATAGCACATATTAGCTTTCATTATGTAGTTGTGGTAGCCTGTATTAGCTTCGATTACCTGGGCTGCAGGGTGATTGTTGAGCAGGCGTCTGTAGCAAACTCTGACTTCAAACAGCAGCAGATGTTGTCCTCAGCTATATGCTGACAGGTAATACGCTCCTCTCTTTCCAACACCAGCATCTCGTCAGTTGTAAATATTTCCCACCAAAAAGAACAAATAATGTACCTTACATCCTTGCCTTTTTCCCTACAGCATTAGGTGAAGGGTAGAGCTTGAGTGCGTCTGTCACTAGTTTTGAGTGGTATTGTTAAATCGTTTCCAGCAGGATAACACAGCTGTATGGTATCATCAATTTTGAGATGTATTGCGATTTTAGGCACTCCTTGTGTAGTGCCATGCATGTAATTGTGTAATTAGGCCTAATCTTTATGATTAATTACATAATTAGGACCATTCTTAGTGTCAGTTCCCCAACCAAAATACATAAAGGACACTAATAAACGTTCCTCTCCTGCATATGGCCATTTTCCATATGTTGGGAGGCGCACTTTTGCTTTCTGCCCGGAAGGACCATGGTTCAAGTCCCAGAAATGGCACCACCGATTAAATTTCCCACCCATTCTAAGAGCCTCTGGTGGTATAATTGTGTCTTGGAGGTACTCTTGGGCCTTCCTTCCAGGAGGACCAGGTTTTGAGTCCCATAATTAGAAAGGCCATTTTGAATTTCACGCCAATCTCTTTAGGAATGGGTGAGGTGGCACAAAGAAATTCCTACCAAAATTCGAAATTCTCGCCAAAATTCGAAATTCTCGCCAAAATTCGAAATTCCCGCAAGAATTGGAACTTCCCACCAAAACAACAAATTCCAGTCACTATGTTAGGTGTGGTGAGTGGGGAGGATGCTGGTAACCATGTGAAGGCTGACAAGAGAACATGACTTCATCTGGCCATGGGGCTGGTGTGGTCTGGGGGAGGTGGAATTAATTCATCAATTAGTTTGCATATCATTCTGACATCAAAATTGCGCCTATACCGCCACTACCCTATTACTTATGTATGTATGTATGTCCCACATATTCTCCTAAACCACTGGATCGATTTCACCCAAACCTGATAAACATATGACTTTGGGTCCATAAAGAATCGCTGTGGGGTTAATAACCACCTGCCTCTCAAAGTGTTGCAATGGAGGTGAAGAAGAAACACAGCTCATGGTGGGAAAATAGCCAGACTATATTAGTCTAGTTGTTGAGAATAAGAGCGCTTGCAACCAACTTTATACATAATTTCAAACTTTTATCAGACGTTTTCTCGCCGGTGGCCTCCACAGAGTAGTGCAAGGGAGAAATTTCTCCCTTGCTACATTCGCGATGTTCATTAAGTAAAGCTGCCACATCAAGCGCAACCTTATAATGTATTACTTATTTACTACTAACTCTATTTGCAACACCTTTGCCCCATTTACATAATCCACTGAATGTACCTGCAAAAATATTTCACTGTATGGCATATAGTTCAGAAGACATGGTGTCACAAACACTAATATGTTGGAAAAACTGTTGCATCATACATGACGTTTTAATTAATTACTTCTTTACTAACAACTTTCATCGCAGCACACTTCACTGACAATATCAACATATATTACTAGATATAGCTGCAAAATTATCTCACTGTACGGACATAATGTCATAAACACAGAGCTGTGTGAAAAAGAAACAGCAAGACGAAATTAGCTAGAAATACAAATGAAATATATATATAAATGTGTGTGAAATATGTTAAATAGGTGTGTATTATACGAGAGCTAATCAGAAAGTAAGTTCTGGTCGGTTGCGAAGTGGAAAGCATTGTGAAAATCCCATGAATGTTTGTACAGATCATAGATGTCTTGGGTAGTGTCTCTAGTTGACCAGTAGATGGCATCACATTGCTCTTCTCAGTTGTGAGTACAAAGTGAGTACTTAAAGATGTAAGTGGCGTGAATAAAAGGACGCAATGTGCAAGAACCTTGAAGCGCCCTTTGAATGTATCCTGATAGCTAAAAGACCCACGCGCACTTTGAATAAGAAAATGCTATTTGACACTGAAATCAATATAAAAGATAGGGTCGCCACCAACTCTAGCCACACGACAAAGAAGAGGTAGCACTGAGTCGGAAAATTACTTAATTTATTAATAAGGAAAACTCACAAAAGAGCATTCATTGTAAAGTCATTGATGAAGAGTGGGATGTAGTTATTAATATGATCCAGGCATTCTTCCCGTGAATCAAATATTGAGTAAAGTAAATAGGTTGTGAACACCATGCATAAGTGCAGCCTGCAGCAAGATTCGTGAAAACACGATCTATTCCAGAGCATTTGTTTCAGATAAAAAAGGGACACTAATCACTACACCTGTGCACATGGAAACGCTATAGGTAGGCCAACAAGGAAAACTACAAGGTAAATGGCGAAGGTAACGGCGACGTAACATCGGTACACAAGATAAGATTGAAGGCAAAATCATTTATTCCTTAAAACATTGATGTAGTGCATCTATAGACTGCTGTTGCATGCTAACTATGTACAATTGCTTGTGAAATACTATACGTTTCATAACAGACTCGCGTGCCCACTCGGTCCGCGGAGACAATTTCTATGGACCGTAGCCAAATTTTAATCACATGAGACAAAGAAAATCCACAAATACACAAAAATTACCAAGATCCGGAAAAGATTAGAAGCATACACACACAGTTGTAGGCACATAAACATTCACACTGAACCGAGGGCACTTCAAGATATGCAACTCCTTTGTGCTGCGTTCCTCTCACGGGTCAAAGTCAAGACTGCATTGGGAATCAAACTGAAAGTCTACAAAAGCCTTGCATTCCCTGCTGCAACCCAGCAAGTAAATCTTTATAAGACGAAATTCGAGACCAAAAGCTAAAAGCTCCCCTCTCTATGTGACAACGCGCCACGCGGTCAGTCCAACACACCCTACTTCGACTGGAGCACAGCTGTGTACGCTTCCCGTACCGGCGGCAGACTGCCTCCCGCTTCTCCAGCCTCTTCCACGCTCCGCGTGGACCGGAAAACCCCAGGATGCCATTTCCGCCACCAACCTAACGCAGGTGTATTTCTCACAAGTAGCGGAAACCTCTTTGCCGACTTGACCACTACGAGAGTTGGCAATGAAAGGTGGCTACAGGACCCTTTCAAAGATGCCTAGGAAATAGCGTCTACCATGATAATAATTGAGGATACTGGAAAGTTGGTACAACACTACGACAGATATCGAAGACGGAGTGGCGACTATGTAGAAAAGTAGCTCGCAGTTGTAGCTAACTTGCTAATAAAACATTTTTGATTTTCACAGTTGTTTCCATTTCGCAACCAGTTGGAACTTCAAAAAATGGTGGTTCAAATGGCTCTGAGCACTATGGGACTTAACATCTATGGTCATCAGTCCCCTAGAACTTAGAACTACTTAAACCTAACTAACCTAAGGACATCACACAACACCCAGCCATCACGAGGCAGAGAAAATCCCTGACCCCGCCGCGAATCGAACCCGGGAACCCGGGCGTGGGAAGCGAGAACGCCACCGCACGACCACGAGATGCGGGCAGTTGGAACTTACTTCCTGAATAGCCCTCATGTAAGACATAGATAAAAAACTCAGATATCTACATCTACATCTACATCTACATCTACATCTACATCCATACTCCGCAAGCCACCTGACGGTGTGTGGCGGAGCGTACCTTGAGTACCTATATCGGTTGTCCTTTCTATTCCAGTCTCGTACTGTTCGTGGAAAGAAGGATTGTCGGTATGCCTGTGTGTGGGCTCTAATCTCTCTGATTTTATCCTCATGGTCTCTTCGCGAGATATACGTAATCCAGAACCGATTATAAACGATTTTGGTATACATTTTACTTACTATCTGGAGAGATTTTTGCAGTGAAATACAGCATCCTCCAATTGGGGTGGGGAAGGAATTTTGTAGTGAGAGAATGGGGAGAAGAAGATGAAGAAATAAAGAGGGGAAAGGAGGCAATGAACACAGAAAAGGAAGATATGGAGCTGGACATCAGGAGGGCCAGGAGGAGGTGGACAGAATGGGAAAAGGAGAAGATGGACAGAGAGAGAGAGAGAGAGAGAGAGAGAGGGGGTTGGTGTGGAGATGGACAGATATAGGAAAGAGGAGATGGACAACACGAGAGGGGAGGAAGAAATAGATGGGGAGAGGAGAGAGTAAGAGATGGCCAGAGAAAGGGAATATGAGGTAACAAACGGAAAGAGATGGAAGAGGAGATAGACAGAGAGGGATAGAAGACGTGGATGGAGAGGATGAGGGGGAGGAAGAGGTTGACATGAAGAGTGGGAAGGACAACATGACCTGAAAGGGAAGGGAAGGGAGGAGATGGGCAGTTACTGTGGAAGTATGAGATAGTCAGGGAGAGAGAGGAGAGAGAGAGATGGGCAAAGGGAGGGGGATGAGGAGATGGACAGAGAGTGGAGAGAGGAGAAGGTAGGCAAAGAATAGGAAGCAGAGGAGAAGGACACAGAGAGAGGGGCAGGTGGAGATGGATAGAGAAAGGGTGTGTGGTGAACAAAGTTAAGGTACAGAAAGGGGACAGACATATCTGGAAGAAGCAGACAGATGGAGGGGAGAAGCAGATGGACAGGGAAAGGAAGGAGTAGATGGACTGATACAGGAGGATGCATAGATGGACAGAGGGAGGGAAAGAAGAACATCAACTAAGTGAGTGGGGAGTAGATGAACAATGGAAGGAGGAGGGGGAGGAGATGAACAAAGAAAGAGAATAGGAGGAGATGGACAGAGAAAGGAGAGAGGATGATATGAATGAAGAAAGGGGATGTGATGGAGAGAGGCAATTGGAGGAAGAGATGAACCAAAAGAGGGGGAAGGTGGTGATGGAATGTGGGAGTGGGACAGGGGAGGTGGACTTGGAAGGGGCAATGAAGAGACAGCGGTGAAGGGGGAAAGAAAGTGATGGACAGACAATGGGAGGGAACTAGCAGATGGACAGAGAGAAGGAGGAGGAGCAGATGAAGAGGGGGTACGAGGAGACAGGCAAATAGAGGTGGCAGGAATAGATCTACAGAGAGAGGGGGAAGGATAAGGTAGACTAATAGAACATAGGGTTATATATGCACCTGGGCAATGCCAGGTATTCACCTAGTTACTGTATAATTAAAACACACTGAATAAAAAAATGAAATGCCCCTATGGCATTGACGGCTGGGAGTCCCCACATAGGGAAGCTGAGTGGCCAAGTTGCACGTCTTTTCAGTTTACTGCATATCGGGTGGCTTGCATGTCGATGATGATGAAATGACGAGCATTATACAATACCCTGTTACCGAGTGCAGGAAATCTCAGACAAATCTCGGAATCGAACCCAGGCCCACTGACCATTCAGCTAAATGGTGAACAAAACGCACTCTTCTTAAATACTTATGAGTGTATTCACATCGTCCACAAGGGGCAGACCAAAGTGGGACACTTGTCACCTCTTCCTCGCTTCCCCTCAGAGATCTGGTGCACAAGGTTCAATTCATTCCACAATTCTCACAGGCTTCCCTACGAGTTTCTCTTTCTCTGTGCCATCAAAACACTTGTTTCTTCTTTAATGAAACATCTCGAAACTGAGAAAGTCCTTTATATCAGGAACAGAAATTTAACGCCCTTAATTTAGATACTTTTCAGGAGGCACTCACAGTTATATAATTGTTTATTAGTTTGCTAATTTACATTTAGTTTTCCTACTTAGAAGCAGCTCTTCTAGCATTCATAGTCTGGTAACTAGGTGAAAAAGCTTGAGGCGAGTGTAATAATTCAAAAGAATTCAGTTATACTTCACATAATGGCATGGAGAGGCTAAATCTCTTTCAGAGAGTAAATCTCTTTTACACAATAATCTTTCGTTTGGAAGTGAATACAACCACCAGCAGAGAAACGAATGCCAGAATGGACCTTTCTCTCGTTAAAGGCGCGGTAAATCCACTGAGCGGCAGTCGTGCTGTCTCTTTCACAGTTAAACATTCAGACAAACAACGCTTTTAATGTCCTCTCAGTAAAGGGACGGAAATTGTACACGTTGCGCTGCAAACAGCCCCCGAGGCGTCATCAGGAGCCCATTGACAAGTACAAACAACCCTTTGGCTGCTCGTTTGCCCTTTAGCGTGGCAGCCCTTCAGAAGACGTTAATGCCGGCCGGCCCGCTCTCGCACTTGGCGTCCTTTTAACGGCAGGCGCCGCGTGTTTGCGCACAGGAGTGGCCCAGGGGAACGCCCTACCAGCCGCCAGCGCTCGCCATGTGGCAGGAATTAGCTCGCGCGACACTTCAGCACACACGGCACGGTTGGCGAACTGGGGCAGTGGATTACGCGCCACTCCCATGGATGGTCACATATGAGATGTGTAGCTTCCTTGCTTCATCGAGACAAGCCTATAACTCTTCTTTACATGAAAACATCATCAACACAATGTGTCTCACTTTTTAATACGTTTTTATTAGGTCAGCTTTCTGTTGGTACGTCTTTCCAATAAAAAATTTTCAACTGATTTTAAACTAACTTCTCACTGAGCTACGGAACTGAAATTGTAAACATAGTTCAGAACTGGATGGCAGTGCACCATCAACTCGCTTTCAGTTTTGTCTGAGAACCTAACGACTGTGGGCATGGGGACAGGGATGAAAATATTTCCTAACGCCTGACATCTCTGCTAACCTGCAGGACCAGTGTGCTGCCTGGGTAATTTCTCTATCAGTATACTTTCCAGGCTGTATGCAATGAAATCGATGGCTCCGATACATCTGCAAGCACTACTATTGCCCCTGCAGCACTGTCCTCATCCCACTGGCAAATTACAGCTTGCAGTCGTGTTAGAAAGCCAGCGGCGACGCGGATCTGCCTCCAGTTGTGTATTTGCTGTACTCTCGTATTGTTCTCATTACATACCATTGGTATGGTCTCGTGTTTCGCTATGCCTTCGGCTGTCACAGTTGCATTAGTCGTTTGAACTTTGTCATTTCTGCCATGCAATTTCCATTGTCTATTTTCCTACCGCAGATGTCCTCCTATTCACACACAGCTAACTGCTGTCGACGGCCCCTGGCTGGTCTACCAGGCTCCAATGCTTCTTTGAGATATTGTGATTCTTGAGTTATTGTGGTCATAAAGATTTCACACAGCAAATAATTACTGTGTAACAAACGTACAAAATTAGTTTTTCCTGTTCCTTTATTTTATTTTTTTTTTAGGATAAGAATAACTAAACAGACTTGTATGCTATTAGTCAGTATGTATAATACTATCCCATTTCAGATAAGATCAAGTGAAAAGATGTTGAATAACCCTCGTGGTTAAGACATGTCTGACATAACAATCTCATCAAAATGGTTCAAAACTGTTGAGATATTTTACATACTCAAGACTAAAAAGCAGAAACTAATTATTTAAATAAAAATAAATTTTTAATGTTACGCGTTTTTAAAATGAATTAAAGAGAATAAAATAACTTGTCCTAGCCCAATATAGGATTCCAACCCCACACAGACGGTTTTTAAAAATTGTGGCTGTGAAAACATTTGTGGCGCTTATAACAAAATTCTTGGCTACATGCAGTAGATAGCAGTTGGTAGGTGAACTACTCATGCATGGATTATGTGTTCCACACATATACATGCTCCACACATACACATTAGAAATGAAATTCTTTGAATTTTCTGTATAGGGTTGGCATTTGTATTGTGTTATGATAAATTATTTTATATTTCCCGCGCTGTTTAGAAACGTATTATATCTCGAATTTAGTTTTATTTAAATAACTATTCATTCATTAAATGACTGGGTACCTCTCCTAAGCGTCGTCAGGTGAATTTGGTCCTGTCTTTCTACAGGTATTATCAAATCAAAAATTTCATTGCGTGATGGAGTTAGCTTAAACCTCCTCATCACGTCATTCATGGGACGCCCATTGTTAACGGAATACGTAGATTTTTTTCTCGTCACGCACAACTTCTTCTTTAAGTAAATTTTTTTATGTGATATGTATTGACAGAGAGTGCTAGAGGGTGACTCCTCGTACCGAATAAGGCAATATTGAAATTTGAGACCACTCGATCTGGAGAGCATGTAAGGTGTCAGGCAAATCCAACACCTTCCATGAAAACCCTGACATGATAGCAAATCCGACAGTATGTCACATAGTTCCGAATAAATCCTGACATTAAACTATCCAAAGTAATACGATCAACGAGTGAGCAAATGGAATACCACAGACTAACACTAGAGCGCCTAAATGCATGTCATACCTCCCCACCGTGAAACAGACGCAGTTCCGAGGGAAGAAACGAGAACAGAACCTGAGAGCAGAATCGTGTTAAGCTAGAAGGCCCTACGATAAGGGACGGACACACACATCGCCCAGCCATTTAAAAGATAGAGCCCTCCATAAGAACAGTATAGATCTTACGATAACACTAAAGGGGCCACACCAGCTCCAAGTTTTAGCGTGAGACGTTTTCGCGTCTCTGTTACGTTGCAAACGTTAAAAACATTGCCCCACCACGAAAATTATAACGTTTCTCATTGTATAGACAGAATTTTTGTAGGCGGAGCTTAAGGTTAACATTGAGACCCTGATTGGTCAGTTTCAAACACAGCCAGATACCTTTTTTTTTAAAACCAACTTCGGTAAATTGTAGTAAGGAGAAGTTAGGAGAGAGTTGCTTCCGAGACGGCGAGCTGTGTGGAGCTGCGCCGTCTGCCGTCCCCTGACGCTGCCTAAACACCGTCAAGGTAACGAACGCACGCGATGCCGCATAACAGCGCATAACGCTTCACTCAGAACTGCAGAAGTCTCATCTGTTACATACCCTTTTCACGTAATACTAGTGTAGATCGTCAATTAAAGCTCATGGTATTCACATTTGCTACTTGAAGTTAAAATCTGAAACGCGATGATTTTTCTGTTATATAATTATCGAGAAGCTACATCAGCCACTGTAACTTACAACAAGTTAAATAAGTAATTGAAGATAATTGAGGGTCACTGTAGATCATTTGGATAGTTTTCTCTTTTATGAAACTTAACTTAAACCTAGATTATAGATGTGATATGGCACAGGTCATCCTTCGATCCATTGTAGAACTTGGACACCCATTCAGGGAATATTCGTTCACATTTTTGTTGGACGCAGTTGGCTTTTATCATCCTGTATTAAAATATTTCCTTTTATCAATAGTGCAATTTATAAACAATGTTTTGTGAGTAGAATAAAATTTCCAATGGTAAACTTAACTGCTTTTTCGACGTTATTTTACCAGCTAACTAAAAATAGGAAAGCCTTGAACCCCTTCCACTAAATTTAATTAGTATTAAGATTCTTTTACAGGGAGTGCAGTGGAGCTGACGCTGAAATCATTAAGTGTTTGGTTATATCATCGTTAGTCTCACTGAACTCTTCGGAACTCTACATGTCATGTGTGGTCTGGCGTCTCCTTACCAGCAACAGGTCCCAGGTTCAAATTAGTCAATTCCCTAAAAAACACGCTCAGAGCGTCGTTGCGCGAAAGTGGTAGGTAAGGAGACACGACTTAGAACAAACAGACACCACGCAGAATGTTAGAAGCACACAAACCCCGTTTAAAAAGAATTTTTGTTTATAACGAGAAAGAAACAGACATATTGAACGGAAACTGTATCTCACCAGAAACACGTGATGATCGGTATTTGTTTGGATTGACTCGACATTGCAAAACAAAACTGTAGGCAGCAGATGGTTATAATTAAAAAGGCAGCTGCTCACAGACGTCCAGTGTGGGTTGTAATTATCGTGTAGTATTGGAACTTAGTAGATATGCTAATGCGTTAATGCGGAACCGATTTACGTTGGAAAAGGTTTAGTTCCAATTCTGGCCACCAAGTACAAATCTGTCGCTGTGAATGAAAGAAAGACGTATAGAAATATTTTTGCATATGTAATGCATCAGTAACGGGTCATGAGCAGGAAAAGTCTAATAAGTGAGGAAAGCATAATGTTGATAATATTATTAATCGCCACTCATACGATTTGTTCAGTTAGAACGCCGGAGACGTGGACGAGGTGCTGCGTCTGTAAAACAACGTGATCAACAGCTGCTCGCAGCAGTTCCGGTGGAATTTGAACAACGTGCTGTCTTATATTGGCCTTCAGATCAGGTACACACGGGATTTGTTCCTGGTAATCGCTTTATTTTAGATATCCCCAGAGCCAAAAATCACAAGGATTCAGATCAGGTCATCTTGCAAGCCACGCATCTGGAAAACCTCTGGGGATAACACGTTCACAGAAGGTTGCATTAAGCAGATCTTTCACTGGCAGAGGGCCTTGAGACGTTGCATAAAAACAGTGGTTACCACGCAGTTGCGCTCTTCCGAAACGGGTATCACATGGCGTACAAGGAAGTCTCCATAGCGTACAGTCGTCACGGCACACCCGACAAGCCCTCTGGGTGTATTCTCATCAAAGAAGAACGGAACGAGAGCAAAGGTGTTTATGAATCCATACCGCACAGTTGCATTCGGAAAGTGTAACGACTCTTCGTGTACAACACACATTTTAACAATGCCCCAGTTGGGTAGTTTTGTGTATTCAGTGTTCCATGTACCGTATAATAGGCTTCGTGATTCCATAGAATGCTGCCTGGCCACTTGTCATCAACTTCGATCGGTGCCAAAAACTGAATGCTGTGTATAATGAGGTTTCCGTTGCCTCACCTTGTGGTACAAATGTAAGAAAAGTGTAACAAAACTTTCGGTATTGTTGACCATGGGATGATCAATTCACGTCAAACTGCACGGGAGTAGCACAACCCAGGGCACGTGCTACACGGTCAGTTAGAGCTACAGGATCCTCGTCAATAACTTTCGCAGGAATAAGACTCATTCATCTTACAGGTATCACAGCAAGACCACACGTGATTTCGAATGTTATTATCTAGAGAATTTAATGGCATCGAGCGTCTCCTCAGATCTTTCTGCCGCAGATAGCCTCTGAATACTGTACTATAATCTTTGTGACAAAAAAAGTTTCACAAAGAGCCCGCGGTCTATCTTCTCGATAGCCAAGATGTTGACTCTCGTTATGGTATATTAAATAACATGGTGGATGCCATACCGTTGTAGAATGTACAGTGCCACGTTTGCACCTAGTGGCAAAAACTGAACAAATTTCTTACAGCGTAGATCGGTTCAGCATTAATGCATTAGCATACCTATCAAGTTTCTCTGCTATACAATTATTACAGGCCACTATGGACGTCCGCGTGAAGCTGCACTTTAATTATAATCATTCGGTATTTGAAACAACACACTAGAGGCAGGTGTGGAAGCAGCAGAGGGACGGGGGAGAGATCATCAGGATCGTGATTCCCATAACATTTTGGCGTAAGTGTTTATATTTTCACATGTATCTGGTTCCAAATTTCTCAGCTAAATTACGGAGAACGAAGTAAAACAAAGGTGAAGAGTGTCGAAAATGTCAACGAATTCTGGAAAGTTAGAAACTATTTTTAGCATACGACACTTCCCAGTTTCTTGACAACGTGTTGAGTTTGCCTTCTGTCTACATGTCTCAATTCACAGGCTGCCTGTCCCTGCTGCCGTGGTTAGTGAGTGCAGAGGTAGGGTCAGCATATCACAGTAAGCTGAGTAAGCTACAGCGTGATAATAATTGAACTATATGAAATAAAATCTTCTTAACTTCTGAGCGGTTTCCGTTATTACGTTCAAACTGCTCGGTTGCTCGTGGGGAGTGATGGGAATTAGTATGCGCATGTGTGATTCGGTTTAACGACGGAGCCCACTTTCGTTTGGCTGGGTTTGTCAATAAGCAAACTGGTGCATTTGAGGGACTCAGAACCTGCATTTCGTGATCGAGAAGTCTCTTGACCGTAAACGGGTGAGTGTGTGGTGTGCAATGTCCAGTCACGGAGTAATCAGTGCGATATTCCTTGATGGCATGGTAACTACCGAACGGTACGTGAAGATTTTGGATGACGATTTCATCCCCATTATCCATGAGTGTGTTTGACGTCCTGAAGGAGCACTATGGGGTATCCAGAGGCCACTGGCACGGGACACGATTTGCCTCCATATTCTCCGTATCTGAAAGCATGCGACTCCTTTTTTTGAGGGATATATTAAAGACAAGGTGTCCAGCAATAACCTCAAAACCATTTCTGAAGTGAAAATAACCATCAGGAGGTCATCGACAAGCATTGATGTTCCGACACTTCAGCGGGTCATGCCGTATTTCGCCATTCGTCTGCGCCATATCATCGCAGACGAATATGTCATGACCTAAATTCGAATGTCTATAGTAACATTTGCATGCGGAATACAATGTCTGCACGCCGTACGTTTTATATATTTTTTCAAATAGTTCAATAATCATCATCCGTAAGACAGAAAGTGAAAGACCGCTCACCCTGTCCTCGCTTCAGAAAACGATAACATAGTGACTGAATAGCTGTGCTTGGGCTGAAAAAGGCCGAAGTTCCACCGTTATACCAATACCTACAGTCCACAGACTTATATTTATAATCGTTGAGTTAGGTGAAATACTTATAATGGCGAACACACACTTAACCATTATATTTTCTAAATTTTTTACAGTGTAAGATTTCTCTTGGTTTGCTGTCGTTATTGCTTTTAAATAGATGGAAGGTATTTATGGTACTTCTCAAAGTTTAGTAGCAATGCTTCACATCTTCTGTATTTCTCAAAACTGCAGGCTGCAAGATAAATCGATGTTCTAACTACTAATGTAATGAAATTATTACTGTTCGTATTGTTATACGAAAATATTTTATATACGTCATTGTTATTCTTACTGTAATGGTCGGCACATTTAGCACATTAAAAATAGCGGTCACAGCAATTTAAATTGTGTACTGTGTGGGTGTAGAGCAGGAAACGTCTGCAAAAAGCTGTGAACCCCCCTCGCCCTAGACAGATGACTTACTGTCCGAAAAGTGCATTGCTGAGTTAAAAGCCCTTAGCGTTGTTAGATCTGTAGTGTTCGAAACTGGTGACATACTCAATGACATTTGAATATGATCAAAGTAGGATACCTTCAGCAGCTCTTGCATGCAAATATTGCAGCCAGACATGGTATGTCTCATGAAAATCGAGAAAAAAATACTATGATGGTAGGACAGTGATAACACCTATAGTTATGAGGTCGAGCGTTTTAATTGAACTTGAGAGAGGACAAGTTGCTCTCTGACCTATTTTTAGTATATGGAAAATTATTAAAGGTTTTGTTACAACTTTACGCACCTTAAGAGAGACTCTGGAACGTTAATGGTCTGAGCAAATGTTGATGGAGCCTGGTAGGGCACTAAAAGCAAGAGGTATTTTTATGCTTCTTAGTTCGTAGAAATAGCATGTTCAAAGTTGAAAGCAATTGGCGGCGGACCCATCCCTCAGTAAATTTTGACGGACAGACCCACAGCCGTACAGGGCAGACGGAGCAGCCCCTCATCAAGACAGGTCTCCAGCAGGACAATGCAACTATACCTGCATTGGCGGCAGCTGAAGGCTGGGCTGGGGGAGAAGGAATGAAGGGACACATCTACACAGTTGCGTCATACACCAGGCATTGTATGCAGAGCCACGTATAATAAAACTTCACAAGTTTTAGTGTTTGTCGATAATGCAAATAGGCCTGTGACCCATTTCCATTGGCCACCTTCGATGTATAAGAAACTCCGGCGTCTGAGAAACGTTTAAAGGTAGAATCTTTATTACACCTCATAACTATGACTAACATGCTCCAAGGCACAGGAGATTTAGATAACGGTCTTTAAAACTGTAACTGTTATATTGTTGCTGCGGTAAGTGACGCAGCTTCAGAGAAAAACATCTTCACCCTCCACGAAAACTTAAGAAAGCCAGTAATTCGAAGGTTCTTTTTTTTTTTTTCTTTACAGAGACGCAATAGTTCGACATGAGTTTGTGCTGTGTGTAGGAGGAGAGATTTAGCGCCTTTAAGGCCTTGTGATTGGCTCAAGATGGGCTGAAGGCGGTGGGGAAAACGGATTTTTTTTTAATCAGGAGAGGTGCGAGGTACTCAGATTCTGGTCTGGAAGGATCTTCTGGTTGAAGCTCTGGCATCTGTGGTTGGTGCTTGGGTGTCCTGAGGCTGACTTCACTTGCAAGTAGTTAGACTGGAGAGCCTGTGGTGAAGTTCTTACTGTACCGACAGTGTGACTCCAAACGTCTCGGACTATTCGTTTGCCAAGGGCACACTTATTCGTTTTTGGGTTACCAGTCTGTCGTATAAGTGAGCCAAATTGGACCTTGGTACGACAGGTGTGTCACACACTGAAATCTGTCGTGATTTTAGGGCTCTGGTAGAGAGTAAATTGCCATCCGTCTGCCTCATCGCTACACCGTGAGATTTTGCATTTCTTTCGTGGCCGCGATCGATTCACAGGTGCTGCCTTACGCCTCGCCTCCTCCGCACACATCTCTCCAGCTACAAGTTACATCATCGCACAAAGCAAACAGGAAAACGTACTGCTGCTCCGGCCTTTTTGGAACATAGATCAGTTCAGATTGCGTTATCCACAATCTTAGGGCCAGAGTACTTGATTTACTTTTCCCACCCGGGATCCTTGTCCGTTGTGGTCTTAAACTACCTGTAGTTGCTCACGATGTTCAACCATAACTTGTCTAGCATAATTTACGTCTTCGTCTGTCTTTGTTTTGGAAAAATAAATTTTGTCAGTAAACTAGATTTTGTATACATTCTCCATTATTTTCTTATATAGTCCTTACAGCGATACCGTTCAAACTCTGGAAGACTGAAGATGCACTTTATATTTATGGAGAGGTTACTACCATTATCTTTTCCGGTCGCAACTCTCCGACCTGTTGCATTTAGCAGTCAGGCGCACTAGATGTGTGACCTACCAAGCGAATGCTCTTATTATTTGTGCATCGGAAATGTTATTATGGCTTACCGTAGCCACTGCTAGTGTACACTGATAGCAAAGCACTATCACCCAAATGTTTTGCTATAATTTTTTCCTTTTAATTATCTCGACCCAACAGAATTAAACGCATCTGGCTAATAAATTTTAAATATATCACTGTCTGCAAACATTTCCGATGAATTCACTCCACCTTGGCAAGACCACATTCCCATTCTACTGCGTTCATTTTAATCAGAGCTTGGCAATTCTAGTAATAGGGAACTTACGGCAAAAAATGTCTGAACAAAGTGGCTACCGTCTACTGAATGATCGTGACCACCATTTTGTTTCATATCTCCTCTTTTTTTTCTGAGGTTATACTACTCCAATGACACCAACTTTCTCCCAATACATTTAAACGTAAAAGAAAACAAGGATTTCTCTGCTCAGTGGGCATGATATTACGTACACACTTCAATATCCTATGGTCTCTTAATGTTTTTTCCTTATTACTATAGTGCACATGCTGGATTTGTTGGATATCTACTATTTTTCTCTCTCTCTCACTCTCATAAGCTCATTCACGTACCTCGAGATGACTGGACGTTTGTGTTGTCCTCATCATTTCATCATCATTCATGGAAGTGGCGAGATTGGACTGAACAAAGGTTGGGAATTTGTATGGGCGCTGACAACCGCGCAGTTGAGCGCCACACAAACCAAACATCATCATCATAAGATCATTCATTAATAACTTAGAGAATTTACTAGCGGTCATGCTATTCAAAGAAAATTCTTACTTTTTTGTACAGTACTTGCAACTAAGTCGTCACATTCAAATTACACAGATTAAACATGTAAAATGAAACAGAACACCCGACTTTAGCCAGTACGTATCAAATATTCCCCACAACAAAATTTAAACCCGGGTCACAGACCTTCGGGTTAAATTTCACACATAAGCTTACCTAAGGACCTACCACATACTCTGGAGGATTTATGCTCATCTCCCACTGCAACGTAACCTTGTGTTGCTGGGCAGGTGGCTAGCTCATCTTTTTCCCTCTCAGAGTATCAAAATTTCTAACTTACTTCACATGAATGTAATTAATAATGGTAATTTTGGTATCACAGTTACTTAATTACCTCACACACGGATCCTTAACTGAGAGTTTGCTAAAGCACTTTTGTTTTCCATTGTCTCTTGGTCAGATTGAGACAAAGTCAATACTCACCATGTGGAAGTGCTTGTTCCTAATTCAAATTCTGCACACGCGGTTCTCAAATATTGCTAGCTTAAATTTACACACCCAACTATCTCGGGTTAAAATTACCACGCGCAAGTATCTCAACATAAAATTACCACACGTGGTTTCATTGTGAAAGTAGGTCACTACGAAAGAATCCTAAATTCCCCATGAATTTTACCTGCCTACCTTTACATGAATCTCCCACCAATAAGTTTTGCTCTCGTCGATACTCTTCAAAGGGAAATCGTTATTTCTAGCTTCTCTGAAATATTCCGTATTCCTTAGTTTTACGGAGCAAACTAAATGTAGGTGTTTCAGCTTCATGAACCAGCGACAGAGTGTCGGAAAATGGTCGTTCACCAGGCCGTCCCACACTTCCTCAGGAGTGGGGTAGGCTACTGTTACCCTATTTGTCAGCCACGCTCCAGGCCCTCTAGTGCTCTGGAATACTTCCTTTCTTTGGTTCTGCCAAAAGTGACCCGAAGACTGTCTTAGAGATAATTAAAGTTTCTGCATCCACTATCTGTGATCAGCAGACAATAAACCATTCACTCATTTCTCAAACATCAGGAAACTTGTATAGGGATCTATTTTGGATGGAAGTGCACATATGAACAATTAAATATACAAATTGTTCTTCTTTTCTAAATCAGTATCCGGTTTCAGTATACTGAATAAAATTGTGTTACCATAAAATCGCTGTTTTGACAAGAACAACGAAGTACGTTATTATACAACGGATATTACTGAACCCAATGAGGCAAATCTTTTCTGTGTCGGTTATTACTGTACCCTTTCAGAATGTAGCTTATTATTGGGGAAAAATACCATTTGGACACATCGGCAGCCATATGTGTGAGATGTAAGTACAAATTGGTTGTGAATAAAAATACAAATATTGTTATTAGACCATTAGAAGGATGGAAGTGAAGTAAGTGTATTTTCACATTTCACGGAGTGTTTGGCAATTATAGAAATAAATTATCAGAGTGAGTAGAGGGAAATGAAGCAACCAAATAATGCTAATGTTGCAAATTACCACTCATACTATTTCGATGACAGAATAAATAGTGTTTGTGTCCATGTTGAAATGTGCTATTTCACCTTTACATATAAAACCCATATCACAGTACATTTTCGATATTTATTGCAAATGGGTCACTTACGCTGTGCTAGTGTATATAAAATTTCTGAGCGCTGCAACGACCTTTATTTATTTTTCTTATATTTCTTCACACACAGATTAATAACCATACGACAGAAATACACTGAAGTGATACTTTAATTTGTTTTATTTAAGTGATAATTACTTCATCCGCAATTCGTATACCACACATATCATCCACAACTTCTTAAATACACTTTGGTATAAAAAAATTACTTAGTATTGAAACGATATGTCACTGTAAGCTTAATGTGCTAATTATTATCGTTTCTCATAGCAACATGTTAATAATTTCCCGTGCTTAAAGTTTTTTTTATTCAAAAAGTGGTTTTCAATTACAATTTTTTGCATATTATAAAACAGTACAGTTCGATAAATTTATGAAAAGTAATGATAGTCCTATTTGTTTTATGTATGATAGAAGTAGCCGAATAATTACTTTCTGTAACACAGAGTAATTACAATTCGTTTAATTTCATAAATGGCTGGGGAAAATTTTGATATTGGTGCCAGCTGATTCAGATCATAATCCTATCTCTAATGACCTCGTTGTCGATGGGACGCTAAACCCTAATCTTCCTCTGTTTCATATCATAAGCTTCAATTTTTGGATCTTTTACATTAAAAGTATCTGAATGTGAAGACTTAAAAGGCCACACCAATAAACTTGTACCAGCTGTAATAACTTCTATCGTAAAAATTGCAACATTATAAAACGTTCAGATATTTGGCAGCAGAACGTGTAATCTCTAGCCATGTGCTACTGCGATGGGCAGTCATGGTATGGCTGTAAGGACTAAGGACAGCAGGTATGAGTATCTTACTAACCTGCTTTGTGCAGTTACATTAATATGGAAAAATTCTTTGAAGAAACAATAAAACACTGAAATAATGGAAGAAAAAGCGAGAACCAGTTTATTAATGAATAATGTTGTAAGCATAAAACTCAGACCGTTCGCAACAAGTAGTCTTCCCCTAGACAACAAGAGCAACGAAAATGACGACTGCGGAAAGTTAAGCAGAATATCGCATAAGTAAAAAATTTATTACTTGTCTTGAAGATAGTTCTGCAGTTTTTCGTAAGGAAGTCCAATTTGTAACGCATAGTTTCGCAACCCAATTTTCGCCTCTGCTTCTACTGAATACATGAATGTCTTGTATTATCAGTCATTAACGAGCAAGTTGCTACTGTTTTGACAAATGAGTGCCAGATGCCTCACTAGCGCAGCAGACGTCAGGTGGAGGCAGTAGCCCCAACTCCTTGTTCCCCGCTGTCTGCAGACTACCCTCTGCTGGCTGCCATGTTTACCTTTGGGCCCCGCCTACGCCTCATAAAGCCATTACGAGCGCGGTGGGTGACAGATGGCCACAGCATCTGCTTAATGAGCAGAGAGGCCATTCGCCCACCTACCTACACCAGGGCCCGCTGTTGAGCCTCGAGAGAGTTAAGTATCGTCCTCTCAAGCTTTATATAGAAAACAGGTCTGCCACGCTGAGATTAATCACTCGCCATTCGGCAGATTTATGACGGCGTATCAATGACAGTGACTGAAAGATTGTCGGTTTGAGGACAATCGCAACTAGTCTCCATTTTCATATTTCACTCGTCAGGAATATGAATAAGAAGTATAGGTCAATAACAATGAACGCCAAAATACGACATTACTACACGTTAACATGATAGCAGCCCCTACAGGAAGTAAAAGGGTTTAGTACGAACGCAAAAGCTCTAGAAGAGAACTTAGAAATAAGAGAAAGACACATCTTGAGTGAAATTCTAGACCCAGTCAAAGCAAAGGGTGTGTTCATGAGAAGACACGACTATGAACTGTGTAAAAGCGTAAAGAAGGTCACACGAACCATTTGTAGGACAAAGGATTGTCCTATAAGGTTTTAAGTCCTGCAAGGTTGAGCAATCGTATTTTCAATTACTTCATCAAGAAAGAAGCCGAAGGAGCCGTGGCTCACTGAAGTACGAAAACGGCTGCATGTAGTGGCGATATAACTGGAAGATATCCATAAAAGCATCCCACTCAAGAATAAACCCCAAGAAGAACCAAAGTGACAATCTGAAGCTGTGAAGAAACAAAACAGGTAACGAATGCCAGATTGATTCAATAAAGTTAAATCCCAGGCGCAAGGCGTGGAAAAAGTACGCTTAAAATAACGCGATCTGGGTATGGTCAATATGGAAAGGGGAAGATTATGTCTAGTTCAGTGCGAAACTTGAAGTGCGTAACACGACGTTTCACGATGTACTATCGTTGAAGTCGCGATCGATGGCGGTCGAGTACAGGCTTGTTCTGCATATCTACGTCACTCACCCCCCAACAGCCAATTATCGTTCAGTAGTGTTCATATGGTTCAAATGGCTCTGAGCACTATGGGACTAAACATCTGAGGTCATCAGTCCCCTAGAACTTAGAACTACTTAAACCTAACTAACCTAAGGACATCACACACATCCATGCACGAGGTAGGATTCGAAGCTGCGACCGTAGCGGTCGCGCGGTTCCAGACTGAAGCGCCTAGAACCGCTCGGCCACCTTGGCCGGCTTCAGTAGTGTTCTGAACGGCTCTTCTATGAATGTCGCAGCCAGTACGAGCATTAAACCTGAATTATTATTCCATTTCTTGCTAGCCGGCATCGCTGATGATGGTGGTAGTCTATAAATTCTACATAATCGAGTGAAAGACATAATTTGAGGAATAAACGCATTCTTCATGCGCAGAAGAAGTGTACGCGCGTACGGCAACTGTCACTTGCAAGGGAACTTCATTAACTAGACCTTGTATTTTCTTGAGGGGGGAAAAAACCTGAGTTCAATCGATCTCGCGTGAAAAATCTGGCCATTATGCAGATACTATGCATGTGTGACCCACTCAACGTATTGCTTTTAAACATTCGCGCGCTCGGGTTTCGTTTTGTGCCCCACTTCACAGAGGTCGCTTAATGCCCGATCGTGAAGTACTGTGCAATGAAGCGGCAACAGCGAGCCCCCAAAATGTGAAATGTGAAGAGCTAGAGACTTCAACTCATGCAGTGTTCCTCGCTCACTTTGCCAGAAGATGAGGCTACAACTGCAATATTGTTCGCCTGAAACAAATTTTGTTTGGCACGCAGCCGAAACGAACCGGTTGGCTCTTTCAAACAATGAGAAGAGCTGATAGCAAATGTTCATATGTAGATATCGTCGGCATTATTGTGTAGCCATGAGTCGTGTTTATAACAGGCTGCACGACTGTGACATCTTTTGTTGCTTTTTTCGCAAGACTTCGACCTGACGTCATTTCTAAATGAGGCCCACTCGGATCCATATTGTAAGCATTCTGTTTACCTACCGCTTCCATAGCAGCTCTAATGTCGGCGACGAATCTTTCAGAGGCAATAATTACAGCTGTTTCGTTATGTAGTTTTTTAGCTAACACAATACCATATTTCGTTTTGAAGGCGTAAACTCACCCAGAAGACACCTTGAAATTATGATGGGCCCACCTCCACTTCGGCTTGAACGCCTTCCATTGTACGTTATTATTGGACTTATCGCAATATATATAAACATAGTGAATTTACTTTTCAACCTTTTGGTGAGGCATACCACGGTTTCGACATATTTCCAGAAATACGGATCTTTTTTCGATTTTAATAGCTTAAAGTTCGTCCTGACGGTCGTGGAAGATGATTCCCTTTCTGTCCACTTTTCCAAAAGGGTACGGCTCGTTGCGTATATATTCCTCTGTTACGGACATGGGCAAAGTGGTATTCGACGATTTTACATCGTCAAAGCAGCTTTCACCATCAGTATCATCCTCTATTGTACGCCCCAGCCTCGTTGAAACAAAGCAAGTGCTCGGCGTATGTGACGATAGTGAAATGACAGTGTCTAACACGTCTTCATCCGTGTACTGTTTGTGATATCTGCAACAAAGCTGAAATATATAAGCAAAAGCGTAAAGAAAGTGTCATGTGCTTCCGTTTACCGTCTTCTGAATTTCGTCCTACAACCGCGAATATGGATGCTTACCGGTCACGACTTTCCAGAATTCTAATCCTTTGACACTTAATCGTTGCACTTTAGCTGTCATTCCACACCGCTCCCGCTGGCGTAGCGCGACAGCTTGTAGGATCGCCGACACCACCAACACAAACGCCTTACTAAACTCTGCGCACAGAACTACGCCTGCTGGCATTTCGCGGTTGCAGTAAAGTGGGCCGTGTGACAAACAACCCGAGTTCGCGACTGTTTCGAGGCATACGCTGAGAGGACCATACTTGCATAGTACTGATCATAATTTTCGCTAGAGATCGATCGCTGGGATTGATATCAATCTCATGTGTTCTTTTGTTTTTGTTTTTCTTTTTCAAAAAAAATACGAGGTCGAATTGGTGAAGTTCCCTTGTCAGAATAGGCAACAACGTGGACTCCGGACATGCATCGACCTGTGCGAACCACCATCGTTCGTGCTTCCGACTACAGGGTTTCGAAGTTAGTGTCGAAACTGGACCAGGCGAGAATGAGGTTCAAAATGCTCACATACAATACGTGGAGGTTAATCATGACCCTGTGTTTCATTCGTATTTTAAAGTATTAATTGGTATTTTTCCACGAAGGATGCGAAGTGAACTTACGAATTCGTTATTACTTAAAGGGTTTCTAATAAAAGTACAGCATTATGCGTATAAATTTTCAGTTATTTCAGTTGTGCAAGAAGTCCAAAACACAATCATATATAGCTCGTCTCTACATTATATATTTTCAAAAACCAACAATAACAATCATTCTTGTGACTAATTCGGCCCTTTTTGTAACTATTTCTAGTATCAATTATCTTCAACCATAAAATCGGTAATAAATCAGTCTGACAAGTTGTTAATCATCCCTCGACTTATACTCTATGTGACCAAAAGTATCCAGACACACGCGAAAACATGCGTTCTCATATTAGGTGCATTGTGCTGCCACCTACTGCCAGGTACTCTATATCAGCGATTTCGATACATCATGAGAGGGCAGAATGGGGCTCTCCACGGACCTCATGGACTTCGAACGTCGTCAGGTGATTGGGTGTCACTTGAGTCATACATCTGTACGCGAGATTTCCACACTACTAAACATGCCTATGTCCACTGTTTCCAATGTGATAGTGAAGTGGAAACGTGAAGGGACACGTACAGCACAAAAGCATACAAGCCGACCTCGTCTGTTTGACTGAAAAAGACCGCCGTCAGTTGAAGAGGGTATAATGTGTAATACGCAGATATCTATCCAGACCATCACACAGGAATTCCAGACTGCATCAGGATCCACTCCAAGTACTATGACACTATGGCGGGAGGTGAGAAAACTTGGATTCAAAGCCACAAATCACACCGGTAAATGCCAAACGACGCCTCGCCTGGTGTAAGGAGAGTAAACATTGGACGATTGAACAGTGGAAAACGTGGTGTGGAGTGACGAATCACGGTACAGAATGTGGCTGTCCGATAGCAGGATGTGGGTATGGCGAATGCCCGGTGAATGTCATCTGCCAGCGTATGTAGTATCATCAGTAAAATTCGGAGGCGGTGGTGTTATGCCGTGTTTTTCATGGAGGGGGCTTCCACCCCTTGTTGTTTTGCGTAGCACTATCACAGCACAGACCTACATTAATGTTTTAAGGATCTTCTTGCTTCCCACTGTTCAAGAGTAATTTGGGGATGGCGAATGCATCTTTCAACACTATCGAGCACGTCTTCATAATGCACGGCCTGTAGTGGAGTGGTTACACGACAATAACATCCCTGTAATGGACTGGCCTGCACAGAGTCCTGACATAAATGCTATAGAACACCTTTGGAATGTTTTAGAACGCCGACTTCGTGCCTGGCCTCACCGACCGACATCGATACCTCTCCTCAGTGCAGCACTCCGTGAAGAATGGGCTGCCATTCCCCAAGAAACCTTCCATCACCTGATTGAACGTATGCCTGCGAGAGTGAATGCTATCATCAAGACTAACGGTGGGCCATCACCACACTGAATTCCTGTATTACGGATGGAGAGGGCCACGAACTTGTAAGCCATTTTCAGCCAAGTGTCCTGGTGGTTTTGATCACATAGTGTCCGTCGTTGACAGAATGTAACAATACGGTCTTCATAAATGTACTTACGACAAACTTCGCAAGCATGAACTGTCTTACGATGTCTGGCATACGGACACTCTTAGCACCTTCCCCGCACACTTTGGACTCTAGCAGTCTGTGACTGTGAAGATTCTCCAATGACTTCTCTGAAATCTCTTACGCAAGGCTCAGCAACTGGGGTATTTCTTTCCGGGCGCTCAAAAGATCACTTGCGAGCGTATGGCCTAGTGATTCGACAAAATTTCGACGCTTTTGGGTCTTATTGTTATTATGTCAGTGAATAATATCAGCGTTCATGCCAGCAATATTCAGTTTTGCATAGAACACTGAAGTCGTTTTCTTTTTAGTTGCTGCTTAGATCGTGTACCTCATATAGCTCATCTTCAATATCTTCTCCACCTTTCACTGAATTATAAAATAGTTCATCTCGGTATCTTCTTTTCTCCAGACGATTCATCTATTTGTGCTCTGTGGTGAAGACTAAAAGAAAAATGACTTTATCTTTCTTGGGTATATGAGATAGGAGTGTAATATCCTTTCCGAAACTAAACATAGATGAATAGACTTCTGTAGCTCGAGTTTTGCAAAATTCCGGACAGATTTGCCTCTTGTTCTTATGCATTGTTCCCACAGGAGTCTGCTTATGTTCTATGAGCAGATGTGACGCCATTTCATAGCTCATAACTCAATTATCGGAAGTCACATAGCGACCAGTTTTTCAAGTGTGTTGTACTAGACGATTCACCACATCAAATAGTTTATTGCTCAGCGAGAACGGTCCAGCTAGTGCTTTCCAGCGTATATTTCAAGGATGAAGACATAAAAGTTCTTTGTGTCGACCACGGCTAACATTTTTATGCCATATATGGTTGGTTTCGACGGCATATTTTTTTTTATTATTTAAGCTTTGCTTCTATCTCTGAATGCCAGCAGCATTTTATCTATGTATTTTATCTGTGTGTTCTTCTAGGACATAGGCTTTTCTGCAGTTTTTGAAGAACATTTCAAATACTTGATGTATCTGAGCCAAGTTGCCCAATAGTTTTATTTCTTCACGTGTGGATTTATCGACAAACCGAAGACAGGTTTGAATTAAGTGGAAACGCTGTCGTTTTATTGTCAAGCGAAGTTTTAGATATCTGTACTGTCTGAAGCCCGAAGGTTATTTGTATTCTGCCGCGCAGATCGGTAAAACAGAAATAAATATATTCGCAGTTGGAATGTGTACAATCATCAGCTGTGTAGTGGATTTAAGACAATTGCCCGCGAAAGGCAACTGGTCCCGAGTTCGAGTCTCTGTCCGGCACACAGTTTTAATCTGCCAGGAAGTTTCATATCAGCGCACACTCCGCTGCAGAGTGAATATCTCATTCTGAAGACAATTAAAATTTGTGTCGGGTCTGTACTCGAACTCGTATTTCCCGCTCATCTCATCCGGTTACCTAACGTTTCGAATTTTTTTTTTCCTTAATAGGTCTCATTTTGTTGAATTCGTTCGGGGCGGACTTTCGATGACACCCGTTCAGGTTCTTCGTCGATCCGTTCACTCAGTTTTTTATTTATTTATTTTATTACAGAGGTAACCTAACCCTCTGGCCGAACACGCTGAGCTACCGTGCCGGCGTAACGATTAAGCTACCCAAACACCACTCACGACAAACCATATGTCTGCAGCCTGCTCTCACACATTCATTATGTATATTCCCATACAGGGGAGACATTTTAATTGAATGTCACTTGCCCAGTGTCGGGGGTCAAATGCAATACTGCACTGCCTGTGTAGTTGAGAAGTACGATGCAATTTTTAAGTATGCATGCATGTCCAAGGGAACTGGCACTATTGTGACTGCAGCCATTTTGAAATAGCAGTCATTGTGAAATACATTAAATGTATGTGCAGTTGCAAATTTGGACAACCATCAACTGTGTAATGGAATGGTGACAATGAAAATTTGTGCCGGACACGGACTCGAACACGGATATCCCGCTTATCGCTAGCGGTCGTCTCAACCTCTTTGGCTATTCGTGCACGACTCGGGCTCACACCCAGACTACCAAATGTTGTCAACCATGTGTCTATGAACTGTACTCGTACATTCATTATGTATATCCCCATACAGGAAAGACATTCTAAAATGAAAATCGCTCGGCAGTTGTCGCTGGTTAAATAAAATATTTCAGTTGGCTCAAATGGCTCTGAGTACTACGGCACTTAACATCTGAGGTCATCAGTCCCCTAGAACTTAGAACCACTTAAACCTAACTAACCTAAGGACATCACACACATCCATGCCCGAGGAAGGATTGTAAGTAGGCTGTTTATGTTTTCTTATTGGTAACGCCACGTAGCGCTCTATATGAAAAATCACTGACTGTGCTGTGTGCAGTCTGTGGGTAGTTTGCATTGTTGTCTGACATTGTAGTGTTGGGCAGCGGCAGCTGGATGTGAACAGCGCGTAGCGTTGCGCAGTTGGAGGTGAGCCGCCAGCAGTGGTGGATGTGGGGAGAGAGATGGCGGAGTTTTGTAATTTGTCATGAACCGCTATATATATTATGACTATTAAGGTAAATACATTGTTTGTTCTCTATTAATATCTTTCATTTGCTAACTATCCCTATCAGTAGTTAGTGCCTTCCGTAGTTTGAATCTTTTATTTAGCTGGCAGTAGTGGCGCTTGCTGTATTGCAGTAGTTCGAGTAACCAAGATTTTTGTGAGGTAAGCGATTTGTGAAATGCATAGGTTAATGTTAGTCAGGGCCATTCTTTTATAGGGATTTTTGAAAGTAAGATTGCGTTGCGCTAAAAATATTGTATGCCAGTTTAAGCACAGTCTTGTATAAATTGTTCAAAGGGGACGTTTCATATGGCGACCCTGCCAGGATTCGAACCTGGAATCTTCTGATGTGGATGTGGGGAGAGATATGGTGGAGTTTTGTAATTTGTCATGAACCGCTATATATATTATGACTAGTAAGGTAAATACATTGCTTGTTCTCTATTAATATCTTTCATTTGCTAACTATCCCTATCAGTAGTTAGTGCCTTCCGTAGTTTGAATCTTTTATTTAGCTGGCAGTAGTGGCGCTCGCTGTATTGCAGTAGTTCGAGTAACCAAGGTTTTTGTGAGGTAAGCGATTTGTGAAATGCATAGGTTAATGTTAGTCAGGGCCATTCTTTTATAGGGATTTTTGAAAGTCAGATTGCGTTGCGCTAAAAATATTGTATGCCAGTTTAAGCACAGTCTTGTATAAACTGTTCAAAGGGGACGTTTCAGGATTCGAACCTGCGACAGCAGCGATCGCGCGGTTCCAGACTAAAATATTTCAATGCCTTTGTTGTAAAAGTACGATGCTTCGGACACGAATGCATGTCCGAAGGAAGATTGCATCGTATTTCTGAACAACACATAGTGATGATGATGATGATGATGATGATGATGATGATGATGATATGTGTTTTGTGGGGCATTAAACTGATTGGTTATCGGCGCCCATAAGAATTCCAAATCTGTTCCCTGTCCAGTTTCACCACTTTCTCGAATTATAATGAAATGATGAGGACAACACAGATATCAAGTCCCTGGGTGAAGAAAATACACGACCCGGCTGGGAACCGAACTCGGGACCCTGTGATCCAGAGGCAGCAACGCTAGCAACTAGACCGCGAGATGCGAAACTTAAGAACACACGCACTGCAATGCCGTAACGGCAGATGGGTTAAATGTTTTTAACAAAGAAACACTGTGACATATCTAGATTGTGTTTACACATTCTCTGGCAGATTGTGTCCTTTATTTGGTTACATTTAATGCTCAAATATGATTCTGACCTAGCTTGGAGCTCTTATATATCCTGTTGTAATAAAATATCCTCTGATTTGATGAATATCTTTAGACGATAAGCCTTTGCGTCGGTACACAGCTGCAGAGCCTGAAGGCAGTGCGTGCAACCAAGCTTCGAAGTGCGTAATGAGTGGGCTTCGGCGCAAGACTGTCGCCCATCATCCAATTTGCTTAAAGTGGATTACCTCCTCAGTCGACGATACCTTAAAGGCGGCAGTGTTATTGACCTCGGGACTTGAGGCGATCAGGTGGATACCAGTAATAACAACCATGACCTGCTATTACCTACGTAACTTTGTAGAAGTGTCACAAGTGCTAGACTTAGAATTTTTTGCAGTAGCTATTAAAATTAAGTACTGTTATAGGAACTATTCTTGTAGTCTCTATTCGACATTGGACCTTAGAGTTTGGCCCTGATGTCATTAAAAATGAGAGAGCAGTGCAGTAAATGAGGGCTTTCAGGACCAAGTGAACTACGCAAAAGTCTCAGGGTTTGAGATTTAGAGAAACGACGAAAGAACGAGGATGGTTTGGTGATGGTACAAACCTGCAGCACCGATGTCTTACATACTGTTTGCTCATGAGTACATTTCGGTGCTCTATCTGGAGGATGCCATCTCGAACCATGGCGATGACCCGATTTTCAGCAACAAAATTTGATTAGCTATGAGAGGAATATCATGCTGCAAATCATAATCTATCAGCATAGGAGTGATACACCAAATCGTCTTCTCACTGATTTCATTCTTCTATTCCCGATCGAGCATATGAGAATACATTTTATTGAGTGCTGTTTTCTTCTTTCTTTTCTGTTTCTTCTGGTAGCTACTACTGGTTGCAATGACTTACATAGAAGATAATCTCCGGTAATCGCATGTTGTTATTGTTCTTAGTCCAAATATTGGTTTGATGTATCTATCCACTGAGGTCTATCCTTTGCAAGCCTCTGCATCTCTGCAGAAGTACTGCAGACTACATCATTTGAGCTTGCTTGCAGTGCTTAGGCCTAAGTCCCCTGTACAAGTTTTGTCTCCCACAATTCCTTCCATTACCAAAGAAATTGTCCCTTATGCTTCTGGGTGTGCACTACTATCAACTGATCCCTTCTTTTGGCTCGGATTGCCACAAATTTCTTTTTCCCCAGTTCGACTCTGCACCGTTTAATTAGGTGCTAGATGTGCCCTGTCCCTCTGATTTCCAACACTCTTCTGTAGCACCACAGGTTTAAAGGAGCTGCATTCGTCCTGGCTGAGCTCCTTGGTATCTCTGTATCACTTCTGTACTAGGCTACATTCCGCAGAAATATCTTCAGGGAAAACTTCCGAACACCTAAATTTGTAGTCAGTGTTAATTCTCTTTTTCAGTAACTTTTTCTTCCTATTTCTGGTCTACAGTTTATGTCCTCTCAAGGTCGGCCATTGTCCGTTACTTTTCTGCCCGAATAGCAAAACTCACCAACTGTTGGTAGTGACTCATTTCCTAATCGAATTGTATCACCACCACCTGACTTAATTCGAAATTATTGCATTACCTTTGATTCATTTTTCTTGATACTCATCTCATAACCTCCTATGAAGGTACTATCTAGTGAATTCAAATGTTCTTGCAAGTCCTTTGACACCTTTGACAAAATTACAATGTCCTTGGCAAACAGCAAAGATTATCTTTCTTCTCCCTGAATTTTAATTCCACTTTCCACTTTCAACTTCTTTTCATTTACTGCTTGCTCAGTATACAAACTGAATAACATCAGTGATCCTGTTCCGCTCACTTCTCAGCTACTGCTTCAGTTTCATACCCTTCGATTCTTGTAATTGCAATCTGGTTTCTGTATAAGTTGTAAACAACATTTCTCTCACTGTGCTTTACCGCTGCTATTCTCCGAATTTCAGTGCTTATTCTCGTTAACATTGCCAAAATCCTTTCCCTAAATCTACAAATGCTATGAACGTGTGACTGCCTTTCTGCAGTCTGTCTTCTAAGATAAATTCTCGAGTGAGTATAGCCTTCTCCGGGGTCTGTTTCCGAAAGTATTCCGTTCTTCTGCTAATAATTCGAGTCAGTGTTTACCAGCCGTGACCTATTAAAGTCATAGAATTGTAATATTCTCACATGTCAGTGACTATCAACTATCTTATTTAGAATAGGTACTGATTATTCTTTTCGTAGTATGAGGGTATTTCGCCCGTCTGACATATCTTACACACCCAGAGCAAGAGTTATGTCTTGGCTGGCTAGCTCAAGAATCTCAATAATTCTTGCGGAAAGTCGTCTACTTCAGATGCCTTGTTTCTGCTGACGTGTGTCGTACAGGTCTTCTCGCTGTACTGTATCTTCCATTTCATCTCCATTTACTTTCTCTTCTCTGTCTAAAATATTGTCTTCAAGATTGTTTCCCGTTTTGCACACCTTCTGTGAATTCCTTCAAACTTTAATATGGGTTTCGCAATCTGATCCCTTAATGTTCATTTAGGTGCTTGAGTTTTCTCAAAACGCCTCTGTAACTATCCTATAAACAGCATTTATCTTTCAAATAATCACATTTATTTCCATCGTCTTACTTTTTCTTCTACCTATTCCTGCTTTGTCAATTTGTACTTCATACCATGTCATGTTTACATGTATCTATTCCCTTCTGATAACATCGTATTTTGCTATATTTCTATTTATTTTTTTTCTTTCGTCCAAGGATTTCTCCCAAACCTTGTGTCCACAGCTCGGGGTCTAGTGGCTAGCGTTGCTGCCTCTGGATCACGGGGTCCTGGGCTCGATTCTCGGCCGGGTTGTGGATTTTCTCTGCCCGGGTTCCGGGGTGTTTGTGTTGTTCTCGTCTTTTCGTCATCATCATCATCATTCATGACAGTGGCTAAATTGGGCTGAGTAAAGAAATTGGACTGTGTGAACAATTGGGACTTTTTCATGGGCACTGATGACCGCGCAATTGACCGCCCAACAAAAGCAAACATAATCATCATCATCTAAACCTTGTGCTATTACCTTTTTTATCGTCTGCTGCATTCACTGCTTCACCTCTCAAGATTACCCATTTGTCTTCTATTGTGATCCTTACACCAGTTTAAGTCACTCTTTTCATAACGCTCCCCGAAACTCTCAACATCATCTGTTTCTTTCAACGTATCCAGGTCCCATCTCCTTAATTTCCTACCTTTCTGCAATTTCTTCCATTTTTATCTGCAGTTTGTTATCAATAACTAGTTAGAGATCACATCTGCACGTAGTAATGTTTTAGAGTTTAAAATCTCGTTTCAAAATCTCGGTCTTACCGCAATGTCTTCTATTTGGAGCCTTCCGGTGTCTCTAGGTCTCTTACACGTATACAGCCCTCTTTCATGATTTTTAAGGCAAGTGTCAGCGATGATTGTAGTATAAGGCAGCTTCCGCTTTCATTCTTCTCACCTAGTCCATGTTCTCCTATCATTTTTCTTCTCGTCCTTTTCCGAATTCTTCATGTTGTTGATAGTACCTTAAGTGGGTTCTTATTTTCTTAGTCATTATCAGGTCTACTCCTGCACAATACGAATTTTATTTTGCTTTGGTAAGCCTGTACCGACCTTATCAGAAGTCCTATTCTTCACCCCAGGGCGCTTCTGTAATTCCTACCACATCTAACATCAAACTGACCATTTCCCTTTTTAATTCTTTGACCTATCTACCAGATGAATAGCCGTAACATTCAATGCTTGCTTCTCCTGAGGACAATATCCTCCTGAATACTGGAGACGTCATAGAAGAGCCACAAGTTTCTTACCTTAACAAGTTAAACCCCGAATAAACATTGAAAAATAAATTTTACATTGAGCTATGGTCGATTTCGATAATGACGTATGTTGGGATGCCGAGTGAGATGGGACACACGTAGTGCAATATCACCATTCCTGCAAGCCAAAGTAGTCTGAAGGTAGCACGTGCCAAATGAGTCAGATGGCTCTAAGAACTAAGGGACTTAACATCTGAGGTCATCACTCACCTACACTTACACTGCTTAAACCTAACTAACCTAAGGACATCACACACATCCATGCCCGAGGCAGGATTCGAACCTGCGACCGCAGCAGCCGCGTGGTTCCACACTGAAGCGCCTGAAACCGCCCGGCCACCGCTGCCGCCAGCACCTGCCAAACCTGTGGTCTGTCCACAAAAGGCTATTAACAGTCCGGTCAACTAAGTTTAACTGGTGGATGCTGCTGGCTGTAGTGACTGTCAGGAGAGAGGCGTAAGCAGTCCAGGTCTACCCAGTCCTGTTGGCAAGCGCAGTGCACTTATTAATGTTAGCCGTTGTGGGGCCAATTGAGTAACTGCTTGATTGAGAAGTAGCGGCTCCGGTCTCGTAAGCTGACAATGGCCAGGAGAATGGTGTGCTGACCACACGCCCCTCCATCTCCACATGCATTGACGCCTATGAGCTGAGGATGACATGGCGATCTGTTGGTAGCGTTGGGCCATCAAGGCCTGTTCGGACAGAGTGCAGTTTTAGAGGAATAGGCTAATTCCCTGGTAGAGGTCATTAGTTGAGTGTGGATTTCTATAAGCCGAGGACAGCTGAGAGTTCCAGTACTTGTGGTATGTGCATGATGTGTGATCTGGTATAGTCTATGCGTCAGAATGTGTACTACGACGCAAGTGGGAACTTCAGCTGTACAGCACATACTGACCACTGGAGGGACTTTGGTAACACATAATGTTTTAAAGTGAGGATATTTATTAATGTGGGAAATGATCAGTTAATAATCAGGCTGCTGACTGGCTGAAGATTGAATCCTCAGTAAATGTGAGACTAGTTCAGGCCACTAATAATATGGAGCATGATGTGGATCTTTGGTATGGTGAACCGGAAACGGAGAGGCAATGAAATGTAAGTTAAATATTTGGTATTATATGGTAAGACGTGACAGAATGTTACAGAAAGCAACGTAAGACAAGAGAACAAAGGAGAAGAGAAAACAGAAAAGAGAAGAAACTGAAGAAGAAAAGACAAGGGAACACAAGAGAAGAGGAGAGGAGAAGAGTGATGAGAAAACACGTTGGCCGGCGCGTGTGGCCAAGCGGTTCTAGGCGCTTCAGTCTGGAACCGCGCTACCGCTACGGTCGCAGGTTCGAAGCCTGCCTCGGCCATGGATGTTTGTGATGTCCTTAGGTTAGTTAGGTTTAACTAGTTCTAAGTTCTAGGGGACTGAAGACCTCAGACGTTAAGTCCCGTAGTGCTCAGAGTCATTTGAACCATTTTATTGAAAGAAGGGAAGAGAAGATTGTTTCCCGCCCAAGTGGGAGTTTGGTCCTAAGAGACATACAGAATTACACTTTAAAGAGCAACTGGAAGGTATAAGTTGAAGTTTAGCCATGGATTGTGGTCCTTTTTGGTTATCAGTCGACAAAGTATCAGGTATACTAGTTTCAAGAACATATTCCTTGTCACTAGAATCTGTTAAGGAGAAAACATGTGGTTCGGGGAAAGCAGTTAGATGAGGTTATTAAAATGTAATTAACTTTGTTGCATCTTTGTGCGCCCACATACGTGTTTTGAGTTTACTTTGATGCATTTGCTTGAAACTATGGTGACAAAACATTTTCCTTCGTAGCTAACTGGAATCACTAGCTGAGTACAGACAGAAAGTTGTGAGTATTATCCAGAGCAGTGACGGGATCAAGACTTTTCTAAACGGAAGAATTCGACAATGAAGCAGGAATAAACTAATACGAACAACAAAACTTATGCTTTCTGACAACCAAGATAAACGGGAAACCGACACACACCACAGCAGTACAAACGTCAGATCATAATCAGATATCTAACAGCTTACATCGTAGCATTTTGATAACTTAGATAAACACGAAATCAACACTCAACACAGCAGTACATATCGTCAGATTGTAATCAGATATCAACAGCTTACATTGCAGCGTTTAGATGTCTGGCGTCTAAAAAAAAAAAAAAAAAAGAGAGAGAGAGAGAGAGAAAATATCCGTCCTATGTGACTACTGACTATTACTGACAGCGAAAGTACTTCACTAGGTGACAGCAGAAGCTTAGGAGGGATTTATTGCTGTTTGACGCCACAGTTTTAATACCGCCATGTAAGCTGTCTTACGTATTTAATGTGCCATATGACTATCTGGAGGCTGAAGTATATGTTAGCAGCTCCGGGCTATGATACAAATTCTGTTTCTCTGACAAGAACAACGCTGCCGGTTTTGCCGGGCAGCAGAGATGGAACTTGGTCGTAGTCCTCGAATAGGTTTCTAAGCCAACGTTGACTGATTATTACGTGCCCCCTCAGTCTGCACTGAAGGCGACCATCATATTCCGTTGACATGAAAAGAAGAAGAGTTTCAGAGCTGGATGTTCGGGTGATGGTCCTCGAGGACACGTGTGAGGAGAGCGGCGACGTGGCAGCAGCTGCGGCTGGGCGGGGAGCGGGCAGGTGGTTGGGCGGTTGTGGGGCTTCCGCGCCTTCTTGACCCCGATACGGCGCCAGCGGCGGCGCCCTGCCCGCCGCCACTTGCCTGGCTTCCGCGCCGACTTCCGGCCGCCGCCGCCGCAGGAGAGGCGCCGCACTGCCGGCTCGATAAAAGCGGACCCGCCACCCGCCACCCGCCGACAACGCCACAAAAACAACGCCGCACTGTCGCCTCCCTGTACGAGGCGCTGCGTGCCTACGGCGGGTATCACGTGGAAACATTTGTTTGCGAGTCTCCACCAGGACCACTCGGCAGGGAGCTCACCAACATTGCGTGCTTCCGCTCACTCTCCCAGCAAACTAAGTTGAGCGGACAAAATGTTGCTCACCCTCTTAGAAGCACACAACGGGCACGATGGAGCGCTGTAGGAGGTACAGAAATGGTACCAGGGACGTGTGAAAAGTCCGTGCTAAAATAAAAACTTCTTACGTGTTTTGGGTAAACCTTTTTTATTTTTCGACATACTCTCCTTGTAGACTTATACACTTCCTCCAACGGTGCTCTAACTTGTTGACCCCTTCCGAATAGTGGGAAATGTCCAAGTCTGCAAAATAGCTGTTAGTTGCTGCAATCATGTAGTCGTTTGAATAAAATCTTTGTGCTGTCAGCCATTTCTTCAAAGTGGGGAACAAATAGTAGTCCAAGGGAGACAAGTATTTAGAGTAGGGGGGATGTGAAACGAGTTGGAATTCTGTTTCCATAAATTTTGCGACCACTACTGCTGGGATGTGTGCTGGTGCATTGTTGTGATGGAAAAGAACTTTTCTGCGGTCCAATCGCCGACGTTTTTCTTGCAGCTCGGTTTACAGACTGTCCAATAACGATGAATAATAGGCGCCTGTAATGGTTTTACCCTATTCCAGATAGTCGATGAGGATTATCTCTAGTGAATCCAAGAGGCAGTCACCATAAACTTTCCTGCCGAAGGAATGGTCTTCGCCTTTTTTGGTGCAGATTCTCCCTGGGTAACCCATTGTTTAGATTGTTCCTTGGTCTCAGGAGTTTACTGTGCGGCTGGTCCCGGCGGAGATTTGAGTCCTTCCTCAGGCATGTGTATGTGTGTTTGTCCTTAGTATAATTTATGTTACGTAGTGTGTAAGCTTAGGGACTAATGACCTTAGCAGTTAAGTCCCATAAGATATCACCCACATCATCTCAGGAGTATAGTAATGTATCCATGTTTCATCCACAGTGACGAAACGGAATCTTCCTGGAAACCTGCAAACAATCCTTGCAACACTTCACACGATTCCGTTTTTGGTCAAGCGTGAGCAATCGTGGAACCCATCTTCCAGATAGCTTTCTCATGTCCAAATGTTCATGCAAAATATTATGTACCCGTTCATACGAGATGTCCACAGCACTAGCAATCTCACGCACCTTAACTCTTCTGTCATCCATCACCATATCATTAATCTTATCAATGATTTCTGGAGTCGTAACCTCCACGGGGAGTCCAGAACGTTTAGCATCACTTGTACCGATATTGCCACTCCTAAAATTTTGAAACCACTTATAAACTGTTCTAATCGAAGGTGCAGCGTCACCGTAATGTTTATCAAGCTTCTCTTTAGTCTCCTGAGGCGTTCTGCCTTTCATAAAGTAATGTTTAGTCACAACACGAAATTCTTTTTCGTCCATTTTTTGACAATCACTAGACTAACTTGACTCATACGAATGCCAGACAGAAAGAAATAGACCTATATGGCTGAAACTTGGTGTGCGTTCTTTCCAAAGATGCTACTAACGAAACATGACCTCGATACGCGCCAGTGGTACCATCTCTTGGACTTTTCACGGACTTTTCAAATGCCACTCGTACCAGGTGTAAGTCAGTAGCCTTCACTTGCGTGTGTGTTATCGTAAATACAAACCTTGGGATGTAAAGTGACAACCTAAATGAGCTACTGATCTCAAAGCGACATCACTTACATGAAACTGAAAAGAATCCTCATTCATAAGCAAATAAATAAGAAAACCAATTATTTCACGCTCAGCACACTTGGTCAGTGCGAATTATCGTATTGTTATTGGAAAAAAGGGAAAAAAGGCCAAACTAAATGCAGATCTGTAATTTCTGCACTGATGTATGGCCCTGGTGAAATAAAGAAACTGACAGAACCCACTGTGCGCAAAGGAAACGAAACAATCATGTATTATGAATTTCACCCGCAAACCGAAGGGCTGGGCGAAAAATCAGTACAGCAACAGGGAAACTGGGTTCGTAATCTTGACACAGAATGCCAATGAAACACATGACTCTACCTTTAAGTACTGAAATTTCAGATCAGGAAGAACTTATCAAAGAAAACAATTACAGTCTCTAATATTAAAAAGCACTTAATCTAATAACTTCCACAGTACAGTAAATTAACTCAGAAGATCAATCAGTAGAATAATTATCAAAAATTCGACTGTATGGAGGGTGAAGTGGACCAACAATACAAGTCTACAAAAATAAAAGTAAACTTTCTGCCTCATTAAATATCTTGTTCTTCATTCCACAACCTTTTCTATGTCCGTATGCTATCCAGCCATTGTTCGTTGACATCATTCCTCCTCGTAATGTATCTGCATTTCACATACTTCCAAAAGTGCGTCCATACGTTACACTCTACAGTCAACGAACCCGCCGCCTGCTGCACATTACAGCTATCCATTACTGAGCGTCAAAGATTCTACGACTTGACAGCGGTCCCACCGCAGACACGGGCACTGTTGCCTAACAACTGTTCCTCTGACCACAATTCTTCAGATACATTTTCCTTTACAAATATAAACACATTCAATAACATCATCAAAAATTAGCCATCTTACACAGGTCATCATGTGATCATCCACCTCTGGTCTATCAAGGAGAGTTCCCCAATTGTGGGATCAGCTTCCCGCAGCCACGTAGGTTAAGGACACAGGTATCACACACTGAAGCCATTCTTCCGGATGGCAATTTACTTGCGAGTAATAGATAAAAAATATCCGAATTTCATGTTATGTTGTGCAGCCTTAGAAAAGTATCAATCGACGAACCGCTCGGTTACCATAATGAGTAGCGTACAGCCCTCACATGCAAAAGGTTATACGGTTGAGTTTCGTCACGCGCTTACAAAATGTTTATTATTAATTGTTTCTCGAAATGAGTTTGATACTAATTATCATTCAATTACTTGGTTTAAATGTATATTTTTATTTTTCATTCATTTATCATGTCATTTTAATTGTAATATTAATGGTTTTTCATTTGCTCTCACTCTTCTTCCTGTCATTCTTCCTCCATATGGAATGTTTGTGCATGTGATTTTAATTGTTTTTATGAATTAACATCGATTTAATTACTTCCGTTTCCAGATCCTATATTTTCTTCCATGTTATTGCATTCGTCATTCCTATTTCTCATTTTGTTTGACTTTCGTTTTACTTATAACCCTGTCTTTCGTTTGAATTTTCATCTGCATTATTTTGTCCACAGTGGAATAAGAATTTGTGTTGTAACTGTTCGTGTGACGATCACCACTCAAAAAATGTGCATCTTGTTACAAAAATATAATTTTGGCACCACTGCACCGTCGATATTAATAGATTATTCCGTCTTTTGTCTTTAAATTCATAAATTGGTAGATTCAAATATTTAAATATTGCGATAGATAAATAAAAATAATTAAATTTGGATGCACTAGTATTGCCAGTGGAAGAAAGTTATAGGAAGAACAAATGAGAGAAACTGAAAAAAAAGATACGATGATTAAAATGTTGCCAAAAAAGAGCTTACGTATAAATTTTGTTTAAACCAGTTAATTGAATAAAAGTAATGATCAAAGTCATTTCGATAACGATTTAAAAACAAAACATTTCATGGCGCCCAATGAGATTTCACCCCACAAATTTTACGTGTGAAACCCGTAACATAGCCACTTTCCTGTTCAACCAGCCGGAATAACACACCTTTTTTGCAGCACCTGGTGATTCTGAAATTTCTTTTCGTCTATTACTCGCAAACGAGGGCTGAGTACGGTGAACGGCCGCAGGGTATGGTACGTGGCACCTAAACCTAGTCTCTTGTAAGCCAGAGCATTGTGTTTCTGTTAGTCGCTTGTAGTGAATCAGCACAGTAACATGGGTATAATCGGAGATTTGAGAAATTGTCAGAACCACAGAGTAAACGAAACTGTCCATTGTCTGATTTGTTGATTTACCAACGTGGCCCGCCCAGTGCGTCTAGAAAGAATGATGCATCACTAGCCGCCACGTAACACATCGCGAGACGGTGGTTGTTCAAATGGCTCTGAGCACTATGGGACTTAACTTCTGAGGTCATCAGTCCCCTAGAACTTAGAACTAGTTAAACCTAACTAACCTAAGGACATCACACACATCCATGCCCGTGGCAGGATTCGAACCTGCGACCGTAGCGGTCGCGCGGTTCCAGACTGTAGCGCCTAGAACCGCTCGACCACTCCGGCCGGCACGGTGCTTGTAGGATGGATCCTAACCGACACTGTCCAGAGACGAGTGCCACTTTTTGCCAAACCCGAAAGGAAGTGCTACTGTGAGATAATCGGTCAGTGAAAATGGTGAAGGAAACTGCTTGCTACGGACATCTGGATTAGGGCACAGGGGAAGAAATCACCGATCACAAAGCAAATAAAACTGCTCGCCTTGAAGAAGTCAAACAGAAAATTGACGGCTAGTTAATACAAACATGTATTGTGGTCCGGCGAGTCGTGATTTTGCTTCTTTTGGAGTGATGCGAGGCATCGAGTGCATAAGACATGGCAGGGCAGTGAGGCTATTAACCGGCTGTGTGTGGAAGGTGAAGGTCAAGTTCTGTAATGATTTGGGTGCGTTTATCATCCTACGACTTGGAACTATTGTCCACAGGCGTGATATAATGATTAGCGATATTCTACTGACGCAGACCTACATGTGGAGAAATGATCATAATGATAAAATAAGAAAAATCAGAGCTCCCACAGAAAGATTTACGTGCTCGTATTTTCCGCGCACTATTCGAGAGTGGAACGATGCGGAAATAACTTGAAGGTGGTTCGATGTGAACACTTTGACAGGTACTTAATTGTGAATTGCAGAGTAATCATGTAGATGTCTGTATGTCGAGGGGTTCCAGATTACTGAGAAGACCAGAGATTTTTTTCGCTCGGGAAGTGGGTGTTTGTGTTGCACTAATTATTTCATTTTCAACGATGTGCATGTAGCCCAAATGGCGTCAAATGCGAAGGGCGTACGATAAGTAATGCAACACATTTTTATTGGCCGTTTTCAGTTGCAAAAATACAGAATTTGTGGTGGAATGTTCACGCTTCACTCTCTATAGTTTGATGAAGTCCCGACAGGAGGCGGAGCAATATGTAGCCTTCAAAATGGCGTCTATAACGGAGATGCTTTCCAAAGAGACAGCTGTCGCTGAGCTTCTTTGGCGGAAAACCAGAGCATCGTAGATACTCATAGGCCCTTGCAGAATGTTTGTTGGCACATGGCAGTGAACAAAAACATGATGAGTAGTTTGCATCATTGCATCAAACCTGTTCAGTCTCTCGCGTGCCTGCCGCCAACTCACACCTATGAATCCAGCAGTGTTGTAAAGTGCGGACACTCTCATTCGAGGTGATCGACGCATCACAATGAAGCACCTTGCTGCTCAACTAGACGTTCTGGCTGCCTAACGGAAGATGATAAGGAACAATGAACGATTACGTGTGAGGAACTGCTTGCATTTACGACGATTATCGTGTGAAGTTTTGTCGAACATTATCACAGGTGATGAAACATGGGTTAATCACTTCGAACAGAAGAAGAAGCGGCAATTCATGGTGCGGCGCCACACCACCTCAAAGTCATGGCGGCAGTCTTCTGGGATTCTCAAGGGGTTGTTCTGTTTCATGTCGTCCTTCATTGAGCAACGATCAACTCTGAAGTATATTGTGCTACCAGCAGGAAACTGAAGATATGACATCAGCGTGTTCGACGCCACAAAAATGCATATGAACTCCCTCACGATGACAGCGCAAGGCCTGCGCACCTGAAGGAGCTCTCAGATCTTCATTGAACTGTTCTCCCTCATGCATCGTACGGCCTGGATCTCACACCGTCCATCCGTATGGTCTAATGAAGGATGTACTCCACAGAAAATAGTATAGGGATGAATTGGAAGTTATTGAGGCAGCAAGACCTTGGCTCCGACGTCGACCAGTAGAATGGTACCATGTGGGCATACAGATCCTCCCAGCAAGGTTGCGAAAGGCTACAGCAATGAACGGAGAGCCATAGCTTTGAACTGAGATTATCTTGAAAATTATGGTTTTGTCCCCAAGGGATAGGGGGAATAATATTGTGTATTGTAATCAATACATATTATAAAAATAAATGTACAACGTGCGTACCGCTAAAACTTAGAAAGTACGATCAAGGGAGTTACATGGTGTATTAGGCTCTATCCCCCGTCCACGAATAAGGTTTCCGCTTTTAGCTGAAGGGCGTGCTTTTGAAAATAAAAAGGCAGGGAAATTTCGCTCTCTTGAAATTTATAGAACGTTCCAGAAAATTCGAGAGTATTAGAGAACATTTTAGAACATTGTACAGATCCTAAATCATTCCAAACGCTCAGAATGTTCCACAATGATCCGGGACCCTACCACTTCGTGTTGCGGAAGTTCTGCGTGCTCCCGGAGCCCCTACAGAATGTTGGGCAAGAGTACCAATTTCTTTGCCTCTTCAGTGTGTTTCAGTAACCCAATTGCTTGTGGTCTTCAGTGACTTGTTGTCCCACTAGCCCGAACTCGACAACTTCTACGTCCTGGTGAGAATGAAACACTTGAATTTGGCAACTCTACCCAAAGCGCGTCTGGACCAGCACGCACGAAGTCAGCAACTTCAACCTGTTCATGACAGACCAATTACAGAGACTCGGCAAACTCTTCAAAATCTGAGTACTACTATTTATAACGTTCTTAAGGAAGACTGTAAATACTGGACCAGTGGACGAGGTACAAAATAAAACACATGAACACTAAGACTTTTTTACAAATTTCACATACAAAAATATTTCCTGGAAACAACTGCATTTTTTTACCATGTATTCTGCTCACGGCTGCTTTTTGTGAAACGAACTTTACAAACTCTAGTTTGCGAATTTCACTATTTCTTAGTAAATATAATTTCTGTTGTAAGAAAGCTTGCCTCTTCTCGGTTTTTGAGGCCACTTAGATGATGTGGCCACTTATTGCAGCGTTAATTCTTATAAAGGCATCAGTTTGGTTGGTGGTGGTAGGTTCCTCTGGGGCCAAACTGTTGAGGTCATCGGTCCCTAGGCTGACACACCACTTAATCTAACTTAAACTAGCTTACGCTAAGGACAACACGCACAGTGATGCTCGAGGGAGGACTCGAACCTCCGACGGGGAGAGCCATGCGAACCGTGGCCAACAGCCTCAGACCGCGCGGCTACCAAGCGTGGCATCAGTTTGATACTTTGGAATTTTCACAAACTTAAATATGTTTGTGTGAAAAGATCCACGCGAAGCAGTGAAACGGGAATGAAACCTTTCACAAGCGTTACTCGTTGTTCAAAAGCAAGCGCGATCTGCTACCCAAACGTAGAAGGAAATATTGCATCTTCTTCGTTACCAATGTAATTTTCAGTTACACAGTCGGAAACTCTTGTGAGTTTTCGGTCTTGTGGCTGTATTCTGACCAGATCCGTAAAAACATCAGGAACGGCTTGACGATTTGATTAACTAAGCCTGAAGACGTGATGCAACCACTGGCTTTTTTTACTGTTCTGATCTTTGTAAATCGAAGTCCAACAAAGAGTATGGACTTTTCGCCTCAGAAATATGTGGAAATTTAAGAGACAAAAGTTATGTCAAGAGCTTGGGCCATTTGAAAGCGATAACCATTATTTTTTACTAATGGGAAGGCAACCATGATACCTTCACGGATGAACTTTTCGAAGTCTGTTACCACAGTTTTTGGATTAAGACGGTTTCCTCTTCCTTCATTAATCCTTATCGCACAGTATAATTTTCAGATTTTATCTGTTATAAGGTTGAACACTAATGGTGTGAGAGAAACTTCAGAGTAACTGTGGTTCGTGAATAACGGGAGAAAGTGTTTTGCTGCGTAATGAAAAGTACAAGCCACCAATATAGTTCCATAGGTATTGTAGACTGAAGTCGGTTGAAAAAACACAGTCGTTATCTCCATCTGCGATAAGGCAATCCGAATTTCCATTGCGAATTTTGGAAGTGCCTGCATACTCTTCAAACGAGCCTGAATATTGTTACGAGTACTTCATCTACATCTACATCTACATACATACTCCGCAATCCACCATACCGTGCGTGGCGGAGGATACCCCGTACCACAACTAGCACCTTCTCTTCATGTTCCACTCCCAAACAGAACGAGGGAAAAATGACTGCCTATATGCCTCTGTACGAGCCCTAATCTCTCTTATCTTTGTGGTCTTTCGGCGAAATGTATGTAAAATTGTACTGCAGTCAGCCTCAAATGCTGGTTCTCTAAATTTGCCTCAGTAGCGATTCACGAAAAGAACGCCTCCTTTCCTCTTGAGACTTCCACCCGAGTTACTGAAGCATATCCGCAACACTCGCGTGATGGTCAAACCTACCAGTAACAAATCTATCAGCTCGCCTCTGAATTGCTTCTATGTCCTCCCTCAATCCGACGTGATATTGATCCCAAACGCTCGAGTAGTACTCAAGAATAGATCGTATTAGTGTGTTATAAGCGGTCTCCTTTACAGATGAACTACATCTCCCCAAAATTCTACCAATGAACCGAAGACGACTATCCGCCTTCCCCATAACTGCCATTACATGCTTGTTCCACTTCATATCGCTCTCCAATGTTACGCCCAAATATTTAATCGACGTGACTGTGTCAAGCGACACACTACTAATGGAGTATTCAAACATTACAGGATTCCTTTTCCTATTCATCTGCATTAATTTACATTTATCTATATTTAGAGTTAGCTGCCATTCTATACACCAATCACAAATCCTGTCCAAGTCATCTTGTATCCTCCTACAGTCACGCAACGACGACACCTTCTCGTACACCACAGCATCATCAGCAAACAGCCGCACATTGCTACCCATCCTATCCAAAAGATCGTTTATGTAGATAGAAAACAACAGCGGACCTACCACACTTCCCTGGGGCACTCCAGATGATACCCTCACCTCCGAAGAACACTCACCATCGAGGACAACGTACTGGATTCTATTACTTAAGAAGTCTTCGAGCCACTCACATACTTGGGAACCAATCCCATATGCTCATACCTTAGTTAGGAGTCTGCAGTGGGGCACCGAGTCAAACGCTTTCCGGAAGTCAAGGAATATGGCATCCGTCTGATACCCTCCATCCATGGTTCGCAAGATATAATGTGAAAAAAGGGCGAATTGCGTTTCGCAGGAGCGATGCTTTCTAAAGCCGTGCTGATGCATGGACTGTCTCAAGGAAATTCATTATATTCGAACTGAGAATATGTCCGAGAATCCTGCAACAAACCGATGTTAAGGATATTGGTCTGTAATTTTGAGGATCCGTCCTTCTACCCTTCTTATATACTGGCGTCACCTGCGCTTTTATCCAGTCGCTCGGGACTTTACGTTGGGCAAGAGATTCGAGATAAATGCAAGCTAAGTAAGGAGCCAATGCGGTAGAGTCCTCTCCGTAAAACCGAATTGGAATCCCATCAGGACCTGGCGATTTATTTATTTCCAACCCATTCAGCTGCTTCACAACCCCAGGGATGTCTATCACTATGTCCTCCATACGGGAATCTGTACGAGACTCAAACGGCGGTATGTTTGTACGATCCTCCCGCGTGAAAGATTTCTCAAATACTAAATTTAAAATTTCAGCTTTTTGTTCTGCTGTCTTCCGTTACCAGGCCAGACTGATCAGTGAGTGACTGGATGGAAGCCTTCGACTCGCTTACCGATTTTACGTAAGACAAGAATTTCCTTGGGTTTTCAGCAAGATCTTTTGCTAAGGTATGACGGTGATAGTGGTTGAATGCTTCGCCCATCGCTCATTTTACAGCAGCACGATTCTCTACTAACTTTTGCCTGTCCTCATTCTCCCGATCTTTCTTGTACTGTGAGTGCAACTGTCTTTGCTTCCTAAGCATTCTCCGAATTGCGCTGTTAAACCACGGTGAGTCTTTTCCGTCCGTAACCTTCGGCACATACGTGTCCAATGTGTGATTTACAATGTGTTTAAAATTTGCCCATAATTCGTCCACGTCCATCGTACCGGAAGTAAATGAAGTCGATTCATTTACTAAGTGGGATGCTAACAACTGCTTATCTGCTCTTTCTAGTAAGAATACTCTCCTAGCCTTCTTCACCGACTTTTTAACTTTCGTAACCATAGTCGTAATGACAACACGATGATCACTAATCCCTGTCTCAACACTGACACCGTCGATGAGGTCTGGTCTGTTCGTGGCTACCAGATCTAAAATATTTCCATTACGCGTTGGCTGTCGATTTAGCTGCTGAAGACTGTTTTCGGATAATGTGTTCAAAAGGAATTCACACGACGGCTTGTCTGTGCCACCTGTAATGAATCCATAGACATCCCAGTCTGCACTGGGTAGGCTGAAGTCGCCTCAGACTAATATAGCATGATCCGGGTACTTCTGCGATACAGAATGTAGACTCCCTTTGAATGATTCTAGAATTGTCACGGTGGAACCTGGTGGCCGGTAATAACACCACACAGTTAACTTTATTTCCCCTAGCCCTGTTAAACCTGTCCAGATAACTTCACAATCACACTCTACTTCGACCTCAGTAGACACAATATTTTTGTCAACTGCATTGAAGACACCACCTCCTACGGTGTCTAATCTGTCTTTCCCATACACGTTCCAACCCTCACTAAATATTTCAGAACTTCCTCCTTAATTAGCTCACGGTTGTCAGATTGTCGTCTACTTCTTTGCGTATAAGCTTAGATGGGATTTCAGACAAAGCTTAGCCTTTTGTTCTAACGGAATTTGATAACATATTCCTGATTAAAAAATTTTCTGGAACAGGTGTGTTGTCAGGGGTAACTTCCAAATGCGAAAATAAGTTTCCGCTGCCTAATGTAAATAATTTAAGAGAACACCGCGAATTTTGCCACGACATCACCATCTGCTACCTTCAGTTCCCAGAATCCGTCTGTATTTATCACCGCATCTTAAATGTATATTACCGCGATCACTAAAAACAGGTAGCAAACCGTGGATTTCTGCCATATTTTTCGCTTTGAAGATTAATTTTAACTACACAAAAAACTATAATTGTGTTATACTATTATAATATAGTATATAATAGTATTATAGTTCTGCACAGAAGTTAGCGAGTTGCCGTCGTCCGCAGGACTGACGAGTTTGGTTGGGGCCAGGAACACCACCCCTGTTAACTCACACCTATGGTCGAGCCGTGCTGCGACCTGTGTACTGAGTTACTCACTCCGAGTGTGGGAACAACGGACACTTTAACAGTACCCTTCTTTTGGTAATTAACAGTTGCCGAGTTAGAGTCTGTTCTTATTGTGTTGCGGTAATCTGCTGGGATTTTTCCACAAGCAGTTGAGACTATCGTCTGGATGCGACTGAGCAGTTGATCCGTTGAAATATGGCGCACTTTGAGTGACACCATCAGCCACATCATGTCAAAGTCTCGGCAGCATATAATTTCTTGTTAAACAGCCGAAGAAATCTTCCAACGGCCCAAGCTTGTAACATTGTCTACCTTTCAATTTATACAGGGTGTTAGAAAAAGGTACGGCCAAACTTTCAGGAAAAATTCCTCACACACAAAGAAAGAAAATATGTTATGTGGACATGTGTCCGGAAACGCTTACTTTCCATGTTAGAGCTCGTTTTATTACTTCTCTTCACATCACATTAATCATGGAATGGAAACACACAGCAACAGAATTTACCAGCGTGACTTCAAACACTTTGTTACAGGAGATGTTCAAAATGTCCTCCGTTAGCGAGGATACATGCATCCACCCTCCGTCGCATGGAATTCGTAATGCGCTGATGCAGCCCTGGAGAATGGCGTATTGTATCACAGCCGTCCACATTACGAGCACGAAGAGTCTCTACATTTGGTACCGGGGTTGTGTAGACAAGAGCTTTCAAGTGCCCCCATAAATGAAAGTCAAGAGGGTTGAGGTCAGGAGATCGTGGAGACCATGGAATTGGTCCGCCTCTACCAATGCATCGATCACCGAATCTGTTGTTGAGAAGCGTACGAACACTTCGACTGAAATGTGCAGGAGCTCCATCGTGCATGAACCACATGTTGTGTCGTACTTGTAAAGGCACATGTTTTAGCAGCACAGGTACAGTATCCCGTACGAAATCATGATAACGTGCTCCATTGAGCGTAGGTGGAAGAACATGGGGACCAATCAAGACATCACCAACAATGCCTGCCCAAACGTTCACAGAAAATCTGTGTTGATGACGTGATTGCACAACTGCGTGCGGATTCTCGTCAGCCCACACATGTTGATTGTGAAAATTTACAATTTGTTCACGTTGGAATGAAGTCTCATCCGTAAATGAGGATTGACACATTGTTGGATGGAACATTCGTGAAGTGTACCCGTGGAGGCCAATCATCTACTGATAGTGCCTGCACACGCTGTACATGGTACGGAAACAACTGGTTCTCCCGTAGCACTCTCCATACAGTGACGTGGTCAACGTTACCTTGTACAGCAGCAACTTCTCTGGCGCTGACATTAGGGTTATCGTCAACTGCACGAAGAATTGCCTCGTCCATTGCATGTGTCCTCGTCGTTCTAGGTCTTCCCCAGTCGCGATTCATAGGCTGGAATGTTCCGTGCTCTCTAAGACGCCGTTCAATTGCTTCGAACGTCTTCCTGTCGGGACACCTTCGTTCTGGGAATCTGTCTCGATACAAACGTACCGCGCCACGGCTATTGCCCCGTGCTAATCCATACATCAAATGGTCATCTGCCAACTCCGCATTTGTAAACATTCCACTGACTGCAAAACCACGTTCGTGATGAACACTAACCTGTTGATGCTACGTACTGATGTGCTTGTTGATAGTACTGTAGAGCAATGAGTCGCATGTCAACACAAGCACCGAAGTCAACATTAGCTTCCTTCAATTGGGCCAACTGGCGATGAATAGAGGAAGTACAGTACATACTGACGAAACTAAAATGAGCTCTAACATGGAAATTAAGCGTTTCCGGACACATGTCCACGTAACATCTTTTCTTTATTTGTGTGTGAGGAATGTTTCCTGAAAGTTTGGCAGTACCTTTTTGTAACACCCTGTATTTAGATTTTCAGGAACCTTATAGTGAGGGCCAATATTTAGATTATTTTTCAGTGAGTGAAAGTGTGAGACTGGCTAGAACCTGGGCTTGTTATTTCTCCTCCCTCACCCCTTCTCTGAAATACGACTCTCTGTCACAATTACCTTTCATACTGCCACAGATTCCTAAGATTTTAGTAATAATAACTGTTAAATATATAAAATAATTTAATATAATACTAATACTTCTTACATCAACACTTATTAAATAGCTTCCAAGAAATTGTAGTTTAGAAAAAACGTTACCTGAAAAAAAATTTGAGAAGTCATACTACATTGTTCCCACAAAGACAGCTGAAATTTGGAAATTAACATATATAATAAGATAAACACTCTTAGTGAAATAATGTTTGCGAGGAGGGCTTAAGACCCACAAGGGCCATCCCTTAGATCCAGGCCTGATGTGAGGTCATTTCATTGAACCTTGCTTCCTGCTAACATCTATTTCCTGCTTTGGATACAGCACGCTCCTCCAAAACTCGTAATTGAGAAGCACAACTCGCGCTCTTTGTGTATGTTACCCTGAGAACAGTGGATTGCTACAAGTAGGGGTTTCGGTCTTTAAAAACTTCCAGACGCACAGGAGGTGGGACTTCGATGGAATTTAGAGGCAACTCTGAGGCTCAAACATACCAACGTACGACTGGTCTGTGCCACCGGACTCTGGTAACTTTTAGACAGGATACGATGTTATTTACAAGTCACAAAGAATAGTAAACGACAACAAATTGTGTGACCAGATCAAGCGAATTGCCTACTGCAATATTACTAATAGTAAAAATATTATATTACGATTTTTTGAAGGTGGAGAAGTTAATTTCTGATGTATACTTTAAATATTGCTGATTCAAATTAATTTAACTCCGCAAAAGACATTTACAGATTCCAGAATGGGACTTTCACTCTGCAGCGGAGTGTGCACTGGTATGAAACTTCCTGGCAGATTAAAACTGTGTGCCGGACTCAGGAACTGTGCCTTTCGCGGGCAAGTACTAGGAGACGAGGTACTGGCAGAAGTAAAGCTGTGAGAACGGGGCGTGAGTCGTGCTTGGGTAGCTCAGTTGGTAGAGCACTTGCCAGCGGAAGGCAAAGGTCCCGAGTTCGAGTCTCGGTCCAGCACACAGTTTCAATCTGCCAGGAAGTTTAATTTACAGATTGTTAAACATTTAATAAGTTATATTATAAAACTTTTAATCATGTCTGCTGGTGGCAAAGCTTCTGAAATGGTAAAACGGTCCATAGAAAAAATTTGTTTGTTCTGCATCCCGGAGGAAGAAAGTAGGTTTCTCGATTCAAACACAACTATTACTAGTGAATTAACGTAATTACTTAACCAAAAGTCACAGATATGTGAGCGACACACACATTCTACGAGACAGCAGTCAATAACAAATGAGGAGAGGAAGAAAGAGAGAGAGAGACAGAGAGAGAGAGAGAGAGAGAGAGAGAGAAAGAGATAGTGACCAGGAACGCAACTACTCCTTTTATACAGTCAAAACAAATTACGCCGATTGCCTTCAACTTGCTTTTCAGAACGTCTGTTATAAAGTTTTGATATACAAATATTTCTCTGGAACATTCTTTATATCATCAGTAAACCATAGATTTTTTTTTTGAAATTATGACCTTTTCTCCTCGATTTACAGATTTATTTACACAGAGGGTATTTACTCTTAACGTCTTTTAGCATTAATTAAACGTTTGGGGCGTATTTTATTAATTATTCAAAAAGCAATATTTCATTGCTCATCTCAACACTTGTTTCTTATTTTGTCTCTCGAAATACAGAACAAGGGTTCAAGTGTGGTAAGATTAATATAGTTACGGAGGAGTAAATAAACATCATATTCCAATAGCATCTTTAACAAAATACACCGTCCACCTGGCAATTCTTTTAGAGAAAATGTTCGGCACATACACTTTACACTTCACTGTCTTTGTGTACCTGCTTCTTAATGTTTTTCAAATGCATTTGTAATTTATAGTAAATGTTCATAAACTGCTAGTAAATATGCGGATATGTAGCATTACAGACGTAAGTTATTTCTGAATTGGTTGCCTTTTTTTTATCTTTTGTCTTTTCACTGTTTTTGTTTTTCTAAAAGAATCTTGATGGACTTGTCCGCAACTGTGAAACACGCCAAGCCCTCTGTTGAGGAGGAAGCAAAGCCATCGGCTCATGCAGTGACCTTTGGCGGCGATTCCAGGAACCCTGCTGCCCAGCCGGACGACCATCAGATCTGGAACGCGTGGGATTGGCACATGGCGACTCCGGCGTCTGGCCACGCCCCACTCCCGCACGCTCAATCCACCCGACGATCGGCTGCAGCCGTTGATAGATGAAAATAAAAGCAAAGCAGTATCAACTCTACAATAATTAGTTCATTATCGCAAAGCTGCCCATGGGAAAATCTCGGTTAGTACAACAGAGTTCACTTTCACTGTTGTCTTTTGTGTGTATTGTTCTTGCGCACCAGGATCTATCTTTAGGGAGCTTTAGTTCTCACTAGTTTGTAACTGACACCACTGTCTGAAGATTATGACGTATTTTAAAAGTTAGTGAGTCGAGCTCTTGTCCACTGAGTTCTTCAGCAAACAATACCCGCACATTTTTAGTGTTCATCACAGGCACTTAAAAAACGTATCTGTAGAGTCACTGGGTAATCACTCTTTCACACGGTGTTTGTTTACTGACAAGGCGGTTTTTTACTTGGAAGTGTCCCGATTTCGAATCTGGGTCCGGCACACAGTTTTGATCTGCCAGGAAGTTTCACGTCAGTGCACACTCCGCTGCAGAGTGAAAATCTCATTTTGGGTTCTTTATTTGTCCTTACACCACCAGTGCCTCGCCAGAGCAATATTATTTCACTAAATAATGTTTATATCCAGATACATTTATAAACATGTATGTACACATTAGAGTCAAGTCATGTGCACAGGACTTCTCACTGCGTTAGCTGGCATGGAGTTCACGGCGGTGAGTTTGACGTATAATCTGTTTACTTCACGTAACACTTATTTACTTTATATATTTTGGATTCGCAATGTCACTCACCCGAGGTTCACCATTGTCCACCTGTTCACGCCGCAGTCTTCAGTTATAAAAATACTCACAAATTGTTGTTGTGGTCTTCACCCCTGAGACTGGTTTGATGCAGCTCTCCATGCTACTCTATCCTGTGCAAGCTTCTTCATCTCCCAGTACCTACTGCAACCTACATCCTTCTGAATCTGCTTAGTGTATTCATCTCTTGGTCTCCCTCTACGATTTTTACCCTCCACGCTGCCCTCCAATACTAAATTGGTGATCCCTTGATGCCTCAGAACATGAGTCAATTTTTCTGACCCACACAAATCTGTTCGTTAGCTGGATCGCATTTAATTCTTGTACAAATTAATTAACATAGTTTTTACATTGGTCTTTCTTTCGAGTGGCGTACTTTACATGAGTAATGTGTCGCTCGTGTGATTTTGGCGTGTTAGACATGTTTGCTACAATACATTGCTATTGGTCTGATGTTCAAAAAATCCTTTTCATGTTACACAGATTGAGTACCATTACCTGGGTTATCGTCATACTAACAAATATCCATGAACTAATCCTACTCTAGGTTTGAATTGAGAAAGATCGAAGCACAAGCAAAATACACACAACACAGACCACGATCAGGAAATTAGCACCTGCCTCCGAAATCTCATGTGCCAAAAATCTAAACTTCTGCTCCACATAAACTCACATAACTGACGGTCTCACATCATTTAACATGTAATGGATCATTCTGATTAAACTGTGTCACCTTACCTTATCACAGCGATTCTCTAAAAAAAAAATAGAATTCATATCTGTTTATAAGAGATTAACATAAACATATACATTTGCATACAAACTAAAATATCAGTCCAGTAACACCTCGTACTGCCTTCTGCTCGACTTATCAACTAGAAATGCTATTTTTCATGCTGCTAACGTGCTAATATTTACAGTCTTAGTATAGTTATTGCATGGCCTGTACATCCTCCTTTCAATAAAAGATCAGTTCAGTTTTGTGTCACTCTATACATAACACAGGTATGACCAGACAACGCACTCTATTTAGATACAGTTCACTACTAGTTTTAACTAACTATTATTTACTTGCTAGTATTCATTGTATAAGTGAATCGCATAATTGTGGCAGAGACATTAAGCTTGAAAAAATTGTGTACTACAAGGTAACTATTGACACTGACTATTACTGTCTATTGCTCTATACACACTTACTTGCGAATAACAGTTCATCTGTTTATGTTTGTCCTAGGCAACAAATTGTAAAAACATTACTTTAGTTGTCATTTGGCTTTTGTTCATAACTGTCCCTTATCCTATGCTTTAAATGACCTACACAGAAATATCTTCAAGAAGAAACTTATCAAACTTCTAGAGTTTATATAATGCTGATAATAGTCTTCTCACTGTCAAAATACACAGTTCTCATGTTTGCATTTCACAGTTCTAGTCTTTCCCATTACACAGAGTCACTTTTGACAACATAAACATACTTTTATGCAAACACATTTTGAAAACTTCCTGTTACTTATATTCAACAAATACTTAGAACTGAAAGACCATTACTGGTTCTAATGTCAAACAAATGTCAGTAGTTTTAAGCACCTTCTAACGATATAATTTATCATCGGTAAAATTTATGTCCATAATTTTGGTACACTAGTACACATTCTTCATTGTGCAAAGTACGACAGGTGCAGCATAAAACTTCAAAAATATATATATATTAACAATACAGAGTGATACCTAAATTTTAAAAGACAAAATACTTTGACATCTAGGCAGACATGCTTACTGAACATATTTATTCAGGTTCTTTTGGTGATAGTAAAACTTCTAGACTGGTTGTTACCGGAACAATTATTTTGTTGATAGGTCGTGCGTCAAGAACAAGGCGCACCCCTCTGCTTGCCTTGCCCACAACCAATAATGGGCTGCTGTATGTCGAAAGGGAAGGCTCTATAATACGCCACTGTATCATTTTCTAGAGCTCCGTTTGACAACCTCCCTTTTGGACCACAGGGCGGAATAGGTTGCTGGGCAGTAGGTTTTATGCCGTACGACTTCCATCCGATAAACATAATCCTTAAACATGCCAGGCTTTAAAGAAAATACCTCGACAGATCTCTCCAGCAACGCACATAATATTTCCTGTGCGTCCGATAATATTTTCGCCTCATCCATTTTGCATCGTATGAGCGAAGTATCTATTTCGTTTTGCCCACTATTCTTTAGTTCAGGTCCAAGATTCGTGTACTCTGAATGGCCTTGCACTCACAGCACTCTGTTCCTAATAATCTTAACTTGTATTCCTTGGCACAGTCAGCTGTGTTTTGCTTTCGTATTTATCAGAAACTCCAGACCACCTAACTTTAAGTCATATCCCAAGCTGGAGGTGGATCTTTACGTCCCGTTCCCGCATGAATTCCATGCCTACGGGACAGGACACGATTAAATTTTTCACGACGAGACACGTGCATTGATCCGCTCCGTTCTCGAACTCTTCGCCAATCCGTGCCGGTAACGTAACAGTCATGCCTCTGGCATCAATAGCACCAGGTACAGGGCAGTTTTGAACTGGCAGAGTCGGAATCCTTAGAGACTGCGCTATTTTCTTAAATCAATTACCTTCCATCACGTTTACTCTTGCACCGATATCTAACATCAATGTCGTGAGAATACCTCTCACAACTGCTTGAACAGCGGCTTGTACGTACTCTGAGGGACCTTCAATATTATTGTCTAGCTCGTTAAATAACTGCTGACGGATGTCAGTCTCATCGTTTTCCTGGAGCATGTTTATCTGCTCGTTCAAACTATTGACCCCTTTCAGTCCTGGGACTGCCAACAGGGAGCTCGATGCAGTCGCTTTTAGTTTGACGTCCCGAACGTGTCATTGCTGGCGCTTCAACTGCCTCGGCTATCCCGACATCCTGGTTATCGTTATTCCTGTTTTGGTTTACAGGCGCAATTTGCCCTTGATTATTTTGCAACCACTGATTTCTGCGGCCCTGATTCTTTTATTTGTTTTGGCAGTTCCCATTTCGATTATTTTGGTGACAATGATGGTACCCATTACTATTTCGTCTCTGCCTTTGAAAGAATGTCTGGACCACCATTGTCGTGGTTCTGATTCTCGTGTCCGGTTTTCCAAGTGCCGCCCTTACTCCGTGACCCGCCGTTACGACAGTTACTATGTCCACGTTCTTATACGCGGACTGCGAGCTATTGTTACCAGTGCTGCTTTTCACACCTTTTTCTATTAGATGTATGGTATCAAGCACTGACAAAAAGTCTTCGAGGCCAATATCAGGGTCTGTTATTCAATCTTCCCTTACGTGCTCAGAGAACTTTGCCTTCAAGATGCGTAATATATCTTTGAGCGCAACCGGCTCATCCCACTACCCCGTTAAATTAATGTATTTTTCGAAATATTTCCTCAGTCCACCCAGCTTTGGGTTGTTAAATTCTGCGCCGATGACCTGTTTTCCATGGGGTCCTTGTATGCTCCCTGACCAGTACTTAGCAAGAAAAGCCTTTTCGAATTGTTCATAATGTATGCAGTTCTCTGCGGCTTCGGTAGCCCATAAGGAACAGTTTCCTTGGTCGTGTAGTCTGCTTCTGATTCCATGACATGGGCAAACGTTGTGTAGTGGTGCGGTATGGACTTGTATTTTGTCTGAAAAAAAAATGGCTCAAATGGCTCTGAGCACTATGGGACTTAACATCTGAGGTCATCAGTCCCCTAGAACTTAGATCTACTTAAACCTAACTAACCTAAGGACATCACACACGTCCATGCCCGAGGCAGGATTCGAACCTGCGGCCGTAGCGGTCGCGCGATTCCAGACTTTTGTCTGAAATTGTCGGTATTTTAACAGGCTTAGTTCCCGAAAGATCTCTGTTAAGTTGCACCTTTCCCCATCTCATCATACGGTCGTTGTAGTGTGGGGTTTATAGGCCGGTACGCTTCATAGAATCGCCCTGGGCTTTGTAGACATGCATTGTATCCATCCTGCACTAGCGTATCGATAGTCGATGCTTCGCCTGACTGCTGTGGTAATGTTTCCACCGCACGGCGCACATTCAGCTGTGACGAAACTTCGCCTCGCTACTGTGGAAGGTCGTGTTGTATCATGCGGTTTATGTGGCCTATTTCAGAGCGGACCGTTTGTTTTACAGTGTCGAGTTGCGCCTTTTCACTCCGGCTGTATTTTAACGTGAGCATTTGTTCTTTCTGCTTAAACCACTTGGTGCATTCGGTGTTCAGTTTTTCACTTCACTCATCCAGTCAGGTTTTCAACACCTCTGGTTGTAGACAGGTTGCATTAATTCATGCATCGTATCTTACATCGCCTTCTGCGCTGATTGTATTGTTTCCAAATCTCCTGAAAATTTGAAAACGCTTTTGTGGTAAATACTTATGTGCCTTTTTTAGGCTGGTAATTTCGGATGTTATTGTTCCTAAAACCAGTGTTTAAATTTTTTGCTAATTCCTCATTTAATCCGAGTGGAAATTTGAGTGACCAACCGTCTGTCAGGTTCAGTCGAGGTATTATTTATTTGAGGTTTCAGTGCTACATTTCTCTCAGCAAGAGTAGCATTGACCTTCGTAGAGATTTGAAAGACAGTTGTTTGTCCCTTTCAGAAAGGGTGTTGTTTATGTGGGAAGCAAGCGCTTCATCGCGAGCGTTAATCATTTCACCAATTTTATTGAAAAATACAGAAAAGGGAACTACGACGGGAAGAGATATTTGCTCAGCATTTTCAGTAGCCCGTGCCTACGTATTAGCTTCTGCTTCCACATTTTGAGCATCGGATTCTGCCGTCGTCTGATCAGTACTACTGCTACTACCGTCAACATTATTTTCAAAAACACTATCACTTGCAGAACCACAGTTTTCAAATTTTCCCTACCTTCGATATAACAAAAATTGAAAATAGACTTAGAAATAAAAACTCTTGACACCACGCTGAATAATTAGCGTAAATTGAACATAAAATGATTGTTGTATCATTATGGATGCTTCAAACTGAAACAATCCACTGTCACTCGTTTCCATCTTGGTTGCGCGCAGCGCAAAAGTAGCCCTCTTAGTATCGCGCTTACCAACAATGTTTACTCCAATTACTAAGTTGCAAACTACGTAAAATTCAAAAATCAAAAACTGGCCATGAGGTACGCATTGCAAACTACAAAAGCAGAGGCGTTTGGTAACATTTTAATAACCATACCTTTCTTTCCGTGTGGTTGCTTGGAGTCTGTTTTAGTTCCCGTTACATAAGTTAATTTTATATAAGTTCGTTGTAGCCGTCATAAGTTTTCTGTTGAATCCGACAATACAGCTGATTGATGAAAGAAAGAACATCAATTAATCTCACACAATTTTTTTGCTTGAGCACCACGTTGGTGGCCAATATAATGTTACCAATATTAAAAATACACACATCAAATAAGTTTTGCATCACCCCGGGTCCCAGAACTCATGAAGATAGACGTTGACTGTGGATATTGTATCACAGACACAGTCCCTTTGACTGTGCAGAGACGTCACTAAACCCGCCCAAAGATGTAAACAACCATGCATGAGCAGCGCCTATTACACGGAGGGGGTCCGACAGCCGGTTTCAGTCATTCCACCAGGAAGGAGGTACACGGTCGGTGTTGTCTGTAGTTCAACCATGCCTAGACGGTCAATACCGCGGTTCGATCGCGTCCGCGTTGTTACTTTGTGCCAGGAAGGGCTCTCAACAAGGGAAGTGTCCAGACGTCTCAGAGTGAACCAAAGCGATGTTGTTCGGACATGGAGGAGATACAGAGAGACAGGAACTGTCGATGTCATGCCGCACTCAGGCCGCCCAAGGGCTACTACTGCAGTGGATGACCGCTACCTACGGATTATGGCTCTGAGGAAGGCTGACGGCAACGCCTTCATGTTGAATAATGCTTTTCGTGCAGCCACAGGACGTCGTGTTACGACTCAAACGGTACGCAATAGGCTGCATGATGCGCAACTTCACTCCCGGCGTCCACGGCAAGGTTCATCTTTGCAACCAAGACACCATGCAGCGCAATAGAGATGGACACCATACAGCGCGATAGAGATGGGCATAACATCATGGCGAATCGTCCACTCACGATTGGCATCACGTTCTCTTCACTGATAAGTTTCGCTTATGCCTTCAACCAGACAATTGTCGGAGACGTGTTTGGAGGCAACTCGGTCAGGTTGAACGCCTTAGACACACTGTCCAGCGCCTGCAGCAAGGTGGAGGTTCCCTGCTGTTTGAGGGTGACATTATGTGGAGCAGACATACGCCGGTGAAGGTAATGGAAGGCACTGTAATGGCTATACGATACATGAATGCCATCCTCCGACCGATAGTGCGACCATATCGGTAGCATATTGGCGAGGCGGTCATCTTCATGGGTGACAATTCGTGCACCCATCGTGCACATCTTCTGGATGACTTCCTTCAGGATAACGACATCGCTCGACTAGAGTGGCCAGCATGTTCTCCAGACATGAACCCTATCGAACATGCCTGGGATAGATTGAAAAGGGCTGTTTATGGACGTCGTGACTCGCCAACCACTCTGAGGGATCCACGCGGAATCGCCGTTGAGGAGTGGGACAATGTGGATCAACAGTGCCTTGAGAACTTGTGGACAATATGGCACGACGAATACAGGCATGCATCAATGCAGGAGGACGTGCTACTGGGTATTAGAGGTACCGGAGTGTACAAAATGGTTCAAATGGCTCTGAGCGCTATGGGACTTAACATCTGAGGTTATCAGTCCCCTAGACTTAGAACTACTTAAACCTAACTAACCTAAGGACATCACACACATCCATGCCCGAGGCAGGATTCGAACCTGCGACCGTAGCAGCCGCGCGGCGCCGGACTGAAGCGCCTAGAACCGCTCGGCCACTCCGGCCGGCCGGAGTGTACAGCAATCTGGACCACCACCTCTGAAGGTCTTGCTGTATGGTGGTACAACCTGCAATGTGTGGTTTCCATGAGCAATAAAAAGGGCGGAAATGATGTTTACGTTGATCCCTACTCCAATTTTCTGTACGGGTTCAGGAATTATCGGAACCGAAAAAAAAATTGGTTCAAATGGCTCTGAGCACTATAGGACTTAACTTCTGAGGTCATCAGTCCCCTAGAACTTAGAACTACTTAAACCTAACTAACCTAAGGACATCACACACATCCATGCCCCAAGCAGGATTCGAACCTGCGGCTGGCCTCGTAACAGAGGTGATGCAAAACTTTTATTGTTGTGTGACTTATATTACGATTTTTTGGATGTGGAGAAATTAATTTCTGATATCTGCTTTAAAATTTTCTGATTGAAATTAATTTATCTCCCTAAAAGTCATTTACAGTTTGTAACTAATATTATAAAACTTTTAATCATGTCGGCTGGCGGCAAAGCTTCTGAAATGGTAAAACGGTCCATAGAAAAAATGCTTCATTATTAATTGATTTGCATCCCGCTATCCAACATCAGATTCACGTCAGACCGACGAGAACGTTGACCGACAACATTGTTCAGAGGCCAATGACTGATCTTGTGTAATTACATTGTGTAATTACATTTACCAAATACTCACACAAGACATCGATAAAAGAGATCTCAGGGACCCTGAAATAAAAGTACGACACAGTAAATGCATATTGAATACTAGTAGGATTCGACTGTGGCCACCAATCAAGTGGCCTGCAACTCTCCTTCGTAGCAGCCTGAAAAAGTTCTAAAATGTAACATAATAAATTTAGATGTGTTGTTAACGGAAGAAGAAAGTAGGTTTCTTGATTCAAAAACGGCTGTTACAATTAAATTAAAGTAATTATTTAATGGCTCTGAGCACTATGGGACTCAACATCTGTGGTCATAAGTCCCCTAGAACTTAGAACTACTTAAACCTAACTAACCTGAGGACATCACACACATCCATGCCCGAGGCAGGATTCGAACCTGCGACCGTAGCGGTCGCGCGGGTCCGGACTGAGCGCCTAGAACCGCTAGACCACCGCAGCCGGCGTAATTATTTAACCAAATGTTGTATATATGAGAGCGACACTTACCTTTTGTGAGACGGCAATCTTTAACAATTAAGAGAGAGTGAGAGAGAGAGAAGTCGAAACAAATTACGGCGACTGCTTTCAATTTGCTTTACAGAGCACTTTTTATAAAGTTAACATTTCTCCGGAACATTCTTTATATGAACAGTAAAAAATACTTGTCTCTTAAATTATGGTCTTCTCTTCTTAATTTACAGAATGATTACACAGAGGAAATTTAATTATTAATTAAACGTTTGGGGCATATTTTATTAATAGTTCAAAAAAGCAATAATGTACTACCCCTTGGAAGAAAAAGAAGAAGAAGAAGAAGACGACGGAACGAAAGACTAAAACTGTAGCATAGCAACTGACGTATAGGCTAAGTACAAAACCTCTCTTAAGTGTCAAATTTAGTGAACGAATACACACTCTTGACAGTGTGTCTTGGTTTGTTTGATTCCACACTTAGGTATGGAAATAAAAGCGCAGTTTTACCCTATTAATCAGTCTTTATGATTATAAGATCCAGATTATGCAGTTTCACATCTGACTCTTCATGTTATGTGCGGAACAAAAGAATGCCCAGTACTGTTATCCATATTTTGTCGCCTTGTTGGCACGTTTTCATCAAAGGACATATGCGAATGTCGGTCAGACTTTGCACCGGCTTATTTGCCCAAAACCCTACATATTTTTCCCATGCTGATACAGGTAGACTGTAGGAAGAGCAATTAATCGATCCGGTGCGTCATCTCGAATGGTTATCGTGAATCGGTAGACGTTTATTGCCACTGGACTCACGCACGGCTCAGGATCACCGGAACTCTAGGAACGCATTTCGAACTTCATTTGAAATTTAGTAGCCACGAAGTCGGGAGCCTGAGAAGAACAAAGCGGTTTCTCTCATCTCGGGGATGCTTTCACTGAATGAAGTGTTCAGAGTGTTTTTCACGACGCCACGGAGAAATTTCTCGTCGTTCGCCTAACAGCCTCACGTTTAAGGTGTTGTTATTGCATGTAGAGGGAGCAGAAGCAATGAAAATGCCCGTAGGCGGAGAACCAGCCAAGCACACAGCGCATACAGCGCTGATTAGCCGAGTTGCGTTAATATTTAACATCATTCGGGAGTTGCTTCGAGTTCGCAATATCGGGGACTTGGCATCGCCCGCTCATGGGGGTCAGAAGGCAGGGCTGGCGAGACGTGGAAACCTGGTCTTCCATCAGTTCCCGGTTAGTTTCATTGACAGAGTTTATCAGTATACACTGGGTGTACGATGTTACAAGACAGCATTTCATTGTACTGCCACTCGTCATATAGCCGTGGTCCAGGAGTGGCGACTTCGCCTGGGAATCGAAACACGCTCGCTCCCGAGTTCGAACCACGTCACTGCTTAAACCTCCATTAAAAATTATCAGCAATGATGGCGGTCGAAAACTTCCGCCATAAAAAGTCACCCTCATTCTGCAAAAAGCCATGTGAAAGAGCGCAGAGGATAGGACAGAGGTTCAGGGCACTCTATTGCCTTTGGAGTAGAAATTGCCCTAAAAGGTGGAAGATTCAGCAACGATCAACGGCATAAGAACGCAGAAGCCAACGGAAACCACTACAATAAACACACACAATGTGTCTCCACAGCACATGTAGACTGGAATTGAGAACGTCTCATGTTGATCTCTCCGGTGGCAAAAGATTCCTGACTAGTCTCTCATTCGGATCTCCGGGAGGGGACTGGGACTGCAGAAGGGGAAGTGACCATGAGAGAAAAATTAAATATCTAACGAAAGGATAACGTTCTACGAGTCGCAGCGTGGAATGTCAGAAGTTTGAACGTGGTACGGAAACTAGAAAACGTGAAAAGAGGATACAGCCCCTTATAAAATAGCTAAGTCTCTGTCTAGACATAGTGAGAGTCAGTGAAGTGAAATGGAAAGAATATATTTCTAGTAAGATGAGTATAGAGTAATATCATCAACAGCAGAAAATGTTATAACGGGAATAGGATTCGTTACGAATAGGACGGTAGGGAAGAGAGTGAGTTACTGTAAGCAGTTCAGTGGTATGGCTGTGTTCATCAGAATCGACAGCAAACCGTCATTGGGAACAATAGTTCAGGTATACATGCGGACGTTTCAACTAGAAGATGAAAAGACAAAAAAGTACTTGAGGATATTAAACGGGTAATTGAGTATGTAAAGGAAAATGAAAACCTAAGAGTCATGGACGATTGGAATGTGGTGGTAGGGGAAGGGGAAGGTTTTCGGGAGAAGTGGGCTTGGTAGTAGGAATGAGAGAGAAGAAGGAGTAATTGAGCTTTGGAATAAATGACAGCACGTAATAGGGAGTACTGTCTTCAAGAATCACAAGAGGATGAGGTATACTTAGAAAAGGCCGGGAGGTGCGGGAAGATCATGGTAAGATTACAGCATGGTAAGACAGAGTTTCCTAAATCAGGTAATGGATTGTAAGGCGCACCCAGGAACAGATATGACAGATATGGACTAAGACCATAATTTAGTAATGATGGAGAGTAGGCTGATGTTCAGTTGATTAGTCAGGAAGAATCAGCACGCGAAGAAGTGGGATCTGGAGTATTAAAGAATGAAGAGATACGCTTGAAGTTCTCTAAGGCTATAGATACTGCGATGATGAATTACTCAGTGGTCAGTTCAGTTGAAGAGGAATGAACGTCACTAAAAAGTGTAATCACAGAAATTGAAAAAAAAACCATAGGTACATGGAAGACAACTGCGAAGAGACAACGGGTAACAGAAGAAAAATTTCAATTGATCGATGAAAGAAGGAAGTACAAAAATGTCCAGGGAATTAGATGAACACAGAAATACATGTCCCTTGGGATTGAAATAAATAGAAAATGCCGGAAAGCTAAGGCGAAATGGATGCATGAAAAACGAGAAATGGAAAATGAAGTGATTGTCGGAAAGACTGACTCAACATATAGCGAAGTCAAAACAACTTCCAGTGTAATTAAAAGCAAGAGCGATAACGTTAAAATTTCATCTGGAATTCCACTGTCAGACGCAAAGGAGAGAGCGGATAGACATAAGGAGTACATTGGAGGCCTCTCTGAATGGAGGCCTTATGAGATGACGTGATAGCAAGAAAAACAGGAGTCGATAGAGAAGAGACAGGGATCCAGAATTTAAAAGAGATTTGTAACACTTAAAATAAAAAATGGCAGAAGGAATCGATAACCGGAATTCGTAACATCATTGGGCTAAATGATAACAAGACGATTATTCACGTTGGTGTGTAGATTGTATGAGACACGCGATACACCATCAATGACGATGAAAGTTGCTATCGATACAAAACATAACGTATCAAGGTTTTGTCTGGAAACTCAGGTACTAACTATCGACATATTTTTCATAACTGCTAATCAATACCACTACATTTACAGCTTAACGATGCCAGTCGCTTAAAGATAAAAATACACATTTCGACCACAAATTTTTCAGAAATTCATCTGTTTCAGTTTCATGAGCATTGTATACAAGTCAAAATTATGAATAGCCTCGCAGAGAATAAGCAGCGTTAAAACGGTTGCTTCGTGCCTGTCACTAGTATGTTGGGTGTTGTCAACCCTTTGATTAAAGCGATCTCCGTTCTATGTTGTTTTCAGAAGCCTGATTGGCATTTATCGTGGAAGTTATAAGTTTTAAGGTAATCACTAAGCTTTTCATGAACAATGTACCCCAATGCTTTAGATACTGCAGATGATCTGCTGATCGCCTACAGTCGCCTGATGATTGTTGGTTAACATTAATGAGTACTGATCGAATTACGCATTGCTTTCAGTCAGCAATATATATAGCAGTAACAAGAGATAGATTGAAAATGACTGTAAGTACGGCACAACAATATCAGTAATGTTTTTAAACGTACCTATACGGGCTCCATCATTATATACCGCCACAGATAATATTGTTATGACTGTTTACTGTATCATACGTGAAAAAAAAGCTTTAAGGAAAACCCGACTGTCGAAAAGGTGCCATGTTGTTGTTGTTGTTGTGGTCTTCAGTCCTGAGACTGGTTTGATGCAGCTCTCCATGCTACTCTATCCTGTGCAAGCTTTTTCATCTCCCAGTACCTACTGCAACCTACATCCTTCTGAATCTGCTTAGTGTATTCATCTCTTGGTCTCCCTCTACGATTTTTACCCTCCACGCTGCCCTCCAATACTAAATTGGTGATCCCTTGATGCCTCAGAACATGTCCTACCAACCGATCCCTTCTTCTGGTCAAGTTGTGCCACAAACTTCTCTTCTCCCCAATCCTATTCAATACTTCCTCATTAGTTATGTGATCTACCCATCTAATCTTCAGCATTCTTCTGTAGCACCACATTTCGAAAGCTTCTATTCTCTTCTTGTCCAATCTATTTATCGTCCATGTTTCACTTCCATACATGGCTACACTCCATACGAATACTTTCAGAAATGACTCCCTGACACTTAAATCAATACTGGATGTTAACAAATTTCTCTTCTTCAGAAACGCTTTCCTTGCCATTGCCAGCCTACATTTTATATCCTCTCTACTTCGACCATCATCAGTTATTTTGCTCCCCAAATAGCAAAACTCCTTTACTACTTTAAGTGCTTCATTTCCTAATCTAATTCCCTCAGCATCACCCGACTTAATGAGACTACATTCCATTATCCTTGTTTTGCTTTTGTTGATGTTCATCTTATATCCTCCTTTCAAGACACTGTCCATTCCATTCAACTGCTCTTCCAAGTCCTTTGCTGTCTCTGACAGAATTACAATGTCATCGGCGAACCTCAAAGTTTTTATTTCTTCTCCATGAATTTTAATACCTACTCCGAATTTTTCTTTTGTTTCCTTTACTGCTTGCTCAATATACAGATTGAACAACATCGGGGAGAGGCTACAACCCTGTCTTACTCCCTTCCCAACCACTGCTTCCCTTTCATGTCCCTCGACTCTTATAACTGCCATCTGGTTTCTGTACAAATTGTAAATAGCCTTTCGCTCCCTGTATTTTACCCCTGGCACCTTTAGAATTTGAAAGAGAGTATTCCAGTCAACATTGTCAAAAGCTTTCTCTAAGTCTACAAATGCTAGAAACGTAGGTTTGCCTTTCCTTAATCTTTCTTCTAAGATAAGTCGTAAGGTCAGTATTGCCTCACGTGTTCCAGTGTTTCTACGGAATCCAAACTGATCTTCCCCGAGGTTGGCTTCTACTAGTTTTTCCATTCGTCTGTAAAGAATTCGTGTTAGTATTTTGCAGCTGTGACTTATTAAGCTGATAGTTCGGTAATTTTCACATCTGTCAACACCTGCTTTCTTTGGGATTGGAATTATTATATTCTTCTTGAAGTCTGAGGGTATTTCGCCTGTTTCATACATCTTGCTCACCAGATGGTAGAGTTTTGTCAGGACTGGCTCTCCCACGGCCGTCAGTAGTTCCAATGGAACATTGTCTACTCCGGGGGCCTTGTTTCGACTCAGGTCTTTCAGTGCTCTGTCAAATTCTTCACGCAGTATCAAATCTCCCATTTCATCTTCATCTACATCCTCTTCCATTTCCATAATATTGTCCTCAAGTACATTGCCCTTGTATAGACCCTCTATATACTCCTTCCACCTTTCTGCTTTCCCTTCTTTGCTTAGAACTGGGTTTCCATCTAAGCTCTTGATATTCATACAAGTCGTTCTCTTATCTCCAAAGGTCTCTTTAATTTTCCTGTAGGCGGTATCTATCTTACCCCTAGTGAGATAGGCCTCTACATCCTTACATTTGTCCTCTAGCCATCCCTGCTTAGCCATTTTGCACTTCCTGTCGATCTCATTTTTGAGACGTTTGTATTCCTTTTTGCCTGTTTCACTTACTGCATTTTTATATTTTCTCCTTTCATCAATTAAATTCAATATTTCTTCTGTTACCCAAGGATTTCTACTAGCCCTCGTCTTTTTACCTACTTGATCCTCTGCTGCCTTCACTACTTCATCCCTCAAAGCTACCCATTCTTCTTCAACTGTATTTATTTCCCCCATTCCTGTCAATTGCTCCCTTATGCTCTCCCTGAATCTCTGTACAACCTCTGGTTCTTTTAGTTTATCCAGGTCCCATCTCCTTAAATTCCCACCTTTTTGCAGTTTCTTCAGTTTTAATCTACAGGTCATAACCAATAGATTGTGGTCAGAGTCCACATCTGCCCCTGGAAATGTCTTACAATTTAAAACCTGGTTCCTAAATCTCTGTCTTACCATTATATAATCTATCTGATACCTTTTAGTATCTCCAGGGTTCTTCCATGTATACAACCTTCTTTCATGATTCTTAAACCAAGTGTTAGTTATGATTATATTGTGCTCTGTGCAAAATTCTACCAGGCGGCTTCCTCTTTCATTTCTGTCCCCCAATCCATATTCACCTACTATGTTTCCGTCTCTCCCTCTTCCTACACTCGAATTCCAGTCACCCATGACTATTAAATTTTCGTCTCCCTTCACAATCTGAATAATTTCTTTTATTTCATCATACATGTCTTCAATTTCTTCGTCATCTGCAGAGCTAGTTGGCATATAAACTTGTACTACTGTAGTAGGTGTGGGCTTCGTATCTATCTTGGCCACAATAATGCGTTCACTATGCTGTTTGTAGTAGCTTACCCGCATTCCTATTTTCCTATTCATTATTAAACCTACTCCTGCATTACCCCTATTTGATTTTGTGTTTATAACCCTGTAGTCACCTGACCAGAAGTCTTGTTCCTCCTGCCACCGAACTTCACTAATTCCCACTATATCTAACTTCAACCTATCCATTTCCCTTTTTAAATTTTCTAACCTACCTGCCCGATTAAGGGATCTGACATTCCACGCTCCGATCCGTAGAACGCCAGTTTTCTTTCTCCTGATAACGACATCCTCTTGAGTAACCATGTAACGGCTGATAATTACAGCTTCAGTGTAGAGTGCTGCTGAAAGAAAGTTGCTCAATTCGTCTGTCGATGCTTTGAAAACAGTACCAGATTTTGCCCTTCCAAAGACGAAGACGCGGAGTTTTTGTCCACAGTGCCACAAGATTCAACTTGCTGTATAGCATGCAGTAGACGTGCTGATTTTGGTGTTGTGCCTGTTTTGCTTCGCTTTGCTCCACAGCTTCCAGTACACGTTATACAGTGCACACAATTGCGAAAAACTGAACGCCGAAAGTCACTATCACATGATGTTACACTGCCAAGTAATATAGCTCGATGAACTGTAGACCACACACAAAAAGAATAGCTACAGTTTAGTAGAGAAAGTAACTCAAAGAAATACACAACTTTTTTTTTCTAAGACAATAATTACGCTAAAGTCGCGGCGATTTATGATGGCCTCCTGAACATCACAAAAGGTGGATCATCTTAATATGGTGGGTGAATACCCCGAACGGCAGCGCTTTCCCCGACACGTGCCCCCATGTTGGAAACAAGGTTGATAACGAATTCTTGTGAGAGGACATTCAATTCCTCCAACATCACGTTTGACAACTGACAGGTGGTCTTTGGTGTATGTGGACGTGCTCCCCATAGCATTCCTCATGTGTTCGATTAGACTGAAGTCGGTGGGACGTACCCTCATATGGTGAAAGGTGGGAATACGCATTGCATCCAGGAACAATGCTGAATATGATCGCTTTGGTGGTCCAGATGTTATGGAATAGGGAGGCAGAATGTTGCATGGGTGTATTGCTCTCCAAATCTTTGAACACGGTAGACTCACCGGTCGAAGCTGTTCTTTGTACTTAGTCGCGATGAGCATCTTTTCAGGTTTGAATGGGCCTAGCTTCATTTTCATTGATGACAAGTCCGATGGCATCAAACTGTGCATGAGTAGCAGCTCTTGAAACGAGATGATTTTCGGCGAATGGACTGGCCTGCCCTTTGCCCTAATTTGAATCCCACTGACCGCGTAAGTAATGCACTCAAGAGATCCATTTCATCACGTCTACGTGCACCACCGATCATCCTTTAGCTGTCAACCGCTCTGGTGGAACAATGGTGCGCCGTGACACAAGAATTCCGTACCGATCTTATGGTCAGCATCGGAACACGTTGCAGAGCATGGGTTATCGTCTATGGTGATCATACTTCCTATTCAGAGAATGTCTCGCACTTTGTAATGCCCCTGGGACCATAATAAATCGTGATTATTTCATCGTCTTTCAATAAAAGTGTAATTTTTGTTCGTGTAATCGCATAATCCTTTCTGTTACCGTCTATACTACTCGGTATTATACCATAATGTAGCAGTTCTTTCCACATATATTTCAGCGAGCCACGTAACCTGGCAGTGAAACATCACGCCAAAGTTACCTTTATTCTTAAGTTTTCACACAAATGTAGTTTAACTGTTGGATTTCTCTTGAATCTCATGTGACGATATCATGGCATCTCTCAACATCTGGGCCTGTCTCTATGAACTGCGTGTATGAAGTTGAAGCGCTGCCTTCCCCAGAAAAATACCCCGACCTGTGCGTGACACAACAATGTGGGACCAAGTCCGATGTCAAATACGAGAGGCGTTTAATAATTAATGTTGCTGTTGTTGCGGACTTCAGTCCTGAGACTGGTTTGATGCAGCTCTCCATGCTACTCTATCCTGTGCAAGCTTCTTCATCGCCCACTACCTGCTGTAGCCTACATCCTTCTGAATCTGCTTAGTGTATTCATCTTTTGGTCTCCCTCTACGATTTTTCTCTCCACTCTGCCCAGCAGTTCTAAATTGGTGATCCCTTGATGCCTCAGAACATGTCCTACCAACCGGTCCCTTCTTCTAGTCACTTTGTGGCACAAACTCCTCTTCTCCCCAATTCTATTCAAAATCTTCTCATTAGTTATGTGATCTACCCATCTAATCTTCAGCATTCTTCTGTAACACCACATTTCGTAAGCTTCTATTCTCTTCTTGTCCAAACTATTTATCGTCCATGTTTCACTTCCATACATGGCTACACTCCATACAAATACCTACAGAAACATTTTTTTTTCTGAAAGCGTTTTGCTTTTATTCAAGGTTCTAATGCACCATATTACTTTTCCACTCTTTTACAAAATCCTATTTTTCTACTTAATCTCCATTCAATGCGACGACCTTCCGCCTCTCAAGTGGGAGCGCCTGTATGCTCGCATGATATCTATCTGTTGGTCGACCTCGGAGCCAACGTCTTGCTGCATCAATAACCATCCGCGTACTGCTTGCCGCGGAGTACATCATTTATTGGGCCAAACAGATGGAAGTCAGATGGTAAGAGATTCATGCTGTACGGCGAATGAGGAAGCGAAGTCAAATGAAGTTCTTTGAGCTCCTCTCCGGTGTGTAGACTTGTTTAAGGCTTTGCGTTGTCTTGGAGAATGAGACGTTCGTTTACATTTTTATATCGACGAACACACTGAAGTTATTTCTTCAGTTTCCTGAGGGTAGCACAATAAACTTCAGAGTAGATGTTGCTGCATGAGGGAGCACATCAATACTCCCTTCAGAGTTTCAGGAGACAGTAGCCATGTCTTTACCGGATAAGGGCGAGGCTTTGACGTTTTTCTTCGGTGGAGAGGGGGAGTGGCGCCACTCAATGGATTGCCGTTTTGTTTCCGGTTCGAAGTGATGAACCCATGTTTCATCGTCTGTGACGAAGATCGACAAAAATTGTCACGCTCAACCTCATAACGCCCCAGCAATTCCCCACCGATTGTCCTTCGTTGCGATTTACATTCTTCTGTTAAGCGGCGAGGAACTCAGTGGGCATACACCTACGATTACGCCAACTGGTGGACGAGTGTATCAATACTACCAACAGACACGTCCAGTTGAACAGTGATGTGTTTGATCGCGATATGACGATCACCTCGAATAAGAGTTCTGCACGTTCCAAAATCGCAGAAGTCACAGCTGTGCGCGGCCGGTCGGTACGCGGGAGGAATTACAGGTTTGCGCGACATTGTTGCGATTGTGACAGACGCCTTGCCCAACGACTCACCGTGGTTTTGTTCGCTGCCAGAACTCCCTAGACATTCTGCAAAGGCCTATGAATATCTACGATTTTATGGTTCTCCGCCAATACAAATTGAAAATGGTTCAAATGGCTCTGAGCACTATGGGACTTAACTTCTGACGTCATCAGTCCCCTAGAACTACTTAAACCTAACTAACCTAAGGGCATCACACACATCCATGCCCGAGGCAGGATTCGAACCTGCGACCGTAGCGATCGCGCGGTTCCAGACTGTAGCGCCTAGAACCGCTCGGCCTCCCCGGCCAGCAATACAAATTCAATTACAGCTTTCGTCTTGGACGTACCCCTGTTACAGACGACATTTCTAAAGCGGCTTAAGCCTACAGTGCCGCCAGCTATTGGAACTTCATGAAATTATAGGGCTGAAGCGGGAATCATGCATGACGTAACACAACAAATTCCACATTTTTTCAACCAAAAATGTACGAGGAAAAATTGCGTTCCATTACTTATTGAACGCTCCCCGTAAATTTTAACACTAGTATTAACGATTCGGAGAGCCAGATAAAACATGTTTGTATTGACTTGTCAGGAGATGATGCAACTGCTATGATAATTTTTTCAACCGAATCAGCAAATGCATCGATGTCCAAAGGGGTGCATCACTCCGGTGAAGAGGGACCTATTACTCGTTCGTACTGCCACTTTCCTCATCATTTCAGTTGATTTTGTAAGCAGTAAATAAAATTTCGTGATCTCTTAGTACATGCCATAAATTTTTTTTGTCAGTGATTTCGAAAGAGGAATGGTTTCTCATCTACGAGCCCAATGTGAGCTCTAGCTGTCTCTTTTGTAGTGGGAAAGAGATGGAAATCTGTGAGTCCACCATTTTACTGCCTCGCAGCCGAATTCCTGAAGTGGTCAGAGGGCGATGTGGTGCCGTCGCAGCAGTGTTCCGGGTCCCGTAAGCGGCGTCATAAGAAACGGTAACAGGACAGGAGGAGGCAGTGCAGCCGCCCACGGGCGTTACCCGCTCGTTACCTGCCGGTGGACACTGGGCAGCGGGCAGCGGTCACGGGGCGATTCCTCGTTAGGCCGCCTATCTGCGGTGACCATCAGCTCCACCAAAAGGACGGCGAGGACTCGCGGGCCGCCCAGGCGAGGCCTTAATGAACGAATGGCTACACTTGCGTAAATCAGACCCCGCTCATTCCCTCCAGTCAGCTCCGCCCCAGCCTTCGTCCGTAGCGAGCAGAATTCACTGCGTCACGGTCTCGACGTTCCCTGGCTGTAGCTGACTAGCATCGTTAAGTGCGACGGTACACATGCAGCGTAGTTTATACCACTGTATAAATACATTTTGTAGTTTGACGTTGTTACCAAAAACCACTAAAAGTTATTGATCGACTTACTTCATATTTTTAAATGATACTCCAATAAATATTCGGATGGACATAAGCTATAAGTATTGTTAAATATATGTTTTATACAGGGTGTTACAAAAAGGTACGGCCAAACTTTCAGGAAACATTCCTCACACACAAAGAAAGAAAATATGTTATGTGGACATGTGTCCAGAAATGCTTAGTTTCCGTGTTAGAGCTCATTTTATTACTTCTCTTCAAATCCCATTAATCATGGAATGGAAACACACAGCAACAGAACGTACCAGCATGACTTCAAACAATTTCTTTCAGGAAATGTTCAAAATGTCCTCCGTTAGCGAGGATACATGCATCCACCCTCCGTCACATGGAATCCCTGATGCGCTGGTGCAGCCCTGGAGAATGGCGTATTGTATCACAGCCGTCCACAATACGAGCACGAAGAGTCTCTACATTTGGTACCGGGGTTGCGTAGACAAGAGCTTTCAAATGCCCCCATAAATGAAAGTCAAGAGGGTTGAGGTCAGGAGAGCGTGGAGGCCATGGAATTGGTCCGCCCCTACCAATCCATCGGTCACCGAATCTGTTGTTGACAAGCGTACGAACACTTCGACTGAAATGTGCAGGAGCTCCATCGTGCATGAACCACATGTTATGTCGTACTTGTAAAGGCACATGTTCTAGCAGCACAGGTAGAGTACCCCGTACGAAATCATGGCGGTGAATCGAGGAAGTACAGTACATACTGACGAAACTAAAATGAGCTCTAACATGGAAATTAAGCGTTTGCAGACACATGTCCACATAACATCTTTTCTTTATTTGTGTGTGAGGAATGTTTCCTGAAAGTTTCGCCGTACCTTTTTGTAACACCCTGTATACACTGATCAGCCTGAATATTATGACCACAGACATACTATCGATATAAACTCGTCCAGACGATAGTAGCGCTACCTGGCGAGGAATGACTGCTAGTTAGGCACACTCATGGTGCATGTATTATCAGTAAGCGTGCTGTCCTTGCGTGGAATGGGGAAGGCGTGCGATGTATCTAAGTTTGGCCGGGGGCAGATTGTGAAGAAAACTGTACGACTTGTTCGATGTTCGAAGAGTGTTGTGGTGAGTGTCCTGAACACGTGGTGAAACCAAGGTGAAGCCACGTCGGGGACGTCGTGGGATTGGGCGGCCATCCCTCGTTGCAGATGTCGTATGTCGTAGGCTGTCCAGACTAGTAAAACAGGACAAGCGGCGAATTATGGCGAAACTAACATCAGCCGATAGTTCGGGGCTGAGTACAAGTTTGCACCGAACACTCCTAACGATGGGCCTCCGCAGCCGACGGCCCTTGCATGTTGCAATGTTAACAACACGACATCAGAAACTTTGACTGAAATGCTGACGTGCCCATCGGCGCTGGACTTCGGTGCAGTGGCAGAGCATTGCATGGTCTGATGACTCCCGTTACTTGGTTATCACGCCGATGGGAGGCAGCGAATCCGTCGTGTTCCAGGAGAACAAGTCCTTGATCCCTCTACTGCGGAACGAAGACAAGTTGACGGCGGCTCCACTATGTTCCGAGGAAGATTCACGTAGGCATCTATGGATTCACTGGAGCTCGTGTGTGGCACCATGACGGTCAAGGAGTATTGTACAATGGTTGCAGACCACGTACACCCTTCACTATGATCATGTTTTCCGACGGCAGTGGCATTTTTCAGCAAGATGACGCACCATGACACAAGCCTGGAGTGTGATATAATCTTCGTAGATCCATAGTTGAAATGGAAGACAGAGGGACGTCAGCTGGTATGAATTTATATTAAAAATGAAGAAATTTCTCCAGCTGTATGTAAGGTGTCGATTTTATTTTCGCAACTAGTTTTAACGTTGTAACAACGTCATCTTCAGGCCCTATGAAATATACCATACGTACAACAACCAATGTGAAATCAGTAATCTATCAGTTATTGTGTAAACAACTATATTATAAACATATTACATAATGGACGAATGCAACAAAACTAATTAAGTTTTGGCCGTTTTCATTAAATGCAGTCATTCTGGAAATTAACAATTTATGTGGTACCAATAAGTACAAATGAAATTATATATACATGACCGTTCTTATTACAGATCAATGTCAAGCATTAAATGAAATGGGGGTATATATAAAAAACTTAGATGACAAGCCGTTACGCTTGCGGATAATAAACAGTGCTAAAGAGAATATGCATTGCTAATCAGACTTATGTAAGGTAAGATCCATTATTAAAGAATAGTAAAGGTAGGGAAAGGTAGAAATAGAGTTGTGTCTGCATAACACTGCTTTGTCATCATACTACAGTGATAGTGAAGCGCCGGCCGGAGTGGATGAGCGGTTCTAGGCGCTACAGTCTGGAACCGCGCGACCGCTACGGTCGCAGGTTCGAATCCTGCCCCGGGCATGGATGTGTGTGATGTCCTTAGGTTAGTTAGGTTTAAGTAGCTCTAAGTTATAGGGGACTGATGACCTCAGACGTTGAGTCCCATAGTGCTCAGAGCCATTTGAACCATTTTTTTGACAGTGAAGTAAGTTACTTAAACATCGTCAATCGTAACGTCGCAAAACGAATAATAAGAAACCGGAAAACTAATATGGACCCTAGTTAATAAAAGGTAGTCTGTGGTGTGAAGTACACTAATCAATCTAAAACCTACTCATTCGAATAAAAATGTAAGTTAGCATGTCGCTGAAAAGCACTATTCCAACATCTTTGTGTCATCAACGTCAGTAACATTGGTCACACGTAGTGTAATTCTAGTATGCTCGCATGGTCAATAGAACGATCAATACTCCAAAAGAAGTAACAGTCGAAACAATTCGTCACACCTGTAAAATATTTGCTGCTCCTCTAATAAACACTTATAAGACGAAGACACACAATATAGTATACAGCGTATAACACTCGTATTGTAAATGTGATCTAGACAAAGATTGATTAGGTTAATTACACTCAATGACATGCTTAATCACTACTTAATAGGACGGCCGAAAGTGTAACAACCAGCTTCGTCATTACACCATGGGTACTCATTCGGTTCGCTTATCCATATACATCAGTTATTGTATAAAATTAATAGTTAATATATAAGCTATCCACTGATTACGAGATCAAGCATGGGAGTGGGAACTAAAATTATACTGAACACAAGGCCTCTTAAGTGATTAGGATGAAAGTGACTCAGTAACAGCGAAAGACGATAATGTGTCCAGTATGGAGACTGTGATGGAAAGGTTTGAAGAACGCAGTAGCAAGTTCCAATAGATGTGCCGGGCCCCCAAACCTGCCAGATATGAACCCAATCGAACCCATCTGAGATGTGATTAAACGTGGCATCAAAGCTCATCGCACCCCTCCCAGAAATTTACGGAAATTAAGTGACTTGTGTGCGCAGATGTGTCAGTTCCCTTCAGCAACCTACCAAGGATTCATTGCTTCCGTGCCCCGTCACGTCGCCGCTGTTATCAGTGCCAAAGATGGTCATACCGGCTGTTAGGTAGATTTTCATAATGTTCTGGCTGTGAATATCTTTAAACTACACGAAAGGGAAATGTTTTTATCAAAATGCTTGGAAACTTCTGAAACGATTAACTTCAAATTTTTACACGTACTCTAATAAACGTCTAGGTAGATGTGGACTATACATTTTAATGCGTATGGTATATAAATATAATTACTTCTTAAAGGGGTAACTGTAGCAAGCAAAATTTTTGATCAGTTTCTTCAGATTTTGACATAATACTCTGATTAACGAAAAAAAAATGGTTCAAATGGCTCTGAGCAATATGGTACTTAACGTCTGAAGTCATCAGTCCCCTAGAACTTAGAACTACTTAAACCTAACTAACCTAAGGACATCACACGCATCCATGCCCAAGGCAAGATTCGAACCTGCGATCGTAGCGGTCGGGCGGTTCCAGACTGAAGCGCGTAGAACCGCTCGGCCACAGAGACCGGCTCTGATTAACATTCGGACGGAAATCGACTACCCGTCTTTTAAATATCTATAACTACAGTACTATACAAAAAAAAGTAGTTTGACGTTGCTACCAAAATTTCTAACAGTTTTTCGTCGATCTACTCCAAATTTTTACTCGATGCTAAAATAAACATTGAGACGGACATAGGATACATATTTTTTAATCAGTAGTGCAGAGTTTTTTAGTTAAAATCGACTGCCGAATAAAAAATACTGCGCTGTGAAACATACGGTTTCGCTTGCTTTCTCGCCATCAGTTTTAACTTATATAGCAGGACGTTTAAATAATTAGACAGACTGTTTATTCCACATGTATTATCTCTCCTTATATGCAATTTCCAACAAATAGCGCATACACAGCAGTATGCTGCTTTGTTTTCTTCCTCGCAATCAGTTGTAAGAAGAAAGAGGGAAGTTGCATTTACGGCTTATGGTTAGAATATCATAGCAAGGTAGCAAGCAATGGGCGAAAAAGGGAACAGTTATAAAACTTCAGAAATTCAGTAAGTAAATCAGTATGGCTTGCTATTTGAGTGTGTGTGTGTGTGTGTGTGTGTGTGTGTGTGTGTGTGTGTGTTGGGATTTACGGACGCTCAACGTCGAGGTCATCAGCGCCCTGACACACATTAGAGAAAAAACGAATGTGGACAAATTTAGTAAAATGGAAGCATACACGCAAAGAATGTGGGAGAAGATGAGAAATGCCGTATAAGAAAATGAAACGTAAGGAAAACGAGAAAGGAGCTTCAAGGATGCCACAGGCTGGCCACTTTCGTAAAATATGGGGGAGCCAGTCACCCTGTGAACAAATTAAGACCCTCTCCCAAAAATCTTGATAAAAACATTGGACAAGTCACAGAACTTTAAAACATTAGCCACATTCGTTTGAGTATTTCCTAAAAGACGTGGCAGATCCGTCGGCAAGTCAGCAGCGGCCCGCTGGTCAGAAAATAAAACGCAACCCAATAAAGCGTGGTGTACAGTGACCTGGACGCCGCAAGAACCACACATCGGAAGTGGTGGAGGAAGGGCCTCATCCAGATGTAGCTGATTGTAGGTTGAAGCAGAATATTGGCTTAAAGAAAAAAGACTGGTCGGGAACAAATCAGAACAGGAATACAAGAATTCTGCTTCTAGGTAGCAGTCATGGGAGAGGTGTAGGGCGGCAGCTTCAGGAGAAATTAGGTGCAAGGTACTAGGTCACAAGTTCTGTGAAACCAAACGCTAGCCTTAGCCAGGTAACAGGAAACTTAGTTCAGCTATCACATAAGTGTTGTTCCTGTTGATGCCATTGGTAGGTGGGGATGCAATACACATGGCATGCATGTAAATAGGAAGGGGAAATGTAAGGTGGCTTCTTTACTAGTAGATATTGCAATGGGGGCCACAGTCCCACAAGGAATGATCCCTGCGATTAATGGAACCAGGCACACAGATTTTTTAGGTTGAAGCCAAACTCCAGACAGACAACATTCAAGAAAAATAGAATAAAAGAAGCTTCATGTATACTAAATAGCGATAAAGCAAAGGGTTGTATCAATTCACTTCATCAAAATATCATGGGAATAAAAGTAAAGTAGATGAGCTGTTAGTGTGTTTAGATGATCTCAAAAATAAGAATGAGATTGATATACTCTGCCTGTCTGAACACCATGTAACTGTGGGGATGGAAAGTGTCAGTGCAAATGGGTATAATTTAGCATCTCACACTTGCAGATCTACACCACTGGCCATTAGAATTGCTACACCAAGAGGAAATGCAGACGATAAACGGGTATTCATTGGACAAATATATTATACTAGAACTGATATGTGATCACATTTTTACGCAATTTGGGTGCATAGATCCTGAGAAGTCAGTACCCAGAACAACCACCTCTGGCCGTAATAACGGCCTTGATACACCTGTGCATTGAGTCGAACAGAGCTTGGATGGCGTGTACAGGTACATCTGTCCATGTAACTTCAACACGATACCACAGGTCATCAAGAGTAGTGACTGGCGTATTGCGACGAGCCAGTTGCTCGGCCACCATTGACCAGACGTTTTCAATTGGTGAGAGATCTGGAGAATGTGCTGGCCAGGGCAGGAGTCAAACATTTTCTCTATCTAGAAAGGCCCGTACAGTACCTGCAACATCCGGTTGTGCATTATCCTGCTGAAATGTAGCGTTTCGCAGGGATCGAATGAAGGGTAGAGCCACGGGTCGTAACACATCTGAAATGTAACGTCCACTGTTCAAATTGCCGTCAATGCGAACAAGAGGTGACCGAGACGTGTAACCAATGGCACCTCATACCATCACGCCGGGTGATACGTCAGTATGGCGATGACGAATACACGCCTTCAATGTGCGTTCAGCCGGTCAGTGTGGCCACGCGGTTAAAGGCGCTTCAGTCTGGAACCGCGCGACCGCTACGGTCGCAGGTTCGAATCCTGCCTCGGGCATGGATGTGTGTGATGTCCTTAGGTTAGTTAGGTTTAAGTAGTTCTAAGTTCTAGGGGACTCATGACCTCAGATGTTAAGTCCCATAGTGCTCAGAGCCATTTGAACCACTTTTTTGAATGTGCGTTCACCGAGATGTCACCAAACACGGATGAGACCATCATGATGCTGTAAACAGAATCTGGATTCATCCGAAAAAATGACGTTTTGCCATTCGTGCACCCTGGTTCGTCGTTGAGTACACCAATGCAGGCGCTTATGTCTGTGATGCAGCGTCAAGGTAACCGCAGCCATGGTCTCCGAGCTGATAGTCCACGCTGCTGCAAACGTCGTCGAACTGTTCGTGCAGATGGTTGTTGTCTTGTAAACGTCCCCATCTGTTGTCGACTCATGGATCGAGACGTGGCTGCACGATCCGTTACAGCCATGCGGATAAGATGCCTGTCATCTCGACTGCTAGTGATACGAGGCCGTTGGGATCCAGCACGGCGTTCCCTATTAACCTCCTGAACCCACCGATTCCATATTCTGCTAACAGTCAATGGATCTCGACCAACGCTGGCAGCAATGTCGAATCAAAGTCGGAAACGTGATTTTACGCATTTCTCCTCCTTACACGAGGCATCACAACAACGTTTCACCAGGCAACGCCGGTCAACTGCTGTTTGTGTATGAGAAATCGACTGGAAACTTTCCTCATGTCAGCACGTTGTAGGTGTCGCCACCGGCGCCAACCTTGTGTGAATGCTCTGAAAAGCTAATCACGCATATGACAGCATCTTCTTCCTGTCGGTTAAATTTCGAGTCTGTAGCACGTCATCTTCGTGGTGTAGCAATTTTAATGGCCGTTAATGTAGCATGGATAAAGGTTGAGTTGCCATTTACACAAAACAAAGGTATAAGTACAAAACTGTAAAAGTAAGCAAATTTTGTGTCGATTGGCACTTTGAAGTTGGTGCATGTGAACTACAGTTAGATAATGCTAGATAATGTAGTGTTGATATTAGCAACAGTGCACAAGTCCCCATTAGGAGATTGGGAGCTATTCATAAAATAAGTTTGACTCCCTATTATGCTGTCTTCCAGACAAAAAGGAGATGTTATTAATATGTGATGTTTTCAATGTAAACTATTTAAGCAGTTCTGATAGGAAAAGGGAACAAGAAGTGTTATTGATGACGTATAACATAGGATCAGTGATCAAGTTCCCTACACGTATAGCTCAAGACAGCCACATTATAATAGGTAATGCATTTGTACAGCATGAATATGTTAAACTAACACGTGCCTTCCCTGTGATAAACGGATTATCAGACCACGATGCACAATTGACTATCGTACAAAACCTAGTAAGTTGTACTGTTCAGAAACCATTAAGTAAAAGTGTAAGGCTTGTCAACCCGGTATGTATAGTGCACTTCAGAGTAATTTTAAGAAAAGTTAATTGGGGAAGTGTATATAATGAGCCAAATACTGACGATAAATGCAACATGTGTCTTGATACATTTTTATCCTTTTTTGAACACTGTTGCCCCAAAAAGGAGGTAAATGTGACACCAATCATTTTTCAAAGAAACCTTGTATTGGTACAAGTACTAAAGTGTCTTCAGGAAGAAAAAGAATATTATATGAGACAGTAAGAATTAGTAAAGACCCAGAAGTAATTTTACACCACAGAAATTATTGCAACACACTGAGAAAAGTTGTCAGATATTAAAAAATTATGTATATTAGAGATGAAATTAACAACTCAGGCAATAAAATCAAATCAGTATGGAATGTTAGAAGAGAGACAGGGAAAGTAACCACTGCAGTAGGTAGTATTACTGTTAAAGAGAATGAGACTGTGACCTCCCCTCTCTGTACAAACGGATCATGTTCATTCTCGTGACCTTCATAGGATTTATCAGGTACCGTGGCATCGTAGTTACATTTACTCTCACTACTGTTTTTCGATTTGTCTACTGAATGACTATCGTCAGTCAAATCGATTTTTTATGACCTCTGATCTAGCTCAGACATTTTAATGTCCCTTTGCCCCTTCGGCAATTCTTCAATTATCCTTTCTTTAATTGCCTGAAATTCATCAGTAAACAATTTGACAATTTCGTCGTGTTCCGACTGTTTCCTTTGGTAAGTTCGGATCGTTTCACTTCGAGAGTGTTATTAAATTTCTCCTCAACCTCCTTATTTTTAACCTCAATCCATTCGGTAAGAGGCCGGCCAGGGTGGCCGAGGGGTTCTAGGCGCTACAGTCTGGAACTGTGCGAACGCTACGGTCGCAGGTTCGAATCCTGCCTCGGGCATGGATGTGTGTGATGTCCTTAGGTTAGTTAGGTTTAAGTAGTTCTAAGTTCTAGGGGACTGATGACCTTAGAAGTTAAGTCCCATAGTGCTCAAAGCCATTTGAACCATTCGTTAAGATATTCCTCCAGTTTTGAAGTTTGTTCCTTTAAATACTTATCATTACCCTTACAAGCATCTGTTTCGAAATCTGTCATTCTTACGGACAGATCCTCGATCTGCACACCATTTTTCAGACAGCTACTTCCGCAGCTACGGACTCTGCTTAATAAATCTATATGCCCTTGTGAAATAATATCACTTTTATCATCTACTTCATTTTTTTTCCTTTAAGTTCAGGATGTAAATCATTGATATCCTTAGATATATTTGTTTCAAACTCCTCGAATTTAGCATTTAATTGTTCTTCCCCGTTAAGTTGTAATTTCTCAAACTTGTCGTTTAGGGAACACATTTCCGTTTTCAGTGAACCCATGGCTGTGTTCAGTGGACCCACGTCCGCTTTCAATGAACTCATGTTTGTGTTCAATGCCATCAACAAATCCAATATCTTGGCGTCCCTGTCCGTTATCACGCTAGAGGACATCTTTACTTCACTTGGGCCACTGGCTGTGACACCTGTCTCCCTATCTGTTTCAATATCATGCACATCACTTTCACCCAAACCCGGTGTTTGTGATTCTATCTCTCCCACATCTGACATTTTTGGCTCTCTCCCCTGAGCCCATGCAATGTCTGTCCCACATTTAATTCCTGGAACGCCTCACTCTGAGGCTCAGGTTCCGTTTCCTTATCACTAATCCGCGCAACCATATTTTTGGTACTCTTATTAAAATCTCTTTTCCTTCGAGTATGCATTTTCACAAATTAAATCTCCAACACACTGCTGCTACTGAAGTCGTGACGACACACACAAAAGAATACAATAACAGGTCTCACTTCACTACTCCACTCATAACTGCGAGTCTCGCATTTCAATAGCGAGCACTTACTCAGCCGGTCCGTGCCAAATTACACGTTGGGGCCAGATGTCTCCTGCGCTGCAATTTACTCAGGCCCCACGCTGGGCGCCAGATGTAACCTCCCCTCTCTATCTTTTCTTCCCTCTCTTTACTCGTTCTGTTTTCTCTCCTCTCGCACCTCTGTCCTTTCTTCTTCTTTTCTCCTCTTCCTTCGTCCTTCGTCGTACCGCGGTTATATCTCAGTGTTTTCAACACAAAAAAGGAGACAGGAAGGTGGCACATGTTTGTGGTTAATCACGATGACATAGTGCTATGTGTGACTGTCACCTCTATCTCCGCTTTGAGGAGATTGATGACTGAAGGAGAAACATTTACTAAAAGAAAAATGTAAAGACTCTCAGTTCAAAAAAAAAAGTAAATAGTAATGTACAGTATAATGTCTATCGTTCTACCAAACTGAAGGAACACGACACAGTTCGTAAAGTTTCAAATTCGTATGAAGTTTATTGATCCCAAGGAGCTGAAAGACAACTCATCCGTTCCGAACGTCATCCACAACGAGAGTGGTTAGTTTTCTGGTGTGTGTGTAGTGGTCACTAATGATTGATATGATCGTTCCGGTAATTCTATCACAATCTGCTTATGGGTTGCTAAACAACGTATCAACAAGCTGATTATTCCGTGATGAATATCTGTCATATTCAAACAGTATGCCGGCCGAAGTGGCCGTGCGGTTAAAGGCGCTGCAGTCTGGAACCGCAAGACCGCTACGGTCGCAGGTTCGAATCCTGCCTCGGGCATGGATGTTTGTGATGTCCTTAGGTTAGTTAGGTTTAACTAGTTCTAAGTTCTAGGGGACTAATGACCTCAGCAGTTGAGTCCCATAGTGCTCAGAGCCATTTGAACCATTTGAACCAAACAGTAAATCAACTCACACTTGCTTTAAGCATGAAGAACACTTACTATCCCTTCCGATAATTCTTTGATATTTATTATTAACACAAGCTGCGACACTGTCGCGAGAAAACAGTGACCCGTATATGTAATAAGTTTCCTTTAATTTACGTCTATGGTCACAAACTTTTTGTTAACAGATTACCGGTTTCGGTCTTTAATGACCATCATCAGATCTGCAGAATCATGGGAAAAACATAAATACACTCGCAAACTGTCTACAAAATTATTTTGCCAGCTAAGCAGGACTTCGCACCCATTGCCTACTTTGCTTTATTCGACAACGTTTTACTCTAATCACTGCACGCCTCTGCTATATATAGTGTGTTGATAGTAGCATTAAGTGCCTCACGTACTTACTTTGTTTTCATACGTTTTACGCATGATTCTGGTATGTTCTGGTTCCTTCTCTATTCATTTCATAGACTGCATTAATCAGATAATGTGGGTCATTCACTGTTATGGAATTTTATCATTCTTTTCGGGCAACGGGGTGCCGCAGGGTACGAGGGGCCCTCTGCCGGTCACGTTCCTCCAACCACTTCCCGCCTGTGCTGAATTCTAGAGTTAGCGCTAACAGAGGGCGCTGATCATGTGCACAACTATATTTCATTTCATTTGTGGCTCCTTTAGCGATTTATTTTATGGTTGTTTAATATTACCCGGTCAACTATCAACGGTGTTTAATATTTATGTCATTATCTAGAATACTGGCACTAGAGCACATGTCAACCACTGTTTCTCAACTCTTCCTCTTTTTAACAATCTTACTTTTGTCGTGTTCTTCTTTTTATTGCTTTTTATTACTGTAATACCTTTTATACGTTATAAGCTTATTACAGACTTCAACTATTGTATCCCCCCTTTATTTTCGTTGTTTCAATTAATCATTGAAAACTAGTGTATGCCGAAATTAGCGACATTTGGTGAACTTACAACACAAACATCTTGTACGGCAGCTTGTTTTAAACAGTAGTCCTACTGACAACATGGCTCATGCGTGTGATTTAATTTATAAGGATTTGACGATGCTTCTGCTGATTCCGCATTTAACCATTGACGATGCCACTATGGCTGCAGTACATTAGGACTTCGTTTTTACGAAACAGGTATGCCTCTTCATATCTAAAGCACACAAATGTAAATTTTGTCAGTACTACTTTTCATTATGGTCTATGTATTGTTCTTAAGCTGCAGACAGTTTGCGAGTGTGTTTATGTTTTTCCCATTTTTCTGCAGATCTGATGACGGTCATTAAAGACCGAAACGGGTAATCTGTTAACAAAAATTTTGTGGCCATAGACGTAAATTAAAGAAAATTATTATAGGTTGTTGTTGTTGTTGTGGTCTTCAGTCCTGAGACTGGTTTGATGCAGCTCTCCATGCTACTCTATCCTGTGCAAGCTTTTTCATCTCCCAGTACCTACTGCAACTTACATCCTTCTGAATCTGCTTAGTGTATTCATCTCTTGGTCTCCCTCTACGATTCTTACCCTCCACGCTGCCCTCCAATACTAAATTGGTGATCCCTTGATGCCTCAGAACATGTCCTACCAACCGATCCCTTCTTCTGGTCAAGTTGTGCCACAAACTTCTCTTCTCCCCAATCCTATTCAATACTTCCTCATTAGTTATGTGATCTACCCATCTAATCTTCAGCATTCTTCTGTAGCACCACATTTCGAAAGCTTCTATTCTCTTCTTGTCCAAACTATTTATCGTCCATGTTTCACTTCCATACATGGCTACACTCCATACGAATACTTTCAGAAATGACTTCCTGACACTTAAATCAATACTGGATGTTAACAAATTTCTCTTCTTCAGAAACGCTTTCCTTGCCATTGCCAGCCTACATTTTATATCCTCTCTACTTCGACCATCATCAGTTATTTTGCTCCCCAAATAGCAGAATTCCTTTACTACTTTAAGTGCCTCATTTCCTAATCTAATTCCCTCAGCATCACCCGACTTAATTAGATTACACTCCATTATCCTTGTTTTGCTTTTGTTGATGTTCATCTTATATCCTCCTTTCAAGACACTGTCCATTCCATTCAACTGCTCTTCCAAGTCCTTTGCTGTCTCTGACAGAATTACAATGTCATCGGCGAACCTCAAGGTTTTTATTTCTTCTCCATGAATTTTAATACCTACTCCTAATTTTCCTTTTGTTTCCTTTACTGCTTGCTCAATATACAGATTGAACAACATCGGGGAGAGGTTACAACCCTGTCTTACTCCCTTCCCAACCACTGCTTCCCTTTCATGTCCCTCGACTCTTATAACTGCCATCTGGTTTCTGTACAAATTGTAAATAGCCTTTCGCTCCCTGTATTTTACCCCTGCCACCTTTAGAATTTGAAAGAGAGTATTACAGTCAACATTGTCAAAAGCTTTCTCTAAGTCTACAAATGCTAGAAACGTAGGTTTGCCTTTCCTTAATCTTTCTTCTAAGATAAGTCGTAAGGTCAGTATTGCCTCACGTGTTCCAGTGTTTCTACGGAATCCAAACTGATCTTCCCCGAGGTTGGCTTCTACTAGTTTTTCCATTCGTCTGTAAAGAATTCGTGTTAGTATTTTGCAGCTGTGACTTATTAAGCTGATAGTTCGGTTAACGTCAATAAATCACGGTCAGTGCCACTTCATCCTTCACGCGACTATAACGTGCGATGGCCTACCACGTATCTCAAACTTCGCGGCGATATTTCAAAGTCCGCAAGCGATTTGTTTGTAAAAAAGTTTGGCCGGGGTGTCCTAGAATATTTTCTAAGCCAACTCCGGGTTGTGAATTATCACTTCTATGTCCATCTATAAAAATTACAGAGGACCCGCACTCGATTACGACTTGTCCGCGCACTCGAGCAACTCAGAAGGTATCATGCCTCTCAAAGAGAAAAAAATATCACGCGTAACGCAATATTGCGATCTGCTATGTCAAAACACATTTATATACGTCTCATAAAGACTCATTGAGAATTCCTGTCAGATAAATTTGCATCTACCAACCTTTTGTTAAAAAAGAAAAATCATTAAATCTTTGAAAAATAAATGTCCTGTTGGAGTAGATGACATTGCTAACAAGATATTAAAACAATGTGTAGGAGCTACAGCTGATGTTCTGAGTTACATCTGCAATGCATATTAAAACAGTGGGGGGGAGTTACAACTGATGTTCTGAGCCACATCTGCAATGCATCACTGACTCAAGGTATTTTCCAAGACAGGTTAAAATATACCATTATCAAGCCTGTGTATAAAAAATGGGACACCACAGATGTCAATAATTACTGGCCATTATCCTTGCTTACGGCGTTTTCAAAAATCGTCTAGAAAATAATTGGCTCAAGAGTGGTTAGCCATCTCAACAGTAATGGGGTACTTAGTACATCACAGCTTGGATTTCGAAAATGCTGTTGTAATGAAACAGCAATATACAATTTTACTGCCCACATAATAGAGTCTTTAAACAGTAACATGTGACCAATAGGAATTTTCTATGACTTATCCAAAGCATTTGATTGTGTGAACCATGACATTATGTTACAGAAATTACAATTCTGTGGTATAGATGGAACAGCGTATGAGTGGTTTAAATCATATCTACAGAACAGGAAGGAAAATGGCTCTTTATATTGTTTAAGCGATTTAAGGAAGTTTACCACTTCATCTGACTGGGATGAAATTAATTAGGTGTTCCACAGGGCTCGATCATGGGTGCCCTCCTGTTCTTGATGTATGTGAATGACCTCCTATCTTATCTGAAACATGAAGCTAAACTGACACTGTTTGTTAACGATACAAGCATCATTATTAATCCAGTGACAGTAACTCCAATAGAAAAGGATATAAATAATGTCTTTGGGAAAGTTATTGATTAGTGTTCTGCGAATGGGCTTGCTCTAAACTTTGAAAAAACACAGTGCATCCAATTTTCTGCTGCAAGGAGAGCTGTTCCTTCAATAAATACAACATATCAACAGAAGTCAGTGGCCAGGGTAGAGCATTCTAAAGTTTTGGGTGTAGGCCTGCATATAGATGAGAACCTTAATTTTGAAATTAATATTTTGGGTCTCCTAAAGCGACTAGGTTCTGCAGCTTTTGAAATCAGAATAATTGCTAATTTTGAGGATATAGAAATTAGCAAGCTAGAATACTTTGCATACTTTCACTTTCTGGTGTCATACAGAATAATATTTTGGGTAACTCAACACTTAGGCAAAAAGTATTCACCGCATGAAAGAAAGTGGTCAGAATAATGTGTGGGGCTCATAGTTGCACATCTTGTCTGCATCTGTTTAAAAAGTTAGGAATTCTTACAACAGCCTCATAGTACATTTACTCACTAATGAAATTTGTTCTCAACAACATGGATCAGTTTAAAACCAACAGTGACATTCATGATAATAATACCAGAGGAAAGGAAAATTTACACTATCCTCTACTTAATCTATCTTTGGCACAAAAAGGGGTAAAATATGCTGCTGTAAAACTTTTCGATAAATTAGCATATGAAACAAAATGTCTGACAGACAGCAGTAATAGGTTCAAAAATAAATTGAAATCTTATGTCCTTGAGAACTTCTTTTCTATAACACATGAATTACTGAATATGAATAAATAAGTCTGTAAGTATATAATATATGCATTTTGTGCCATTTAAGGGAATAGGGTAGGTAACAAAAATGTTAAGCTTAAAAGAAAAGAAAGAAACCTTGATTCACGTGTGCATTTGTTATGCACTTGACATGTTCCACATGATAACGGTTACCATGAGATTGATCAATGGAACATGTAAGTAACTAACTAAGTACTACTACTACGGAACCTGATCATCTGAAGCTGTGCAAGCCTAACCGTTTACAGGTTAAAACTGTAAGAAATACTGTCACTGACACTTCTATTCAAACGATCCAGCGGCTGGAGAGGTCTCTGCCATACTCATTATGTTAATGAACTGAACACATTTACCCACTCGCTTTAAGCGACTGTATTTAGCAATAAAAACTTAGCAATTTCAGAGAGGTGGGGGAGAGGAGACGGGCAGAGAGTGGGCAGGAGTGGAAATTGACAGATGTAGGGGGAAGGAGGAGATAGAGTTGTGAAGAGCAGATGGAGAGGTAATTGTAAGAGAAGGAGGAGATAGATAAAGAGACGGTGAAAGAAGAGGAAATGTATAGAGGGAGAGGGAGAAAAAGATTAGGACATATATCCAACTGTGATTCATACTTAGCAATTGCGAAGCATTGCCAGGTTCGTATATGGTGTATAAATGTACAGCAACTCTCAGCCTACTGCAAGCATTTCTATTTAAGCAAGTTTCTCAAGTTTTCATATCAATTTCGCTACTTTATTGTTCAACCAGCTTCTCATTTGGCCTCAAATGGCTGAGTGGATTTCCTACCAGGCCTTACCAACACAAACAAGTTAGAGGTGGTGTAAGGAGGTTCATAGGGTTCAAAAATGGTTCAAATGGCTCTGAGCACTATGGGACTTAACATCTGTGGTCATCAGTCCCTTAGAACTTAGAACTACTTAAACCTAACTAACCTAAGGACATCACACACATCCATGCCCGAGGCAGGATTCGAACCTGCGACCGTAGCAGTTGCGTGGTTCCGGACTGAGCGCCTAGAACCGCTAGACCACCGCGGCCGGCAAATGATTGGGAAGAATGGTTTTAAACATATACCGGGTGTCCTTGAAATCATTCCCTGATTACAAACATTCATAAGGCATAAAATGTTACATGTAGACAAATAATTTTTATCTTGGATTGAGTGTGATATAATGAGGTTTTTCGGTGCATGCTACTTTCTGTTATGAAACTTCCTGGCAGATTAAAGCTGTGAGCCAGACCGAGACTCGAACTCGGGATCTTTGCGTTTCGCGGGGCAAGTGCTCTACCGTCTGAGCGACCCAAGCACGACTCACGTCCCCTCCTCACAGCTTTACATCTGCCAGTACCTTGTCTCTTACCTTCCAAACTTTACAGAAGCTCTCCTCCTCTCTGGTTCGGAGGAGAGCTGTAAAGTTTGGAAGGTATGAGACGAGGTACTGGCAGATGTAAAGCTGTGAGGACAGGTCGTGAGTCGGGCTTGGGTAGCTCAGACGGTAGAGCACTTGCCCCGCGAATGGCAAAGGTCCCGAGTTCGAGTCTCGATCCGGCACAAAGTTTTAATCTGCCAGAAAGTTTCATATCAGCGCACACTCCGCTGCAGAGTGAAAATCTCATACTTTTTGTTACTTTATTTGTTACGGCGGCCAGTAACGTAGCAACAGTGGAGTCGGGCACCATTTGCAAATGGGTTCAAATGGCTTGTGAGGTCATCAGTCCCCTAGAACTTAAAACTACTTAAACCTAACTAACCTAAGGACATCACACAACACCCAGTCATCATGACGGCCAGTAACGTAACAACAGTGGAGTCGTGCACCATTTGCAAATGGGTTCAAATGGCTCTGAGCACTATGGGACTTAACTTGTGAGGTCATCAGTCCCCTAGAACTTAGAATACTTAAACCTAACTAACCTAAGGACATCACACAACACCCAGTCATCATGAGGCAAAGAAAATCCCTGACCCCGCCGAGAATCGAACCCGGGTGCGGGAAGCGAGAACGCTACCGCACGACCACGGGCTGCGGACTGCACATATCATCTGACACGGATTTTAGTTCCATGTCGCCCATCGCTTGGGACACCTTTGTGCATTAGAGTTAAGTATTGTCAGTCTGCTTTACAGAAATGAAACTACTAATGCTATTTTCGTGAATTGTTGTATAGCATTCCGAGAACGCAGCATTCCTAAGGCAGCCTATACGAGACGAGTGAGCAAGAGCTTACAACTGACGACGGCCACGAACTTTTCGTTTATGTTGTGCTGGCACCTTAATTCTCTTTTGTCTGTACTTTGCAGGGGCACTTAATTGATTTAACAGTTTCTTGTCGATTTTGCTAATCTGTGTTTTCTGGTGGGCGGTGCAGAAACTTACTTTGTACATACTTTAGTCTTTTTGTTGAATTCGTCTCTTCCAACATCCTACCCCCCTACGGCCTCCCCCCTCCCCACATGTCCTGCCCACTGCTCAGGCGCCGGCCGCGGTGGTCTAGTGGTTCTAGGCGCTCAGTCCGGAGCCGCGCGGCTGCTACGGTCGCAGGTTCGAATCCTGCCTTCGGCATGGATTTGTGTGATGTCCTTAGGTTAGTTAGGTTTAAGTAGTTCTAAGTTCTAGGGGACTGATGACCACAGATGTTAAGTCCCATAGTGCTCAGAGCCATTTAAACCCTGCTAAGGCGCCACAGCCGTAAGTGTTAGACGCCACACAGATAATGCAGATGTTTCAGTTTCACACGTAGCAAATATCTATACCGCTCAACACAATGCAGCAGCTGCTGGCCAACGCTGCGCACCTGACGGAACAAGCACCACCTCCTCCAGCTTCTGTATCACCTTTTCGACAGTTTTGTGAACAAGAACAATAATGGATCAAGTGGCTGCACCACTTCGATGCCCATATGGTAGCTCACAACGTCCAAGGCATGTGAAGCTTCCATATCTATTATCCACGGGAGGAAGTGCAGTGTTCACATTAGTTCAAAAACTCTTTCCTAACGCCACCCCGAATGAACTTGCATACAATGCGGTGGTAGACTCACTAACAAAGTGTTATGACCAAAAAGTGAATGCGGTAGCAGCTAGGTATCAATTCTTTAATTGCCAAAAACGGTCAGAACAAACTTATCGCGGATGGATAACAGAGTTGCAGTGTATGGATGGGAAATGCAAATTCAGATGTGTTTGCAGTGCTTTATATTCAGATTTTATGATGCATGATGCGATAGTTTACAACGTACCTGATATCAAACCAAGATTTTGGAACAGTCCATCATTTCAGCAAGTAGTGCAGATGCTAGATCAGCATGATTGCAGTGTCTTGTTGGCTCATACATTTGAGCAGCAGAGATATTTGTTGGGTTGAGTCCCTTGCTTGCAATCACCCCATACAGCACCGGCGGCATACGCTAGCCATGCTAAGTAAACAACTTTCCACGCTGCGTAAGCAGTTCGCTAAACAAGCGGCTACACAGGCGAACACAATTAAGTCTTGCCCGAGGTGTTACTCATGGCACAAACGCCAACACTGCCCCTCCCAACAAGCTTAGTGTCACGCTTGTGGTAGGATAGGACATGTACAGTGCCTATGTTTGCAACGGAACAAACACACGAATTCGGCCCACTCACAAAAATCTTGTCACAAGTCTCGTGTCATTAATGCAGTATTTCCAAGTCTGCAACTAGCAAGCGTGCAGTTTCGTCAATGATACGTCAGTCAACCAGACTTCTTCTTCATTAATTTCTTTGTGGTAAACATGTAAAATTTCCGTTGATCACAGCTGCCTCTGCCACATTGCTCAATCGTCACACATATGAACTGTTAGGCTCCCCACGTCTGTCTAAAACTGGCGTACAACTGATGGATTAAATGGACAAAACAATCCCGTTCTCGGAACTTGTACATTGTCTGCGATGTATCGCTCGCATATACTAACAGTGACTTTTACAGTGCTACAATCACGTGAGTGTGAGAACAAAAAAAACTGGTTCAAATGGCTCTGAGCACTATGGGACTTAACAGCTGTGGTCATCAGTCCCATAGAACTTAGAACTACTTAAACCTAACTAACCTAAGGACATCACACACATCCATGCCCGAGGCAGGATTCGAACCTGCGACCGTAGCAGTCACATGGTTCCGGACTGCGCGCCTAGAATCGCGAGACCACCGCGGCCGGCAGTGTGAGAACATATTTGGTCTTGATTCTTTTCATTTGTTTGGCTTTAACATTCAGGACAATGTGTTGCCAGTGTCGGCAATCAGTGCAAAATGCAGTGTAGCTAGCTTGCTAAAAGAATTCCAGGAAATCCATTCTGAAGGTTTAGGCAAAGCTGACAATTTTGTTCCACACGTTACTCTGAAAGACAATGCTCAGCCGAAATTTTGCTGGGCCAGAACAGTTCCCATTGCGTTATGGGACAAAGTCGTTGCTGAACTTAAATCATTGCAAGATAACGAGCCCATTGCGCCCATATCAGCTTGTCGATGGGCTAGTCCACTGGTTTCGCTCCACAATCCTTCAGGTCTTATACGCCTCTGTCTTGACTTTAAGTCTACAGTGAACCCAAGAAACTGTGATGATACTTACCCGTCGCCACGCCCGGAGAATCTCATGGACAGATTAGGCGCTGGACGCTACATTTCAAAAATTGATTTGCGCGACGCATATCTTCAAATACCGCTCGATGAAGCATCTCAAAAAGAGTATGTAGTAAATACTCAGTTGGGCTTGTTTAAATATTTGCGTTTGCCTTTTGGCAATACTTCCGCACCTGCCATTTTTCAGCGGTTTTTGAAACAACTGACTGCTCAAGTGCCAAACTGTTTAAAATATTTGTACTATATTGTAGTAGCAGGTCGTACACCTGAAAAACATATTGTAAAGTTACATGCTTTGTTTCGTTTGTTGTCTGAAGCAGGACTAAAGTGTAGAGTGGACAAGTGTGAGTTTTTTAAACCTGAGTTGCAGTATCTTGGTCATGTCATAAACGGTCAAGGTGTACATTCTCTTCAGTCGCATTTGTTAACCATTCGAGACTTGCCAGTCCCTCGCAGTATCACAGAATTGCAGTCAGTCTTAGGGAAAATGAACTATTATATGCGGATCATACCGAACGCTGCACAAGTCGCAGCTACATTGCTTCGCTTGCGTCGCAAGAATGTCCCCTTAGTTCCGACAGATGAATGCCATGTAGCTTTTCAAAAACTTAAATACGCATTGCTCAGTGATCGTTTCTTAGTTCACTTTGATCCTGACAAACCATTTGTATTGTAAGTTGTCGCCTCATCTTACGGAATCGGTGCAATGTTTTCACACAGAATTGGGGATAAACACAGACACATTGCTTTCTCATCAAAACTGTTGTCCAAAGATCAGTGTAACGATTCACAAATTGAGAAAGAGGCCTCGGCTATTGTGTATGGTGTCACCAAAATTCACCATTATTTGTATGGCAGAAATTTCTACTTAGTAACGGATCACAAGCCTTTGCACTCCTTGTTCTATCCGACGAAACTGGTTCCTGTACGAACTGCCCAAAAATTGCAAAGATGCGCTTTTTTGTTGTCTCAATACCAGTACGAGATTGTGTATCGTTCTACAGCTCAACATGGTAATGCGGACGCACTTTCAATTCTTCCGATTGGCCTTGATATAGATTTTGACGCTTCTGATGCATCTTGTTGTCACATCGATGCTCAGGATTCTGAATTGCTCCAGTCTTTTCTGCTGAACTATAGAGAACTTGCACAGGCGACGGAGGCTGATCCAGATTTGAACATTTTGCTAACATACATTCGCACATCTTGGCCTCACACGTTGAATAGCGTAGAGAACTCTGTCGTGCGCCGATGCTTTGCACGTCGGCATAGCCTCGCTGTACAGAAAGGTGTAATTGTTGTTCAAAATGACAGTGCACAGCCACGTGTACTGATCTCTAAACCTTTGCAAAAAGAAGTGTTGCAGTTACTTCACCAAGGACACTGGGGGATTGTTCGTATAAAACAGTTAGCACGTCGACACTATACATGACAGGGTATGGATGCCCAAATAAAGCAGATGACGACACAGTGTCACGCATTTGTTGAAAATCAGCCCGCTCAGCCACAAAAATTTCTTCTTGGCTTAAGTCGCAATCGCCATGGCAAGGTGTGCACATAGACTTTGCTGGATCTTTTTGGAACACCCGTTAGTTGCTTGTGATTGCCTCATATAGGAAGATTCCTTTTGCTGTGCCAGTGAACTCGAGAACGTCGCGTAGCACAATTCAGGTGTTGTCATCGAATTTTTGCCTCTAAGGATTATCTGAAGTCATAGTGTCTGCCAACGGACCTCAGTTTACGTCAAATGAATATGAAACATTCTTTGAGCGCAGTGGCATACAGTATCTAACTAGTGCACCGTTCCCTCCACAGCCAAATGGCGAAGCCGAACGTCTTGTCAAAACATTCAAGCAGCAGATGACCAAACACACACCAGGGATCATGCATTGCAATTGTTTTGCGCCTCAAATCGTTCGCACCCACGAGATGGCCTTCATCGGCGGAACTGCTTCACGGCCTCCGCCATCACACACTGCTCAACCTGCTCCTCCCTGCCCAGCATCCGGCGCCGAAGGAAGGCTGCAAGTATAGCTTCGCGCCGCGTGATATTGTCTTTTACAGGGTTTTTAGCGACTGCAGACAGTGGGCGCGAAGCGAGATCGTCTATCGACTTGGCGTTTGCTTGTATCTTCTTTCAGGTCCAGATGACTAGCAGCGCCGCCATCAAAATCAACTTTGCCTCTGTCTTTTACACGACCATCTTTCAGTCTCTTTTCCCCAGGATTCACGGGTCCAGAGAACTGCGTGGCCACAGCAGCTGCAAGAGGGTGTCATTACTACACCGCGGGACGACCTCATGGAGACGGAGCCTCCGCCTCCTCCGCCTCCTCTCGTCCTACCGATGGTGCTGCACCCACCCTCACAGCAGCAACAATGGTCGAAATGGCTATGAGAAATATTGGTCTTAACTTCTGAGGTGATTAGTCCCCTAGAACTTAGAACTACTTAAACCTAACTAACCTAAGGACATGATACACATGCATGTCCGATGCAGGATTCGAACCTGCGACCGTAGCGGTCGCTTGGTTCCAGGGTGTAGCGCCATGAACCGCTCGGTCACCTCGGCAGGCTCACAGCAGCAGTCGCCGTCTTCTTCATCTGGTTCATGGCAGCTTGAGGTGGACGCATATCCTTCTGATCTTTTTCCGGGGGACGTTTCCGCCAGAACGCAGGCCGGATGGCGGGGTATGGCCGGAAGCTTGACGTCCCCTGCAGCCACAGCCTCCAGCCCGACGTTCTGCCCACTCTCCTGCATCCCCCGCCGTGGTAACACTCCCTACTCTACGACGTCCGTTGCTTTAGGGGGAGGAGGGGGGGACGGAGAAATGTTCTGGGGTAACCACAAGCGCCGGGACGAAGAGGAAGAACGCAACACCAGAGAAGACAGTGAGGGAACGTCAGCCAACAGTCCGCTGACAAGGACCGCGCCGCGCTAGGAGCGACCTCCGCAAGAAGTGAATATAAGCGCTGCTCCAGCCAGCCTTGGCCGGACATTAGTGGGAAGTATTTGCAGAGTACTAGCAAGGCCTAGCAGAGAGTGCTACATGAACAGTAGGTAGCGATCCACAAACTGCACGACAGACTTGCCTGAACACTGCATATAGCACAGGACTCGAATTTATGTTGCATGTCGCCCATCGTTTGCGACACCTTTGTGCAGTAAAGTGAAGTATTGTCAATCTGATTTATAGAAATAAAACTACTAATATTATTTGATTGTACTGTTTTATAGCATTCTGAGAATGCAGCATTCCTTAGGCATCCTATACGAGACAAGTGGGCAAGCCCCACACCTTACACTACAACCGCCGGCCGCGGTGGTCTAGTGGTTCTAGGCGTGCAGTCCGGAACCGCGCGACTGCTACGGTCGCAGGTTCGAATCCTGCCTCGGGCATGGATGTGTGTGATGTCCTTAGGTTAGTTAGGTTTAAGTAGTTCTAAGTTCTAGGGGACTGATGACCTTAGATGTTAAGTCCCATAGTGCTCAGAGCCATTTGAACCATTTACACTACAACCAAATGTTAAAATCATCAATATGTGGTATGCGAAGTTTAAGTGAACAGGGAGCGTCTTAGATCGTCCAAGAACAGGCAGCCCTGGACTAACGCGCAGACAATTCAGACAGTGACAGACGACTTCGTGAGAAACCCTAAGAAGTCAATCCGCAGAGCCTCACATGATTTGCGGATTCTAAAGACATCAGTGCACGGCATCCCATAGAGAAACGTCTTTTCCGTTCGTATGTCGTCCAGATCCTGCAGTCCCACAAACCAACGGATTACAGTGCTCGTTACGACTTTGCTATTGCCATCCTATTTGAGATTCAGGAAGATGATAACTATCCGAAACGTGTCCTTTGTTCAGGTTAAGCGACATTTCATTAGAACGGTGTTGTCAACCGACGCAATGCTAGAATCCGGTGGTCCGAGAATCGTCACGCTGTGAGGCCGTCAGAGACATCTGAATATGTGGTGCGGTTTTTATGCACAATAAAATCACGGGATCCGTCTTTTTCAGTGAAACGACAATCACAGCCAGTGGCTATTTTGATATGTTGCAGTTATTGGTTGTGTCCCAGATTCAGGATATTCCTGACGTAATTTTCTAAGAAGATGGTTCGCACACCCTTTGGAGTTAGATGTTCGTGCCTATTTGCATACAACATTTTCGGGAGGATGGATCGATCGTGGTAGTCCCATCGACTGGCCTCGGCGATCATCGGACACAATCGCATTGTATTTCTTCCTTTTGTGTTACGTCGAGGACTAGGTTTGCCAAACACCATTGAACGACATCTTGAACGACATCGTAGCATTACGACGCATTTATGTTGTTATTTCGAGCAGCGTTGCTTTCTTGTAAGCAGTGACAGCTCTGCTCAAACCCTACTGCCCTCGATCGTTAAGTGAGGCCGTCGCCAACTGCGTTATCCGTGGGGAGAGGTAATGCCTGAAATTTGAGATTCTCGTCACGCTCTTGATACTGTACATTTCGGAATACTGAATCACCTGACGGTTTCCGCAGTGGAATGCCCGTGCTTCTAGTTCCAACTGCCATTCCACGTTCAAAGTCTGTTAACTCCCATCGTGAGGCCACAATCACGTCGTAATCCTTTTCATATACACTCCTGGAAATTGAAATAAGAACACCGTGAATTCATTGCCCCAGAAAGGGGAAACTTTATTGACACATTCCTGGGGTCAGATACATCACATGATCACACTGACATAACCACAGGCACATAGACACAGGCAACAGAGCATGCACAATGTCGGCACTAGTACAGTGTATATCCACCTTTCGCAGCAATGCAGGCTGCTATTCTCCCATGGAGACGATCGTAGAGATGCTGGATGTAGTCCTGTGGAACGGCTTGCCATGCCATTTCCACCTGGCGCCTCAGTTGGACCAGCGTTCGTGCTGGACGTGCAGACCGCGTGAGACGACGCTTCATCCAGTCCCAAACATGCTCAATGGGGGACAGATCCGGAGATCTTGCTGGCCAGGGTAGTTGACTTACACCTTCTAGAGCACGTTGGGTGGCACGGGATACATGCGGACGTGCATTGTCCTGTTGGAACAGCAAGTTCCCTTGCCGGTCTAGGAATGGTAGAACGATGGGTTCGATGACGGTTTGGATGTACCGTGCACTATTCAGTGTCCCCTCGACGATCACCAGTGGTGTACGGCCAGTGTAGGAGATCGCTCCCCACACCATGATGCCGGGTGTTGGCCCTGTGTGCCTCGGTCGTATGCAGTCCTGATTGTGGCGCTCACCTGCACGGCGCCAAACACGCATACGACCATCATTGGCACCAAGGCAGAAGCGACTCTCATCGCTGAAGACGACACGTCTCCATTCGTCCCTCCATTCACGCCTGTCGCGACACCACTGGAGGTGGGCTGCCTGATGTTGGGGCGTGAGCGGAAGACGGCCTAACGGTGTGCGGGACCGTAGCCCAGCTTCATGGAGACGGTTGCGAATGGTCCTCGCCGATACCCCAGGAGCAACAGTGTCCCTAATTTGCTGGGAAGTGGCGGTGCGGTCCCCTACGGCACTGCGTACGATCCTACGGTCTTGGCGTGCATCCGTGCGTCGCTGCGGTCCGGTCCCAGGTCGACGGGCACGTGCACCTTCCGCCGACCACTGGCGACAACATCGATGTACTGTGGAGACCTCACGCCCCACGTGTTGAGCAATTCGGCGGTACGTCCACCCGGCCTCCCGCATGCCCACTATACGCCCTCGCTCAAAGTCCGTCAACTGCACATACGGTTCACGTCCACGCTGTCGCGGCATGCTACCTGTGTTAAAGACTGCGATGGAGCTCCGTATGCCACGGCAAACTGGCTGACACTGACGGCGGCGGTGCACAAATGCTGCGCAGCTAGCGCCATTCGACGGCCAACACCGCGGTTCCTGGTGTGTCCGCTGTGCCGTGCGTGTGATCATTGCTTGTACAGCCCTCTCGCAGTGTCCGGAGCAAGTATGGTGGGTCTGACACACCGGTGTCAATGTGTTCTTTTTTCCATTTCCAGGAGTGTAAATCACCTGAGAACAACTCCGTCAGTGCACTGCCCTCTTGTACCTTGTGTATGCGATGTTACTGCCATCTGTTTGTGTATATAGCTATCCCATGACTTTAGTCACCTCAGTGTATTGAGGGCTGCTCGTCTAGTATAATTCCCTGCGCCTCAATTGCCGCTGGTTTGGTCTCACCATGTTATGTGTTGAGATGCCGAAGAGTAAGATGTCTGCAAGTTGGGAAGTGTTACGCTACCTGTTGCGGACCTATGGTAAGTAGGCTGTTTAGGTTTTTATGTTGGTAACGCCACACAGCGCTCTGTATGAAAATCACTGTGTTGTGTGCAGTCTGTGGCTGGTTCGACTCATCGTTGGAATATTCTCGTTAGATGTAAACAGCGAGCAGCGTTGTGCAGTTGGAGGTGAGCCGCCAGCAGTGGTAGATGTGGAGAGAGAGATGCCAGAGTTTTGAGTGGACGATCTGGACGTGTGTCCGTCGGAAAAAAGAAATTCGTATAATTGGATGTCATAAAATTATATATATATATAATGACTTTTGAGCGCTATTAAGGCAAATATATTGTTTGGTCTCTATCAAAATCTTTCATTTGCTAACTATGCCTATCAGTAGTTGGTGCCTTCAGTAGTTAGAATCTTTTATTTAGCTGGCAGTATTGGCGCTCGCTCTATTGCAGTAGTTCGAGTAACGAAGATTTTTGTGAGGTGAGTGATTCAACAGGTATAGATTATTGTTAGTTAGGGTCATTCTTTTGTAGGAATTATTGAAAGTCAGATTGCGTTGAGCTAAAAACATATTGTGTGTCAGAATAAGTAAAGAGTACATTGAGTTTTACTCAGCTGTCTTTGTATCAAATAACATACAAGTTTACCAGCACAGTAATTTTAAATTTTTCTAAGGGGACGTTTCACTCTAATCTAGTGAGTGTTGCACTGGATGAAGGTAGCAGACAGCTACGGCACGTGCCGCAAAGTGGTGCTTCTCTGCCGTAGTCAGCAATAACAGTTTTACTCGAGCAGTCTGATTCGATGGCAGTAAGAAAAGTTATTTCTGAAGTTATAAGATTTATCTTTTCACTGCGGTTTATGGAGCGAGCTGCTTCTCCTGTTAGGTGAGGTGATCTGTAATGAACCAGAATTGTTGTTACTTTTATAAACTTCTCGTTCTATATTTTAGTTGGTTGTGATTTACTACTAATTTTCCAGGAAGCCGAAACACCTTCTCGACACCCACTTCACTGTCCTCAGCCAGTGGTAAGGTTCGTTTCAATTCTAACATTTACTTTCCTCTCCATTCTTCTCAGTTACAGTTATTTTCTGTCTCCTTCTGACTATCTTCATCGCTCTCTACTCGACAGTTTATTGCTGTTAACGAATTTCTTGTTGAAAAAATCCCCTCATCCTAGTTTCATTTTTTCATCTGGAGTCAGGTGTGTACATTTCACAGTCTTCCATGGTGGGCATTTACTGACAGTACACTGGGGAAGCGAGCTTTACTTCGGACCAGAATGGCTCTGCCAATCATCCCGGGGGCGCATTACGTCCGAAGGAGCTGGGATGGACCGTCCGGCATCGCGCTTTCAACTCGAGCCGACAGAATATAAGTGTCCATAGCCACACAGCAAAGTTGGGGTCTTCGATATGAATTCTCAGGCTACTACTGATGGGAATTTCAAGTGACATAAATGAATCATAATATTCTGTACTGTAACAGTAACTGGCGTCTTATCAAGCGATATTGTATATCATCCATCTCAATATTGTATAACTTCATATCACTGGGGCAGAATAACACTTTCTCATTGACATGTTCTAAGAGATCTGTACCTGGAACCACATTTCGGAATTATCGTGAATCTACACTGGTCACTGGAAATCAAACTTGAGACATCAGCGTCAGTAGGCAACAACGCTAACCACTTACTTTTTTTTTCATCTTCCTCTTAGCAAGGTTCAAAAATGGCTCTGAGCACGATTGAACTTAACATCTGAGATCATCAGTCCCCTAGAACTTAGAACTACTTAAACCTAACTAACCTCAGGACATCACACACATCCATGCCCGAGGCAGGATTCGAACCTGCGACCGTAGCCGTCACCCGGTTCTAAGTTCTAGGGGACTGATGACCTCAGATGTTAAGTCCCATAGTGCTCAGAGCATTTGAACCATTTTTGAAAAATTTGCAATCCCTCTTCGAAAACAAGAAATACTCTGCGAAACAAGAAAACATTTCACCGAAAAATAAGAAAAAGTCTTGGAAAGAATTAAAACATTTGCAAGGGAAAGAAGGCTGTTTCTCTATAAATCCAAAATCTCCACTTTGCAAAACTAGTAACTCATCTTCTAAAGCTGGAAACAATCTTCCAAAATTAATACTTTTCTTCGATAACTTAAGAATTGTTATTCGAAAAATTAACTTTCATCGTCGACATATAAACACTCTTCTTCGGGAATTTAACTGTCCTTAGAAAGAAACTAAAACACTATCTTTCTTAGAAAGAAACTAAAAACTTGAAACACTAAAACCAGTTTTTCAAAACAAAAAAAAAAAAGAAACTCCTGTTTGAAAAGAGCAAAAGCTATTGTTGAAGGAAACTGACTCCAAAGCCTATTAAGGAAATCGTTGAACGCGTCTTATAATTTTTTATGTCTCCTTTCCTACTTCACACTGTCAAGTTTTGGCTATTAAGATATCCTTGCCAGTCGCTAAGAACTGAGGCGCTGAGATCGAAAACGGGACTACTTGTTATTACTGTAGTTGTTATTTCCAAACGACTCCACATGTTCTATAACTGGACTTCCTCCGTGGCTTTTACCTCGCCTAGTGTTGAAATTTCCTTTCGCGCAGAAAGAACTTGAGGCGTGATTGCAGTACTGTAGTGGGATGCAGTAAGGGGCTGTGAGATTTCCGAATGGCTTCAATGATCGAACCATTAGATGATTCCGGAGACAATTTGCATGAATTTAGAAGGAAGAAACACAAACTGTAACTGAAATATTCTATTCGCTGCAGCCATGGTCATTTATATTTGTTATTCTGACAGCAAGGCTGTCATCTATATGTATGAAGTAATTGCAGAGTAAGGTCTTAATGCAGGAGTTTCTCTCTTTATGGATTTAATAACGAAAGATGAGGCCTCTAGCGTGAAAATCTAGCATGGATTTTTAGTTTCCTGTATTGGATACAACTGGAATCACACAATGGTTCAATTTTGGTACACTTAAGTTCGTGGTGGTAGATTTTCCAACGCTTTCCACGTGTTTCTAACCAATGGATATTCCTACAATGCTTGTGACAGGGATTTTACAAGCCTAGAATTAAGAAAAAGGAACAGGACACAATGTATATTTCCCGCCAATGGTTCACAGTACTACTGAAAACAAGGAAACACGAGCACGTTGAATGTGCACACAAGAAGCATTTCTTGACTATCAGTAGATTCATTTTGTAATATCTCTGTAACTATGGAAGGAGGAAAACGGACTGTTACACAATACAAAATATTTGATAACACTGCTTAGTTAAATTTTTCTCTGTTTTATCCAGTAGCAGTAGAATGTTGAAATATGAATTTCCTCTGGTTAATATTTTTCTAGTCCGTCATTTTCACAAAGTGCTAAGGGCATATATGCACATCATGTCTCTGAAACCTGAGAAACTACAAGATGTTTCACGCGAGACTGACATTATAATACTCTAAATGGCTGTGCAGTTAATGAACTGACTGGGGGAGAGGAAGAGAATCAATCTGGAAGTGAAGTTTGGGACAATAGTAAAGAGTGACGGGTTTATGAACATTGGTGTCTATCAAAATAAATATGGGTTAATAACACTTCCATGTTACAAGCAAAGGCATTAAAAAGAACACTGGTTTCCATTATATTGTCTGTTTAGATATGAATGTTAATATAAATAATAAAAATGTGAAATGGCAAAATGATTATAAAGAATATTTTGCATGAAAATATACTATTTTTTAGTCACACGATGTTTACAAGAAAATGAGTGGTGAGTAAATAAAAAAGGGATATGTCAGGCACTTTCTGTTACCATTTTCTAGTATTTGCCTTTATCTATGATTACAGTTTGTGGTATAAGATTGCATTCTTGCTGAGGAGCATCTGGGAATAACTATAAACTATGGAACAACACCATTAAAGATTATATAGTTTTTCAATATTACTCAAAACTACTGTTGACTGACATGTCCCCCTTTTGATCTCATCACCTCAAGTGCAGATATAGCTTCATGAATTATAATCTAAAGTGCTTCCGATAACGTAGGCATATGCATCATATTTCGTCTCTGAGAAATATTTCCAATCTGGAGTTAGAATCGTATCGATTATTATAGCCCCCCCCCCCCTCATGAAAACCTGATTAAAAAGGTCCAAATTTATCCTTGTCCAATCCCAAAAGTGAAATGGGTCACAATAAACGAATAAATGCTCTTTCGGTGTTGAGACGTCACATCCTTCGCAATCAGCGCAATCAGAACATTAGTCTGTTTCATTATAAAGTATTTCACCATCGTGCTAATCATATTCGTCACGAAGTCGTACCAACAGCTTCGTAAATTTGTGAGGAATAACTGATTCTAGATGTTCGCAACATGCCAGCTGCAAATTTCTACTCGGGTATTTGATGCTTTGAGGATGTGGATGTCTCCATCATCCGAGGTGGCAAATAATACTTACAACAATAGTTTGTGAAACATAGAATCTTTCTCTCCGTTTACAATGACAGATCATTTACAGTGTCCCAGTCCAGCCCTCTAACCCGAACGCTTGAATTAGTTGTAAAGGAGTGACGTTGTTCGAGCATTACATTAGAGGTGGTTCTGTTCCTAATCCGACATGCTTTTTTAGTCTTGTGAGGCCCGAAATACGAAAAAGTACGAAGCTTTACGATTGAATACAGTTCACTTAGCAACAATCTGGTAAGTGAGGAAACAATAAAGAAGTATTCGTCGTATAAAAAAGATTGAGCCGTGTGGTTCAATGGTTAGGGAATAAGACAATGGTCGTCAAACTGCGGTCTGAACCAAGTATTATCATTTTATAATAATGTGCATCTAGCGACTAACAACCGAATCCAAATATGTTAAATGTAATTAAGAGCTGCTTAAGGGTGTACGCTTCCTGTTCAGGAACGAAAATACTTACAGGGGCAGTAATATTTTATGATGTGCTTGGTTTTAATTGGCGTTAGTGAATACAGTCGTGACTAAGAAAAGCTGGCCGCTTACCTCACGGGCAGAGGAGTAAGCAGCATGGCCATAACTGAGTTGCACGATGTGAGAGAAGGAATGTTTTATTGTTTGTCTTCTGACAACCCGCGTACCTTTTTTCTTATTTTGTATTTAATAATGAGAGCAATGGTTTTGTTCGATGAAATCTTGGTTTGGAGACGAAGCATTATAGTGACATTCACAGAGCAATATTCTGTTTGGCGAGAGTACTGTTTTCGACGATGCAAGCAGAATGACACAGCAAAAGAAAAAAAAATTAGTACTCTGAAACTTTACGCCAGCCCGAAAAGCATCGATATACTGCAGCTCTCAATGAATTACAGCGGTATATTTTGTTAGCATTATTCAGTTACGGAACTTTTGTGTGCAAGAAGCAAAAAATTATTGTTATTTCTTAACACGTCTACTACGTTTGGGATCCTCGCACGGAGAGACAGCTCCCGTGAAATGGTGCGGCGGCTAACAGAAATCTACGTACCCCGGGAGACGGTGTGGGCGAGGTGCCAGACGGCACTGCATCATACGGCTGTCTCTGTAACTCTGCCTTCGCCAGAGAAAGTTGCCGATTTACGAGCGCCAGATATCACCCTGACACGCACTCCCTCTCCGTGTTCGCAGCGCGGAAAATGCAGTCCCAGATATATTTCACTTTTCCCAAATGCGGCTCTATAATAGATTGCATGTCATTCAGTCCATGGATGGTTCTTGAGGGCCCAGTGCTGTGGCATAATTTCATACCTTACGAGTCCAAATTATTATAGCACGAAAGTTGTGATATTAGGTTTTTAAGTGTTAAGTTGCTCCTTAGAGAATACTCTACTTCGATGGTGCTGAATGAAATACTCTAGAAAACATGGCGCGTACCTGTTTACACTGTAGCATGCATTAAAAATAACATATGTTCAGAGATCTATGGAGCTCTTTGAGCTAATGTCCGTCACTCTTTAGAAGTTATGACTCTCTCACTTGCACAAACGCCCTTCTATCCTCCAGCTACACACACAGTCGACATTGCAGAGCATGAACAAAATGCAGCCTTGCATCAGCTTTGCATTATATACTGCTGGCCATTAAAAGTGCGACAATATGAGGGCAGCATGCAGGAAATGTCACATTCGCATGTAGTGGAATGTACACTATGTCATGAAAAGTATGTGGATACCTGGCTGAAAATGGCTTACAAGTTCGTGGCGCAATCCATCGGTAATGCTGGAATTCAGTGTGGTGTTGGCCCACCCTTAGCCTTGATAACAGCTTCCACTCTCGCAATCATACGTTCAATCAGGTGCTGGAAGGTTTCTTGGGGAATGGCAGCCCATTCCTCACGGAGAGCTGCACTGAGGAGAGGTATCGATGTCCGTCGGTGAGGCCTGGCAACAAGGCGGCGTTCCAAAATATCCCAAAGGTGACCTATAGGATTCAGGTTAGGACTCTGTGCAGGCCAGGCTATTACATGGATATTATTGTCGGCCACAATCCGTGCATTATCAACAGGTGCTCGATCGTGTTGAAAGATGCAATTGCCATCCCCGAATTTCTCTTCAACGGTGTGAAGGAGGAACGTGCTTAAAACATCAGTGTAGGCCTGTGCTGTGATATTGCCACGCGAGTCAAGGCGTGCAACCCTCCTCCATGAAAAACACGACAACACCATAACATCACCGCCTCCGAATTTTACTGTTGGCACTACACACGCTGGTAGATGACGTTCACCGGGCATTCGCCATACCCACACCCTGCCATCGGATTGCCATATTGTGTACCGTGATTCGTTAGTCCACACGACTTTTTTCCACTGTTCAGCCGTCCAATGTTTACGCTCCTTACACCAAGCGACGCGACATTTGGCATTTACCGGTGATGTGTGGCTTTGAATCCAAGTTTTCTCACCTCCCACCAAAGTGTCATAGCACTTGCAGTGGATCCTGATGCAGTTTAGAATTCCTGTGTCATGGTCTGGATAGATGTCTGCCTATTACACATTACGAAGCTCTTCAACTGTCGGCGGTCTCTGTCAGTCAAGAGACGAGGTCGGCCTGTATGTTTTTGCGCTGTATGTGTCCCTTCACGTTTCCACTTCACTATCACATTGGCAACAATAGACCTAGGAATGTTTAGGAGTGAGGAAATCTCGCATACAGACGTATGGCACAAGTGACACGCAATCACCTAACCACATTGGAAGTCCGTGAGTTCCACGCAGCGCTGCGTTCAGCACTCTCACTTCGTCTAATGACTACTGAGGTCGCTGATATGGAGTACGTGGCTGGTTTAAATGGCTCTAAGCACAATGGGACTTAACATCTGAGGTCATCAGTCCCCTAGAACTCAGAACTACTTCAACCTAACTAACCTAAGGACGGACATCACACACATCCATGCCCCAGGCAGGATTCGAACCTGCGGCCGTAGCAGTCGCGCGGTCCCGGACTGAAGAGCATAGAACCGCTTGGCCACCAGCGGCCGGCGAGTACGTGGCAATAGGTGGCAGCACAATGCACGTAATATGAAAAACGAAGGTTTGGGGGGTGTCGGGATACTTTTCATCACATAGTGTATGCCTAGATTTGCAAGTGAGTAGCACTTCAGTAAACCAGCACACTGTATAATGAACTAACACCTTACACGAATATATTCTGTGTGGTGTCGTGCAAAGAGCGAGGTATCAAATCAAAGTTGGTACATTGCAACGCAAACCCAAGAGCCGATAGCCGCTGCAAGCCGCACCGATAAATGAGCGATACTGGCGCAGCCAAGACCAGAAACGTTTCGCTACGCCTCCGCAAGCGGTCTTCTACTTGAGGCCGAGCGCAATACCGCTCAGCCCAGTCCGCGATCGTGACATCATCGTCTTCTAATAGGCGAGCTGTGTGATCAGTGTGTTAGGCAGACCTCTACGTGAAAGTTATTGTTAAATGTACATAGAGTGAGAGACTTTTATTTTGTCTGTTCCATTTGATGCGTTAACATTCAGAGATAGATGCTACTACTCAAGACATTCAAAATGGTTCAAATGGCTCTACATCTACATCTACATTGATACTCCGCAAGCCACCCAACGGTGTGTGGCTCTGAGCACTATGGGACTTAACTGCCGTGGTCATCAGTCCCCTAGAACTTAGAACTACTTTAACGTAACTAAGGACATCATGGACATCACACACATCTACGCCCGAGGCAGGATTCGAACCTGCGACCGTAGCGGTAGCGCGGTTCCTGACTGTAGCGCCTAGAACCGCTCGGCCACTCCGGCCGGCTGAAGGGGACATTCCGGCCAATAAATGCCATACGATCATCTCATGTTTTTACATGTTCGTATGCTTTCCTTCCTATCTCGATACAGAGGGTATTCGGATGATGCCACGGTCATCACGTTCGCCAGATCTCTCACTCATCGAAAATGTCTGGCCAAGGTTTCCCAAGAGACTGGCAGGCCCCCACTCGTTAGCCACTAAGATTGATGAACTCAGGCACACAGCTGAATCAGCATAGAGTGGCGTATCCATTTGTGTCATCCAAGCTCTGTTCTAGTTCATACCCACCTAGGTTGGAGTCGCTGTTGCCACCAAAATTGGCAGCTCTCTTTTCTAAATTTCGTATCGCGTACAGCCAAAAATCACCTATAAATTTAATCATGCATTTTTCCTACGATACGTTATATTCACAATAACTATAAATTACGTTATTTCCTATTACTCTTAGGTACGAGGCTTTTAATGGAAAAAGTGACCAGTGCAAAATCATACCACAAATTGAAATGAGCTGCAGTCTACTGTAATACAATAAATTATAGCAGATCTAATGAATGCCTTACTTGCAACATACTTTGTCAAAATTATGTGAAATAATTATTATTTACGTAAATTATATCAAAACTATTAACTGCTACAATAGGGTAATTCAAACTGCGAAACGCAACCACAAAACTCCATGAAACTGTAAACGTTACACCCTCTCGATTACATACTTAATGTGAAGTGAAAGGAACTATCGCATAAGCTGTCACCCATATCTTGAATTACTGTGTACTTACCTTATTCAAGACCTCGATTTCGATCCCAAACGCTGACATAATCCTGAATAAAAATACGAGGAGGGGCCGACTACTTGTGACGTATCGAATCATCATCATTCTATCACCATTCAAATTAAAATAAGTAGTAGATGCCGAAAACCACAGGTTTATTTTCAAAGTACATCGCTACATTAGCATAATCTTCAGGTTCTACTGTTAATCTGAGTATCACGCAAATGTAACGATGAAACTTGTCGTCTGAGTAATAAACACTTTCCACTTCCATTACTTCTGTTGTTACTCGCTTTCCTGCTACCACAAGAAAGACGCACTTTCACAAATTAAAATATGGTGAAGTTTGGTGCTACTGTTTGCCTTTTCCCCTCAAAGATCCTGCCAAAGTTGAAAAATCAGTAATGACCATCCTCATAAATATTCAGAAGTTAACGGAAAGCTTCAAATAACAAATTAAAATAATAAACTAGATTCCAAAAATTTTAAATATTGTGTTGGTAAACACTGCCTTCGAAAAAATTATCCCATGTAACCAAATTCTCATTATGATCTCTTTGTGGGGATTTCCCAGCAAGTCCTTGACGAAAGGACATATGAATAGTATCGCAGAATGAGTTAGGTAGGTGAACCTACAAGAGGTCAAAAATTTTTTACCACTATCAGAGAACAAAACGAATACAGTGAGGGGCTGTGCAAGAGAGATTAAAATTGTTGTGACTAGGAAGTTGTGTAACAAAGTGAGTTCCTGTGAGCAACGGAATGAACAAATTATTCTTCTAACGAATAAAGCAAAGTCAATGACGAACACAATTTTACGGAGTTATTTGTCGTAATCTTCAACTGATGATGAGGAAGTAGAGAGAATGTATTAGGAAACAGTGTTTTGTAAATTTTCTTAAGGGCAGTGATAATTTGATAGGCTTGAGTGATGAAAGTCTATAGTAGGGGAGAGAAAGGCATATAGAATAACAGAATAAACAAGAGAGGACGGTGGTTTCTGGAGTATCGTGAGATATTTTAGCTTATAGCGATCACCCTCCCCCATTATCACGAGGCAAGAGAAGTGTGCAACACAGTAAACTTAATTTACTTCTACTTAACAAGCGTGTCGCTTTTTATTTTTAATGTTTAATCACAGATCTAAAATTACATTATGCTTACCTAGATCTGTCTGCGATTGTTTTACACCACCTTTTTCACATAAAAAATGCTCAGAATGGAAGTAAACAATTGAGGTGAGACAGACCATTATAGGTACAGCCGAACCTGAGAGGAAAATGTGGCACACGACTGAGGATAAATATCACTGAATCGACATGGATGAATAAGAGAAAGAAGGAGGCGAGAAGCCAGTACTAACACAGGTTGAACGGGAATAAAATTAACAGGAAACTCGAATAAGTACCGCAGTAATACCTAATTTCACAGAACTAGAAAAATATTGTAATACACAACGGAATAATTAAGAAAAATCATCTCTTTGTAAATAAAGAAAAATCGTTTCTTTATATACTTTAGCAATTGTAAACTACTATCACCGAAGAGTTAGAAAGAAGTAGCATGTACAGATTTTCGAAGTTTAGGGCTACAACAAGGAAAATATCGAACAGTTGTAAAACAAAGTTGCAGGTTCTCTCAAATGTCACTTAGCTAGTTTATCGATGAATGAATGAAGATAAAGAATATTTTAGAACTGAAACACAGTTTCAACCACTGCAACTGGTATATGCAATGTAGTTTCAGGTAGAAAGTTTTCAAGGCTAGGTGGTGTTCTTAAACGAAACGGAAAGTGTACTTAGCATAGAAAATGAGATCTAGACAAACGATGATGAAAACGTCAAAGAGAATGGGGAAATAGAAATACCGTCACTTGGGAACAGATTATAAGAAACTGTGAGCCTGGAAGATTCAAAACATCACCCACTCCGCTTCTAAATGAAAATTCATTCTGGAGATTATAAGAAGCAAAGGGTTTGATATGTCCTTCGGAATAATGTGAAAAGAGAAAGTGTAAAGTACATAAGACGATAATACAGATATGAGGTAATAAAGGAAGACAATTTAAACACATTACCCAGAAAATAGGTATGTTACTTTGTGAAATGAAACTGTGCATTAACACCTGCGTAACACACTTACCCTGGTACGTGAATACATTTATTTACATATCGTGTCAGAATCGGAAGATATGTAGAGTAAAACGCGCACAAACACACACAAGTAATATAAAATGCCCCAAACATTTTGCCTCGCCCAGAAATTGGCCCCATTGATTGTCTCATGTAATTCTGCAACGAGGTCCAACATCCCATATTTGTCAAGACACAAGCTACACTTAGCACCTGGTTACTTCAAACATTGTTGCATGTCAACAGATTCTAAGTCTGACAAAGCATACTAGTAATTTAAAGTGAAAAGTTATACGGCAAAGACAAAATTAAAAAGCAGATTATCTTTCAATAAACGGTTTTACATGTGAAATGTGGCGTAAACCTTTACTCTTCCTAGTACCCAGAGTTTCAACTTCAACGCAATTATCATGTGGTATACGTCGGATTCCGTAAGGTCCATTGTAAACTAGAAAGAATTTGCGACTCAAGTGTTTCTTCTTATGTGACAATGAATGAGCTTTAATGAGAACTTTCTGACCAATATATAATTTCTTTGCATTTGCTTTACCGTGTAGTTTTCTCCTTTTGTCTGCTGCAGATTTTATATTTTTAATAGCCAAATCAATTATGTCTTTGTGTCGCAGTTTACGTTTATTCGGAAAAGGTACAAGCTCTCTGATTCTGTTCGGAGGTTCTTCATTCTTCAGTACAAGAATAGGTGGTAAAGCAGTGGAGTCATGAGGCATTTCATTCAGCACGTTTTGAAATAAGTGTAAATATCTGTCCCAATGCCGATGCTTACTGTGACAATAAAGTCTGCAAAGCTTATTGATTTCTTTCATAACCCATTCAGACGGGTTACAACGTGGTGAGTACAATGAAATAAAAACAGGTTTGATTTTATGATTCCGAAGCATGCGTGACCAAACAGCAGATCTGAATTGCGGTCCGTTATCTGAAATTATTTTAGCAACGTGGCCAACTTCACATAAGAAATTTTTAACAAGCGTTGGATACAGACCGACCAGTGGCTTTACGTAATGGAGTGGAAGAAACAAATTTTGAACTAAGTTCAACAGTGACTAGAACGTACGAAAATCCATTCGATGTTCTGACAAGGGGTCCCAAGAGATCAACAGCAGCAAATTCTTTTAATTTAGAAGGAATGATAGGAAACAACGCAGCACGATGTGAGGTAGTAGATGGTTTCGCCTTTTGACAAAGTTTACAAATAGACAAGACTCTTCGAATTCACTTTTCCATATTGTTAAAATAACAAGTCGTTCGAAGAATATGATAACATTTTCGTGGACCGAAATGTGCGTAGCTGAAATGAATGTACCAAAAGAGCTTATTAACAAAATCGTCTGGAATGCAAAGTACCCATTGCTTGTCATCAAAAGTGCAGCGTTTGAAGAGTGTGTTGTTTCTAACCAGATAATCATGCCGAATCTGAGTGTGTGTCTTTTCATGCCATTTACTATTGATGTCTTTCCAAATCGGATCTTTATCTTGTTCATGAGCAATGTCCTTTAAAGATGTGGTGATGAAGTTTTCAAAGGCGACTTTCTGAATGTAAAAAATACTGAAATTTTTCTCGAGGTTGCCTTCTGTGTTACTTTTCTCAAGCCCAGCCGGTGCGCGTGACAGTGCGTCCACAACAATGTTCTCCTTGCCGGGAATGTAGACTATTGTGAAGTGGAATTCTTGCAGAAACAATGCCCAACGTTTTAACCTGTCATGATTTAATTTTGAAGACATAACAAATTGTAATGCACGATGATCACTGTATATTTTACGTGCTTACCAGAAAGAAAGAAACTTAATTTGTTAAATGCCCAAACGATAACTAAAGCTTCTAATTCAGTAACGGAATAATTTTTTTCGGATTTTGTTAGCTCTCGGCTAGCAAAAGCAATGGTTTTCTGAACAGAAGTGTCATTTTCTGTGGCTTCTTGAAATAAATGGGCACCAAGACCGACTTTAGAAGAATCCGTGCTAAGGCAGAAATCTTGTGACAGACTGGATGAGCTAGTATTGGCGCGTTAAGTAGCGATTCTTTCAAAGAATTGAATTCCAACTGTGGTTGTTCGTCCCAGTTCCAAATAGTATTTTTTCCAGTGAGAGAACAAAGTTTTGGTGCAAGTAGAATTTGCATATTCAGAAAGCGACGGTAAAAATTTACGAGACCTAGAAAACTGCGGACTTGTTTTTTTGTGGATGGAACTGGAATGGCTCTGATTGCTTCTAACTTTTCAGGATCCGGCTGAATGCCTTCAGAAGAAATAATAGGTCCCAAAAACTTCACCTTTGTCCTACCGAATTCAGACTTTTTCAAGTTAACTGTAGTTCCAGATTCTGCAAAAATATGTAACACGCTGTTGAGGATGAGATTGTGTTGTTCCCAAGAGGCTTCTACTATCAGAATATCGTCCACATATAAGGTGATGTGACGTTTTAAGGACTCGGGTAATATGGAATTTAGCCCGCGAATGAATGCTGCCGAAGAAATGTTCAAACCAAAAGGAAGTTTCCGAAACTGATAACAAACGCCGAAACAAAGGAAAACTGTTTATTTTCTACATTCTGGATGAAGTTCGATCTGATAAAAGCTGGATCTGAGATCAATAGAAGACAACACTTTTACACCATTAAAATTTTGAAGAAGTTCTTCCAACTTTTGCGGCCTGTCTGTTTCAGGAATGACGATGTATTGATTTGTCTCGAATCTAAGACAAGCCTGATCGATCCATTTTTCTTCTCAACAACATGTAATGGATTGTTGTATGAGCTTACTGCAGGCTCAATAATTCCCTCGTCAAGCATATATTGTATCTCTGTTCTAACACGCTCCCTATAATGTGCCGGAATTACGTATAGTCTAATAAAAAATTTAGTATGTTCACGAACACGAAATTGGTATTGAAATCCCTTGATTGTTCCCGTTTTGTGAGTAAAAACTGTGGAATGTGCTTGTAAAATCTCAAAAAGGTCTTGCCTATCAGTGCCATTACAATTCTCAATTGTTTGAATTTTATTCTGAATTAACTCATTAGTATCAAATGCGCCGTCGACATCATCCCTGTCAGTACTTGCAGAGTGATTGCTAGTGTCAAGTTCCGTCGAAAATTCCGAACTGTTGTCTAACAGAAGGTAAAGCCGATTAATTTCCTCGTCATGGTTTGAGGGCCAATCTTCAAATTTCAAAGCTATTGACTTACCTTCTTTCTCTAAACTTATTTCAGCATCGTGAAAGTTTAAGATTGCTTTGTATTCATTCAAAAAGTCTACTCCCAGTATAATTTCCGTCGACAATAATGGAACAATAAGAAAGTTCATAGAGAAGCTGTGGCTTTGACAAAAGAATTCTAAGTTGGTTTGTTGGTGTACACTTTTTCCAATGATTGCACCTTGTAATTTAATCTTACGTAACGGAAGTGTGGGGCAATCGTTCGATTTGTTGCATTTGATAAAGGCTGTTTCACTAATTACTGAAATGGGACTGCCAGAGTCAAGTACTGCGTGAATTTCACGTCGTTTACTGTAATGTGAATCACAGGATATGCAATGTACTCATGTTTTACGTCGTGTTCCTGGAGTAAGATATCCCTAATGTCTTCCATTTTTACGTAATTACTAGCTATGGCAGCTGCGTCATCAGTTTCGTAAGTACGTTTTGTGGCTGCCAGCGGTATGAGTCACTGCCTATTGTGTCTTTGTTGGCGCGCGTCGTTATTGGGATTTGGAGACCTAACTTCTACAAATTCACCTTGTCGAGAGGGCCCTGCCCTGTTTGAATCCCGCCAGTTCTGATGCAATTCAGGTCTGTCGTTACGATCATATCGTCTGTCATCATGCCAGTAGATTCCATAGTTTCTTTCTTGTTGGTCACGTGGTGGAGAATTTCTCCCTGAATCGTAACTGCGCGCTGGACCGTTGCATCTAAAGTTATTCTGTCTCCCTTGATAATAATTATTTTGGTTCCCATATTGTCTGTTTCTCTGATTGTCTCTGTGATAGTCACTACCGCGGAGAGGTGATGTTTCCCTGTAATTATTACTACTCTGCCAACGGTTGTCATATGGGTGGTGTCTGTTTTGGTCACGATTTGTGTTGTGAGAATAGCCTTGTCGTGTCCAGTTATTATTTCTTTCATCACGGAATTGTGACGGATGTGACCTGTAATTGTTGTGTTCCTGTTTTCGCGCTCCGCAATTGTCAGTGTCAATTTCTAATTCTTGTAAGAGTCCCTGAGAAGCTTCAATGTCGTCTTTGCAACGTCCTACCAAAATAATATGTCATAAATGTTCAGGTAATTTGATTAAGCAAATGCGGATGAGTTCTGAGGGGCTGTATAGGTTTGACAGGTACTGATTTTTGTGCAACATCTCTTCAAAATATTTCACAAGACTGGAAAATTCAGATTGTTCGAAATGTTTCATCATTATAATGCTATGTTTTACTCGGTCTTGTGTGGCTTGAGACCAATATGCTGAGTGGAAGGCATGGTAAAATTCTCCTTCACTGTGGCAAACGTGAATGACCGATCAGATTCTTACAGCTGGTTCATTCCCGAAATAGCCACACATAAATTCTAATCTGTGCTCTAATGACCAGTTGGGAGGAAAACAATGAGAGAATTGATGAAGCCACGCTTGTGGATGAATGTCGTTGCCGGAATTCTTAAATGTTTTGAATTTACCTGCAGTAATAAACAGCTTATAGTCAAAATCATCATGCCGGCGAGTCGCATATCGGTCATTGTTACTTCGTTTCGGCGGTTCCATCTCAAAATTCGGTGTATCTTGCCAATTTCTTTCATAATTACCGAAGTACCCCGTGTTGTTATTTTGTGGCTGTTCCATATTTCTATGTCCCTCTTCCCGTATGTCCTCTGAAATACGTAATTCTTGTATTACCTGTGTCAGTTGATCTTGTACTTCCCGGATTTCTCTTTGGTGTTGCGTATTAATTTGATTCTGATTTGGTTTGAATTTCCTAATTTGTTTGCACTCTTCTGTGTCATTAAAGACCATAGGTTTTGTGTCATTCAGATTATCATCTACCTTCGTAGATAAATTATGTAGCTGATCCGAAAGTTCAACTACTTTCTCTGATAATGAACTAATTTCCTCCATGTGTCTTTCTGAACCAATTTTCAGAGTATCTACTGTGTCCTTTAAGTTTTCCTGAGTTTTTGCAAGTTGCGTAACCAAATCGGTAGATGCAACTGAGTCAATTTTAGCTTGCAAGGTCTCATGATTTTCATGAACAATAGTTTGCAGTTCTTTTGTGGCTGCTTCGTGATTCTGTAATGCATTTTCATGCCGCGAAAAAATAGGTTGAAAATGCTCACAAATTTGTGTTTTTACGTCATTACAGACTTTTTGACATTTTGATTCAGTGTTATGTAACTCAGTAGTTAAATCTTCATGTGTTTGTTCAAGTGTGGTGTCTAACTTCCGAAGATTTTGTTCCATTGTGTCTAACTTTTGAAGCTTTTGCTGTGTTTGTCTCTGATTTTGTTCCATTGTGTCTAACTTTTGAAGCTTTTGCTGTGTTTATCTCTGATTTTGTTCCATTTGTTGCATTAATTGCAATAATAATGTATTACTGTGTGGAATCTGTTTCTCTATGCTTTTTGGCATTGCATTTTCACCGGCAACATTCACATTTAGACAAGCAGAAAATGTGCCTTGACTCATTTGAGAAAACGCTGAGGACCCAAAACCTGAGTCTACAGCATTTGAAATATTGTGTTCTGTCATTTCGGATTCCTGAGGCGAGCTGTTGCCGACCGATCGATCGATAATGCTTCCCTGTTCACTACTTGTTTCACTGTCTACACCATTATTTGCAGCCCACTCCATTTCCCTATGCACTATTACCAAATTACTACTCTGATTGTCTGTTAATTCATTACACAGTGGTGCTGATAAGCTACGCTACTCGTCACCATTATTTCTCAGTTTACTTTGGAGCCTAGTGTTACGTTTTTCACACGCCATTATTGTCACAATATTTCACACGATAACACAGAAAAGCACAATTTGAAGAGCAAAAATAAGAGAACACATTAACATAGCACTGAAAGTAATATCTACTTAATTGCAAGTGCAGCTGCGAAATTCCTGGTGCAAATTTACATTCATGCCACAAGCGTTTTACTGTACAACAATGAAAGACTGCAGCTACAAAGGAGATTCTCTCTACAATTACGGGCTAGCAATAAACAAAAGCTTCACTAATTACACAAACAACAAGAAAAATCAGAAGATTCCAGTGAGGTATCCTGGCAGGGTCCCCTTAGAAAAATTATACATGACTGTGCTTAAACTGACACACAATATTTTTTAGCGCAACGCAATCTGACTTTCAAAAATCCCTACAAAAGAATGGCCCTGACTAACATTAACCTATACGTTTCACAAATCACTTACCTCACAAAAATCTTCGTTACTCGAACTACTGCAGTACAGCGAGCGCCACTACTGCCAGCAGAATAAAAGATTCAAACTACTGAAGGCACTAACTACTGATAGGCATTGGTAGCAAATGAAAGATTTTGATACAGAACAAACAATGTATTTACCTTAATAGTGTTCAAAAGTCATAATATATACATATCAGTCCATGATATCCAATATTACAAATTTACTCTCTCTGATGGACACACATACAGATCGTCCGCTCTCAAAATTCCGCCATCTCTCACCCCACATCCACCACTGCTGGCGGCTGACCTCCAACTGCCCAACGCTACGTGCTGTTCACATCCAGCTGCCCAACGCTACAATGGCAGACAACAATGCAAACTAGCCACAGACTGCACACAGCACAGACAGTGATTTTCATACAGAGCGCTACGTGGCGTTACCAATAAGAAAACCAAAACAGCCTACTTACAAACTGCGAAGAAACCACAGATAACGGTAGAAATACTGCAGAAGGAAGTACAAACATGTTCGGGGAAATTAGGAATATAGAAATACAAGTCGCTGAGGAATGAAATAAATAGGTAACGCAAGGAAGCTAAGAAGAAATACACTCCTGGAAATGGAAAAAAGAACACATTGACACCGGTGTGTCAGACCCACCATACTTGCTCCGGACACTGCGAGAGGGCTGTACAAGCAATGATCACACGCACGGCACAGCGGACACACCAGGAACTGCGGTGATGGCCGTCGAATGGCGCTAGCTGCGCAGCATCTGTGCACCGCCGCCGTCAGTGTCAGCCAGTTTGCCGTGGCATACGGAGCTCCATCGCAGTCTTTAACACTGGTAGCATGCCGCGACAGCGTGGACGTGAACCGTATGTGCAGTTGACGGACTTTGAGCGAGGGCGTATAGTGGGCATGCGGGAGGCCGGGTGGACGTACCGCCGAATTGCTCAACACGTGGGGCGTGAGGTCTCCACAGTACATCGATGTTGTCGCCAGTGGTCGGCGGAAGGTGCACGTGCCCGTCGACCTGGGACCGGACCGCAGCGACGCACGGATGCACGCCAAGACCGTAGGATCCTACGCAGTGCCGTAGGGGACCGCACCGCCACTTCCCAGCAAATTAGGGACACTGTTGCTCCTGGGGTATCGGCGAGGACCATTCGCAACCGTCTCCATGAAGCTGGGCTACGGTCCCGCACACCGTTAGGCCGTCTTCCGCTCACGCCCCAACATCGTGCAGCCCGCCTCCAGTGGTGTCGCGACAGGCGAGAATGGAGGGACGAATGGAGACGTGTCGTCTTCAACGATGAGAGTCGCTTCTGCCTTGGTGCCAATGATGGTCGTATGCGTGTTTGGCGCCGTGCAGGTGTGCGCCAGAATCAGGACTGCATACGACCGAAGCACACAGGGCCAACACCCGGCATCATGATGTGGGGAGCGATCTACTACACTGGCCGTACACCACTGGTGATCGTCGAGGGGACACTGAATAGTGCACGGTACATCCAAACCGTCATCGAACCCATCGTTCTACCATTCCTAGACGGGCAAGGGAACTTGCTGTTCCAACAGGACAATGCACGTCCGCATGTATCCCGTGCCACCCAACGTGCTCTAGAAGGTGTAAGTCAACTACCCTGGCCAGCAAGATCTCCGGATCTGTCCCCCATTGAGCATGTTTGGGACTGGATGAAGCGTCGTCTCACGCGGTCTGCACGTCCAGCACGAACGCTGGTCCAACTGAGGCGCCAGGTGGAAATGGCATGGCAAGCCGTTCCACAGGACTACATCCAGCATCTCTACGATCGTCTCCATGGGAGAATAGCAGCCTGCATTGCTGCGAAAGGTGGATATACACTGTACTAGTGCCGACATTGTGCATGCTCTGTTGCCTGTGTCTATGTGCCTGTGGTTCTGTCAGTGTGATCATGTGATGTATCTGACCCCAGGAATGTGTCAATAAAGTTTCCCCTTCCTGGGACAATGAATTCACGGTGTTCTTATTTCAATTTCCAGGAGTGTAGCTGCATGAAAAACGCGAAGAAATAAAAAAAAATGATTGTCGGAAGGACTGACTCAGCATATAGGAAAGGCAAAACAACCTTTAGTTAAATTAAAAGCGAGGATGGTAACATGAAGAGTGCAACAAGAATTCCACTGTTAAGTGCAGAGGGGAAAGATTTGTCTGATGTGATAGAAGATGAGGCAGGAGTCGATTTAGAAGAGATAGCGGAGTTAGTATTAGATTCAGAATTTAAGAGAATTTTGGAGGAGGGCCAAAGGGATAGGAAACATTCCATCATAATTTTTAAAATGTTTAGAGCAGTGGCAACAAACCGGTTATTCTCGTTTGTGTGTGGAATGTACGAGTCCGGCTATATACCATCTGGGTTTTGAAAAAGATTATCCACACAATTATGAAGATTGCAGAAGGTGACAAGTGCGAGAATTATCTAACAATCAGCTTAACAGCTCATGCATCTAAGTTGCTGACAACAGTAATATACAGAAAAACGGAAAAGGAAATTGAGGATGCACTAGAAGACGATCACTTAGACCTTAGGAAAGGTAGCAGTACTAGAGAGGCAATTCTGACGTTGTGGTTGATAATGGAAGCAAGACTAAAGAAAAATCAAGACACGTTCATAGTGTTCGGCAACCTAGAAAAAGCGTTCAGCAACGTGCAAGAAGTTCTAAATTCTGAGAGAAATTGGTGTAAGCTATAGAAAATGACGGGTAATATCGTATAATATGTACAAGAACCAAGGGGAAATATTAAGAGTGGACGACCAAGAACGAAACGCTCTGATCAAAAAGGTTGTAAGTCAGGAATGTAGTCTTTCGCCCCTACTGTTCAGTCTGTACCTCGAAGAAACAATTATGGAAATAAAAAAAAGGGTCAAGAGTGGAACTAAAATTCGGGGTGAAAGGGTATCAATGATACGATTTGTTGATGTCATTGCTGCCTTGAGTGAAAGTGAAGAAGAATTACATGATCTACCGAATGGAATGAACATTCTAATGAGTACAGAATATGAATTGAGAGTAAATCGAAGAATGGCGAAAGTAATGAGAAGTAGCATAAATGAGAACCGTGAGAAACTTAACATCAGGATTGATGTTCACGAAAGAGATGAAGTTAATGAATTCTGCTACCTAGGCAGTAAAATAACCAATCACGGACGGAGCAAGGAGGACATCACAAGCAGACTATCACGAGCATAAAGGGCACTCCTGACCAAGAGAAGTCTACTTGGCATCATTTTTTTTCTTTTTTTTTTTAATTTGTGGTAACGTCTTATGGGACCAAACTGCTGAGGTCATCGGGCTGGCTCTGAGCACTATGGGACTCAACTGCTGAGGTCATTAGTCCCCTAGAACTTAGAACTAGTTAAACCTAACTAACCTAAGGACATCACACACATCCATGCCCGAGGCAGGATTCGAACCTGCGACCGTAGCGGTCTCGCGGTTCCAGACTGCAGCGCCAGAACCGCGCGGCCACTTCGGCCGGCTGAGGTCATCGGTCCCTAAGCTTACGCACTACTTAATCTAACTTACCCATGCTAAGGACAACACACACACCTCTGCCCCCAGAGAGGACTCGAACCTCCGAGGGGGGAGCCATGCGGACCGTGACAAGACACCTCACACCACGCAGCTACTTAGAATGAAAAAATGGCTCTAAGCGCTATGGGACTTAACATCTGAGGTCATCTGTCCCCTAGACTTAGAACTACTTAAACCTAACTAACCTAAGGACATCACACACAGCCATGATTCTAACCTGGGACCGTCGCAGCAGCGCGGTTCCGGACTGAAGCGCCTAGCACCGCTCGGCCACACCGGCCATAATTTGAGGAAGAAATTTCTGAGAATATACTTTTGGAACATAGCATTGTATGTTACTGAAACATAGACTGTGAGAAAACCGGAACAGAAGAGAATCGAAGCATAAGAAATGCGATGCTACAGTCGAATGTTAAAATTAGGAATGAGGACGTTCTGCACAGAGTCGGAGTGGAAAGGAATATGTGGAAAACACTGACAAGAAGAAGGGACAGATTGATAGAACATCTATTTAGACTTTGGGGACTGACTTCATGGTACTAAAGGGTGCTGTAGAGGGCAGGGCATAGAGGAAGAAAGAGACTGGAATACATCCAGCAGATAACTGAGGGCGTAGGTTGCAAGTGCTACTCTCCGCCTCACTATGAATTTTCCGGCCAAGGCTGCGGCTTTGGTCTTTTTCTTCGGAGAAGATGCGGTGTGGTGCTATTCCAAATTCAAGAGTCACAGCCGTGTGTGGGCGGCCACTACGCCGAAAATAGGACACGTTTGCGCAACTTTTTTCCGATGATGACACACGTCGTGCCCAACGACTCATCGTGCTTTTGTTCATTGCCAGGTCTCCATACACATCCTGGAAGAGACTATGTGTGTCACAGATGCTGTAGTTTACCGCCAAAAGAAAGTCTGCTTGGAACACCATTTTGAAGGCTACGTATGGCGTCGCCAACTATCGGAACTTCACGAAACTATAGGCGCTGAAGGGGGAATATTCCACGACGTCCCAGAACAAATTCAGCGTTTTGTCACCCGAACTGGCGAGAAAAAGAAATTGGTTGCATTGCTTACTACCCGCCCCTGTTACAAGCAAACAGAGCATCTGCTGCGTTGTAGATACTAAGAGATGAAATCAACAGAACTTATGAACAGGTGCAGACCTACATGAACACGAGAGAAATGAAAGCCCAACAAATGCATAGAGCGGCTCCGTTTTCTCTTGCGGCCCTCGCGCTGTGCGCTGCTGATATATGCTTAAGAGCGAGATAAAGGAATGCAATTCCGCTGGCAGATGAACCGCGAGATTAAGAGCTACTGGCCACTGCGGGAATCCATTACCTCGGGCTCATTACGGCCCGCGGCAGTTAGGCGTCTGATTGCAACGTCCGGCCGTCCGCGGACGCACCTGCGTCGCAGAGGAGGGCTGGAGCGATAATTAAGGCGGAAAAAGGACAGCGGCCGGCCTTAATGGGCCGTTTCCTCCTTTTGGGTCGCGCGGAGGAAGACGTAATACCCGGACCCACCGGCAGCGGCGGTGTAATTTCTGTGCCAGCCGCACTCGTGAAACGCACTCAGGCTGTCGCCTGCCTCACTGTTAATATGCAACGAAATGACAGGTCTCTCTTCCTTGGAAGCGCAGCGGAATTTAAAGTGCGCAAGTAAAAGGTTTTCGTTACCTTGATGAAACATTTTTTTCTGCTTCTGTCGATATGTTAACGCTGTTAGAATTCTATGCGTCAGCATTCGACTGAAAACTGACGATTCAGCTTTCACAGTCACCATCACATAACTACGAATACTGACACACATGAATACACACATAAAGCACCTACAGATGAAACAAATTTATAACTAATATGTTGTCCTGTTATTATAAAATGTAACTGAACAGTTCTTTTCATATGATTTCGACAGACGAGCAGATCTCCTGCATGCAGGCCATTGTTCTCTCACCCTGCTGCACGCTTCGTCCACCATCACGCCGCATTGTTTTAGTGTGAGGAGGGGGAACAGGGTAATTATGGCCAGCAATTAAATGGCCATGTAGTCGCTCTGTATACGATTTCGGTTTCGTATTTCACAACAACATAGATCACAATCAAAACAAACTTTCAGTACTATTTAATTATTCTTGACACACTTAAGACAGTACAATTTTTATGTGGTACAATTTGTTTGCGTACGAACAAAGCCAGACACAGACACAGACAACTTCACAGACTTTAGTACGCAGGTTGCCACGTAATCGTGACACACTTAGTTTCATAATCGAAAAAAGCCTTTCAGACACGGAATTTGATGGAAATATCTTTTCACATTTGCCACCTAATTATGGAAACGTGGAAACTGTTGCTAAGGAAAACAAGGTAGACCTCCTGAACAGTTTTTAACATAAAAGAAATTGTCTCTTGAATGGGAAAAACATCGCACATCAGTCAGTTCCATCTTTACATGCACACAAACGCTTTCAGCTCAAAAGGAAAATGATCTGAAATCAGCCCTAATAAAGATTTAAAATTGGTAGCATACTCAAAACGTTTAGAGAACTCTATGGCCATAGGGGAGAGAGTGATAAACAGGGTATCGTCATTTTCTCGTCTGATATGTGCTGCTATCTCCCGGTAAACATAGTAACCTCTTTCCCAGTCTATGACCTTAATTCTTAAAGTAGCCGCAGTCCGTTGAAAGCAACCGTGAGTTCCCTCGGTGGAAAAATATATTTTTACAGTGTTGTGTTTATATTTGCAAGACACTACTTTAAAGACTGTAAAGTAAGTATGATATAAGTTAAACGTTGTCTGCACTACAGATCGTTGAGTGTTTCAAAATGTTTGTCCAGTTCAAGGGCTGTTGAAATGAACTTGTTCTTAAAATGCCGTTGTCGGATAAAACAGCGTGCCACTAAGTTTGGTGAAACAGGGTAGTACCCCGTTTCATAGAACTGATTTAAAAATCGCCGTTTGCGATTTTCAAATTGTTTATTTACTTTGTTCAATTAGAAAATTCATTATTATTATTATTATTATTATTATTATTATTATTCATAGGATCTAACTTGAATTATGCCGAAATTATGGCGCCTTATAAAAGGAAAACTGTCAGACAGTCATGGAGTCAAAAGAATTTGAAAGAAGCTGTAGCGGCAGTGGGCTATTTGTAAGCATCAAAGCCCTTCGGGGTTCCTCAGAGTACTCTTTGAGCACGTGTAAAAAAGGCCCGGAGTGGAATGTGTTTAGAGGATCCTACAAAGGAAGGTAGGCCTGTTTACTATTTTACAAGAAATTAATTAAACTGTTGCAGTTATTATTATAGTTATTATTGTCGTTGTTGTTGTTGTTGTTTTAGGTCTAGGCTACTACAAACCTGTATTTAATCATGAGCAGGAAAATGAACTGGCTGAATATATTCTGTTAATGGAAAGCAGGTTGTTTGGATTGACCATCGATGAGGTGCGGAGTCTCGCTATCGAACTTGCAGAGAGAAATAACTTGCCGCATAACTTCAGCAAGACTCATAAAATGGCAGGTAAATGCAGGTTCTATTCGTTTTTGAAGAGGAATCCGGAAACAAGCCTGCGTTCTGCCGAGCCAACATCTCCTGCCAGAGCAATGGGCTTTAACCGTGCAGTGGTGAAGCAGTTCTCTGGTTTGCTGTTAGAACTTTGTAATAGATACAACTTCACAATCGATAGAGTCTTTAATGTGAATGACACAGGAATAACAACAGTCACTAATAATCAATCAAAGGTTGAAGGGAAAACGTCATGTTGGCGGTTTGGTTTCTGCGGAAAGAGGCATCTTAGTGACTGCTGTAGCCTGTATGAGCACTTCTGGAATTTATATGCCCACAATGTTTGTGTTCTCTAGACATAGAGCCAAGCCTGAGCTGCTGGATAATTCTCCGCAAGGATCTACTGTGGAGGATCGCCCTAGCGGATGGATCCAGAAAGAAATTTTCCTGAAGTGGTTTCAACGAATTGTTGAATTTTCTAAACCAACTGCAGAGAAACACGGTTTTCTGCTCTTGAATGGTCACTCAATACACACAAAGAGTATTGAACTTACTGATATGGCTAGAGAAAACCATGTTCATCGCTTATGCTTCGCCCCACATTGCACCCACCGAATCCTGCCCCTGGATGTTGCATTCATGGCCCCACTGAGTAATTATTACTCTCAAGAGGTTCGAAAGTGGCTTCAGTGTCATCCTGGACTAGTGATGGGACAGAATTCATGAAAGGTGCTTCTCTTGAGACTGCCGAAAAATCATTCTGTAAAACTGAAATCTTCCCACTGGATGCAGATGTTTTCCCTGATTGGACGTATCTGCCTGCTGAAACAACAGACACTGACCCCCGTTGGAGAAAGGCGATGCCTGCCTTCGGAACCTACTTCGGAGTCATTAAACAGAGAAACATCTCTTCCAACCACACCAGGGTCTTCCCATCGGCTTCCCACGTCCCTCCGAAAGACATAAAAGCAGTGCCGCTAGCAGAAAAAAGGAACAAAAATCTGACAGAAGAAGAGGAAAGACAGCTGTTCTTACAAGTTCACATTATAAGGAAGAATTAAAGTCTTCTCTGAAAAAGGGGAAGACTCCCAAAAGGAAACTTTAAATGGGGCCACATTCTATCAATTCTAGGCCTACTGAAGTCAGAAATGTTGGACAGAAGAAAGCAAAGAAAGTTGGAAAAGTACGGGAGTATAGCACATCGTCAGAAGAGGAAGGAGAAGATAATAATACAGCTTGAATTTATTGTAATGAACTTTTCTCCAATTCTACGTCTGAAGAAAGCTGGGTGAAGTATTATAATTGCAGTGAATGGGCTCATGAACAGTGAGCTGGCATTAATGATGGTGACGATGAACCATAAAAATGTGATTTTTGCACATGAAGTGATTGTCAGGGCTATACACAGTTTTATCCAACTAGTCTCGATAAAACGCGGTAGTTGTTGCAAGTGTAAAAAATTCTTTTCTGTGATGAGGCATTCTGGTATGTTTTTCATGCCCAATTATAAGTAGACAGATTGGACAGTTAGTCATTAAAAACTCAACAGATTGGTACACACAGTTCATTACATATGTCACTTTGTTTGTTAAGTGCCCTGTTTTAACCGACTCTCCCCTAATTCTCTGAAGGCTACGATAAATTATTCAAACCTAGGATTTTCTTTAACGCAGGTGAGCCTAGCTAAACGGATGTGATTTATTTTTTGTTCCTTTCACAATGCGAGTTACTTTTTAAATTCATCCCTGTCAGGTCAGAACAGGGAACGAGCTGAATTGGAATGTTGAGCGACGCACTTAGCCATGCGAGTGATTTTGGGAAACCGTGTTCAGTGGTTCTTAACTATAGAAGTTATTATGGCCGAAGCACTTCCTCCTCTTGCCTAGGGTCGGATAGAAGAGCGCTGGTTCGCAAAACATTTTACCTGGGCAAAGCGCCACTCCATCACAGAAGATGTCTGGTTGGCTGAAAGAGAGAGGACGAAGCCATTTAAGATAGACTGCTGTAAACTGAACTTCTGTGCAAAGATCATAAAAATTTTGTTTTTCCTGACAAGAGAGATTTGGAGTCGCAGATTGGCTCCTTTCAGGCAATGCAAAATAGAGGCTTGCTCACTCAGTGTGGGAACCCTGGTTCTGTGACTGCACTGTCTACCAGGTCAATAGAACAGTCAAGAGGGGAGATTCAATGAGCAGAGAATAGTCCGATTGGTTTCTGCAATGTAGGGCTACTTTCGTTTTGCTAATTCAGCTCCCGTTCTGAGTCTTGGGTAATGATTCTTCGAGGTCTTCTTCTGGTCTTAACCTGATGGAGAATTTCAGGTTATTCCCTAGTGTGTCAGACATGTGGCCTGTATCATGTGGTGGACTAAGAGCCTGTGGTTGTTTCAGACTGTACTGTCAGTGGAGCTGCGTATCATCTTGGGTATATCATGTGTCATGAGGGTGAGCTATTCGGCCATCTGACGTTTGACGATTCCATCTTGCACCATCTGGCGTGCGAGTCTAACTGGTTTGGCTATACCAGCAAACAGATGCACCTCACACTAAAATTTCAGAGCTCTGATAGAGAAGTTTCCCGCGTTCTGATGATCAGAACGCCAAACCACGTAGTTCGCATATTTTTGTGAACGCGTCAGAATATGACAGCTGCCGCAGCGCACCGCTCCTCGACCACAGTGCGCCGTTTCCTGATGCCGCCTGAATCAAGGTGAAAAGTAAAATAGTGCTGCATTGGCGTGGGAGCTCCCTGTTCTCAGGGGACTCATAGTTTGTGATATAACTGGTTGTAGCTGATTCCATTTGAACAGAGTTGGGCCTTGCAGTGGATTAATGGATTCATGTAAACAATTTCATATTGCGCTGTACACAGTATTAATTCAGGTGGAATTTGTATAGCTTCCACGCCAATGTATGCTTTTACTATCAAACACCATTCTTTATCTGATTTGTGTTTCAATTTTTGTGTAAGATTTGTCAGCTAGTTGTAGTTACAAAAGGTTTAATAAAACTTGTCATTATTTTGTGAAAAAGACGCCACTTCCTCTATTGTTCGTTGTTTCTATCCTATTGTTGTGCTACACGATTAGCTTCACTCAGACACATATTTATGATTAAAGCGAGCGACGACTTGATATATCATTCGAAATACTGCTGTTATCATTGTTGTTTAGAAGAGTGTTATAGCAAACTTGAAATAGCCAATATGTGGAAATCCAGTAGTACGAAGCCTTGGGAACCCACACTTACTTCTGCAAAACAAGTTGTAAGTTAGTTATTGGTACAACTAGAAGGTACAGAATATTGCAAATTACAAAACTGTGGCAAGTAGTATTTGAGCCTATTTGGAGGTAAGAATAAGTTGGAGAATTCAGAAATCCTTAACCTGACCTTATGTGTCCTTTTTCGTGGTCAATGGCACGACAGCGCTCCCTAAAACTTTATCTCTTGCGCCTCTCCTGGCGAAGGCGTAGGTTCTCTGCTCCAACAGGTGGCTTTAATTCTGCACAGTCCCCTCCAGCCGCTCCTAAGCGTCACCCGGAACAGTTGAAGGCCAGCTCAATCTCTGTGCCTCACGTTCTTCGTTGTCTGCTTTTGTAAACTCCTTTCATTTGCTTATCTTACAGTGGGGCCTTACGGGTGGTCCTCTTCGACTTCTGCACGTTTAAAGACATTGAAGATGAGTGTCCAGACATCAATTTCCTAAGGTAGTATGATACAGTTCTCATAATAAAAATAATGTTGAATGGTATCTGTGCACTGTTAACTGCAAAGATTTTCGAATTTATTCATATAGTCACCAGTTTCTGAGGGCGTAACCTATGACACCTGTGACTAAGTTGGCATTCGAGTGTTGCTAGAAATATCTTATTCTACTTTTGTTTGAATTTATATTTGTTACTAAATGGAAACGGTAATTAAAGAAAACCTTGAGTCATATAACAATAGTGGCACTACTTTATTTTTGCTCATTGGTCGTGTGAAAGTAAACTGAAATTTGATATAGACACGTGAAATGCGATGAAGTTAATGAAAAATAATAATGCTGAATATCCATAAACAAAGAAGAATTTTACTTGCCATTTTATATTTCGCATTTTGGTACGAGATTATAATTTATGTTATTACTCACATTTTCATGCTATTAGTTATTAAAAGTAGGAACATGTTATTGTCGTAAAAAATATGATTCAGTATTTGTTCCTTAACGCTACCACTTGTTAATGAACATAGATAGTACATAAAGTACGCTAAGTAAATGACCAAATAAATGAATGTGAAGTGTGTTTTACATAACAGTGATTTTTAAGGCTTTTCGTGAAAGGGTGGATTCAATACAGTTTCGTATTTTGCTCCTTTGGTTATGTATTTTTCAATAATATTGATTAAATTTTGTCCATTTCCAAGGTAAATTAGGTGTAACGGGTAGATAGTACAATATCTGACGAGAGTTAAAGAAGTGATTGCAATGCTGTAGTAGCAGTTCATTGCAATCGACGATGCTGTCAGTGTAGATTGATGATATTACCCAAAGAAGAAAGAAAATTTTTCTATAAATTAGTTGAAAAAATGTTGTTTCGCAGTTCTACATGATTTTCACGTTATCACGGTACACAGGTATACTTGGTTCTTTTAGTTATCGTGGTACTTAATAAAAATAAACATCTATTAAATACTGTAATATCATTCACTTTGTTAAATACGGTATTGTGGGCTAGCATGAGACTTTGAAATAACCGAATACCACGATAACATACGTACGGACCTTGGGTATTCCGAAGTATGTACGGAATAATATTTTAAACACAACGCGCGACTCACTCCCATCTCATAGATAGTTCGCGTGAGCGCTGCTATTTTGGAAAGAAAATGTGCGTTCTTTTACGCAACCTGTAATAATTAATTTGGTTCTCAGGGGGATACTGGTCATCATGTACCAAATTCCATAAAGTAAGTGAGATATTGTTATACTCATTGAATGGAATATTTTTCATTACTTATTATTCGTTATTCGCAAGGCAAAACTGGAGAGAATCTCATTTGCCGTTAAGCGGCAAAACTTAAAACATACTGAACTCATTCAGTATTCTAAATATTAATAAATGATATCTATATTTACTCTGCTAACTCTAAAACTATTGGAAGATCAAAATATAGAAATCTCTCACATTTACATTTAATATTATGACGTCAATTTCTAATTATAAAATATCGTCAGTGTAATGGCCGACCAAATGCTGCTAGGGGAGTTGAGCTCCTTGCAACACGAAGTTCTGACAATGAATTTGTTAATTATAATTAATGATTACTATCATGAGATGTGCCCACAAAATCAATAATGCACACTTTCTCATAACAATTATTAGTATATTTTGCTAAATTATAGCCAGACTTACATTAAATACCAATCTGCTATGCAATGGCTGCCTTCCGCTAGACGAAACAAAATAGGAGAGATAGTTCAATAAAATAATAGTCTCTGGTCATGTTCATTTTCATTACACAGAGATTATAGATAAAAAATTTTCTTTGTTAATCACATCACTGTTTGTGTGGTTTGGTGGTAAGAATTACACTTTTTAAAAATTTATTATACATCACGCACACGTACGCAGTGTTGAAATAATTTATAGTTCACACGTCACAAAAGCAAAAACCTTTTTTTCTTCCTTTTTTTCCTTTTAAAATGTCAATTTATGTGACGTACCACCACAACGGCACCTCCAACATTGTGTAGGAGTGTTACGGAATTGATGAAAATGAAAATTAAAAAGAAACATACAGATGTGCTTTCAGTGCGAGTTGTAGGTTCTTATCATGAACTGTATGTAAAAACAAAATAATCCATGACCTGTCTACTTGTTTTACTGAGGTATGGACCTGAATAGACCCATAATATCACAACATTTCCACTCAAGGAATTTAGACGACCACCATTTGAAGCATTTACGCTTTTTGTTGGATGATGATGTTGATATGAGTCTAAACTTTTGTGAGATTATGCTTCACCAACAGTAAAGTGATGATTTAAATCTTAATAGACAGTGGTTGCATGAATCCATCGTCGAAGTATAGCCAAAGGTACATCGAGATTACTGTATTTACCGGAACTCGGAAAATCAGCAGGGGAACGAGGGCCCGCAGATTTAAATGGAGATGGTGTCAGGAAAAATATCACCAGGTAGTATAATATGATTATAGTTTGTAAATGTGCTGATAACCTCATCGTTGAGTGTAAGTAACTCACACACAATTTATTGATGAAAAATTCAGGGAAGATCGGTTTTCGAGTTTAGTAGATGGTAACAACTTCGAAAAGCTCTACTTTCGGCGTGCTGAGGCACTCACGTATTATGCTACAGTGGTTCAGATTAAGTGGTGTGTGGACTTATCATACATCATTCCAGCTTTAGGTAAGCAGTATGTCACAACTTACACATTTAGAAGACATTATTTTTGAGTAGAACATCCTGCTGCGGGAAAAGAAACACCGTCAATGGTCGTCCCCAAGTTTTACTATGAGCCGTCTCGTATTAGTACAGTTCGCTGTTCTATTTTTTTAACGTTTAAATGCCGCTTTTCCTTCTTCTACGATGCACATTCTGTGTGATATGAAAAATCGTGGCCGGCCGAAGTGGCCGCGCGGTTCTGGCGCTGCAGTCTGGAACCGCGACGCCGCTACGGTCGCAGGTTCGAATCCTGCCTCGGGCATGGATGTGTGTGATGTCCTTAGGTTAGTTAGGTTTAACTAGTTCTAAGTTCTAGGGGACTAATGACCTCAGCAGTTGAGTCCCATAGTGCTCAGAGCCATTTTTTTGAAAAATCGTGTCATGCAATGTCGGCTTAAATTTTTTGTTTGTTGTCACGTAATTTACGAGTACTTTATGTAGCATATCTTTCTTAATATATTAATTTATAATGGTCATTTATCTTCCATTTGGCAACGCTGACAGTGATATTCAGAATTATAATTACTGAGCCGTGGCTGGCTCATGTTATGCTTTGGATTAAATTTATTAAACCTTGGTTGCTATTCTGTGTTCAGTCTCCCGCGGTTATCACGATTATGCTGTTATCCTCTCTTTCCGCGAATGCCAGCAGCGGTGTGTATCTGTATTCACACTTTGTACTATCTTTGGCCTGGCGCTTATAGTTCCTAGCTGTGCGGTGTGCGAGTAGTTGGTCGGTTGGCGTAGATCAGCGAGGAAATTTCTGCGGCGCTTAGCTTTGGCAGGGGCCGCTGGCGGCGTCTACGGGCGGTCGGAGTGTGTGGTGCTGTTCCCATGGCTACGAGGTTCGTGGCTCACTGATCCTGGACACGAAAGTTGTCTTTTGACTTAATCTACGACCGTTCACATTGTGCCGTTTGGATTTCGTTGTCGGCTGTTGAGATATTCCCGCGAGCAACAACGTATGTTTTCAATTGGCTAATTTTAGCCACCCTTCGGTGGAGTTTGACTGTACTTGGTTATTTTGAAGTGCACCAGCGGAATCTTCTGCCTTGTGGCCATTAATGTTCCGATTACCTGCCCTGGCCGTTGATGTAAATTTAGGCAGTGTATTTTCCTCATCGTGTTGTCGCTGTCTAGCACGGTGTGTAGTATGACAGCTCAATATATAATTGGTTGTGGGCGCCAATACTTTCTACATTGTTCCATTGAACTCCCTGTTGTGTGCTGGTCGGGTGGAGCAGAAGTTATCTTGTCGGTGGGTCCGTTTGTCTGTCGGTTGGGTTGTCGTCGGATCGAAATGATTCGGCCGTCTGCCTGTCTCACCTAAGCGAGCGTTAGTGTTTGAATTCCTGGCCGACCCTCTGAGCGCCGTTGGGTGCACTACCTTTTCTTGTTTGTTCTTGTTGTTTGTTTTTGTATGGCTTCTAGCCGATTTTTAAATGAAGGTTGTTTTGCCCTTAAGCCGTAAGATTGTTGGGGCCTTCAGCCTAATTTAAAGAACTGTTTTAAGTAAGGTTGGTTGGTTGGTTTGGGGAAGGAGACCAGACAGCGTGGTCATCGGTCTCATCGGATTAGGGAAGGATGGGGAAGGAAGTCGGCCGTGCCCTTTCAGAGGAACCATCCCGGCATTTGCCTGGAGTGATTTAGGGAAATCACGGAAAACCTAAATCAGGATGGCCGGACGCGGGATTGAACCGTCGTCCTCCCGAATGCGAGTCCAGTGTCGAACCACTGCGCCACCCCGCTCGGTCTTGTTTTAAGTAAGGCCTTTGGCCTTTTAAAAAATATAGTTTTGTTGAGTCCTAAGTGATAGAACTTCAGCCGATTTAGAATTAAAGTTGTTTTTCTCTTAAGGTGTCAGATTGTTTAGGTGTTCAGCCTAATTAAAGAACTGTTTTAAGGTAAGGCCTTTGGCCTTTTAAAAATTTATTTTGGTTTGAGTCTTAAGTGATGGGCCTTCAGCCGATTTTTTTTTTTTTAATTAAAGTTGTTTGCTCTTCAGATGTGAGGTTGTTTGGGCCTTCAGCCTAATTGAAAGAACTGATTTAAGATAAGGCCTTCTGCCTTTCAAGTTTCTGACTTTGGTTTGACTCTTTAGTTGTTGGCTTTCAGCCGATTTTAAATTAAAGTAGTCTTGCCCTTAAGGCATGAGATTGTATTGCGTATTCAGCCGGTTATTAAGTTCCAAAATTAATGCTGTGTTTTTTTTTAATTTTTCTTGTCTCTTGTAATGTTTGGTCAAATAAATAAAGTTGTATGTTCGAGTGTAACTGACAGCCGCTTAATTTGTCCCCTTTCCACAATTTAAAGTACCTGTCCTGACCTGCGGGTTTAAACAGGGCGTCTCAATTATAAATAAAATGGTATTCACGTTTTGAAGCCAATATGCAGTACTAATAGTGGGAGGAGAAGCTGTGTACGGCTTATGTCACCTATATACGTGCCTACGACTTGCCTTTTAATTTGTATGATAATGTATTTTATATGCATTACATGTTCCATACACTGATCGATGGGTACAGACCATATCTCATTTTCACGTTTATTGTAAAAATACTTTGCCTAATAAAGCAGAAATGGTTTTTAAATTCCGTGTTTGTAGTTTGCTTTTTATGTTCTCCCTTACAGTTTATGAAGATCTGGCCATATGTAAAATTTTTGGAATTTCTTCAGACAAAAAAAGTAAAATGCTCGTATGCATGATCTTACTGTCATATATCACTATGCTATATCACTTCAGTTTTGCTGTTATTTTAGTGAAAAGGCTGGCGATGTGAGCTTGGGAAGGTAGCCTTGCGTCCTCCGCGCTGCAGTGGCGTGTCACCAGAAACGTCTCTATGACCTCTTTTCTTCCCAGAAAGCAGCCGGTGAATCTCTCTTTGGAGGACACTGTCAGTTTTCGCAGAAGCCGGGCAGTGACCCTCTCGACAGGTTTTGAAAGCCAGACTGTCACCTGCACCTCCTGTGGTTAGTGAACACCGCGGCTGTCGTGCAGTCATCAGAGAATAGCTCAGCACGATGTTTTTCACTATCTGCATGAACATGGAAGAGCAGGATTCAGAGGCACTATCTGCCCAAACTAGGAGAGTGAGTTGCATTCATTCAAAATATTTGGTTCAGGCAACAGAATTGCATCACTGTAGGCAGTGTGCCTGGTTCTTAATGGTGACCAGTGATGTAGATACCGCTTCAGCCCAGTACCGACACCGTGTTTAAGAAAGTGCGTCTATTAACAAAATGAGGGATGTTATGGGTGCTTTCCCTCGCACTTTTGTTAATTTAACAACAGTTCTCGCACATCACTTTGGCAACAGAACTGAGTCCCCCCCCCTCCCCGCCCCCCCCACAGAAGAGCCTTTTTGAAACTGAACTGGGAGTTGAGAAGGAACAAGGAAGTTAGGGAGGAGTCGGCAGACGGTGGTCATCTGGAAAGTGACTGCTTCCAAGTGGACGTCTTGAAACGTTCCCTTTGAAAAATTAAGAATGACTGTCCTGGTAAACATCTACGTTATTTGATTTTCAAACAGCTGAGAAAAACTGAACGTACTCAGACATTTCTCTCTTTACTTATTCTGGTCATCACTAAACTGACACACAATATTTTTAGCGCATCGCAATCTGACTTTCAATAATCCCTACAAAAGAATGGCCCTGACTAACAATAACCTATACCTTTCATGAATCACTTACCTCACAAAAAATCTTCGTTCCTCGAACTAGTGCAATACAGCGAGCGCCAATACTGTCAGCTAAATAAAAGATTCCAACTACTGAAGGCACTAACTACTGATAGGCATAGTTAGCAAATGAAAGATTTTGATAGAGAACAAACAACCTATTTACCTTAAAAATATTCAAAACTCATATATACAGGGTGAGTCACCTAACGTTACCGCTGGATATATTTCGTAAACCACATCAAATACTGAGGAACCGATTCCACAGACCGAACGTGAGGAGAGGCGCTAGTGTAATTGTTTAATACAAACCATACAAAAATGCACGGAAGTATGTTTTTTAACACAAACCTACGTTTTTTTCAATGGAACCACGTTAGTTTTGTTAGCACATCTGAACATATAAACAAATACGTAATCAGTGCCGTTTGTTGCATTGTAAAATGTTAATTACATCTGCCAACGTTGCTCGAAAATGTCCCACTGGAAACGCGTCGACGTATGTGGTATCAGCATGATGGTGCACCTGCACATTCCGCAATTAACACTAGGCTGACCCTTGACAGGATGTTCGACGGGCGTTTCATAGGACGTGGAGGACGCATAAATTGGCCAGCCCGTTCTCCTGATCTTACACCTCTGGACTTCTTTCTGTGGGGTACGTTAAAGGAGAATGTGTACCGTGATGTGCCTACAACCCCAGAGGATAAGAAGCAACGTATTGTGGCAGCCTGCGGCGACATTACACCAGATGTACTGCGGCGCGTACGACATTCATTACGCCAGAGATTGCAATTGTGTGCAGGAAATTATGGCCACCACATTGAACATCTATTGGCCTGACATGTCCGGACACACTCTATTCCACTCCGTAATTGAAAACGGAAACTACGTGTGTACGTGTACCTCACCTCTCATGGTACTGTACATGTGCGTCAGTGAAAAAGACCAATAAAAGGTGTTAGCATGTGGACGTAACGTGCTGTTCCCGTCTCTTCTGTACCTAAGGTCCATCACCGTTCCCTTTGGATCACTACGTAATTCGGTGCTCTCCAATACACACGATCGAACAGCGGAGGAGTGGTACTCAAGCGTCAAATTTAGGTTACAATATCTCCGGATGTAATTAACATTTTACAATGCAACAAACGGCACTGATTACGTATTTGTTTGTATGTTCAAATGTGCTAACAAAACTATCGGAGTTCCATTTAAAAAAACGTAGGTTTGTGTTAAAAAACATACTTCCGTGCATTGTTTTATGGTTTGTATTAACCAATTACACTAGCCCCTCTCCTCACGTTCGGTCTGCGGAATCGATTTGTCAGTATTTGATGTGGTTTACGAAATATATCCAGCGGTAATGTTAGGTGACTATATATATATATATATATATATATATATATATATATATATATATATATCACATCGTCCGCTTATAGTAACCTCCCAAAACTCTGGCATCTCTCTCTCCACATCCACCACCGCTGGCGGCTCACCTCCAACTGCGCATCGCTACGCGCTGTTCACATCCAACTGCCCAACACTACACAAGCGAATATTCCAACATTGAGTCCAACCAGCCACAGACTGCACACAGTACAGCCAGTGATTTTCATACAGAGCGCTACGTGGCGTTACCATCACAAAAACCTAAACAGCCTACTTACAGTCTGCTGCTGTTTGACACACTTTGCAGTTAGTGGAGAAATGTAGGATAGCAAACTGTAGCAGTGCGAGCAAACGTGTGCATCTTGTTTTGACTATTTGATATACTGTAAACTGAAATGCTGGATACTTTAACTTCAAATTCGCAAGCTGCCGAGATAAGGATCTTGATTTTCTGTTTTCCATGCAAGTCTTCTAGATAAACTTTGTTACTTCCCACAATGTTGGTGTCTTTCATTGTCAGTTTTATTGAATATTCACGTAACTTTGCTCTCAGTCAATTTTTTTGTTAATTTCATGAAGCGTACAGAGCAGATAAATTGCTGTTATACGCAGACTTGAGTTGAATTTCAAGAGCCGTTAATTTATCCTACAACTTTTCTTGTTTAGGTGACCTCGTAAGGATAAATATAACCTTCTGTATACCCAACTGATTAACTTCACTCCGTCGGCGTTGCCCGTGTGCAAGTACGAGGATAATTTATTTACTGCCTAGTGAAGTCAACGGGCATTGCCCTCAATCGTCTGGTACCAGTACGATTTAGTTTTACTAGTTATCGTGTGAGAATAAGCAGCGTTGCACTCGCTCGCCTTGTGTTACTACGATTTGGTTTCATTAGCTAGGGAGAGCTAAATCCGTTTCCACTACAAGTATAAGTCGGTCATGTGGTGACATCAATTCACCATTTAATCACCAGACTGGGAACTGTGATATGAAAGTGTTCTATTGTATTAACTTTTGTTCAGGTATCTCCAGTTATTGTAAAGTGAAATACCACTAGGAGCATTCGGCTCGTCTACCTGCTGGTAAATTGCGTAGAACGGATATGGGAATTAATGGACCGTTCCTCAAGTTTGTCTCGAAGTAAATTTCACTGAGAGCGGTTTACAGGACACCGCTAAAAGCCAAGACCAGAATCCTTATCTTGCCTTAAGTACCAGCAGAATCCCTAGGCTATCTTGACACTTCATGGTCAAATATTTGCCATAACATTTTTTATAGCTGGCTTTTAGTATATTCGTGTATGCGCAGGTCCCGCCGGATAGATTTCCCACTCATGAAACACACTATTTGGCTGGGCAAAAGCAACAAATGGTGGCTCTGTTTCTTTTGTTGCGGACCAACATTCTGCACCGCACACGACAACTGTGAGAGAGTCCGGGATCTTCTTATCACAAAGCACAATAAGCATTGTACGCCATTTAACCCAAGCATTGCTAATGCGGTTTGTGATTCCGGGGACGAGTGGGACGTCACCAGCGATTTTTGAGGCGCAGTACTTGAAGACATTTCTCTTTGAAAACATACGAGGCGCATTCAGAAAATAAGTTTCCCGATGATGTTTCCTTTAAAGTAGACGCATTTAGCAGTGAAAATTGCGCATGCACATCGGATCTATGACGTGGCAATGAAATGTCGGGCGGACAGATCTCACCTGGTGCCAGTACCGAGCCAGCAGTATTCCGAAATGGCGTCTCTTACTCGTTCTCCGGTCGCCTGCGAAGATCGGTCAGTGATAAGGCTCCTTAATGCACAAAAAATAGCTACCATCGAAATTCATCAATTCTCTCAGGTCTAGAGGCAGAACATCATGAGTAAGCAGATGGTGCGTGGCTGGTGTAGACTTCTGTCCAAAGGTCATCAAAAAGTCCATGATGAAGAGCGCAGTGGGTGACCTTCCCTCATCAATGATGACCTAGCTGAGCTGGTGCGGCAGCGCATCCTGATCCCAGCGATTTCCATTTTTTTGCACCTCCAGATATTCCTGTCCTCCGGCCAGAGTTTCGACAACGACAAACAGTTGAAGATGACTGTGACACGCTGGTTCCATTCAAAGGTGGCTGGCTTCTACGACACAGGAATACAAAAGCCTCAATTCTTCTGCTGACTATGTTGAAAAGTACCTCTAAAATTGCTGTACATTTGTCCGTCTCTGACATAGAAGACCACAAACCTTCATTCCTTCCCGTCTGGGCAAGCTGTGCAGTGACTAGAGTACATGTAAAGCTTACTGGGAGAGGGTAAATGTTAGATACAATGAAGTCGATAATTCGTTTATAATATTGGCATTTTAATTTGATATCCCCTACAACTGACAAAATTACAACAAAAATAAAAATTTTTAATTTCTTTATCCACCCAACCACTCCTGAGAATGGCTCATTAACAATTTGCAATAGCGCTCCCCTATTACCGGCAGCTGGGTTGATAAATACTCGGCACCTCGCAAGGATAACTACCAGATCAAGAATATTAGGTAAGTTGTTGGAAGTGGTTGAGCGTTGGTGAAAATCTGAGCACACAAAGAGCCCTAACCGCAGAACTCTCCACAAAACACGCGTTGGTGCAGTGCTGCGATACAGACCGTATATCTCCCTACGAAGAGGATGGTCAAGACGCCGTCTCCCAGTCTGTACCGCCCGATGGCTGAAGGCGAAGTCCTCTCACCCCACAGTTCTCCCGTCTGCCACGCGTACGAAAACGCGGCGGAAGAATTCTCAGTTTCGGCCAATGTCGAACGCTCTATCATCGCCGAAATACCTTCCCCAATGATCGAGTAGGTCATAACGCCCCTAGGCAAATGAAATTCCCGTCTTCGCCACGTGTTGCCCAGCACAGGTGGCTCCGGATGCCGGGCTACGCCCAAAAGCGCCGTATTGTCCCACGTTTCCGGCGACCGCTACCTGCCGGCCACGGCGACCCGGCGAGCTAATGGCCAGCTGCAGACTTAAATTCCACAATTCTCAACTTCCGACACATTTCACGAAGGCTTTAAGTTAGTCGCTCAATCATGCAGACATGCAGGGAACACTGCTCAAGAGTGCCTCATATTTATCATAATTCAATAGGTCATGATCTTATGCCCTTGCCAGTCCCTTTATTATTAAGACTTAATGTTAGTAAGCTAACGTGTAAGTGCCCGTGTCCTGGCACCTTACACATTTACCAATACTGTTTTTTGTATAACTAATATGTCCTTGTTTTAAAAAAGTAGGTAAACTCACTTTCTGGAAGTGCCTCGTACAGTGTCGATCTTCATGTTGTTCGTGTTAACTACATCTTTCGCAGGATTTCAGTCATTACATTGAGGCGCAGCTCAGAGTGTTCAAGGCGGTTCTTCCGTGCTTGGGCTTGTTGAGGTCTTTCTTGCCTTCAGGAGCCAGTACACTACCAGCAGCATACAGCAGTGTCAGATGCTAATTTCTGTAGGTCTCTGGTGACTGTGTCCCCTATTATTATGAAGAAACGGGAAGAACAGCAGCTACCTGATCGACACATACAGAAATAGGAATGTCACCTGATACCCCAGCACCAACTACCACTCGACTGTGGCAGAGAAGAATATGTAATTTCTCTTGCCAATTTACGGGAACCATAAAAAAAAAAGAAAAACTAAATCTGGATGGATGAACGAACTCCGTCCTCCCGAATACGAGTCGAATGTCTCACCGCTGCGCTACCCCATTCGGTGGAGAGGCAGGGAGAGTGACAGAGAGGGAGACAAAGAGAGAGAGAGAGAGAGAGAGAGAGAGAGAGAGTGCAGAGAGTGCGTGATAGTGTCTCATATAAATTAACTTACAATCCACGTGCGTTTTCCTGCGTACATCTGATTGACGGACCCCCACCACGATCAAACGAATCTCATGTACTGGAAATGAGGAAGGCTGACTTCAGTGAGGAAGAGGAAGTGTGGACCCTGTTGTTGGGGAAGACGCGCGGCCCTTAACCGTGGCACAGTGGCGGGGACATCCCTTGTTTACAGGGCCGATCCATTCTTCCCCCGTCCCCTTGTAGTGGCCGCTATCAGCCGCCACAGATAAGGCGGCCCCTCGTCTCCCAGCAAATTTGCTTCGAATAGCCGGCGGAGCTCCCGGCAGGGTGTAGGGCTCCTGAAAAGGGTGGCGAGGCTCCTAACTCGTTGGATATTTGTCACCAGTCACAATAACCGCGGGACTATTCCACTTTAGCAATTTCTTTTGTAGACTTCTTCGATCAGTAGATTTAAATTACAGTCGGAAATAGAAACAGAGTACAGCAAAGAAGGTGGAATTTTCAATCTTAGTAGATTGATTAACCACTTAATAACAACGTATTACATTGTGCATAAGGTCAGATCTAAGATATGTTATACTCATCAGGTATAACTAAGTATGTCGCATACTGGCAGCGACGGGAATTTCAGAAATTGAGCACTCTTAATCCTCCATTCGTCCGCTGCTCGTGGTCTCGCGGTAGAGTTCTCGCTGCCCGAGCACGGGGTCCCGGGTTCGATTCCCGGCGGGATCACGAATTTTTCCTGCCTCGAGATGACTGGGTGTTGTTGTGTCGTCTTCATCATCGTCATTCATTCCCATTACGGTCGGAGGAAGACAATGGCAAACCACCTCCCCTAGGACCTTGCCTAGTAAAGCGGTGCGGGTCTCCCGCATCGTTCCCCTACGCTCTGTAAAGAAGCATGGGACTTCATTTCCATTTTCTTTCAATCCTTCATTCAGTAACAGATTTATATTTAATATTTTGATGATACATTGATAGGACTTACATGATTAAGAATGGAATTTAAATGGTGGCGTACACTTTAAATTATTATATCCTTATCCATAAAACTCCCTGAAACAACTTATTCTCTTGCTAAGACACAGATGAACGATATATTTACTGCACATGAATACTGTATGTCCTTAACAACTTTAACGTCTTTCCCTTCTCTATGTAAGTTACCGCCAACGAGCTGCTGCATGAGTTCGGGTAGACTTATCTGGAACCGGTTATCTTGGACACTGTTTCTTCTCGCTTTATAGTTCTACCGCTGGAAGCCTATCGTTATTTTTATTCTTCGTGTCTTTTTCCTACTTGCGGAATGCCTCTGACATTCTGCATTTTAATTCCGAGAGATTTTGTTTATTATGGGAAATTCTGAGTCCATCTCTGCAGGTGGTAAATGAGTTTAAATCTCCATTTGCATATCGTGGAGCTCAATGCGTCGGGGATCCATCGCTAACAAACTAAAAACTTCAGGATATCACCAATTCATTAGAATTTCCACATCGCCATAAAAGTGAAATGCAATCAGCCGAAACAGTGTTGAGGTCGGATGTTCATATGAATTATTGAAAATTTGTAACAAGTAATGAGTACATAAATAAATAACACAATTTTGGGGCTGAAAATTAACAAATTTACTGGCTTTCCATTCTCTTAATTTCGTCTCTTACATGCACCCACAAAGATACAGAAACGCCTAATGATGAGTATTTTACAGAAATAGTATTCTCGAATTCACTCTCGTGGCCAACTACTTTATTACATCAAGTTGTGACCTTGGTCACGCCTGATACACTATAGAATAAACGAATAATTCTCAGAACTGAAAATACCTCTATGTGTAAATTTAAGTGTCCAGATAATCACAGTAACTGGTCGTGTGCGCCGGCGCGTTCCGGCACAGCCTCACTATACCAGAATGAAGTTAAGTGCAAACTGCGTAGCGCAATCGGGACGTTAACGACAATGGGTTAGTTATAAATTGCTGTCAACCTTTATATCGGAGATGAGAGGGAGAGAATCTCCTTGGTTTGAAGCAAATAAGTTTCCTGAAAATAGTTTACAGATTTGCAATAGGCAGAAAAGATTGATCAGTTTCTATCAAGTTTATTCTCACATAGACTTATGTGAGGTGTTGGGCCATAAATCCCTTAGTAAGATTCAGTTTATTTATTCGGACTTGCTACTTCAAAGCTAATTGCCGGTACATATAAGAAACAAGTACAAAGCAATCACCTGTTCTCTGTAAGTAATTGAGACAAAGACTGACAGCCTCTGTTCAACACTATTTCAATGAAACTCTAAAAATCCTACTTGACCTGCAGTTTCTGAGTGTCCACCAGAGTCTGTAACCGTCTTCTCGTAGTTGACGTCTTTATCAGCTGTATCGGCTGCGATGGGCCTACTCGGCCCCGCTTGCGTCTCGCTGCGGAATCTCCAAAGTGCCGGCACTGCCTCTGAATCTGCATCTGAATCTCTGCTTCTAGCTATTCTGCTGGCCTTTTATTTCGTTTCTCATGTACTTGGGTGCACACGATTTAATTTGTTTCCCATGGCCCTTTCATTTCTAAGTGATCGGATTGCGCAAGAATGTCTATGGTTCCACACGACACTCTCGTATCTAATTGGTCGGCTTGCGCAAAAATGCCTTCGGTTCCACACGACACTTTCGTTTCTAGCTGCACACAACTTAATTTGGTTCCACACGAGTCTTTTCTGCACGTGACTCAGTCTCTCTTGCTGTATTATCGCCCTGGTGTTTGCGTCTTCCATTGCGCAAGTTTGAAAAAAAAATGGCTCTGAGCACTATGGAACTCAACTGCTGAGGTCATTAGTCCCCTAGAACTTAGAACTAGTTAAACCTAACTAACCTAAGGACATCACAAACATCAATGCCCGAGGCAGGATTCGAACCTGCGACCGTAGCGGTCTTGCGGTTCCAGACTGCAGCGCCTTTAACCGCACGGCCACTTCGGCCGGCGCAAGTTTGATTCATGCTCTTTCCTCTGGCAGGAAGTCAAACACTAAGTTATTCAATCAACAAGCCATACTTTGCAGCCTCCGCCGCTTATCTTGTCCCTACGTCCTTGTGGACTATTTCTTAACGTCGGCTGGCTGTTTGCCTATGGAGCCTGGACTCTTATTATGGTCACAAAAGCAAAGAATAAAAATTAAAATTTTCTACGGACGCAACAGTGCGACACAAACAGAAAGTCGCTGTAGAAGAACTGGAAGCAGATGTCCGCGTCTCAGTTTTGGTATTTGCGTTGCAAAATAACTGATGATGGCCAATGTAGAGATGGTATAATATGTAAACTGGCTATGTCAAGAAAAGTATTTTGAAGAAGAAAAATTTGTTAGCATCGAATATAGATTTAAATGTCAGGAAGTCTTTTCTGAAAGTATTTGACTGGAGTGTAGCTATGTATGGAAGTGAAACACGAACGACTAACAGTTAACATAAAAAGAGAAGTAAAACTTTCGAAATGTGGTGATACTCTTGGTTGAATTGTTGATTTGGGGGAGGGGACCAAATGCAAGGCCATCTGTCCCATCGGATTAAGGAAGGATGGGTAGGACGTCTGCCGTTCACTTTCAAAGGAATCATCCGGCTATTTGCCTGAAGCGAAAGGGAAGTCACGGAGAACCTAAATCAGGGTGGCGGGTTTGAACCGTCGTTCTCCCGAATGCGAGTCCAGTGTGCTAACCACTGCGCCACCCCGTTCGGTTGTGGTGCTACAGAAGAAAGCTGAAGATCAGGTGCGACCGTCATGTAACTGATGATAAAGTACTGAGCAGATTTGCGGAGGTAAATTTGTGGCTCTGCCTGACCAAAAGAAGGCGTCGGTTTACACGACGCGTTCTGAGACATCAATAGATCACCAATTTAGTACTGGAGGAAAGTGTGTGTGAGTGGGGGGCAGAAGGAAGGGGAGGTAAAAATCATAGAAGGGGACCAAGATGTGAATACAGTGAGCAAATTCAGAAAGAGGTGTATTGCAGTAGTTATTCGGAAATGAAGATGGTCGCACAGGATACAGTAGTACGTACAATTGCGTCAAACCAGTCTTTGGACTGAAGACCACAACAACAACAAACAATATTATCGGATTGTAGTACTATCCCCCAAAGTCGTCAGCAGTGAAACAGAGGCAGAATAATACTCACGTACACGTTGCATAAAACACCAATGTAAATACTTACAGTTAATAATAAGAGTAAATTCTCGAAACGTGTCGTGGTATGCACGAAGAAACGTAACTGTTGCAGTATTACCTCATTTAAGTCATGAATGGCACAGTTATAGACTTTCTTAGAGCATCGATTAAGACGAATGAATTTAAGACTGAAAATGCTATAAATGTAGGCTTGCCTTACTTGGTTCTATCTTCTGAAGTAAGTGGTAGCATTAGTATTGCCTCTTGTGTTCCTACATCCGTAACTCTAATCGAACTTCCCCAACGTCGTGATCTATCTGTTTTTCTACACTACTGGCCATTAAAATTGCTACACCAAGAAGAATTGCAGATGATAAACAGGTATTCATTGGACAAATATACTAGAACTGACATGTGATTACATTTTCACGCAATTAGGGTGCATAGATCCTGAGAAATCAGTACCCAGAACAGCCACTTCTGGCCGTAATAACGGCCTTGATACGCCTGGGCATTGAGTCAAACAAAGCTTGGATGGCATGTACAGGTACAGCTGCCGATACAGCTTCAACCCGATACTACAGTTCATCAAGAGTAGTGACTTGCGTATTGTGAAGAGCCAGTTGCTCAGCCACCATTGACCAGACATTTCGAATTGGTGAGAGATCTGGAGAATATGCTGTCCAGGGCAGCAGTCGAACATTTTCTGTATCCAGAAAGGCCCGTGCAGGGCCTGCAACATGCGGTCGTACATTTTCCTACTGAAATGCAGGGTTTCGCAGGGAGCGAATGAAGGGTAGAGCCACGGGTCGTAACACATCTGAAAGGTAACGTCCAGTGTTCAAAGTGCCGTCAATGAGAACAAGAGGTGACCGAGACGTGTAACCAATGGCACCCCATACCATCACGCCGGGTGATACGGCAGTATGGCGATGACGAAAACACGCTTCCAATGTGCGTTCACCGCGATGTCACCAAACACGGATGCGACAATCATGATGCTGTAAACGGAACCTGGATTCATCCGAAAAAATGACGTTTTGCGATTCGTGCACCCAGGATCGTCGTTGGGTACACCATCGCAGGCGCTCCTGTCTGTGACGCAGCGCAAGGGAAACCGCAGCAATCGTCTCCGAGCTGATAGTTCATGCTGCTGCAAACGTCGTCGAACTGTTCGTGCAGATGGTTGTTGTCTTGCCAACGTCCCCATCTGTTGACTCAGGGATCGAGACGTGGCTGCACGATCCGTCACAGCCATGCGGATAAGATGCCTGTCATCTCAACTGCTAGTGATACGACGCCGTTGGGATCCAGCACGGTGTTCCGTATTACCCTCCTGAACCCACCGATTCCATATTCTGCTAACAGTCATTGGATCTCGACCAACGCGAGCAGTAATGTCGCGATACGATAAACCACAATCGCGATAGTCTACAATCCGACTTTTATCAAAGTCGGGAACGTGATGGTACGCATTTCGCCTCCTTACACGAGGCATGACAACAATGTTTCACCATGCAACGCCGATCAACTGCTGTTTGTGTATGAGAAATCGGTTGGAAATTTTCCTCATGTCAGCACGTTGTAGGTGTCGCCACCGGCGCCAACCTTGTGTGAATGCTCTGAAAAGCTAATCATTTGCATCTTCTTCCTGTCGGCTAAATTTCGCGTCTAGCACGTCGTCTTCGTGGTGTAGCAATTTTAATGGCCAGTAGTGTATGTCCATTTCATGTCCCTACAGATTGGTACCCCCTGATTTTCGTATGAGTTGACGAATTTGCACGGCTTACCTGGCGTACGCAGCATGGTAGGTACGAGAGGTAGACTCAGGTGGGGGGCGGGCTGCGGGCCAGGAATAGAGAGCAGGGCGCCGGGGCGCAATTACTGCCAGCCAGCTCCGCCGTCCGTCAAGCCATTAGCCGAGGAGGCACACGTGCTCCACACGTGTCGGGCCCCTGCTCTGCCCGCCTCATGCTGCGACGGACGGCCGGGACGCGACGCAGAGGCAGCAGCCGGAGCGCCGGAAGCCGCCCGCCCCCACCCCCTCCAGGCACCCCCTTCACTCCCCTGACCCGCTGTCAGAGAGCGCCGCCTGTGCTGTCCGGCCTCACTACGCGGAACTGACCGCATCGCGGAAGGGTTACTCCGAATTGAAGCGACGCGTCACCAAATGAGACTGCTGGCCACGCGTCCCGCCAGACAAGGGGCGTTAAATTATCGAAGTGATACTGGTTAATTCCCCACAGACGTACCGTTCCTCTTTTAAAAAGTCTTGGTCTTTCCCCTGACGATGTCGGGTTTCCCTTTCTCAGTAATTTTGCGGACTTTGGGGAAAAATTTTTATTCTCTGACATCTCATCTTATGCCGTCGGTGACTTGTTACTAGGCTGGTGCCAAAGATCGTTGCGTTTTTCCATAAGTTTAATAAACACAGCACATAACCGACTTTTTTAATGAACAATGGACTATCAGACCAATTGTGTGATTGGATTGAAGAGTTCCTAGATAACAGAACGCAGCATGTCATTCTCAATGGAGAGAAGTCTTCCGAAGTAAGAGTGATTTCAGGTTCACAATATACATAAATCATCTTGTGGATAACATCGGAATTTCACTGAGGCTTTTTGCGGATGATGCTGTGGTATATCGAGAGGTTGTAACAATGGAAAATTGTAACGAAATGCAGGAGGATCTACAACGAATTGACGCATGGTGCAGGGAATGGCAATTGAGTCTCAATGTAAACAAGTGTAATGTGCTGCGAATACATAGAAAGAAAAATCCTTTATCATTTAGCTACAATATAGCAGGTCAGCAAACGGAAGCAGTTAATTCCATAAATTATCTGGGTGTAAGCATAAGGAGTGATTTAAAGTGGAATGATCATATAAAGTTGATCGTCGGATTGGAAGAATCTTAAGGAAATGCAATCCGAAAACAAACGAAGTAGGCTAGAGTACACTTGTTCGCCCACTGCTTGAATTGCTCACCAGTGTGGGATCCGTACCAGATAGGGTTGATAGAAGAGATAGAGAAGATCCAACGCCAAGGAGCCCGCTTCGTTACAGGACCATTTAGTAATCGAACGGGCTTTTGTTGAAATTTCGAGAACATACCTTCATCGAGGAGTCAAGCAGTATATTGCTCCCTCAATTACGTATATCTCGCGAAGAGACCATGAGGATAAAATCATAGAGACTGCAGCCCACACAGAGGCATACCGACAATCTTTCTTTCCACGAACAATACGAGACTGGAATAGAAGGGAGAACCGATAGAGGTACTCAAAGTACCCTCCGCCACACACCGTCATGTGGCTTGCGAAGTATGGATGTAGATGTAGATGTAGATGTAGATGTAGTCATCAATAATATATTCTCCTTCACTTTTATCAACATTCTGCCAGAAAATGAGGGGCCGTTATCGTGCAGTAGCTTCACTTCACGAAGGCTTCCTAGTCGCTGTTCTCGCATGTGTATGCAAGACGTCTCACGTGTTGACATTAAGTTTCAGCAGCGGTGGTTACACCACGGGGGAGCAACTGGTAGTACATCACTCCGTCGCCGTTCCAACAGATGCATAACATCATCCTTTGTGAATCCGCGCAGGTTTTTGTAGTGGGAGTTGCTGCTTTGTTTGGACTCAACCATTCCCTTCTTCTTCTGCTTGTGTTATCATAAAGACGCCATTTCTCGCCGCCAGTAACGATACAGTTTTCGAATGGCCGGTGTTGTTCACGAGTCAGTTGACAACGTGCAAGCAGATACGTACATATTGCGACATTGTGATTTTGGTTTAGAGCATGCAATACACAGGCACCCGATTTTTGAATCTTTCCCTTTGTATGCAAATGTCGGACGACGGTGGAACGATCACAGCTCATCACATTTACCAGTTCTAGAGTACTGTGACGTGGGTTATCGTGGATTAATGCGTTTAACGGATCTTCATAAAACCTCGAAGGTATTCCTGAATGTGATGGCTCACTTATGTCAAAACAATCCTCATTAGGCCGGCCGAAGTGGCCGTGCGGTTAAAGGCGCTGCAGTCTGGAACCGCAAGACCGCTACGGTCGCAGGTTCGAATCCTGCCTCGGGCATGGATGTTTGTGATGTCCTTAGGTTAGTTAGGTTTAACTAGTTCTAAGTTCTAGGGGACTAATGACCTAAGCAGTTGAGTCCCATAGTGCTCAGAGCCATTTGAACCAATCCTCATTAAAGCGTTCTCTTGCTGTGCAGTAGCACTATCCCCATACACAGCGAAAATGTTCCTGGCTGCCTCTGCGACTATCACTCCTATATTGAACTCAAACAAAAGAATTTGTTAACTGAATCTTCCATCTGTTCTTGGTAGAGCAACATGTAATAAATGAAAAGCACCAGTTTGGTTTTGTTCTACAGTATTACTTGTGTTAATCGTTTTTCGGCTTACAAGGCCATCTTCAGCCATTTACTTAGTATTGTCACCAAAGAAGTTACTGTGTTTGTAAACAACATTGCAAGAGAAGTTACATGTCTAAATTGAAGCAGAAACATACAGTAAGCAACATCTTTGACAGTGTGATGGTAATGTAATGAAAAAGTAAAAAACATAACAGGAAATAAACAAAAATGGAGTAGACCGGGAAAAACTTTAACAGAAAATAGGAACAGCATGCCTACATAACAGTTCCTGTTAATAAAGAAAACTAATAAAATAAAGTAAAATTTGTACCTGACAAGGCTACTCCAGCAGGTATAAAACAAGGAGAATGATACACAAAACAATTAAAAGAAGAAACAATTATCAGTGTAACTACGGAATACATAAGGAACTTAAGCAATATCAGTAAGATAAACAGAAATGAATAAATGCAGCAAAATGGAGGAGTTTGAGGGAACTTAGAGCAAATGCAAGAATTTGTCGAAAATCTTCCGATTTCGCCAATTGACACTCCGTTTTATAACGTCCACAGTTGCACTTACTACCTCCATATGAGAAAATGACAATATGTAAACTCAAGCAGCAACAGTAACCTACGAATAAAAAATAGCTGTCGACAAAGAAACCGTTATCAGCCGCAATGCCGACACGCGAAACGGAAACGCGACGAACTTCTGCGCTGACCTAACGCAATCTGCTCATCAATACTTCACTCTCAAGTATTTGACACTCACGGAATTGGGAAGTGTTAAGCCGTGAAGGAACACTGGTGTTTATTGATTTCTCTGCAGCTTTTCCTTATTTAAAGGGCTGTAAATGACTATATTTAGTGAGGTTTATGATTTCTAATGCACCCGGCCACAATTAGATTCTATTACTCTTTGTATGATTCCAAAATACGCTATGTGATCAAAAGTATTCGAACACTTAACACTATTAGTTAACATTTCAACGTTTCCACTGATCCAGTGTCTGGGGCGTCGCTTTTTGCAGCACCTCATGGTTGACTTAGTATTGACGACAGAAATGTGTGTCTTAAGACGAACAGCTCAGCCATCGGGCCAGGTCCTTTGAACACCTCCCCCCTTTTTTTTTTGAATCATCAGTCTTCTGACTGATTTGATGCAGCCCCCCACGAATTTCTCTCCAGCGCCATCCTCTTCATCTCAGAGTAGCACTTGAAACCTACGTCATCAAAAATTTGCTGGACGCACTCCAGCCTCCTTCTTCCTCTATAGTTTTAACCCCCTACAGTTCCCTCTAGTACCATGGAAGTTATTCTCTGATGTCTTAACTGCTGTCCTGCCATCCTGTCCCTTTTCATACCAGTATTTTCCATACATTCCTTTCATCCCTGATTCTGTGGAGAATCTCTTCGTTTTATACATTATCAGTCCATCTAATTTTCAACTTTCCTCTCTAGCACCACATCTGAAATGCTTCGAGTGTCGTATGTTCCGGTTTTTCCACAGTCCACTTTTCACTACCAAACAGTACTGCGTTCCAAACGTAAATTCTCAGAAATTTCTACCTCAAATTAAGGCCGATGTTTGGTAGTAGTAGACTTCTCTTGGCCGAGAATGCCCTTTTTGCTATTGTTAGTCTGCTTTTGATGTCCTCTTTTCTCCGTCCGTCATTGGTTATTTTACTGTCTGAGTAACAGAATTCCTTAATTTCATCTACTTCGTGACCATCAAACCTGATGTTAATTTTCTCGCTGTTCTCGTTTCTGCTAATTCTGATTTCTTTCGTCTTTCCTCGATTTACTCTCAAAACATATTGTTTACTCATTAGACTGTTCATTCCATTCAATACATCCTGTAATTCTTCTCCTATTTTACTGAGAATATCAATGTCATCATCGAATCCTGTCATTGATAACATGTCACCTTGATTTTTAATTCCGCTCTTGAATCTTTCTTTCATTTCCGTCATTGCTTCTTCGATCGTAGACTGAACAGTAGGAGTCAAAGACTACATCCATGTCTTAAACCCTTTGTAAGCCGAACACTTCGTACTTGGTTTTCCACACATAGTTTTCCCTCATGGTTCTTGTACATAATGTATGTTACCCTTCCTTCCCTTATAGATTACCCCTATTTTTCTCAGAATGTCGACCATCTTGCATCATCTGACATCGTCGAATGTTTTCCCAGGTCTCCAGATTGTAATAACGTGTGTTGAACCTTTTTTTTTTTTGTTGTCATAGCTCAACTGTTGTTTGCACTCGGTAACTCACGAGCGATTCCTTTCGCTGATGTCGTGCAATTTTTTGCAACCACTCTCTGCAATGGTAGACATGCGGCTTGTCTCATATTTTTTAGCTGTGGATGATGTCCTGCATCTTACGTCATAAATACGTCACCAACAGTCGAAAGCCTGAAATGTCCCTGAAGGCTTTGCTACTCAGGAGGCATCCAGTCCTAATCCGCGTTCGACATCACTAAGCTGTGCTCACCGACCCGCTCTGCTGTTCCCACTTTTCTAGTGACACCACAATACTCGCTGCATCCTTTTACATTGGACGATCAGCTTCTCGTGACACTGTTCACTTTCGGATTACACACGGGTGTGTCGATACTTTCATTAACCAACATTTTGGTTGTAAACATCCATATCTCTGTGATATTCTATATAGGAACATTACAGTTCATTTCTTACAATATAACTGCCCATTGCATAAAATATTCCACAGTGCTATTTGAAATCAAGAGTGTAACTTTATATTTAAATGTTCGAACTCAGTTTTATCACCGGCCCGATGAAAGGTATTTTATTATGCTCACGTATTGCACGCCGTCTCTGTCATCCTACATCCATGTTCAGTGTTCATTGTTTACCGATTTCGTTTGATGACTGTGTAACGCACAAAAGTTCATGTTATGTGGTTTAAACCTATAAGAAAATCGTATTTTTATGATCTAAGTTTATGTACCATAAAAATCTTGGCAAACCAACAGAATGCTGTACAAGTATTTTTTACGTAATTTTTCTTTTCGACCCTTAAATTAATTTCATTGCAAAGACACAATTTCCTGTGCCTGTCGGTATTGCAACATCACTACTTTAACGTCTTTCAAAAGAATGTTCTTGTTTCTTTTGTAAAGTTGTTCCACGTTCTGTAAATGTTAAGCCTGTTTGCCTCCATGAAGGGTAGGATGGTGTTTATTCATCAGGTTATCTGAGAATTTTACAGTACTCATATAGCGGACGTGTCAAAGAGTAGAAATTTATAAAGCGAAACATAAAGACACGATGAATGCGACAGCAGAAGTACACACCATATAAACTGCCGCCGCGTTTGGTGTTTTGTAAATGTAAGATCGTTTCAGGTAAGTCTATGCGAAGTAAAATAATAAAAATAAGAATTCCGCCGTAAGTTTGCAGAATTTTCAACCAAAAATCTTTCGTTTTCCTTAGTATGTAAACAACATGACACTACACGAGGACGCCCCAGCAGGAAAGCAAGAAAGGTGGTAAGAGCCATCTGAAGATATGTTTGTAAGAAATCCGAAACATTTAATCGTTTGCTTTAAAGAAACAGCACTTGTGACTGACTACTGTTTCTAATTATACGCCTTTTCATTATGCTACAGCCAGAGTCATCACAGTGTCTACTTTCGACAATGTAGGAATTTCTTGCCATGTCTCAGAACATGAAGTCTGGTATGCAAGCAGTCTTCTCATCGTATTCCACGCTTTCTCCTTAGCTGAGAAGCCAGATGAGCTGGCAGGTTACAAACATTCCTCAAGGCGTTTATGGTGTGAACTGTAGTGTGGGGGTCCTGCATTATACCACTTGAACATGACATTTGGTACTCTTATCATGAAAGTTGTGACAACAGGGTTTACCATTCTTGCCTCATACTTCTGAACATCCAGCATACCGTTACCAAATCAGTCCTGTTCATACATCCAGTAGTTCCTCACAGACTGATTCCAGAAGATGGTGAAGTACAGGTCTCAAGGATCGCTGTCTTCTGTCACCGGTCATCCAGGCGCCTGCGGACATGTTTGTGTCTATCGGACCGCCACAGAAGTGAGTCACTGAGCGCAACTCAACGTCCCAGATGGTGCTGGATCCACTCCATGCAAGTCTCTCGTGTGTTGGTGTGGTGTCAGTGACAAAAGAAACATGATAGCTCGAAAGTTCTACACAACGCCCAGTAAACAGTTCTCGACGAAGCGCGGTAACACTTTGCCTGTAATCTTTGCCCGATTTCATCTGTTGTCATCCGTCTACCTGTCATAACTAAACGAAGAATCCTATCATATCCTCCTTTCGCAAGAGGCCCGTCCCTACTGTTCTTCCCACAATGTTCTTTCGAGTGTGTACCGTCCTCACTCATTCTGGAATCTATGCACTACACAGAACTATATATTTGATTTGTCGGTATGATACTCCCATTTCCCTTAAGCCAATGAGTCGACGCTGCTTAAAAGTCAGAACTATTACGATAAGGTCATGCTGTATTGGATCTCCATCTCAAAGGTTCCAGTTAAGTCAAACACAACCAGTAGCCATCATGTACTCACACCATACTTTATCCGCCGATATGTCATTTAACTGTACAGAAATTATTGAAAATAAGCTCGAATAGTGCTGAAATTTTAATCAATATATCCCAAACGCATGCAAATGCAGGTCTATAAGTTTGGCAGCGTTTGGTCAAGGCGTTCGTGGTGTAACGCCTTCCATTTGCGACAGCTCGTTAGAAAGCGAAATGTTCACTTCTTTTTATCCACAAATTTTATTTCCCTTTAACTTCTTAGTGCGGCAACGTCGTTGCCGCAGTGGGTACACCGGTTCCCGTCAGATAACCGAAGTTAAGCGCTGAAGTGCGAGACCGGCACTTGGATGGGTGACCATCCGGGCCGCCATGCGTTGTTGCCATTTTTCAGGGTGCACTCAGCGTCGTGATGCTCCGGTCGAAGAAAACCATCATCACGACCGGGAGAGCGGTGTGCTGACCACACGCCCCTCCTATCCACACCCTCACCTGAGGATGACACGGCGGTCGGATGGTCCCGACGGGCCACTTGTGGCCTGAAGACGGAGTGCTAACCTCTTAGCACAACACCTGAAAGAGGTAACCTCTTAGCGCAACATATTAAAGAGACTCTTCTGCTATGTGACGGTATGAAGCATTATTTAATTGGCGCATTTTATACCATTTTCATTATGTTCAGTAGGCACATACATCATGACAAACCCGAAGGTGGCAGTATTATGCTGAAACAGGTAATGCGGATATTACCAGTAATTATGTTGTCTTGATAAAAGTAAAACTAAAGTCGAACAGCACGTGTGGCTGGGAGACCCAAAAGGGCAGGTACAGCCGCCTGATTGGAAAGGTTTCTCCTATCCTTGGCGCCCGGTGGTACCATTCCTTAGCTAATTACAAGAGTCGTTTGGGTTACCTGTATCTGTTAAGCGTAGTGACTGTCATATTTGTGTATCTGCCGCATGGTGTCCCATACTCGTGCTGAAGATGATGATAGAAGGGAGGGGCTGATACTAGTTGCTGGCGCACAACCCATAAAAATATTACAGAAGAAAAGGCAATAGAGACATGTTACAGATTCGCACGCTTATTCCACGAATCCACCTCGCCTGTTGCCTGTAGGGTGCGTAATTGATTAGATTACTAAACACGCCTTCGACGTCTCAATAGCGCCTAAACTGCGAAGGTATTTCCACTTGAATATGAGCAGGTTTCTAATTTTGTACAACATACCGAACTTTGCTGATGTTTCTTTTATGCTTCGAGTAAGTTTTCTGTTCATCACTTAATGGAAATACTGACACGGTTGCCGTAGTTGGCATTCCTCCTCGTTCGTAGTCGACCTCAGGTATTGCCCTGACTCAAGACAGTTCACCGAACATCCAGTGCGAGACCAAACTGCTCATGTTCTGTGACACAGCAGGCTCGTTCCACACGTAGCGGCAGCCGGAAGGAAAAACTCTACGCGTAGACGAAGACCAGTATGTGTAAAGCGCGTTTTAGCATCGTATCCATTGCTGTACAGACAGTTATAGCAACTGATACACTGAACATATGCAAAGTGATAGAGCCAGAAGAAGCTCCTTCTAATCTCAGAACAACTATATTTCAACTGAACACATTCCCCTACAGATCTAGTTTGGGCACCATCAACGGTACAAGGGAACGACGGCGTGGCTGTGCCTCTTTAACAATTTTTGGGTTACAATTACACACACTTATTCTGACATGTCAGAGATCGCTGAGAGCAGACACGGAACGAGGTTCGAATTGTTGTTAATCACCGGAGGGCCCGTCATCATTAGGCGGAGACTCACGTGCGAGCCACGTGCACCGACTGCTGACTGCGGGGGTGGACGCAGGGGCGCTGGAGGCGACTCATTAAGGCCACGCTCGCAGCCTGGGGACAGCCACGACTGACGCCGCGGCAGGATGTGGCCAACCCTACTGGTCCCAGGGCAGCGGCATTCCGCTCTCCTCATTTTCGTTTCAAATGCTTTAGCCACTGTAAGGCACTGTTGGAAGAAATGTCCATGAATATTACCTACCAAGTGACGCCTCGAAGTAGTAATGTCAGCTACAGCGTGAAACATTTTTCTGGTATCTTTTACATCTACATTGATATTCCGCACGCCACCATATCGTGCATGGCGAAGAGTACTCTGTACGACTACTGTTCGACTGGCGAACAGAGAGGGGGGGGGGGGGGGGAATTCAGTATCTACACTTCTGGCCATTAAAAATGCTACACCACGAAGATGACGTGCTACAGACGCGACATTTAACCGGCAGGAAGAAGAATCTGTGATATGCAAATGATTAGCTTTTCAGAGCAATCACGCAAGGTTGGCACCGGTGGCGACACCTACAACGTGCTGTCATGAGGAAAGTTTCCAACCGATTTCTCATACACCAACAGCAGTTGACCGGCGTTGCCTGGTGAAACGTTGTTGTGATGCCTCGTGTAAGGAGGAGAAATGCGTACCATCACGCTTCCGACTTTGATAAAGGTCGGATTGTAGCCTATCGCGATTGCGGTTTATCGTAACGCGACATTGATGCTCGCGTTGGTCGAGATCCAATGACTCTTAGCAGAATATGGAATCGGTGGGTTCAGGAGGATAATACGGAACGCCGTGCTTGAACCCAACGGCCTCGTATCATTAGCAGTCGAGATGACAGGCATCTTATCCGCATGGCTGTAACGGATCGTGCAGCCACGTCTCGATCCCTGAGTCAACAGATGGGGATGTTTGCAAGACAACAACCATCTGCTCGAACAGTTCGACGACGTTTGCAGCAGCATAGACAATCAGCTCGGAGGCCATGGCTGCGGTTACCCTTGACGCTGCATCACAGACAGGAGCGCCTGCGATGGTGTACTCAACGACGAAGCTGGATACACGAATGGCAAAACACCATTTTTCGGATGAATCCAGGTTCTGTTTACAGCATCATGATTGTCGCATCCGTGTTTGGCGACATCGCGGTGAACGCTCATAGGAAACATGTATTCGTCATCGCCATACTAACGTATCACCGGCGTGATGGTATGGGGTGCCGTTGGTTACACGTCTCGGTCACCTCTTGTTCGCATTGACGGCACTTTGAACAGTGGACGCTACATTTCAGATGTGTTACGACCAGTGGCTCTACCCTTTATTCGATCCCTGCGAAACCCTACATTTCAGCAGGATAATGCACGACCGCATGTTGCAGGTCCTGTACGGGCCTTTCTGGATACAGAAAATGTTCGACTGCTGCCCTGGCCAGCACATTCTCCAGATCTCTCACCAATTAAAAACGTCTGGTCAATGGTGGCCGAGGAACTGCCTCGTCACAATACGCCAGTCACTACTCTTGATGAACAGTGGTATCGTGTTGAAGGTGCATGGGCAGCTGTACCTGTACACGCCATCCAAGCTCTGTTCGACTCAACGCCCAGGCGTATCAAGGTCGTTATTATGGCCAGAGGTTCTGCGTGCTGATTTCTCAGGCTCTATGCACCCAAATTGCTTGAAAATGTAATTACACGTCAGTTCTAGTATAATATATTTGTCCAATGAATACCCGTTTATCATCTGCATTTCTTCTTGGTGACATCATGCAAATAGAAGAAAAGTAGGGCGTGCATTAACCGCGAGTGCCTTGTAATTTACAACAGACCAGACATGAAGATGCGAAAAAAATCAGTGTATTTCACGTAAAAATGAAATTCTCTGGTGATTTCAGTATGGATACTAAATTAAACACTATTAAATGAAATAACATACTATTCCGACTATTTTTATATTTGTTTCACTAGCAGTTTGTTAATGAAAGCTGTGTTACGGGATATTAGCCCATTGTACTGTAAACAGGATTACATGAAATAACATACTATCTTGACTATTCTGCTATTTGTTTCTCTATCAGTTTGTTTTTCCATGATCTGTTACGAAATATTAGGCCACTGTATTGTGTTACTGACGTAGATGACGCTGTGCATAACGTTTCAAGCTTAAACAGCAAAAAATATATAATCATACCACATAATTTTCCGGAAACCAAACCCCATTCTGCAATAGATGTGTTAATATTGCGCTCTGAGCACAATGAACAGAAACTGTCACTGCTTGGAATGATGGAGATCAAGAGCCAAAACCATAAAATCCTGAACAGCTACTAAATGACTTCATTCACTCTCCGATTCATAATATCGTCGAAACTGACTCATGACCAAATTAATTTTCTGTTAATTTGTGCCCATATACCGTTTGAATTGCCAAAAATTTATTTTAGTGTTGAACGGGTGAGACCATGTTTCTTCACAGATTTAGTATTAGCAATTAATTTCTTAGATAATGTGAATTCTTTGCTGTTTATATTTGTACTCATATGCACAACAACATCTTTATCTCCAATGCTAGACAGTCATCTAATAATCCTAAACACATTCGCCGTGCAGTGCAGCAGCAAACCAGGCCAAATAAAACAATTAAACGATTAAAATACGAAACTAAACCAAGGCCGCAATAATAAATAACTAGTGCACCAAGTGTGGTTTTACACAAATGTAAGTTTTAAAATGATTTGCGTAATGTTAGCCGAATGTATAATCCACAGCGCATTTCGAAACAATACTTTCCCATATATATATATATATATATATATATATATATATAATCACACCAAATTACGCGAGAAAACGTCGAGACAAAAGAGTACTCAAGCCACAACAAAGTTTTTTGAGAGACGATTCATTTCACTAGACACTGAAAGATTAAGATCTAGTCGCCGAGCTGGCCGGAGTGGCCGAGCGGCTCTAGGCGCTTCAGTGTGGAATCGCGCGATCGCTACGGTCGCAGTTTCGAATCCTGCCTCGGGCATGGATGTGTGTGATGTACTTAGGTTAGTTAGGTTTACGTAGTTCTAAGTTCTTGGGGACTGATGACCTCAGAAGTTAAGTCTCATAGTCCTCAGAGCCCTTTGAACTATTTTTCTAGTCGCCGAGTTCTGTATTATTTATATAGTATGTATATATGTGTACGTTATCAAAATCAGGGGAAGTACACAAGTAACAATAAATAATCACAGAAGTTGAAAATACAGCTTCAGCTGTAAATTTCTTTATTTTAACACGACCGGCTTTGGACTGTTATAAGCCCATCCTTGTTCTGCACTCATAGGCAGCATACCGCGCCTGGTACACCCGGCGCTCGAGGACCACAGTACAGCTACGACACCTGAAGATGGGCTTATAACATTCTGGTCGGGTGAGAATAAAGAAATTTACAGCTGAAGCGGTATTTTCAACCTCTGCTATAATGCTTAGTTGCGGATGTTCTTCCAACAGGAATGTTTGTGAAAAATAATCAGTTACTTTATTTTTTTAACACGCCAAAAGCGGGTGAATCTATTTCAAAATGGCCTCCATGGACGATTTTTCGTAGAAATCTCTGTCATTGTCTTCCCTAATACGCACATCTTCATGCGTTACGTCAACAACGGTCAAGTGTGTAATGTAAAAATTATTTTAAGAAGCAGGCTGTGATACCTGAATGGCAGCTTCGCAGGCTGTATATTACAAACAATGCATATTACTCTATATGACTAGTCCAAACCAACAACAAAATAACAATTTTGTTCATCACAAATATATACTGCCTGACGTCCATCCGACCATCATCAAAACACGGTCTCTGTGATGATCAGGACTTGTCTTCCCAATTTCATGACTGCCATTATCATCCCATCCCCGCTTTATGCTAAGCACAGCAACTGACGGATACGTCATTTTGGTAGCGAACAAAATTAAACATTAACTTATTTCCTCTGATCGCTGGTAGGTGTCTCCATCTGAAGGAGTTGGGAGACCAAGATAAATGTTGCTATTATCAGTGAGTAGTTTCCAAAACACAGATGACAATTAACAGCGAAAATAAATAGCGTATAACCACCATTAAAAAGTTAATAGTAAAACCTAAAGAGTTCATTTAAGTTGTACATGAACTTAATTTTCAAGCAACTTACGGACATACGAGGAGAAGGGTAATGTAAGTATTTTGTTACACACAAACTGTAAAGTCGAAAGGTTTACCAAAGTGTGAGTATTGCGTAAAACTCAGTATTGTACTCTGATGTTCAACCTGTTTCAATTTCTCGATAGGAGGCCACACTCAAGATAGAATACACAGAGATTAGTAGCAGCTATTTATCACAGTCAGGTGACGACGTGTTATTGGGACAACCTGATGGAGAAAAGATTATACACTACACTAATAGCCTGTTCAAAAACCTTCAGTTACAGTCGGTGGAAACGGAACGTCTGAAGCTCGGGCATGATAATGCTGAACTCAGACCTTACCTTCGAGATGACTGTTCATTAAGCCACTCTGTCCAGTCGACAGTCTGACTCAAGTTTATCTTCTGAAATGGTACGTGTTCAGCTATTAATCTTGAATTCACTAAACACATACGATTGATTTTAAACCCAGCGTTCCCACAAGCAGTTCCGCATTCATATATGTACAGTCGTGCTCAAAAGTATCCTAACGACCTGAATTGCATTTCGCCTGATTCCCATGCAACGTACATAACGCAGCTGTCTAGCAGGTCCTCTAATCGCTCCTTGGTACAGTCGTTTGACTATTCAAAATGGTTCCAACAAGTCACCACTAGAAAACACTGCTCTGTGTCGCAATAACTCAAGATGTAAAGTAATACCACGGTACTACAAATATCAGGGAACACCTCATCACAAATAAGACTGTCCTTAAGGCTTGTAAGCTCACAGTTCTTGCAATAAGTGACATACCTGAAATGTTAGCACTCTCATTGTTACGTCAGATAGGTAATGCACGTAGTAAGTTCGTCGTATTCATGATTTCCTCTTCAAAGTAACATACCATACTTGTTATTTAACACAAAATGTCATTAAAAACTTACGTTATTCACGAGCAGCTAGTTGAGAATATGTATGAACGTCAAATGACACGACGAACCGCCTCGTTCTACATATGGATTCAAACCCAGGTCATGCAGGCTAAGACTTCGTGGATGACGGAAATTGACAGTCATTCCTGACCAGGCATAAAGAGAGTGATATACCTCGATTTTAGACAGTATCAGTTAACAAATATCAACTTTAAATTACATAACGTAAACATCTTTAGCGGACGCGAATTCCTACCCAGCACCTATTGTCCCTGTTAACGAACTACGAGAGATGTTAAATACTGCTTCTTCACAAGTAACTTACCTGAAATGCAGTGAGGTAAAGCTTTGTGTTGGACAGGGATTCGACCCCAGAACCTAATCGGATTGTTATCGAAGCACAATCAACTTTGACATATCGGATTTTCTCTGTGGTAGCTAGATGTAGTAACTGAAATGACGAGACGAAACATTAATTTTTTCCTTCCTAGGACTCCAACCCGGCACGTATCGCTGTTATATTCTAGAGAAAAGAAACGTTAAGTATGGGTTTGCTACACCAGCAGCGACATGTGAGCATGTTTGAACTAGAAATAATATGATGAAGAGTTCAGTGCTGACTGAGGATCTAACCCCAAACATACCGTTGCTGACTACACACAAATAGACGACAGTTACCGAATTTTCCTCCACCAGCAGCTCGGAATAACATCCTTGAACTTACAGTGATCTCGCAAATAGTTCTGTGTCTCACTGGGAGTCAAAAACGTCAGATGTCGTTAGTGTTGACAACGAATGAAAATGCTTTAAGAATAAAAATTATTATCCACCAGCAGATAGGCGTTATAATGCTAGAGCTTGATAATACATAGTGAAACCTTTAGCGCTGGGCCAGGATTCCAACCCATTCATGCGCAATATGTGGATATGTTGAGGAATCTGCAGTTTTGAACAAACAACAAGTTGTAGTCGAGCTGTGTTGTCACGAAGGGATCAAATTCCGCGTTAAGGGCAGTCTGATTTGCATTCCCAGTTCAGAACCAATTTTATCGACATACAGAAGCTCAGATATAAGATAGAATAAGTGTCCTACGATCATACACAGGGCTTGTTTCGTCACTAGAAATAAATAACTATTATACGAAAGGTTACTGGCGATAGAGTTTCTACATGTCGCCACTCCTTACTTTATTGTGGTTCCACCTAACGTCTACTTGGTAGAGAAGGAATATCGTGTTTAACGTGATTTTCAGGCCACAATGCCATTATACCCTCTTCACTTGGCGAAGCCAGTAGAGAATAGAATCTGCCTCTCCCTATCAAAAAACATCGGCAGAAGTTGGAACCGAACCCAGACCATCATCATATGAAACTATCATCAATCCAACAGACCACCAAATCCCCTTCTCTACGATTCATTTCTCTATTAGAACACCGTTGCAGCACACAAGATGAGAATTCTGACACATAGGTTCCCTGTAGTGGTTTGCAGGATGTCCAGTACATTCATTTACTCGGTTGACCGAATCGCCATGAACTAGCTGCCTTGGCTACCCAGTGCATACATTCGACTCTATTTTGTAATCACTGAAATAAAATAAACTGCCACCTACACAAAACTGCCAACAGTGTAGGATGCAGAAATTTAAATAGTAAGTGTTCCTTTCCATTTGAGCTACCCTATTGCGCTATCTGTGTGTTGAAACCGTCGTGCAGAGCAAAAGAAATGCTGTAACTGTCTGTCTCTCAGAAGTCTAGATCCGGCCATATGCATTATCTCACACCACTGTGGAATGTGGAAGTTCTGGAGGAACTGTTGTTCACTTCCAGAGCTGCGGTAGCTACATCACGGGTAGAAGCGTAACGGTAAGCATGGCGCACTGTTGATAAGACGTCGCGTGTTCTATTACATTTACTGCTACATTTTTTTAAGATGCAATTCTGCTGTCTGCTGAAGTTATCAATTTAATGGAACTTTGAACATAATTCTCTTCACTTCTCAACCCAAAATAGCCGCATGTGGAAAAAAGGCTAACTTCTGCGTCATTTTGTTCTTTTCAGGTTTAATAGAGGGCCAGGCAGCAGATGCGTCTCGAAGCTTTTGTATTTTGTATGAGGAGAGCGCATCGTGCCAAAATAGTCAGAAAAATATTTTCTACATTAGCTGTCGTCTGGTAGTGGCATTTTATTCTTCTTCAAACCTTGTTTGACAGCTTTAACTCAGAACAAGTTTTCTACATGCATGTTATCAACAAACTGCATGTGCACTGTCAGTCTGTTATAGATAACGTCAGAGAATTCGCATATATCGTTGATGATTAATTTCTCTTTCATGTTTAGTATTGTTTTAACAACACTAAAAGAAATCTTACGAAAACTGTGCACTATTTTGTAAGAAAAGAAATAAAACTTTCTACGATAACCTTACAACGAAAGTCTGTTTTGACAAACTGAGTGGCTGTACACAAGCGTGCCTCTATCTGCACGAATTAGTAAAATACTACTCACTTATATTTCGATTGGGTCTGTGTTTAAATGGGATGCTGTGTCATACTCAACAGGTATGCAAATGTGGCATTTCATAAACAAAGTTACGTATTCCTAGAATCCCAAAATTTGCTTGTCAGCAGCGGAAAGAGGCGTTACCTGTTGTGCAGCATTGTAAGTTTTCCACCATTGCACTATGAGCTGAAAGTATTTTCTTGCGATTTGCTAATCAATTTATTTCCTTCATACTTATCACCCTGGCATGTGAGTCTTAAGTGAAGAACAATATTGAATTTCGTATCGACGGTCGATTCGAATTTCTTCAGAGACGCTTGTATTGTATAGCAGCTTGGCAGTCAGAAAGCCGAGATCTACGACGATTAACACAACTTACTGAGACGAGCTGCCAAGAGGAGTTAAAGTGTAAAAGTTTTCTTCTGATTTTGTTACAGATTTTTTTCTGGGAATTCGCAGCTCCATGAAATAATACGCAAAAAATGCTCGCACGCGCTGCCCCTACCACGGTTAAAGCTCACGCTTCTCTTAGCCGTTGGAACACGAGACACGCGCGGTACCACGAGGCTGTGGACACACTTCCGCCACTATCCCACTCTCATCATGGTATTGGTCTCTCAGCCTCATAACGCATCGTGAAAAGGTATTAAAAGTTGTCACTTATGTGAAGAATAGCATTTCTTTCTCCAAAAAATTGAAATTTCTGTCTCAATGTCCACCCACGAGGTATTAAAATGAGGTCGCAAAAAGGCTAACGAATTATAATCAAAATACAGTGAGACGCCAGTTTGTCTGTCGTCATGGTGTTAAGTGGGCAGAAATAGTTGGGTGTTATTGCCTGCATCACCGGCATCCCGTTGTCGTCTTCTCTTATTGACAGTTTCGTATTACCCTGAACACAAGACGCCGAGATAAATGTGTATATTCTCCGTGACGAAACATCCCACATTCCATTCATCCTGATCCATTCGTTTCGTGCATCGGCAGCAATGAGTGATAGGAAAGCTGTTGCGGGGTGACGAATAACAATAACAGTGGTAGTAACGACAAATCAATAATCAAGGATGTTTACTGCATTACAGATGATTAACAAAATAACCAAGAATGGCTGAGTGTTTAATTGGCGAACTGAGTAGGTGTTCTTACCACTTTGTTACTGAATTCTTTTCTGGTTGTTTGCAGAGAGAAAACAAAGGAACCCGTAGCCATACATATCTCTAGTACAACGAGATATTACCTATCAACTACCCTTGTTTTACATCTCGAGACGAACATGGCGTCACTGAGTTGATATTTGAAATACAATCTGTTTTCTCTCTCTGCCTCTCTCTCTTTATTTCTATTTTAATTTTTTGAGGAAAGCATCGAGAAGCGCGATAATAAGCAAGTAGGCATATAACCTGTTTACAGTTATTTTCATTGGGATACATAATGCAAAAATACACCTTTTAACTGTATTATTACGTAATTCCAGTTATTCACAGTCTATTCGTGAGCTTGCTCGCATTCAGTGGGGTGAAACCTATCACAGAAGCAAGCAAAACACAAATATTTCTTGCACCATGCGCAACACATAAACGAAATCTTGCTGCACTGACGTGTTGTCCGATATATTGCACGGAAAACATATCTGATTCATGTTGCTAAGTACAGCTCTGTCAGATATCAATTTGGAAGCGTACCAAGTGTATAAAGGTATATCTTGAAATACGCAGAAAGGCCCATAGAGGCATTCGACTGAAACATAGCCATGCCCAAAATTGTAACTGGAGTCGACAGCATCGTCGTCTACCACCTTGGCAACTCGAACGGTGACAGTGCTCGGCCGGTTACTTACGTTTATTGGTATCAAAGCTACAGCATGAAAACACAAAAATGTTAATAACCCGAAGATCATTAGTTTTGGAACCCATAGAAAGTAAAGCAGTCATCAGTCGGAAGAGTGGTTTGAACACCACAGTGCTTTAATAGGCACGGTCATGTTGGAGTTGGTATGCTGTTGCTTTCATCCGACCTTTGAGTTGACTTACCTAGCCAGTTAATAGGGGAACCTACAGTTTTACGTGGCTTTCGGACCACAGTGCAACTCGGCATTTTTCACATCAACAAACACTGCCCGAGGGGAAATATGTGTATCTCCGTCGCAGAACTTCACATCATGCGCTTCATCTTTAAATGCATACACACTTTGTTACTTCTGAATGGAGGTATATCAGACATCTTTCGTGGTTAGTTAACAGGGATGAAACGGTCTTGATAAGAGTCTCGGTTTATTACAAAAACTATCGTCGTTTATTTCTCTCTCTCACATTCTCTTTTTATTTTTATTTGTTTGTTGTGCTCGACTATCGGCGAGGTACGAAAACGTCCGTAAATGAGTTTCTTAGTTTTGAGTACAGTTACGAAAGAAACATAAAAACAACTATGAGAGTTACTTCAAATGGCTCTGAGCGCTATGGGGCTTAACTGCTAAGGTCATCAGACTCCTAGAGCGTAGAACTACTTAAATGTAACTAACCTAAGGACATCACACACATCCATGCCCGAGGCAGGATTTGAACCTGCGACCGTAGCCGTCGCGCAGTTCCAGACTGTAGCGACTAGAACCGCTGGCCACTCCGGCCGGCTGAGAGTTACTTATTTATGATGCTTAGTAGCAGTCAGTTCTGAGTCTTATGAGTAACTAAGCTCCATTCCCTAAACCTAGTTACAGAAATGCCAATCAGACGCATTCTGTATTCCAGGCCGTAGCAGCCGCGTCTTTGAGGCGCCAGCTATGGTCACTTCCCAGCCCACTGTAATATCACATCGGTTCGACTTCTTCCTGCTGGTAATGTAACTGAGATTTGGCAATAACGAAAGGTATGTTTGGCAACTCTGTGATCGACGAGTTACTTCCTGGTGTGCACGGAATGAAGCCTCAAAGTTCACTTGATTTCTCCTGTCATTTCCATTGAATAATCTGAGTTGTTATCGCTTGAGGTGTAACAGAAGATTGTAAATTTACGGTTTTCAGCACATCAAAGTCATTGAACGTGGCAATCGCAACTAATCTCGTCCTGTAAATAGCGGTTTACGAGTTCTACCCACTATTGGCCTCGTAAGAGGAAGCCACAAACCAAATCTATTCGCTAGCCGTGTGTTGACGTGCTAACCTGTGGAAAAGCGACTATTATGGTTCGCGGTTCCAGACTCCCTGAATGTAACGTTTTTATCCCTTCTGTGTAAGAGCTGCAAGCAGTTAGATCAAACATCGATAAGCAAATCGTAAGAAAATACCTTAAGCTCATAGTGCAATGGTGAAAAACTTACAATGCTGCACAACAGGTAACGCCTCTTTCCGCTGCTGACTAGCAAATTTTGGGATTCTAGGAATACGTAACTTTATCTATCAAATGCCACATTTGTATACCAGTTGAGTATGACACAGCATACCATTTAAATACAGACCCAATCGAAATATAAGTGAGTAGTATTTTACTAATTCGTGCAGATAGAGACACGCTTGTGTACAGATACTCAGTTTTGTCAAAACAGACATTCGTTGTAAGGTTATCGTTGGTAATTTTATTTCGTTTCTTATAATACAGTGCACAGTTTTCGGAAGGTTTCTTTTAATGTTGTTAAAACAATGCTAAACATAAAAGAGAAATTAATCATCAACAATATATGCGAATTCTCTGATGTTATCTATAACAGACTGACAATGCACATGCAGTTTATTGATTACATGCATGTAGATAACTTGTTCTGAGTTAAAGCTGTCAAACAAGGTTTGAAGAAGAATAAAATGCCACTACCAGACGACAGCTAATGTAGAAAATACTTTTCTGACTATTTTGGCACGATGCGCTCTCCCCATACATAATACAAAAGCTTCGAGACGCATCTGCTGCCTGGCCATCTATTAAACCTTAAAAGAACAAAATGACGCAGAAGTTAGCCTTTTTTCCACATGCGACTATCTTGGATTGAGAAGTGAAGAGAATTATGTTCAAAGTTCCATTAAATTGATAACTTCAGCAAATAGCAGAATTGCGTTTTAAAAAAATGTAGCAGTGAATGTAATAGAACATGCGACGTCTTATCAACAGTGCGCGATGCTTACCATTACGCTTCTACCTGTGACGTAGCTACTGCGGCTCTGGACGTGAACAACAGTTCCTCCAGAACTTCCGCATTCCACAGTGCTGTGAGATAATGCATATGGCCGGATCTAGACTTCTGAGAGACAGACAGTTACAGCATTTCTTTTGCTCTGCACGACGGTTTCAACACACAGATAGCGCAATAGGCTAGCTCAAATGGAAAGGAACACTTCCTATTTAAATTTCTGCATCCTACACTGTTGGCAGTTTTGTGTATGTGGCAGTTACGTTATTATATTTCGGTGATTACAAAATAGAGTCGAATGTATGCACTGGGTAGCCAAGGCAGCTAGTTCATGGCGATTCGGTCAACCAAGTAAATGAATGTACTGAACATCCTGCAAACTACTACAGGGAACCTGTGTGTCAGAATTCTCATCTTGTGTGCTGCAACGGTGTTCTGATAGAGAAATGAATCGTAGAGCAGAGGGTTTGGTGGTCTGTGGAACTGCTGGTAGTTTCACATGATGATGGTCTGGGTACGATTCCAACTTCTGTCGATGTTTTTTGATAGGGAGAGGCAGATTCTATTCTCTTCTGGCTTCGCCAAGTGAAGAAGGAATAATGGCATTGTGGTCGGAAAATCACATTAAACATGATATTCCTTCTCTACCAAGTAGACATTAGGTGGAACCACAATATAGTAAGGAGTGGCGACATGTAGAAACTCTATCGCCAGTAACCTTTCGTATAATAGTTATTTATTTCTAGTGACGAAACAAACCCTGTGTATGGTCATAGGACACTTATTCCACCTTTTATTTGAGCTTCTATATGTCGATAAAATTGGTTCTGACTTGGGAATGCAACTCAGACCGCCCTTGACACGGAATTTGATCGCTTCGTGACAATACAGCTGAACTAAAACTTGTTGTTTGTTCAAGACTGCAGATTCCTCAACATCTCCACATATTGGACATGAATGGGTTGGAATTATGGCCCAGCACTAAAGTTTTCACTATGTATTATCAAGCTCTAGCATGATAACACCTATCTGCTGGTGGATAATAATTTTTATTTTTGAAGCATTTTCATTCGTTGTCAACACCAGCCATATCAGACGTTTTTGACTCCCAGTGAGACACAGAACTGTTTGCGAGATCACTGTAAATTCAAGATGTTATTCCGAACTGCTGGTGGACAAAAATTCGGTAACTCTCGTCTCTTTGTGTGTAGTCTGCAACGATATGTTTGGGGTTCGATTCTCAGTCAGCACTGAACTCTTCGTCATATTATTTCTAGTTCAAACATGCTCACATGTCGCTGCTGGTGTAGCAAACCCATACTTAACGTTTCTTTTCTCTAGAATATAACAGCGATACGTGCCGGGTTGGAGTCCTAGGAAGGAAAAAATTAATGTTTCGTCTCGTTATTTCAGTTAATAAATCTAGCTTCCGCCGAGAAAATCCGATATGTCAAAGTTGATTGTGCTTCGATAACAATCCGGTTAGGTTCTGGGTTCGAATCCCTGTCCAACACAAAGCTTTACCTCACGGCATTTCAGGTAAGTTACTTGCGAAGAAGCAGTATTTAACATCTCTCGTAGTTCGTTAACAGGGACAATAGGTGCTGGGTAGGAATTCGCGTCCGCTAAAGATGTTTACGTTATGTAATTTAAAGTTGATATTTGTTAACTGATACTGTCTAAAATCGAGGTATATCACTCTCTTTATGCCTGGTCAGGAATGACTGTCAATTTCCGTCATCCACGAAGTCTTAGCCTGTATGACCTGGGTTTGAATCCATATGTAGAACGAGGCGGTTCGTCGTGTCATTTGACGTTCACACATATTCTCAACTAGCTGCTCGTGAATAACGTAAGTTTTTAATGACATTTTGTGTTAAATAACAAGTATGGTATGTTACTTTGAAGAGGAAATCATGAATACGACGAACTTACTACGTGCATTACCTATCTGACGTAACAATGAGAGTGCTAACATTTCAGGTATGTCATTTATTGCAATAAATGTGAGCTTACAAGCCTTAAGGACAGTCTTATCTGTGATGAGGTGTTCCCTGATATTTGTAGTATCGTGGTATTACTTTACATCTTGAGTTATTGCGACACAGAGCAGTGTTTTTTAGTGGTGACTTGTTGGAACCATTTTGAATAGTCTAATGACTGTACCAAGCAGCGATTAGAGGACCCGCTAGACAGCTGCGTTATGTAGGTTGCATGTCAATCAGGCGAAATGCAATTCAGGTCGTTGGGATACTTTTGAGCACGACTGTACGTAGCATCCGCTGGTCTTACCAACTGTAAACTATGTTACTAGTCGATATACTTATCAACAAGTTAAATTAAACATTTTCCGCATAACTAGTTATTCATTCATGTAATAGTTGTGCAGCATAGGAAATAATAATTACAATGTGTTTAATAAACATCTATACGTGGCAAAGAGCAGCTATGAAATTTCTTTAATTTAATTATATGACATCGTTGTGTGGAATATCGCACGAGGTGAGTACAGCTGCCTAGCGCACACAGACCTCTGTCCTAGCAAATATAGGAGTTGTGTCGTACGTGCATTTGTGAGCAGTAAGTCAACGAGATTACTTCCTCTATGAAGAAGCTGGTATTGCTACCATGGTTGTTCGTAAGGAACTTGATTCTGTTCGGTTTGCCGAGATGACTTGTGTGTTGCATTTGATTGCGATCATGACAATTTTAGCTTCTGGAGTCGTTTTTACATGCCTGTGGGAAACACCACGTGATCAAAAGTCAGTATAAATTTGAAAACTGAATAAATCATGGAATAATGTAGATAGAGAGGTACAAATTGACACACATGCTTGGAATGACATGCGGTTTTATTAGAACCTAAGAAATACAAAAGTTCAAAAAATGTCCGACAGATGGCACTTCATCTGATCAGAATAGCAATAATTAGCATAACAAAGTAAGATAAAGCAGGAAATGCTCAATATGTCCACCATCATTCCTCAACAATAGCTGTAATCGAGGAATAATATTGTGAACAGCATCCGGCATATGTAAATAAGGGTTTTTGTTTTGATCAGTTGTTATCAGATTCTGACAGGTCTTATATACACCCTTAACTTTCTTCCTGAGTACAAATGAGACAGTCTTGGCTGTCGTTCCCAACGTTCGAGTTGTGGTATGCATAGTTCGGTACCCTAGTTTTCTTAAATGTAATTCAAGTGTTGTTGTTAGTGTATTTAAGAATTCTATTTTAATTATTGAAACACGACAAATTTCCATATTTAGTTTGTGAAGTTCAGTATATTTTGTTACGTGGCTGATGAACACTGGGTCTTACATGATAAACCAGTTTGTAATTTCTGGAGACTGACTGACCTATGTCAATGATGTTCGGGTACAATCGTAGACGACATTTCAACACAAAAGCCATGTGTTTGCACGGCATAGAATGCGTCAGAGGGAGAGATAGTTCGTAACATTAATGTATTGCTTGTCAACAGTTTCGAGCAGAATACTGATTAGAAACCAAAATAATAATTCGGGACGTCTAATAACACTGATATCGCACACGAACGCATGGATCACCAGTACCTTAAACTTGGGTACTACGCTCGTAAGTAAATGAGTAATACCGTCGTTCGGTCTGATGGGGAAGGCGATTTGGCGATTTCAGATCTGCCGTCACCCAAAACTGACTGAGATCTGTCGACTTTGGACATGCCTTGGACACTTCGGTCGATGGGGTTGACATGCTTCTGCATTGCAAGACCCATGAGCATCTCTTGTTAAACTTTGCTATCGGCTATAGCGGTCATTTACTGTCTCTAAATTAGTTACGTGTCTCCTCGATGACTACAATGGAGCTGTGATCTAAAACCAGTGGTACTGGAGTCATACATGACGTCAGCATCAAGTTAACTACTACTTACCGAATTTCCTCGTGGTAACTAAACCTTCCATTCCCCTTCCTGACTGCTAATTTCGTATGTTCGTTCCACTTGCGTAACGTGTAGCCGTCTGTACTTTGGAGCTTCCGAGGTATACGAGTAATACTGAACCCTAGTAAATGAAATTCATGCAGCTTTAAGGAGGCCTGGCGTTCAGTGCATGAAATAAAAATACTATTTCAGTCGTGTTTATTGAGACTGTTCATTTAAAAACAAGAATGAATTTCTGAAATATCACAATCTGTAGAGATAAGCATGCCAGATGAAAAATTCCTGTAAACACCACAAGGAAACATGACGCTAAAACTGAATAACGCTGCCTCTAAAGTTGTCAGTAGCCTCAATTCGGTGGTATAACGTCCAGAGATTTTGCCACATCCTGATGAAAGCACTGATTGATCATTATATCCCGTAGAGCTTAGGATTGTGCGGATGATAATTACGAGGTCTCACACGCTGTTCCAGGTAGCCCCAGATATTTTCTATTGGATTACGATCGAGTTATTTAGTGGGCATTTCGAGGTGCTGTAGGATGTCTGAGTCTTCAGCAAGCAAGGAAAGCAGGCGTGCAGTCTTGTTAACGCTACTGTGGTGATCTGGAACATGAGCGTTTAGAGATGTAGAAGAAATTGCCCCACTTCGTTGGTAAGAACGTAAGCCTGAACTTTCCGTTACATACTCACGGGTCCCTTATCGAATAGACCCAAGTTATAATACGAAAAATGAACACAAAACACCACGAAAGTAATTCCGGCCTGAATTACATCTTTCACTGCGTGTTAGAGGTATCACTGTGACATCGGTGTGCTCGGCACTACGCATCATCTGGAAAGAGACAAAATCGCGACTCGTCGGAACACGTAACACGTCTCCAACGAGTTTTTGTGCATTTTCTGTATTGTTTGGCACACTGGAGACGTGCTGTTATAAGCAAGGGACTGTTGCGAGGTAGCCGACTCTATAGGCCGGTTGTTTGCAGCAGCCTTAGCAATACTCTCTCGGAAATTTTTAGAGGGACCTGCATACAATGGTATGGCAGTAGTTCCTGGCACGTTTGATATACGTTGTCAGTGACAAGTCGTGACGCGCGGCTTCCGTCTGGGTTGGAGTGTATATTTCTTCGACCTCTGTTCTTATCTCGTGTTACATGGCTGCGAGCGGCACGCCATTCCCTGTAGACTGTCTCAGGGCTCTCGCGTTCACGCAACCACAAATCGGGCAACATAATTCATGGTGTAATATCTGGGACTCCTAAATACTGTTCTGCTGTTCTGTCATGTCTCCATGTCGACCCATCATACTGCATTGATTGCTGATTGCATCCGTCTACCATCACCTACGTGAGCGGCGGGTGGTCACATGACCGCCATTTCTGTCCACAACCCTCCTAAGGGACCAGAGCACTGCATGAAGTTGCTGACTAATACTTTATCCAGTGAGTTTACCAAGTTAATCAATACGTGTTATAAGAATTAAGGGTACAACTTGCGTTCCGCTAAAGTCAGAAACGAGACCGGGTAGATCAAGGGAGTTATATGGTGTGGTAGTTCTCTATTCCCCATCCATGAAGAGGGTTCCCGTCATTACGTGAAGGGCGTGCCTCTGAAGATGTAAGGGCTGGGAGGTTTCTACCTCTAGAAATTTCTGGAACATTCAAAAATATTCGAGTACATTCCACAATATTCGAGAGTATTCGAGAGCATTCCACAACATTCCAGATTGTTCCACAATGATCCGTGATGGTCTGGAATTTTCTGGAGTAGCCAGGAACATTCGTAAAGATTCCAGAACGTTTGAGAGCATCGCGGAACATCCCAGATCATTATGGAATATTCCAGAACATTTACTAGTGTTCTGGAACGTTGTGGATCATTCGATGCTTTTCTGACATCATCTGGAATTCACCACTTATGGGGCCACACACTGTTAGTTGTATATTAAACAAGACCCGTCGTGGGTTAGAACGTCAGTTTTTTATCAGTGAGAAAGTGAGGAAACAAAAAAGTAATTCAGTGAGTGAATAAAAACAAACACTGAAGCGTGAGCAGTCAAAGTGATACAGTGACTGAATAGAAATTGCAAATAAAGCGTGAAAAGTCTGTTAAGTGTATTTAGTGTATTTGCTAACAAAAATCTCATTTAATCTATATTTTAGAAAATGCCCAAACGTAAAATAGGAGGAGACCTTACTAATTCTGAAGCAAAACGGTGAAAACAAAAAGGACAGCGATAAAGTGAAACAGACGAACAGCGTGATGCATGTTTAAGTTCCCAACGCACGACAAGAGCACCGTGAGAAGCAGAGAAATCGAAGAACAGCGAAATGAATGGTTTGAGGAATTGTGACTTGCAACACAATCTTATATTGAAAGACTGAGTTATAATGAAAGACTGGAAAATCGAGTCAACCGTTAAAATATCATCCAAAGAGAAGCCCAGACGAACACAGGTAAACAGTACAACCAAACCAATGAAGTATTCTCCTACGACCCGGCGAAAGAATAAAACAAACACGTCGTAATCGTAAAAATGGATAACATCTGCAATTTTGCAACGCGAAAATATTCAGCAGAGGAACACCAGGATTCTGTTGCATGAATGAAAAATTCGATTACCACTACTGGAAGCATCTAAGCAGAAACTTTCACATTACGTGGCCGGGAAAACACTTTCTTCAAAGAATAAAACCGTACAACGCCTGATTCCAAATGACTTCTATCGGTGTCACTTCGATCAACACAAACAAAGATGAAATCGATTATGTTTCTTCCACCCAAGGACAATGTCGCAACCTGGGATCATTACTACCACTGCCGCGCGGGATTAGCCGAGCGGTCTGCGGCGCTGCAGTCATGGACTGTGCGGCTGGTCCCGTTGGAGGTTCGAATCCTCCCTCGTCCATGGGTGTGCGTGTTTGTCCTTAGGATAATTTAGGTTAAGTAATGTGTAAGCTTAGGGACTGATAACCTTAGCAGTTAAGTCCCATAAGATTTCACACACATTTAAACATTCCTACCACTACCTAACTAAGACCATAATTTTCTGCAGGTATGTTTCATCGGAAATGAAGAAACACAAATTGATCAACGATGCTGTACAGAGAATCTTACACAAATACGATCAACTGATTGATATATTCAAAGCAGCACTAGACCGAATGATTTCTGAAGACTATAAAGTTATAATTGGAACCGACAAAAGACCACCTAGACAACACGAACGTCAATTTAACTCACCTCAAATAGACGAAGTCGCTATCGTAATTGTGGACAACGAAAACACAAACACATAACTGTACAAAGAAGAAGGGAACGACTACAACGCACTGCACAGACACACCGTTCATATAATGCCCTCCAAGAGCCATTAATATTTCTGCACGGAGAGAACGGATATAATTCTAATGTGAAACAAATGGAACCTGAAACATGCGTAGAAACAACCAAAAAAGACACTTCCAAGGAGGTCTATGTTTATCACTTAATGATCTGAGGCAATGAAACATATAATCACATTCTCAATACTCGTTGTTTATCCCAACAATCCCTAATGGATATGTGTGCAAAAACAGAAGCGGAACGGGAGCTTCACGTAAGACTGAATCAGAAGAAACTACGCACGGTGGAATACATCTGTTGTGACTTGGCAAGACAGCCAAGCCACTAGGAGGAAGCCGAAAGGCACGCGTTTAAGCTCACGCAGGCTGGCGTGAGGTCTCGAACAGGTAAAGTAATTATACTAGCAAAAAAAGGTATGTAGCTTCTGGAATACTTAACTTTAATCCATAATTGGCGAACATCGGTCTGACGGTACATGCATCACAAAATAAATAGCAAATGATAATGGCGCCTTGCTAGGTCGTAGCAAATGACGTAGCTGAAGGCTATGCTAACTATCGTCTCGGCAAATGAGAGCGTAATTTGTCAGTGAACCATCGCTAGCAAAGTCGACTGTACAACTGGGGAGAGTGCTAGGAAGTCTCTCTAGACCTGCCGTGTGGCGGCGCTCGGTCTGCAATCACTGACAGTGGCGACACGCGGGTCCGACGTATACTAGCGTACCGCGGCCGATTTAAAGGCTACCACCTAGCAAGTGTGGTGTCTGGCGGTGACACCACAACATCCACCTTTGCCATGCAATCATAAATGACGGAAACACTGACGACATTGAAACAATGGTAATCTCATCCTCATTACATATAGGAAGCCCGAGACACATGCACGAATACAATGATGATGGTTTGACCGTCATAAGAATACTGCAATTCAATGAAATCCTTCAAATATTTCTGTAAGTGTGTGAACAAACGCACTGGCATGGCAGTATTTCAAATAGCAAAGATCGCGAACAACAAACAGGAAAGACGAGATCCTCATGTACCAAATGGGAAGATACATCAACAGTAGCGAAGCAGCGTGGCAGATTTTCGGTTTTCCCATACACGAGCGCGAAGCAACTGTGCAATATCTAGCAGCACATTTGAAGAATGGACAGATAGTTTACTTCACCAAAGACAACGCCAGAAAAACTGCAAGCAAACCTCCTCAGATCACAACATTAACAGATTTTTACCAACAGTGCCAACGGATTCATTCTCGAAAACATTACTATATGTAGATGTGATTACCTATTACATGTGGAACACAAGAAGAAAAATTTTTTAACGACGAAAACAAGGAATTATAGCAGAAGATCATCCAGTAATCATGAAGACTGGCTCTCTAGGCCGAGTATACACCGTACACCCGAACAGCGCCGAATGTTTGTCTCTCCAGATCTTGCTACACAAAATACTGTGACCTACAAGTTTCACAGATCTCAAGACTATTGACGGTTACCTGTGCCGGACGCACAGAGAAGCATGTCAATGCTTAGGACTACTAGAAAGCGACAATCACTGGAAATTAACACTACAAGAAGCCTGAATCACAGCCTCAGCTGAAGAGATGAGAGACTTGTAAGTAGGCTGTTTAGGTTTTTTTATTGGTAACGCCACCTCTGTAAAAAAATCACTGGCTGTGCTGGGTGCAGTCTGTGTCTAGTTTGCATTGTTGTCTGCCATTGTAGTGTTGGGCAGCGGCAGCTGGATGTTAACAGCGCGTAGCGTTGCGCAGTTGGAGGTGAGCCGCCAGCAGTGGTGGATGTGGGGAGAGAGATGGCGGAGTTTTGTAATTTGTCATGAACTGCTATATATACTATGATTATTAAGGTAAATACATTGTTTGTTCTCTATTAAAATCTTTCATTTGCTAACTATGCCTATCAGTAGTTAGTGCCTTCAGTAGTTTGAATCTTTTATTTAATTGGCAGTAGTGGCGCTCGCTGTATTGCAGTAGCTTGAGTAGCGAAGATTTTTGTGAGGTAAGTGATTTGTGAAAGGTATAGTTTAATGTTAGTCAGGGCCATTCTTTTGTAGGGATTATTGAAAGTCAGATTGCGTTGCGCTAACAAAATATTGTGTATCAGTTAAAGGACAGTCTTGTATAATTGTTCAAAAAGGGGACGTTTCAGAACTTATTCTCCATAATTCTAACAACATATAACCCATGGAACCCAAAACAGCTATGGGGCTCCTTGAGAGTTGTGTTTATATACTGTAACAAATCCAACAATATCATCCTGAACCAACCATTTCATTTAACGATATCTTCGATGAAACACTCATTCGCCAGAAGATATAAATGCTTAGGCATAAAATACCAGATCTTAGTACAACTTGGGATCCAAGCAACACGAAAAGATGCTATCAGTGTGCTAAACCTCGACATTGCAAAGAAAAAAAGCTAAAGCATCAACAAACTGCTTCAATTAATTGCTCACAATTAACCACTACTCAATTAAAATCAAAAGAAATATTACAATGTTATCATGGACCGGATCGACAACACTCACGGAATTATTTACTTGGACGCATCAGGTGGCATCGGGAAAACGTTTCTAATAAATCTGCTGCTTTCGGAAGCACGTGCTAAACAACAAATCGCACTTGCATTGGTATCATCCGGCATTGCATTCACACTTATAGGAGGAGGACGAACTGTCCGTTCCGCCCTGCCACTACCGTTGAATATAGCCGAAGAACAATTCCGGGTTTGTAAAATCTCAGGAGCATCTGGACGGGGTGAACTTCCCAAGCAAGCTAAAATTATCTTCTGGAACGAATGCACAATGGCACATAATAAATCACTTGAAGCTATGGATATAACATTACAAGACTTGCGAGGAAACTCTGAAGGATGGAGCAGCTCTACTCATGCTCTCAGGAGATTTTCGGCAAACACATCCAGCTATCCCCAAATTATCACCGGCAAACGAGATCAATGCATGCTTTAAAAACCATATCTGCGGCCATATGTACCAATATTGCGACTAACAAAAAATATGAGAGTTGAACTATCGAAAGACGAAACAACGGCACGTTCTGGTCAACAACTTTTACAAATAGAAGTAGACACATATCCTACTGACCATTCGACCGGTCTCATTAAACTCAACAGCGATTTCTACAACATAGCAACTGATGAAAACGAAAACAATGACAAAATACATCCAAACACTGTTCACAAACATTGATCCGGACTGGCTATTTGAAAGGGAAATTTTGGCAACTAAAAATTAAAGTGTCAATGATATTAGTTTTTACATTAAAAAAAATTCCCGGTGAAAAGAAAATATACAAATCGATCGACACGATCGCAAACGTTGAAGGAAGTGTGAACTTCCTTAGAGAATAACTGCTTGTAAGTACCAGGAATTCCATTGTACAGCCTTCGACTTAACACTGGATCTCCGATCATGCTACTCAGAAATCTCAACTCACCAAAATCATGTAATGGAGCAAGAATGATATTCTAACAGCTACGGAATGGCATCATCGAAGCCGAGCTTCTGACAGGGAAGCACGCACAATACTTATCCCCAAAATAACAATCATCTCTACTGAACTGCCAGTCCAATTTAAAAGACTGCTATTAACCATTAATTCAGCCGACAGTTTTACAGTTGCGTTAAAAAACTCAAGGACAAACTTTAGATTATTGCAGCATCAAGCTCAAAGACTCCTGCTTCTCTCACGGTCAACTATACGTAGCCTACTCTCGAGTAGCAAATTTGGAAAATTTGTACATACATACCGTGGATAACAAAATGAAAAATGTTGGTTATAAGCAAGTATTGTGAACAGTTAGAACATGCTCTAAATAAAATTGTTTCACCTCTTTTACTTCAACAAGTATTGTAAATAGTTACAACATATTTTCACAAATTATACTTTTATTCCAACTACCACACGATCTCATATCAACACCCTGAGCGAAGCTGGGTACCTCAGCTAGTATAAAATATGTGCACTCCGTCTTCAGGCCACAAGTGGCCCATCGGGATCATCCGACCGCCGTATCATCCTCAGTTGAGGATGCGGACAGGAGGGGCTTGTGGTCAGCACACCGCTCTCCCGGTCGTTATGATGGTTTTCTCTGACCGGAGCCACTACTATTCGGTCGAGCAGCTCCTCAATTGGCATCACGAGGCTGAGTACACCCCGAAAAATGGCTACAGCGCATGGCGGCTGGATGGTCACCCAACCATGTACCGACCACGCCCGACAGTGCTTAATATCGGTGATCTCACGGGAACCGGTGTATCCAATGCGGCAAGGCCGTTGCCCTACCATAAAATATAATATAATACAAAGTCCAGTCATATTAATGTGACCACAAACCAGAAGCCAGAGGAATTACCTTTGCATACATGCACACTTGTGTTGATTCATTATGCTTTCCAAAGTGACGAGGTGATCCAGCTAATGCCACGAAAACCTTCCCCAGGCCATAACGCTCCCTCCTGCGACCTCAACCCTCCCGACGGTCGTTGCAGAGTGTTTCCTTTCAGATGTTCCACGCTGTACACTCTAACAGCCGCCTGACCGATAAAGGATAAAGCGTGATTCATCTGAAAAGGTCACTTGCCGCCACTCAGTGGTCGTCCAGTGCAAATTCCATCCTTCTCCGCTGATGAACGTCAGTCAGTGAGGGTGCATGAGCCAGGAGCCTGCAGCGCAGGCTCGTACACAGCGACGTTCGCGGACTTGTCGTTGAGGACACACTGTTGGCGACCCATTAGTTCATCTATGCGGCCAGTTGCTCGAGAGTTACACGTCTATTGGCTCGTCCACATCTCCGCAGCCGTTGCTCACCCCCTTTCGTATTTGGTTTGTGGTTCAACACAGTTGTACCGATTTTGGATAGTGCCCTCTCGCCATGCACGGTATACTTCAACCATGACGGGAAACGGATAGTTTACAAACTTAGCCGTTTCGTACTTGCTTCCACCTTTGGCCTCAAGCCAATCATTATTCCCATTTGTACATCATATAAATCGCTCCATTCCTGCGTAACGACAACTGTTTTCTGCGTCTCCGAGACACGCTTTATACATCCTCTGTTGCTAGTGCTGCCACTTGTCATCTGTTAGTAGTTGCTGCCCACTGAAGTCGAACATAGGTGTGGTTGCATTAAGGGGACAGAGTACGTGAAATTCGACATTTTCTGTTTCTTACTCGATAATGTACTTTGGACTTTTCTGAACAGTTCGGTATACAATATATTAAAATCAGACAATTGTGGCACCTTCAAATGGCTCTGTGCACTATGCGACTTAACATCTGAGGTCATCAGTCGCCTAGAACTAATTAAACTTAACTAACCTAAGGACATCACACACATGCATGCCCGAGGTAGGATTCGAACCTGCGACCGTAGCGGTCGCCCGGTTTCAGACTGTAGCGCCTAGAACCGCACGGCCACTCCGGCTGGCCCTTCAAATAATATTTTGAATGTTGACGTGTGACTGTCAAATTTCGCGGCTACGCATATACTGCCACAATTGAGCAGTCATATCATGGGAACTACGCAGTCTAGAAGGTTGTGAGTCGCTTTGTCTTGTGCCTACTGCTACATCTCAGAAATTGGCATTACGAATAAACCTAAAAACCAAGCTGGGTAACACAAAGCAGTCTGATGACAAGAAAATAAAATGTGCTATAAGACTAAGGGGCAAAGTAATTGATGAATTACAGAAATATTATGGGAAATCCATTAGAGATAACTGTGACAATTTAGAGAAGATGAAAAGAACTGTGTAGAGCACTTTCTTTCATCGAATATCAGCTGATGAAAAGCCATGTCATGCTTTGTGTCCACCTCCACCAAGCACTGGTGAAACGTCTGTAGACCCACTGTAGTCCTTGTAGAGATAATGGTACTGGTGGGTCATCAAAGATGCAGACCCACTGTAGTCCTTGTAGAGATAGCCAGCAGCCATCTGTTGTGACTGTGCAGGTGCACAATCACCATTGAAGAGTCTTGCGGATAATATAGCAAGTCCATAAACCACCACTTGTGCACTCACAAAGTTTTTGAAATTGTCCTTAGAACCAGCAATGCTGTTATCCAGTCCCTTGCTGAGTTATTAACACACGTGCAAACACTAACAGTCCCTACTTCTCACATATTGTCCATATACTATGACCAACAGAAACGTGTGCAGTGAAATGTAACTAACAAGTTAATAATATCATGAACTGGTGACAATTACAATTTAATAACATAAGTATACAATTACAAAGGTACAAATACATCATTAAAGAACATAATAGTACAGATAACATTTGTAGTAATATGGGCTTTACAAAAGAATCGAAATAACATATACATCAGTGTTACAGGAATTATGACGTGAGTACATACATAAAAGATCAGAGTAACTTTCGAAACATCAACTTCACACATGAGCGTTAAACAGAACAGAATTAATAATATCTAACATCTTTACAAAGTAAATAACGTATTATTAATGCCAATTATATTCGAGGATAACAGTATTCCTCATCATAGTGAATGTAGCTTAGTATTAAAAGAAGAAAAAAAATTCTATGAAATTACACAGAGACAGGAAGAAAACAAATACACAAGGGTACACAAACACATAGTGGGATAACACCAATAGGAAAGGACAGGGTTCGTTTTCAGTGTAACATGTGGTACTGCAGTCCAACCCAAAACTTCATATATCTTTCCTCTTATTTCATCCTTTGTTTCCACCAAAAAAAATTCTATCTAAGCATGCTTTCTGTATTTATATGTTCACACATTTCTTACCTCAACATTTATTTCCAAGAAAATCCTACCTAAACCTGTTTTCTGTACTTTTTTTTCGTATAACTTCTCAATGCATTTCTTCCAATTCATCGAAACTCATTCTCTTAGAGGCTACCCCCTCTTAAGCTAACTTAAATCTACTGAGCTCAGATGCTAAACTAAGGAACAAGGCCATGCAGCAGCACAAAATAAGTAACACAAACAACAATGACCAAAAAAATGGAAACTTGCAAAGCAAGCTACAGTAAATCTAAATTACCAAGCAATGCAACATTACAACTAATATGAGCCAATGTGCAACAACAAGAAAAATAAATGAGTAGTAAAAGTGGCTTAGCAGAGTAACACAAAGTCAAATTCAGTAACACTACGCCTGACAAACAGCAGTAACTTATACCTAAACATGACATAGCTCAAGAAGAAAAAATATTGCAGTAAAAACAACAATGCAGATAAGGGAAATGTATATTCACATCTTAATATCTATGTAATTAAAGTGGTGCACCACAACAACTGATTGTAAAAAGAAATATTACCATGTACTTGAAAAGAAAATTATGTGTTACTGTTACTAGTTCCTTCTTATTGTTCTTTCCTTTCCAAGTGCTCCTTTTTTAAAGAATGTGGATCATAAAATAATTATTTAATAGATCTGTTGACAGAAAGTGTTCACATTAGCAAATGCATTTCATTTTATAAAAGCAATGCTGCAACACAGCTGGAAACCAGATATCAAATGAAATAAGCAACTATGAAAAGCAAAGCATAAAAATATCATTCAGTAGTCATGTGACATTTCATAAGTTAGTAGAAATTCTCTCAACTCTCATAGAAAGACGCTTGTCATAATCAGGTGTGCAGATGTAAAAATATTTCTTGTCATTTTATTAGGCATTTCAGTAAATATCATAAATTACGAGCTCCACAGTATGCTTTCAACAAGGAAATGTCAGTAGCACGGACAATGGCCTCCCCTTTTTTTTTCTACCTGTGCCGCTGAAAGGCTAATGGCTTTTTTTTTTTTTTCCGGCGGCTGTCGCCCAGGTGGGTGCCCATGACGCATTACGTGCAGGTGGTCACTTAACTTTCTTACGGAAATATTTACGACAGCAGTTTCCGCTACAGTGACAGTCTCACATAAAAATATTTCACAGGTCAAGAATTAGCGTTGCAAATCTGTGGAAACAAAATCCTATAAATATGTGTGTCCAAAAAAATTTTCGCCGGCATTGTGATACATTCATGCATTTACACACATTTCATAACTCTTAAAGTACGATTCTTGGTTTCCAACATCCTGTTTCACAAGTCAAGAGTCCCTACCCACTATTCATTACTCCTTACCTTATTACACATATACGTATCAATCGACACTCGTCAATATTTCGTCATTATAAATATGAAGCATAATCAAAGAACTCATATAGCCTCAGCCTATTAATCATAAACATACCTCAGCAGCATAATACACATCGTCGTCGTAAAAATAACATCATAACACCTCAGTCAAATCTCAAAATCGTCGTAGCTTCCTCCAATAATTAAAAAAATTCTCTGCTCATGTCAAAAGTGTCATCTGCCTCAAACGTACTTTAAAAATCATGATCCCATACCAAATACATCATTCAAAGCTCTCACAGTATCACAATGGGTCCGAAAAAATATGAACAGTTCACACAGTACAGACAAAATACAATTTCATAAGTGTGAAGTTATCCAACTGTGTAATTGCGTAAACATCTGTCACTGATGTAATAAAAAACATGTTTATCTCTCAATTAAATGATCAGATAGCTGTGTAATTTATGTTTTAGAGAAATATGGTACCGATGTGTAAAGTTGTATAAGCAAATACCATATTAGCTAGGGTTCCTTGTGGTTGCCAAACACATGGTACACAAAGTAAGCATGTACCCCCCTGAGGATAAATGTAATTATACCCTCAGGTGTTACAAATTACAGCAATGGAATGAAATGTATCACGGAAAACTTTCCTTGTAATTAAAAAAATCTTTAAAAATAAGTGTTTTAAGTATAAGATTAATCACTCAAATGCGTGTACTGTACCGCTAAATGTGCGTCTTGCTGTAAGATAATTCTGTGGAAGTGCCGTAATTATCGTCCTCTGGTATCTCACAGAAAGTACTTTAAACCCAGAATGTATTTTCAAGTAAACCAAAATGTTGCATTAAAATCTTATTAGCAGTACCAGTATGTGTCCTAACTATGTAAGCCTGATAGTCATTACGTAGTCGTGCAACTGACAAGCAAGAATGTACAAATGCAACACTGTGTAGTCTGTTCACTATAACAATGCATTCGTAATTTCTGTTTAAATAAGTTCTCTTGGTTCTTGACTGGATATTTAACTTCCAACATTGTTGCATGTTAACAGATTCTAAATCTGGCAAATATACTAGAAATGTGAAGTGAAAAATTTTGTGGTAAAGACAAAGTTAAAAGGCAGATTATCTTTCAATAAACGGTTTTACATGTGAAATGTGGTACAATCTTTTACTCTTCAAAGTACTCAGAATTTCAGCTTGAACGCAATTATCATGCAGTATACGTCAGTAAAAAATACTGGAATTTTTCACAAGGTTAGCGTCTATGTTATTTTTCTCTGAGCCAGCCGGCGCACGTGGGTGCCTGCGGCGCGAGTCATTGTCTGTCTCTTTGTTGGCGCGCGTTGTTATTGGGATTAGGAGGCCTAACTTCTACGAATTCGCCTTGCCGAGAGGGCCCAGCTCTGTTAGAATCCCGCCAGTTCTGATGAAATTCACGTCTGTCGTTTTGTCGGTAGTTTACATAGTTTCTTGTTTGTCGGTCATGTGGTGGAGAATTTCGCCCTGAGTCGTAACTGCGCGCTGGACCATTGCGTCTAAAGTTATTCTGTCTCCCTTGATAATAATTGATTTGGTTCCCATATTGTCTGTTTCTAAGGTAATCTCTGTCATATTCTTTACTACGGAAATGCGATCTTTCTCTGTAACTATTATTACTCTGCCAGTGGTTGTCATATGGGTGGTGTCTGTTTTGGTCACGATTTGCGTTGTAAGAATAGGCTTGTCGTGTCCAGTTATTGCTTCTGTCGTCACGAAATTGTGACGGATGTGACCTGTAGTGATTGTTTTCCTGTTTTTGCATCCCGCGACTGTCTGTGTCGATTTCTAATTCTTGTAACAGTCCCTGAGAAGCTTCAATGTCGTCTTTGCAACGTCCTGATAAAATAATATGTCGTAAATATTCAGGCAATTTCATTAAGCAAATGCGGATGAGTTCTGAAGGGCTGTATGGGTTTGAAAGATATTGATTCTTATGCAACATGTCTTCAAAATATTTGACAAGACTGGAAAATTCAGATTGTTCGAAATGTTTCATCATTATGATGCCATGTTTTACTCGGTCTTGTGTGGCTTGAGACCAATATGCTGAGAGGAAGGCACGGTAAAACTCTCCTTCACTGTGGCAATCGTGAATGACCGACCGCATTCTTACAGCTGGTTCATTCTCTAAGTAGCCACACATAAATTCTAATCTGTGCTCTAATGACCAGTTGGGAGGAAAACAATGAGAGAATTGATGGAGCCACGCTTGTGGATGAATGTCGTTGCCAGAATTCTTAAACGTTTTGAATTTACGTGTAGTAATGAACAGCTTATAGTCAAAATCATCGTGTCGGCGAGTCGCATGTCGGTCATTGTTACGTCGTGTCGGCGGTTCAATCTCAAAATTCGGTGCACATTGCCAATTTCTTTCATAACTTCCGAAATGCCCTGTGTTATTATTTTGTGGTTGTTCCTTGTATCACCTGCGTCAACTGATCTTGTACTTCCCGGATTTCTCTTTTGTACTGTGTATTGATTTGATTTTGATTTTGTTTGAATTTTCTAATTTGTTCATACTCTTCTGTGTCAGTGAAGGCTACAGGTCTTGTGTCATTCAGATCATCATCTACCTTTGTAGATAAGTTAGTGACCTGATCCGAAAGTTCGGCTACTTACTCCGATAGTGAACACATTTCCTCAGTGTGTTTTTCTGAACCAAGTTTCAGAGTGTCCATTTGTGTTGAAATCGAATCTACTGTGTCCTTCAAGTTTTCCTGAGTTTTTGCAAGTTGCGTAACCGAATCGGTAGATGCAACTGAGTCAAATTTAGCTTGCAAGGGCTCATGATTTTCATTAACAGTAGTTTGCAGTTCTTTTATGGCTGCTTTGTGATTCTGTAGTGCATTTTCATGACGCGAAAAAATAAGTTGGAAATGCTCACAAATTTGTGTTTTTACGTCATTACAGACTTTTTGACATTTCGATTCAATGTGATGTAACTCAGTAGTTAAATACTCACGTGTTTGTTCAAGAGTTTGCTCCAATGAGTCTAAGTTTTGAAGATTTTGTTCCATTGCGTCTAACTTTTTAAGATTTTAGTTCCATTGTGTCTAACTTTTGAAGCTTTTGCTGTGTTTGTCCCATTTGTTGTATTAATTGTAATAACAATGCATTGGTGTCTGAAACATGTTCCTCAGTGCTTTTCGGCAGTGAATTTGCACCGGAAACATTCACATTTTGACAAGCAGAAAATGTGTCTTGACTTATTTGAGAAAACGGTGAGGATCCAAAACCTGAATCTACAGTATTTGCGAGATCGTGTCGTGTCATTTCGGCTTCCTGAGGCGAGCTATTGCCGACCGATCGATCGATAATGCTTCCCTGTTCACTAATTGTTTCATTGCCTATACCATTATTTGCAGCCCTCTCCATTTCCCTATGTACAGTTACCAAATTACTACTTTGAACATTAGTTAATTCATTACACGGTGGCGCTAACACACTGCTTTCGTCTTCACTGTCATTTCTCAGTTTACTTTGGAGCCTAATATTACGTTTTTCACACGCCATTATTGTCACAATATTTCACACGACAACACAGAAAAGCACAATTTGAAAAGCAAAATAAGAAAACACATTAACATAGCATTGAAAATAATATCTCGTTAATTGCAACCGCAGCTGCGAAATACTTGGTGCAAATCTACATCCATGCCACAACTGTTTTACTGTACAAGGATGAAAACTACAACTACAAAGGAAATTCTCTCTATGATTACGCGCTAGCAATAAACAAAGGCTGCACTAATTGCACAAACTACAAGAAAAAAGTCAGAAGATTCCAGTGAGGTATCCTAGGCTAAGGGTCGACATATGAAACGTCCCCTTTCAACAATTATACATGACTGTGCTTAAACTGACACACAATATTTTGTTAGCACAACGCAATATGACTTTAAAAATTCCCTACAAAAGAATGGCCCTGATTAACATTAAACTATACCTTTCACAAATCACTTACCTCACAAAAATCGTCGCTGCTCAAGCTACTGCAATACAGCGAGCGCCACTACTGCCAGCTAAATAAAAGATTCGAACTATGGAAGGCACTAACTACTGATAGGGATAGTTAGCAAATGAAAGATATTAATAGAGAACAAACAATGTATTTACCTTAATAGTCATAATATATATATAGCAGTTCATGACAAATTACAAAACTCCGCCATCTCTCTCCCCACATCCACCACTGCTGGCGGCTCACCTCCAACTGCGCAACGCTACGCGCTGTTCACATCCAGCTGCCTAACACTACAATGGCGAGTATTACAACAATGCAAAGCAGCCACAGACTGCACACAGCACAGCCAGTTATTTTCATACAGAGGTGGCGTTACCAATAAAAAAACCTAAACAGCCTACTTACACTGGGTGTAAATATAGGCAAACTGAATTTTCTGGCAGCCTGAATGAATTTACACATATACATTCTCTTCCTTTGGCAGTAATGGAAGCAATCAAACGTATTTGACAAATCCTGAGAAACGAAAGAAGTGTTTACATGGGAAGACCCAGAACGTGAATGAGTCCTTCAGTAATGTTGCGTGGTGCCAAGTGCGTAAAAATGTATTTGTTGGCCTTATGACTCCAAAGCTAGCAGTGTCTGATGCTGTAAAAACTTTTAATAGTGGGAGCATTGAAATACTTAATGTTCTGGAGACGTTAGGGTTAAGGATTGGACAGAACACAGCTAAAGGACTGCGGGAACTGGATGACCTTCGTCTACGTGAAGCAGAGTTAGCTGCTCAGCAAATGATAAAAGAAGAAAGAAACAAAAGGAGGAGGCAAGCACTGGGCTGTTGCGACACTGAAGAAGACACAGACTATGGGCCAGGGAAATTCTAGTGCATAAAAGACACAGAAATGTAAGTCTGTATAAGAATTTCTAATAAAAAAAAGTTTTAAACCTCAATATCACTGAACTTCATTTTTTGCAATAAATGACCCGTTTTCTAAACAAGTACTGATAGTAGAGACATGAAATTTTTACAGCTTGCCGAGTGTGAGATTCAACACATATACAACTAGAATAATTAAAATATCCTGAGTTGTTCATTTATTTACAAAAATCTGTCAGAAAATTTAGTGTCTGAAGAAAAAAAATAACATACCCCACAATACAATTTTAGTAATAATTCTAGCTCATTGTATCTGAAAAGGTGCATTCAATAATTATGGCAAATTGTAAATTGGTGTCTTGAAAAGTTTCCAAGATAATGTGTCACAAAATTCGATAATTTAACATTGGCGGCATAGGACATACAATGTCCCCTTTAGGTGACTGGGCCGTGTACAATATAATATGGAAATGAAGTCCACTGTTCCTTGACAGAGGGTACGGGACCCGCAACGACGTACTAGGCAGGTTCCTAAGGAAGGTTTTTTGACGTTGGCCGCGCGGGATTAGCCGAGCGGTCTTAGGCGCTGCAGTCATGGACTGTGCGGCTGGTCACGGTGGAGGTTCGAATCCTCCCTCGGGCATGGGTGTGTGTGTTTGTCCTTAGGATAATTTAGGTTAAGCAGTGTGTAAGCTTAGGGACTGATGACCTCAGCGGTTAAGTCCCATAATATTTCACACAAATTTGAACATTTTTTTTGTTTGACGTTGCCTTCCTCCGACTGTAAGAGGGATGAATGGTGATGATGAAGACGACACAACAACACCCAAATCTCGGGGCGAGTGAAAATCCCTAACCCCGGAGGAAATCGAACCCGGGATACCGGGCTCAGAAAGTGAGAACGCTACCGCGAGACCACAAGCGGCGGACGTAATATACACTCCTGGAAATTGAAATAAGAACACCGTGAATTCATTGTCCCAGGAAGGGGAAACTTTATTGACACATTCCTGGGGTCAGATACATCACATGATCACACTGACAGAACCACAGGAACATAGACACAGGCAACAGAGCATGCACAATGTCGCCACTAGTACAGTGTATATCCACCTTTCGCAGCAATGCAGGCTGCTATTCTCCCATGGAGACGATCGTAGAGATGCTGGTTGTAGTCCTGTGGAACGGCTTGCCATGCCATTTCCACCTGGCGCCTCAGTTGGACCAGCGTTCGTGCTGGACGTGCAGACCGCGTGAGACGACGCTTCATCCAGTCCCAAACATGCTCAATGGGGGACAGATCCGGAGATCTTGCTGGGCAGGGTAGTTGACTTACACCTTCTAGAGCACGTTGGGTGGCACGGGATACATGCGGACGTGCATTGTCCTGTTGGAACAGCAAGTTCCCTTGCCGGTCTAGGAATGGTAGAACGATGGGTTCGATGACGATTTGGATGTACCGTGCACTATTCAGTGTCCCCTCGACGATCACCAGTGGTGTACGGCCAGTGTAGGAGATCGCTCCCCACACCATGATGCCGGGTGTTGGCCCTGTGTGCCTCGGTCGTATGCAGTCCTGATTGTGGCGCTCACCTGCACGGTGCCAAACACGCATACGACCATCATTGGCACCAAGGCAGAAGCGACTCTCATCGCTGAAGACGACACGTCTCCATTCGTCCCTCCATTCACGCCTGTCGCGACACCACTGGAGGCGGGCTGCACGATGTTGGGGCGTGAGCGGAAGACGGCCTAACGGTGTACGGGACCGTAGCCCAGCTTCATGGAGACGGTTGCGAATGGTCCTCGTCGATACCCCAGGAGCAACAGCGTCCCTAATTTGCTGGGAAGTGGCGGTGCGGTCCCCTACGGCACTGCGTAGGATCCTACGGTCTTGGCGTGCATCCGTGCGTCGCTGCGGTCCGGTCCCAGGTCGACGGGCACGTGCACCTTTCGCCGACCACTGGCGACAACATCGATGTACTGTGGAGACCTCACGCCCCACGTGTTGAGCAATTCGGCGGTACGTCCACCCGGCCTCCCGCATGCCCACTATACGCCCTGGTTCAAAGTCCGTCAACTGCACATACGGTTCACGTCCACGCTGTCGCGGCATGCTACCAGTGTTAAAGACTGCGATGGAGCTCCGTATGCCACGGCAAACTGGCTGACACCGACGGCGGCGGTGCACAAATGCTGCGCAGCTAGCGCCATTCGACGGCCAACACCGCGGTTCCTGGTGTGTCCGCTGTGCCGTGCGTGTGATCATTGCTTGTACAGCCCTCTCGCAGTGTCCGGAGCAAGTATGGTGGGTCTGACACACCGGTGTCAATGTGTTCTTTTTTCCATTTCCAGGAGTGTAGTATGATAAAAAATAAATAATACAAAGTAAAATTTCGCGTTCTTGACCTAGATAGACCGAATGACGTCGACAGACGATCGTGTCATTCTCTGCTAATGGCATCATCGGATGCAATATGGAGAACGACGTAGTCAGCGTACCGCTCTCCGGGTAGTTGTGTTTCTTGACCTTTTAACCCTACTAATCGGTCGTGTAACTACTCAGTTGGTCTCGCCAGGCGGAGTTCACCCGGTATCACTCCTCCCACCAATGAAATATCCCTGACAGCACCGGGAGCCGAACCCAAGTCATCGCCATAGCAGTCACCCACGCTGGCCACTCAGTTACGGAGACCACCAAAATGTACAATGTTTCAAAACTCGACTCCACAGCTTCAGGAATGGATTCCTCATATAACAAGAAAAAAGGTGTCTAGTAAACATTGGTCCCGAAACATACAACTCAAGAATTACAGGCAGCTCATTATCTTCGACACTGTGAAAGAAACCTCTTCTACAGGGTGTTACAAAAAGGTACGGCCAAACTTTCAGGAAACATTCCTCACACACAAATAAATAAAAGATGTTATGTATACATGTGTCCGGAAACGCTTAATTTCCATGTTAGAGCTCATTTTTGTTTCGTCCACTTACGCTCAATGGAGCACGCTATCATGATTTCATACGAGGTACTCTACCTCTGCTGCTAGAACATGTGCCTTTACAAGTACGACACAACATGTGGTTCATGCACGATGGAGCTCCTGCACATTTCAGTCGAAGTGTTCGTACGCTTCTCAACAACAGATTCGGTGACCGATGGATTGATAGAGGCGGACCAATTCCATGGCCTCCACGCTCTCCTGTCCTCAACGCTCTTGACTTTCATTTATGGGGGCATTTGAAAGCTCTTGTCTACGCAACCCCCGTACCAAATGTAGAGACTCTTCGTGCTCGTATTGTGGATGGCTGTGGTACAATACGCCGTTCTCCAGGGCTGCATCAGTGCATCAGGGATTCCATGCGACGGAGGGTGGATGCATGTACCCTCGCTAACGGAGGACATTTTGAACATTTCCCGTAACAGAGTGTTTGAAGTCACGCTGGTACGTTCTGTTGCTGTGTGTTTCCATTCCATGATTAATGTGGTTTGAAGAGAAGTAATAAAATGAGCTCTAACATGGAAAGTAAGCGTTTCCGGACACATGTACACATAACATATTTTCTTTCTTTGTGTGTGAGGAATGTTTCCTGAAAGATTGGCCGTACCTTTTTGTAACACCCTGTATAGTGCAGGTGTTCATAGCTCCTATGGTATGTACTTCATAATCCATGTTTACTGTACTTTTTTTTTCTCTCGTTTTGGTCCACCGAGCGTGGTGGCGCAGTGGTAAGCGCACTGGACTCGCATTCGGGAGGACGACCGAACTCCCGCGTCCGGCCATCCTGATTTAAGTTTTACGCGATCTCCCTACATCACTCCAGGCCAATGCCGGGATGTTTCCCTTGAAAGGGCCCGGCCGACATCTTTCCCTGTCCTTCTCTAATCCGTGGAGACCGATGACATCGCAGTTTGGTTCTTCCCCCAGACAACCCAACCCAACCGTCTTGTTTTGGCCCATACTATCTCCTCACAAAATATGACAACCAGTGAGCTTTCAGTAAAACAGATTTGTTTCACAGTATCGAAGATGAAGAATTGCTCATAGTTTTTAGGGTATGCCTTTTATAACCTATCTTTACTACAAATTTTTGCCTCTTTTCGTAAGAGAAATTCATTTCCGAAGTTTTGCGGTCGAGTTTTGAAACATGCTTATGATACATTATGCTTTCCTTCCGTTGCAGTCTAGAAAGCCACGCCGCTGGCTGATTCTCCTTACGAAAACGGTGGTTGATCCATTCTGTGGTGTATAGCATTATCCGTGTAATTTTATAGCAACAAAGTGTAAAATTAAACCTGAAAATCATTGTGAAGATGGCATGAATGTGTGAAACAGAGATAATCGTGTTCGTTCATGCCGATGATGGAAGTCGGAGCTGAACGTCCTTCTTTATGGCCACCATGGGGAAGGAAACCAAAAGCTGCAAATACGTCCGCGATCCCTGAAATCGTCCACAAATTTAAATCGCACCCGCTGTGACGTATAGGCGGACACCCCGTTTCCAGATGAAACGCACAGTCAATAAGCCACGCCGTCCGGCACTAACAGCAAGTGCCGGATAATCTGAATGAATCACCGTGTGACACCCCGATTTGCGACGGGGCCAAATGAAACGGTTAATTTGGATCGGCGGTTCGCCGTGCGGTGGCGAGCAATAAAACTCGGCCAAGTTGATTGCTTTCGGGGGCGGACGGGCGTAATTAAATTTTGAACAGCGGTAACAACTAAATTAAAGTGGTTGTTACGGCCAGTCGGGGCACCGTGGCCGCCCGCCATCTTTAATTAATTAAACCCGAGAGGATGCGAGGAGCGGTACACAGCGACCGCCACACAGCGGCGCATCGGCGCCCCGACCTGCAATAATGAAGCCACAGGAACACGGCTACCTGCTACCGCTCGTGGGGCTGTGGGCTGCCGCCACTGGGAACTAGGTTCGATGCCCGGTGACCTTTCTTGACACCTCATTGCTGCAAAGCTCTAGGAAGAGGTCAGTTTAGCTAACGGCCAGCCGATCGCATCACTACTGTTGAGCCTCCGGCCACTTTTTGTTACCGTTAAGCCGTTAAGTTGAGAGGCACTCTCATGCCTTGCTCATACTGTGGCATGAAGCAGTCAGGCCTGCAAAATGAGAGGTCTGCCAAGCGAGTGGATTTATTCTTATTTATCGAGTAACATCAATGACTGATTATGAGCTCTAGTATTCATAATTAAGCTACAAATTATTCTCCTGTTTGAATATTATGCAACGGAAACGGATAACGCACGTCTGACTATTAGTAATTTACACAACTCTGATTGTTCACTACGCACTGGCAATACCACATTTTCTTTCTTACCCAACGGCTTTGATCGACACGTGGCCATCGCACTGAATATGAATGGCGCACACATTATAAATTCTGGATATCATGACTACACACTATTCGAAGAACAAGGCCACCAATCTTTTTCTTTTCACTATCTTTTTTATTCCGATAAATTCTACTATGATTCAAAGATAACCTAAACACACCATTACATTTTATACAACAATGACGCAAGAGAAACTCCTCCCAGTTGGTATGACATTAAATTGGTGATTCTATATCTTATGGTCTCGTAATTATCTAACGCTACAGTGCACTTTCTGGATAGGATGGTGGATCTTTTCCTATATGTCACACTTCGACTCTCACACCCATCATCACGAAAATTTCCTCCAGACCGAGCGGTACAAAAAGGAACATGCATAACCCACTGCCTCTGAACCTATCTTGCTACTCTCCCATGCAAACCACACATAATTAAATTACGTGAAATAAATCACACTGGCAACATAGAATACAATCACAAAGAATAGTCACAACGTTAGAATCACTTCACTTTCAGCTAACCAGTTCAATTAGTATTCATCCTAGTTTCACACGACACTGCCCCACTTCGTAACTTTTATTTCCTACTATGAACTCTGGAGGATATATGCACGTCTTCCTGTACAATGCAAGCCAAGTGGCGTTGCTGGATAGACGGCTGACTCACCTTGCTTCTCTCTCAGAGTATTAGAGTTTGAATCAAGCGTCACACTGAAACATAACACGCTAAGTAATACTAAGATCATATTCGTCACACAAGCGAGTCCTAACTGATATCTTGGACGAGTACTTCTCTTTATCCTTTCTCTCAAACACAGATTGAGACTCACACAGAACTGCTGGAAGTGCTCGTCTCTAATTTCAAGTCCTGCACACGCCATTTCTTAAATTTTCCCAACTTATAGTACACACGCCAGTAATTCAGCTTAACTTTAGCACTCGCAAGTATTCCAACTTATTGCTACACGTGGTTTCACTGTGACCGTTGGTCACTTCCGAAGATTACTACGATCCCCTTAATATTACCTGCCTGTCATTTAATTCTCCCCCCAAAAGTTCCTGAAACAGAGAAATAATTATTCCAAACTACTCTTAAGTATTTCACATGCATACCATTCTCTCCACTCTTTTGTCTTTACGGAGCACACCTAAGACAGGTCTTACCAACACTAGATCCAGCGGCAGAGTCCTGAAACATGGCCGTTCTTCAGGTCATCTCGCACCTCCGCCGAGGTGGGTAGCACCATACTATCATATTGGTCAGCCACATTTCAGGCGCTCAAAGCTCAGGTAAGCTTTGTTTATGATCATGGACGGGCGTAGAACTGCTACGTTAGATCAATCTTATCCATAACCAGTCATGTTGTTCTGTCCGCAGTGTACACAAATGAAAAACGTCAGTATCCACGAACATGTTCTAGGATAAAAGACGTTTTCTGTGTCCGGTGAGAAAGGACACTCGTTTATAACAGTTCCATTACAAATAGAGTGATACAGATGTACTCCGTCCGAACAGGTGTCTGAGGGTCCAACGGTAAAAACCGATCGTCCTTTCACCCTCAGCCGATAGGCGTAACTGGATGCGGATATGCAGGGGCATGTGATCAGCATACCGCTCCGGTCGTTGTCAGTTTTCGTGATCGGAACCGCTACTTCTCAGTCAGGTAGCTCCTCTATTGGCTTCACGAGGGCCGAATGCATACCGCTTGCCAACAGCGCTCGGCAGACCCGGGCAATCGCCTATCCAAGTGCTAGCCAAGCCCATGTAATGCGCCGTGCAGATTAGATTGACACCTCGTTTCGCGTTGGACGGATTAGAAAAAGTCTACATTTTCAATCCTGGTATACCCAGACCAACTGACAGCGAACACGGGATGGTACACCACATTGCGTATGATGGAACCTGGCGGCAGATCAGTTACCGTTTATTAGACGAGCCTTTTTTTTGTACTATCCTGTCCAAAAGTGAACTGTTTACAACGAAGAATTCACTGACGACGTAACTAACGGCTGATCTCCGTAGGAAGAATGCCGCTGACAAACACAATAAATCTGTACCTTGACACAATAGTAATTTGGGGCTAGATGGCCAATGTTAGATAGTTGTAAACGTTTTATGATAAGGCATCTGAATTTAAATAACAAGAAGAACTCTAGAGTTTCTACGATAACCAAGACCTATGAGACTAATTTGGCAGGTATTGAATATAACAACGTTGAAACCTGAGTATGCTCTCACTAGCATAAACAACTCACGTCAGCACGTAGACACCACGTATCAACGTCACTCTCCGAGTATTACCGAGTATTATGATGGAACACACGCTAATAACGATCGACAGTTATGAAATTAACCAACAGCTCTATTCACTTATAAAAAAAGTACCTAGCACTGCTGAGCTTTTGTATGCACCACTGCCACTAAAAACTTTTACTACTGGTGATAACAAAATATAACTTTCACTGTGGCTGATTTCACTAAAATGCTTTCGTCTGCTTAAACTTGCGTGTAGGATATTGAAACACGTATGTAACGTAGCAGCGATGGCGAGGCATTGCAGCGTCTCTGACCAGAGAGTATGCGCTTGACCGCGCGAGTGTTACGAGCAGTACTCTGTCAGTAGTCGTTGCGAGCAGTAGCTCTGTTCAGTTGCGTCCAGCAGTGCGCTGGTGGTCGTCATGCAGAGCAGTCGGTCAGTAGTAGCGGCCCAGTGCGGTTGTGTGACGTAGTCTGTCGGCAACACTGGTCAAGATGCTGAATGAGGTATATTGTTAATTAAGGTAATCATCAGATAATGTAAAGTTTATTTATTGTAATTAATTTCCAACAAGTGTCCCAATAATAATTTTGATTTCAAAAGCAATTTTACAAAAAAATTTATTTAATTGAACTAACGATGTCGTTCCACTTCCCTTAAAAAAAAAGTTCAGTTAATTTTCAAATAAAAAAAAGAATATTATTATTTGCAATGCAGTTCCTCCAAGCCGTGCGCAAGAATAAGAGCAGAAATTTGACTAGCAGTTACAATGAGGTAAGACTTTAATTCTGATTGTTTTACACAGGGCCAATGACCGATATTTCGGTTTAATTGAATTATCATCATCACTGAGATTTCATTAGCACTGAATTGACTTTCATTGTTTTTGTGGGAGCTTACACCAGAGTCAGATTGCGAATTTCACATTTTTATTGCCTTTGTCAGTACATTTCATTGCAGGGAGGTTACGCTTGGCTCCCATTCATTTATTATTTCTGTCTTTAAAATTTCGGTGGAGAGGTTACACTTAGCGCAATGTCCATTAGCATTCATAATTAAATAATATTGTCATATATTTAAAATTTTTGTGGGGAGGTTACACTTGGCGACACCCAGTCCAGGATCGAATTTCGTTGAGAGTCTTTTGAACAACAGTCAGATCTGCTCTTATTTGCTTAAGTATAATTAGGATTTGGCGCTACGCTTTTACTAATTTTGTGACTTTCTTTCCACAGATCAACGACAATTCGTTTGCTCTGTTGTATTTGTGTGTTGTTTTTGCATTTGTGCTTATTGTTTTGTGAATATTTGTGACTGTTGTAAAAATGCCGCGAAAGACTATGAATAGTGTATCGCGAGGTATTGTGAACGAAATTACCGGCTCAAACGACTTTACCGATAGGACATGTGACACGCAGTGTAATGATGTCAATCCTGCGTTCACTAACAATCAGTGTATTCCAACCACTAATGATGACTTTTGTCTTAATGATGAACAAACGAACTCGGTTATGTCCTCTGTTGATTTGACGACAATCGATGACGCGGGACGCTCTATTGTAATGAGCGCTGCCCAGCTTAACACACCCGATTTGGAAAATTCAAGTAATGTACAGACAAATTTGTCTAATGAAAATGAACTGGATACACAAAGTACGACGGATTTATTTAATTCCGAAATAATGTCTGACAGTGAACATCCGACTGACAAACCTTTTTCTAAATCTCAGAATAACCAAATGGTTACAGTAAGCGAGAAAGTTCCAGATCCACCACTAAACAGTACAGAGAGTATAAACGCTAACTTTGGCTTTGAACAAATTATGGCAAGATTGCTACAACAACTATTTAGTGAACAGAACAAAAAACTAGACAAACTTATTGAACAGATCACACAACAGAGTGAAAGTTTCGACAACCATTACAAACAACTTAGCGAAACAATTGATAAAAGTTTCGAACTCACAAACGAAAAACAAGACGATCTTAAAGAACAGAACAAACAAGTTAGTGAGCAGATTACAGCTGTTACCGTGCAATGTCGGGACAATAAAGTACAATTACGTGTAGATACTAAGACTTGTGCTAATAACAGTAATGAAGAAGTTGGCACTGTTGCACAAGAATTAAGTAGCACACGTGTAGACACAACAGAATCACATAAAGACGGGATTATTGCAGTCACCGAACAATGCTCAGCAAACGAAACACAGATACACGAAATTAATGCAATCACTGAACAATGCCCTAAAAACGCAGTACAGATTCGCGACGAAGTTAATTTAGAGTCAGTGGAAGTTTCACACACTGCGAATACGGAAGTCAATAATAAAAGTGAACGACAGAACAACCAAAATGTCGAAAGTTTTCAAGTAACAGAATTAAAAACTATTTCAGTCACCAATACGTCACAGAATCCGCCACGTTGTGAGCATTTGTCAGAGTCACGCAGCGTGTATAATGTGAACAATTTACAGAGACTACGCGAATTAAAATCCGAAAAGCCACGCGACTTAAAATCTGAAAAGCTACGTAACTTGAAGTACGAAATGACCCAGACAAACAAATTCTCACACAAACCCGAACGTGTTCACAAATTCAGTGACGAGAACGTTGATAATAAGCAATTTGTATTTGTAAGAAAATGTAAAGAATTTAATAATGACAGAACACAGGTACACGCTTTGCACTGTATACGACAATTTATCTTTGTACATTCACCGCTACTACCTGTAATGCAGAAACTAGCTTTGAACCAGATGCGACAATTTGCTATTGTATTTTCATCAGCATTACGTATTATGCAGAAACTGGAATTAGCATGCAGACAGCAATTTATTTCTGAATTTGTACCGCCATTGCCTATAACACAAAAGCTAAAAATTATTTGCAGTGCGTAATTGACCTCAGGGGATTCATTACGCTTTAATGAATATGTGCCGTAGCGAGCATAGGGCCCCGAGCTGTAGTAGTGCTGTTTCATCTTTAGTTTTCTGCACTGCTGCCTTTTCTTCTACTATCCTTTATATCTATCAAAACTGCTCTTTAACTATTGCTCTATCTAGGATTAAGAATATGTAATGAAAACCCGATATGACAAATCTTTTACCGAATGTGACAATTTTCAGTAGGCACTCCCGTAATGACAACTACCGCCGTAACTTTAATAACAGATAAAATCGTAATCATCAGTATGTGTAAAATTAACAGCAAACGCATTTTTTGGTAACAATAGATGTTTTTCACCACAACAGCATGAAAGTCAGCCGCTTAGCATACGTAACCAACAATGCAGTCTACAAGGTCAACCAAACTTTAATGTTTCGCCGCGTGCACGTATAGTCCCAGCTCCAACAAATAGTAACGCATGGCAGCAAAGAAATAACTACGTACAGACAACACACCATTTCAATTCCTATCGCAATGCGCCGTATAGAAATTACTATCATGACAGACGTAAAAATAACGAGCACAATTTTCAGCGTACATTTAATAACAGTCGATCTTATGAGCAGCAACAACATATTATGATGAATGAAACAGACAATAAGTGTCATCGATAGCGTAACACGTCAATAAGAAATAACAGAGCAGTTCATATAGTGGATATGCCACAACATTCTCCCGTAAATAATAACACGTACGATAGATTTTAACCAGATACAGCACAGATTGCATATTACAGTAACGCAAACATTACTTTTGACACGCAGAATTTTGCTCACGAGAATGTTATTTGAAACATGCTTTGTTGAATGCTCCACTTTTATCGCACCCAGATCTTACCAGAAATTTTTCCATTGCCACTGACAGTTCCAATACCGCTTTGGGCGTACACATTTTCCAGGAAATTGAAGAAGATGGTTCAACAGTAATTAAAAACATCGCATTTGCAAGCCGCATTCTGTCACCTGCTGAACGAAATTACTCCGTTACACAATTGGAAACATTATGTGTTGTATGGGCTTTTACGAGATTTCGGCACTCTTTTTATGGCAGACATACCACCGTTTACACAGACCACAGAGCGATACAATTTTTGCTTTCGGCTAAATTTACTCACGACAGGTTAAGTAGATGGAAACTATATTTACAAGAATTTAATTTTACAATAGTTCACATTCCCGGCACACAAAATGTTATAGCAGATGCACTATCGCGTTCTCTGAGCAACAATCAGCAAGACGTAGCAACCAACTTCTGCAAAACAAATTTCAGTGTCATGTACATTCAGCAAGTTGCATTTGAAAATTTTATTTCATCGTCATTACAGGACATAGCACAAGAACAAAACAAAGACAATGTGTGGAAAGAAATTAAACACCTTTGGCAAGATAGGAAAAATGTTACGATTAGGAACCATTACACTGTACGCAATGACATTCTGTTTCGCCGCTCTCATCTTGACAGCAACAATTGGTTATTATGCATTCCTGACGAACTGATTAACAAATTAATTTGGTACACTCATTTAAGTTACGCACATTACGGAGCACGAAAATGTTTTCTTATACTGAGACAGAACTGTTATTTTACCAACATGGAGAAATGTATACGACGAGTTTTAGCGTCTTGTAAAATTTGCCAGAAAGCTAAATCAGACACCACTTCACATATTCCTCCATTATGTCCCATTATACCTGTTAAATTAAGACATATGGCCGCAGTAGATATTTTTGGTCCGATTCCGAGAACTAACAGAGGTTTTTGCTACATATTTGTCGCTGTTGAGCTCACTTCAAAATTTGTTACTTTCACTCCATTACGCAAAGCTACTGCTAAAACTGTTTCGAAACCATTTGTAAAACATTTTCTATTTCATGTAGGGCATGTGATGAAAGTAATTTCTGACAATGGATCTCAATTTCGTAGTAGCGTATGGACACGCATGTTACGAGCCAGAAACATTTCTCCGATCTATATATCCAAGTACCACGCTTCTTCGAACCCCTGTGAAAGATTAATGAAAGAAATTGGTAAACTGTGTAGAATATACTGCCACAAAAGACATATTGATTGGGATACACACATACTATCAATCCAAGATGTAATTAATTCCATTCCAAATGAATCCACTATGCTATCTCCGTCTGTTATACTGAAAAACGTTGAACCACCAAACAAAATTAAAGAATTAGTAAACTTCCCTACCTGTCGTTGACTAAGACACCACGAAATAATTGACATTGCGCTGAACAACATCAAACGTGCCGCAGAGCGCCGGAGAAGACAGCAGAAACAGGTTTGTAGACGCCGAGACTTTCACGTTGGACAGAAGATATTAGTACGTACACACTATTTATCCAGTAAATTAAAAGGTAAGTGCAGTAAATTTGAACTTTTATACGCAGGTCCATATCGGATTCGCAGCATCCCTCACCCCAATGTTGTACACGTCGAAACTTTAAGAGCCAGAAAATCGAAAGGCAATCACCATATCTCAAACATTAAACCGTTTATTGAATGAAGACACTTTATGATTCAACACACTATGATGCCATTTACTAATGCAATTATATTCACCTGACTAATTACTGATGATTATCGTATTTTTTCTTGGGAAGTGCCAGGCAAGGTAAGGTTAGCAGGTCGCTTTTCTTGTCGTTACACATCAGACCGTGCATATTTTCCACTTTTTTGTGTATGATTGTACTCCAGTTTTGTTTATATGCACTGTGAAATAGTTAAGATATAACACACACCAGTTGACTTTGACATTTTTTGCTTTATGACATCTCAAGATCGTGACTGTTTTACATTTTTTGCTGCTGCATTGTGATATTCTCTGTACATTTTGGCTTTGAACACTGTCAATGTCTCTGACATATTACGTTTTCTGTCATGTTATGCTGTATGGTTAATTATGTCACCATAAACCAGTCATTATTTAGTGGGTATATGATTTAAATGCAAGACATTAATCTTTGTTCATCAATTTCAGAAAGAAATGATGCGTGTAAGATATAAATTCAACAGAAATGGGAATTTCACCTACGGAATAAACGAAAGAAGATGCAATAACTTTATGAGGAAGAGTAAATGGATCAGGATTAACAAGCATTAACAAGAATATACTATGCTCATCGTAGAATAGCAGTCTTAACTAATATTTTCTTTCAGAACACAAGGTGATTGATGCAGGCTGTCAGACAGAACTACACATCTTAGTTTTAGTGATGAAATATGTTAGAGATAAGGAATAGTTATGTAATGAGTAATGAAGTGATTTTTTTACAGATGATAATGAATGCTGACGAATAATGATGAAGGATATGCTGTTATGAATAATGAAGTTTTTCTTTACAGGTGATGATAATAATGAAGTTATGATAATATGGATAATGAAGTTTTTTCTTTACAGATGAGGATAATGTTGAAGTTATGTATTTATGCTACGTAGTTATTTAAGTATTTGTTGCAGTTTGCTTTGACAGCAGGTGTTATATTGCATAGTAGGATGACGGAAAGTTTTGGAAAGGACAGCTATGGAACACATTTTTATACACATTTCACTACCTGTTAATTCGAAGTTCACTACTTTTCAGCATAGTGTGCGTTTCTTCTTTCAGGTCAATAATCCATTTTGTATTTTTTCCAGGAGAAGCTTTTCATGATACTTACTAAACCTGTTACTTATTATACCTGTTCTAGTACTTGCATTTTTATTTTTTACCCATTTGTTTTATCATTTATAAATGTGATCACATATACTGCCTTGTTACATAACCTTGCTACAGCTGACTCATGACGAATGACGTTACCTATCCTCATTTGCAGCAATAGGTCAAAAGCAAATAGTGTTATGCCTCAGCAATTAATTATCGATCCCAACGCAATGCATTGCTAAAAAAAAAAATGTATTACCAGTCCCACATAATGTCACTAGTTTATGATAATTCTGAATAATACTGATCAGCTCTGAACAGTATGCCACTTCAGTAATGACTTCTTAATGAGACAAAAAAATATATATATATAAAATAATGCTTTGTAACTGGCTAATAACTGCCACTGTTTATTGTAATGAGACTACTTATAATGGCCATGATTATTAATGCTATGACTGTAATTAACTGATTTTTAATAATGACTTCATAATGATCTGAATAATACTGAATGATGAACAATGTTTTATTCTATTCAATACTTGCTGGCCACTGAGTGCCAATAATTAATGTCACTCAATGAACTGTTATTAATTATGCCATTAATTAGCTCTTGTTTTCAATGTTGATACTTTGTAACTGAAAAAGAATGCGATTGTTTCATAATGCTTTGTAATTAGAAGAAGGCTAATGATTCTTACTATATTGAAACGACAAATGATTAATTAACTATGCCATACTTTGTAACTGGAAATGAATGTGATTGTTTAATAATGCTTTGTAATTAGGAGAAGGCTAATGATTAATACTATATTGGAATGACAAATGATTAATTAACTGTAATTAGAAGAAGGCTAATGATTCTTAATTATGCTTTGTAACTGGAAAGGAATGTGACTGTTTAATAACTTTGTAATTAGGAAAAGGCTAATGATCAATACTATTGGAATGACAAATGATTAATTAACTATGCTATGCTTTGTAACTGGAAAAGAATGCGATTATTTCATAATGCTTTGTAACTAGGAAAAGAAGGCTACTGATTCTATGTAAAACAATTAATGAACATTTTTCTGTAATACTACATACTTGGTACAGAAATGTTCAATAACTGGGCTATGAATGCCACAAACTACTAATGAAGACTGTAATTGTGAATATTATGTGACTTAATGTCCTTCACCTCATGAGCTAACTACCCTGAATTACTGCAATGTCCATTTGTCCTGTTTATCCCAGTGATCATGGAGCACTATATTTAGTTTTGCACTAATTCTACGTTGATGTGCCTTGTAAGAGAGTGGTGTTGACACGACATGCTGTCCACCACCGTGAGCAATGAAGACGTTATTATGGTCCCACTGTTTGGTGTACCTAGTGTACTGCCAAAATGAGAACATGGAACATTACTACGACAGTTCAGTGTCTTGGCTACACTGATAAATTCTGATGGGAAAAGAACTTCAAGTTGTGTCACTTGGTGTTGTACTTCTGTGGAAAGATATGGACTTTCAGAACAGCTGTGTGCAATCTAAAGTCCTACAACCATGATGCAATCCTTCCCTTTCCTATCCTAATTCTTGTCACATAGTGAAAATCATTTTTTGCTAACATTATTTATGTTCATGGGTTATACATTTTTTTCGATTCGCTGAACTCCAGTGCGAGTACACTTATGTCACTGGTCGACATGATGTTTTGCCATTATGTTTATTTGTTGTGAAAATGCTAAAGACATTTTTTCAGTGCGTGTGCACTTTGGACATGATTTTTTTACCATTATGTTTATTTATTGCGAAAATGCTAAAGACATTTTTTTTGATTTGTTCTGAAGTACAGTATATGTGCACTCTTGTCTTTTATATTGTATATACATTTTTTATTTTTTGATGATATGTTCTGAACTACAGTGCATGTGCACTTCTGTTAGGTGTTAATATGTTTTCTACTGAACTTCAGTGCCTGTGCACTTTTCTCATTTTTCAATATGATTTGTACTCATTCTGTATATTCAATACTTCAATGCGTATGCACTTATGTCATCTGTTACTCATTGTATATACGTTTCATCATTTAGTGATATGTTCTCAACTCCAGTGCATGCGCACTCATGTCACTTGTCATCATGATTTTTTTTTTTGCCATTCTGTTTATGCTAAAGAATTTTTTCAGTGCGTGTGCACTTTGTTTTCTGTCAAATAATTTGTATATACATTTTTCTGATTTGCTACTATGTTTTGTACTCATATCTTGTCTTTGTCTGAAATGTTTTGTACTCTGTGCATGTGCACCACATTTAATTCATGTATCTAAACATTCTGTAAATTGTACAAGTTGACTAATTAATGAAAAATTTTGCCGCGCTTGGCAAGTCCAAATGACTCACCATCGCTGCCAAATTTTTGCCCCCCAGTGGAGGGTTATGAAACACGTATGTAACGTAGCAGCGATGGCGAGGCATTGCAGCGTCTCTGACCAGAGAGTATGCACTTGACCGCGCGAGTGTTACGAGTAGTACTCTGTCAGTAGTCGTTGCGAGCAGTAGCTCTGTTCAGTTGCGTCCAGCAGTGCGCTGGTGGTCGTCATGCAGAGCAGTCGGTCAGTAGTAGCAGCCCAGTGCGGTTGTGTGATGTAGTCTGTCGGCAACACTGGTCAAGATGCTGAATGAGGTATATTGTTAATTAAGGTAATCATCAGATAATGTAAAGTTTATTTATTGTAATTAATTTCCAACAAGTGCCCCAATAATAATTTTGATTTCAAAAGCAATTTTACAAAAAAATTTATTTAATTGAACTAACGATTTCGTTCCACTTCCCTTAAAAAAGAGTTCAGTTAATTTTCAAATAAAAAAAAAGAATATTATTATTTGCAATGCAGTTCCTCCAAGCCGTGCGCAAGAATAAGAGCAGAAATTTGACTAGCAGTTACAATGAGGTAAGACTTTAATTCTGATTGTTTTACACAGGGCCAATGACCGATATTTCGGTTTAATTGAATTATCATCATCACTGAGATTTCATTAGCACTGAATTGACTTTCATTATTTTTGTGGGAGCTTACACCAGAGTCAGATTGCGAATTTCACATTTTTATTGCCTTTGTCAGTACATTTCATTGCAGGGAGGTTACGCTTGGCTCCCATTCATTTATTATTTCTGTCTTTAAAATTTCGGTGGAGAGGTTACACTTAGCGCAATGTCCATTAGCATTCATAATTAAATAATATTGTCATATATTTAAAATTTTTGTGGGGAGGTTACAATATGCACTCGCACAAATAAAACAACGACATCCTTCTAGTACGAAACCAAATTGACAAACACCAAGAGAGTACTATTCCGGTTCAATGTGAGTATACTCACCCTTGTTTAGCGTATTATCCTTTCATGAAATATTGTGCATTTGCACGCCGCTAGTTTCTGATGAAGCAACGATATTATTATTACGTCTTATTTACATTCTGTTGCGAACCAGCCTGAGAAATCATTATTTTATTCCAATGTTCCACGTCAACTGCTAAACTATTCTTTCGTAAGGTTGCTTCTCTTTAAGTATTTGCACTATCTTTTGCTTTCCAAAGATTCCTTCTTTTGCCCAAGTCCAACTCAATACAGTTATTACATATTTCTCAAGTAACATACAGCTAAATCTTTTGTTTTCTCCGTTTACGTAATATTATATTCTTCGCCCTTGTCATGTCCAATAAATGGGATTAATTGTATTTTAATTAACTTTCCCTAAAGCAACCCTGAAAAAAAAATCACCTTTTCTCTCTCTTTCGCTCTTTATCTCAGTCTCTTTTTTTTCGTTTTTTTCTTCCTTTTCCTAAAACAATGAGATTTTTGTTTAATACTTTATCTGTACTACAAATGACGTACGCAGAACACAATTTTAATCTCTCACATCATTAAACAAATTTATTTTTATCTTTAACATCTCAGTGGTCACAGTTTATAGTGGCTGGTTCAAGTGCTATTTATAAGCTATTCCCCTTCGAATCGGAAAAACAAACTAAAAAAATAAACACAAACAAAAAACCTGTCACCGCCACTTTATATTCTACTTTAAGAATTTTAGCAAAATTCAGACCTCTTCAGTCGTTGACATTCGCGTACCCACTACATCTTGCAGATACTAAAACAATTACAGTACTTGAATCGTGAAAGATAATCACCGTTCGTCCCTCCCTTAAATGGTTATTGATAGGATGTTTTCTGCCTTGACTCTTTCGAAATATAGGAAGGTAGTCTGTTTCCAAAGACAATCGCGATATATGGTACAGTATATTAACGTACAATGACGTAAAGTTGCGTCGTCCGGACCGCAGAACTACAAGTCTCACCTTCATAGGTGGTCGTGGGGTTCTCAAGCGTTGTTCAAATACCTTAGAACACGCAATAGTAATAATCCTAATTGGCCGATACTCACTCCGTATTCCTTTACACTCACTATTATACCATCTGTCACCCACTGTGGTGCAGGCGATCAGTACTCCAAACTTTACAAAATATTGGATAATTGACGGATCAATTTTCCAACATTTACATAAATCCCTAGCCAAAGAAAAAAAACCTCCGCAACATCTAATAGCCGGTACGACCAACTAATTTTCAAAATTCAGCAACAGATCTACCGTAGAATCACGTACGGTATTTCCGTACTCATTATCCACACTGCTTAGCATTACTCGGACGCCCACCTAGGTGTCTTCCGAATCTAAATGATCATTCGCTTTTATAGCAATCACGTTGAGCTGCCACGCAGACACCAATACTTCTCAGTACTAACCCAATCGATTAAAATCCTGACCTCAAAACTGGCTGCCAGATCTTGAACAAATTAATTTCAATTAACTTGACATTACTTAACATTACTGATGACGAACGAGAATTCAGAATTAAACTATGACACGTCAGTGTCCTGTTACACATCACTACAACCGACCGTTCCCCGTCTGCGCCATAACAGCGACTACTCACTCTTCCTTCCTCGAGGATCGAACAAAAACCATTTTTCGGACAATCTTAGAGCAGTGATTATCCCTTGTGAACGTTACATTCATTTTTAGTGGCCTTCGGTAAGGTTTCTGGTGGCCAGTTGCAGTAGTTTTAGCGTCGCTGACTCGCGCTGCTACCCACTCGCTCTGGTGATGGAGCATCTCTGACTACGAACTGGCTTTCGCCAGTTTTTCCTCTCGGTCTTTAGATACTATAACATGTCAGAGGAATACACTTTAAAACATAGCTTTTACAGAGTATAAACATCCATTTTCTTGTAGAGAGTATGTTCAGTCGCCTCTATTACGTAATGCAAAACGAAAAAATCGTAACAAAAATTTCTGGCGCATTACACCCGACAGTGCGTAATGTCGGTGATTTGACGCGAGCCGGCATTTACACTGCGGCAAGGCGGTTGGCATACAAATGTACAACATTCGTGAAAATTATTTCACCAGTCTCTCTTTTTAGTCACGCCCTAGCATCATTCTTACTAGATCGTTACTTCTATTCAGTTTTCTGCACTTCGTGTAACTTTCTTTTTATAAACAAATAATCACCCAATTGCCACCGAATCAAGCAGTGGCGTGGAAAACTATCTTGCAGTTCGTTGGTCTATGTTCCCCGGCGTGTTATGGTAAAATATTTTATTTTAAGCAGCCACCACGACTGAACTTAATATTTCGATATTAGAGACAAGAATAAATTGCATCTTGATCATTTTTTTTTTTTTTTTTGGTTAAACTATTAAAACTGATATTTCTTCCTGCTTCCTCTTCGAGAATCGGTGATATAGAGTTGCATCATTCCGGTAACTAACGTTTAATGTTAAATACTAATGTTATTTCAATTATTTCCTATTCATTTTGGTTTCGTACTAAGAACCCCTGTGCTCCCGTAGGGACTAAGTTGTTTTTGTATCATTCTTGGCCGGCCGGAGTGGCCGAGTGGTTCTAGTCGCTTCAGTCTGGAACTGCGCGACCGCTACGGTCGCGGGTTCGAATCCTGCCTCGGGTATGGATGTGTGTGACGTCCTTAGGTTAGTTAGGTTTAAGTAGTTCTAAGTTCTAGGGGACTGATGACCTCAGCTGTTAAGGCCCATAGTGCTCAGAGCCATTTGAACTATTTTTTTATCATTCTTGGAAGCAGTCAGTTCGGTGACGCGACGATGGCGTGCTATAAGCGTACCATCCTCTTCCCGTTCCAACACTTTTACGTCGAAACTGTAGCCACTGTTTCCAGTGCAGTCCAGTTGTGTTTATTACTATAATGCAAAACTATTTTTTTCCATTAATGACTGACACTGTTTCGCTGGCATGCACATCCAAAGGAACGCTTCATCGTACTTCTTGCAAACAAAGGCACTGCAATATCCTATTTAGCCGCCGATACAAGGCTAGCGACTTTCGATTAACGTCTCCCCTATACGAAGATTGCAGTAAGTATACGAGTGAGGGTTAATGACACATGGATGGCAAGATATGGATATTTGAGTCTGGCCATGAAACGAGCCCAGATCGCCCAATTGTTTAGGGCGACAGTTCGTGACAAGCGGGAAATCCGGATGCGATTCCTGGTTGGGCACAAACTTCCTCTGTCGTTATTCCATTCCACACTTGCAAGTTGCCCATGTCCACAACTGTGAATCCGTTTCCTGTATTTCATAACGGCTGTAGTCGCCGCGTTGTCAGTTCCTTTGGACATGCACTCCTCTCCGAAGGAACATTGCGTCTTACTTCTTACAAACACAGGTACAGCAGTATCGTCAAATTTAAAATAACAAAACCCAAACTGGGGAAGACAGAACATACTTTACACTTCACAAAATACACCATAAACAGTTTTTAGCGAATCTATGAATTGGTGTTCTAGCGGCAAATCCCGTGACGTCGCTGAAATGTCGTGGGATTCAAACTCGGTCGGATCCTGGATATCGCCATCCAAGTTTTCACATAGCCTTTACTTCTCAACAAAGTCCGAAGTCTCCAGAAAACGACAGCTGATTCGGATTCCAAGTTAAACTGTAGGTCCTCATTTCCAAGTTGGATGATTCAGCTAGGTTAGCGACACGCAAGTTACAGAAGTGGCATAAAATGGAAAGACCTGCAATAGGACATTGAGCCACACGACATAATTATTATTATTACTGTATTCTTGTGATAGAGACCTCTTATATTTACCTAAGGCCGAATATTACAGATGGTACTTCTATTACGAGAAAAATAAATAAGAAAGTTCCAGAAGCATTTGTGAAACTCGATGATGATGATGATTTGAGGTGAGGAGCGCTCGACATCATGGTCATTAGCACCCTGATGAAAAGTCAGCATGCTAAACTCGTGGGCGAGGACGAAGGCTGTCCCCACATGCGGAGCAGTTTATTACGTATTAAAATGTGCCTACCTCCCCCACCAATTTAGGGATGAGCCCTATCACATCACAAAATTTCATCATCCTTTTAACACTGGAATTTGTATCTGCGAGGATGGTGGGCACATCTCCATCGGGACTGAGGGTGGAGGAGGAAGCCATGTGTTAAAGGGCTATGTCCGATGTGCAGTCTGGTAAGCATAATCTCCTTCCAGCGGTGAGGCTGACATGAAGTCCACGATGCTTTGCGGTCGATTTGAGCAACCTCAGTTTGTTTTCTGTCACCTCCAATCATTAAGTCTCCCACCGACGTATGATGCGTCTGTCAGAAAATGAGATGATAGCGTGAAAAAGGATAACACATTGTTGGATAGCACCATCCCGACTTGCTTCGTTGGCGGCTTTATCAGACACGTCGTTGCCCCGTATCCCAATTTGGCCAGGTAGCCAGAAAAAGATCACCTCCTTGCCACAGTGTTGGAGGCGCTGTAAGGAGTCACGAATCAGCTGGCCTACTAGATACATTTGGTGAAGTGCTTACAATACAATAAGCGAGTCTGAACACCTAAGAAATCTTGCACGGCGATGTATGTGAACCCTCTCCAGCGCCGTCAGAATGCCATATACTGTAGTAATTTGTAAACTGTTCCGGAAGACACACTTTAAAAACCCTATCATGGAAAACAACAGAATAACTGAGGACATTTGCTGTGATCGATCTGTATAAACAACAATAAAACTGTAGTAGATACTTAAAATGGACGAAAACGAAGTTGTAAGAACATAAGCTGGACTACAAAATTTCTCTTTCTGAGTGAAGTTTAAAATCTACATGGAGCGCTTGTTCGAAAGGTCGTGTAATTTTAATCATCTGACGCGGCTGAAAACCCGAGGATTTTTGTCATCAGGCATTGGTCTTCTCCGTGACGATGCTCGACCTTGCATAGCAACTGCAACAAAGGCGCTCCTGCAGCGTTTTCGATGGGGAGTGTTTGATCGCCCACCATACAGCCCGGACATAGTACCGTCTCATTATCATCTCTTTGCTCACATGAACCGCTGGCTGCGAGGACAGAATTTTGGCACAGACAACCAGCTGCAGATGAGCATGAAGTATCCCAGGCAGCTGCTTTCTGTGATGAGGGTACTGGAAAGTTGTCAGAAGACAATGACAAATGTATTTGTAGGAGCGCCGCCTATATAGAGATGTAGCTGGAAGGTGTGGTTAAATGTTACTTTCAAAATATTTTCCATTTCCACTGTGGTTCACATTTCTGACATTGATTAAAAAGAATAGATCTCATATTTAGTGCTTATTACTGCGTTGCCCTCCTTATCAGTGTTCTAGTTGATATTACCCTGTGATCATACCACTTGCAAGCTCGCAAACGAACTGCCTTAGTACAGCAACTACTCATCAGCGGTAGGGGGCTCGATTCACGGTACACTTTATGTTGGGCTCCAGATTCGTTTTGCTGAATACAACATCGGTCACCCCTTTAATAGACCACACTGGCGACGTTGGAGAGCTGTAGGTGGATTAGAAATATTACCACAAGTGACTCTCCATCTCTGGTGTAAGGTATGAGCTTGAAGTGGTGTGTTTGTGCCAGACGTTTGAATTGAACCAGCGGAGCAACACTGATGTACGCGAAGACGTGACAGATTAACAGAAAAAGCAATCGGTATTGCAGCTGCCCATGACCACACAATGGAAAAAAATTGTACGATATGTTGGCGTATCAATGAAGACTAGTCGTTCAATGTGGTTACAGTGAATAGTGTGCCAAATGCAGCCTAGCCATATGGCATGAGAACAGTGGTCGACAGGGACAAGAGCTGAATGCCACAGCAGGAACTGTTGGTGCCAATTCCTAGCCAAAATTTCCACAGAGCTACATGCAATGACATATGGTCCCGTGTACCTCGCGAAAGAGCTACTCTTCTTCGATAGGCCATACAACACAGAAACTAGACATCAGCTGATACCAGGCGCACTGTATGGTCCGAGGAGTCACGAGTTTCCCCTTTTACAAACGGCGCAAGTAATCAAGTGAACTTACAACTCAATGAGGCGACTAATCCACAATGTGTGGATGTTGTGGTTCACACACGAAGCCATTCTGTTACGTTTTCGAAATGTTTCTCCCGCAGAGGCTTGGGTCCACTTTACCGTGAACACGAACCAGAAGAGTTATTTCAACATTTTTGATGAGACAGTGTTGCCTTTGTTCTACCTCTTCATCGTGAGTACGATGCGGACAGTCCCATCTTCCAACATGAAAAGAGCTGTGTTCACAGGTCTGCACTTGCACGTCGTTGGCTCGACCAACACTCGGGCACACTATCGCATTACGACTGTTGCGCTAGATCACTCGATATTAATGGCAGAAAAAGTCAAGAATCATTCGGAACTACGGTCGAAACGTGACAATCTACATCCCTACGGTATAGCAGCTCTACAGGATCAATGACTTGTTTCAGTTGTTTGGTACGCCTGAAAAGATTTGTTCTCTTCTTTTCCAACTCGATACCATTTTCAAGGTCAGATATCGTTTTATACGGCATTATACTGAAATCTGCTGGCCATAATAATTCTTTTGTCCTGTGTGATTATCTTGGTCATTATTATTTCACTCAGTGATGGATGATGTACGTTACTTTGAAAAACTTAAGTCCGAAGTAGGAAATGAAATGAAAGTGTGGGAGCATATTGCCAGAGGTCTCCCAGTCGTGCACATCAAGTTGGACGACAGCGTGAGCGCGTGCGTGCGTGCGTGTGTGTGTGTGTGTGTGTGTGTGTGTGTGTGTGTGTGTGTTTGTGTGTGTGTGTGTGTGTGAGTGCGTGCGTGTGAGTCGATAGGAGAGCACTTATGGTGTACTATGATGGTATTCTTCGTTACAACATGGCCCTGTGACAACATTTCGATTATTCTACACGGGGAAGAACAATCGGAAAATGGAAGAAGGACGAAGTGTGAGGAGTGTGTACAAGGAGTTTGATATCGCTCACAGTTTTTTTTTCTTTTCTATTTTTTCCACGTGCATGTGCCGTTTTCCGAATTACAGGCGCTGCTGGCCGAAGGAGAAGAGGTAGTCAATCACGGTCATCCACAACAGCAGATGACGGCTACGTTGTGCAACAGGCAATAAGGGACGCAAGTAAAACAGCAGCTTCAACTGCAAAGTCATTTATCTGGACTACAAGGCACACACACTCCACCGTCGCAAGGCGACGACAAGCCGGAGTCTCTTCGTCCGACGAACATTACGTTGAGTTTCCTTCACACCGCGCTTCGGCGGCAACGTTTGCTTATGTTCCACGAGTATCAGGACTGGACCAACGAGGAGTTATTCTTGGATGAATGGAAATTCTGTCTGAGTAGTGATTCTAGTCATGGCACCATGTTGCGAAATGTGGGAACACGTAATGCACTCAGGATCATTGCCGAACATAATAGTTTTGGTTGTCGATGTTTGTAGAGAGGTATAATGTTGCGTGGCCCTATTGACCTCCAGATCTTTGAAAACGGTACAGACGCAGGTCAACTTTGCTATGACTCTGTATTCCTTATCCATGCATATCTTTTCTAGGCTACATTCGGCCTTGACAACATTCTTCTGGATGACAATGCCCGACCGTATCGAACAGGAGGAGGACTTCTGGAACGACAGCGTATTCGGCCAAATGGACAGGTCTGCCCATTCTTTCGACTTAAGTTCCATCGATGACGTGTCGGTTAACATGAGGAGAGCTACAGCAGCACGTCCACATAGAGCAAAGATTATACAGCAACTGGCAACTACTCTGGTGGAAGGAAGGATCGCCCTACCGCCAGAGCATTGCTGTCCGTGATGATCAAACGTTCTACTAAAAATCATGTCCCGCTTATTTTAATTTCCTGGGGACCATCATACACTGAAACGCCAAAGAAACTGGTATGGGCATGCTTATTGAAATACAGAGATATGTAAATGGGCAGAACACGACGCTACGGTCGGCAAAGCCTATATAAGACAATAAGTGTCTGGCGCAGTTGTTAGATCGGTTACTGCTGCTACAATAGCAGGTTATCAAGATTTAAGTTAATCTGAACGTGGTGTTATAGTCGGCGCACGAGAGATGGGTCATAGCATCTTCGAAGTAGCGATGAAGTGGGGATTTTTTCGTACGACCATTTCACGAGTGTACTGTGAGTATCAGGAATCCAGTAAAACATCAAATCTTCGACATCGTTGCGGCCGGAAAAAGATTTCGCAATATCGTGACCAATGACAACTGAAGAGAGTCGTTCAACAAGACAGAAGCGCAACCCTTTCGCTAATTGTTGTAGATTTCAATTCTAGGTCATCAACAAGTCTCAGCGTGTGAACCATTCAACGAAACAGCGTCGTCATGGGCTTTCGGAGCCGAAGGCCAACTCCTGTTCTCTTTATTACAGCACAATAGAAAGCTTTACGCTTCGCCTGGGCTTGTCAACGCCGACATTGGACTGTTCATGACCGGAAACATGTTGTCTGGTCGGACGAGTCTCGTTTCAAATTGTATCGAGCGGCGGATGTCAGCAGGGGACTGTTCAAGCTGGTAAAGGCTCTGTAATGGCGTGGAGCTTTTCCAGTTTGAGTGATATGGGACCCTTGATACGTCTAGATACGATTCTGAAAGGTAACACGTACGTAAGCATCCTGTCTGATCACCTGCATCCATTCATGTCCATTGTGCATTCCGATTGACTTGGGCAATTGCAGCAGGGCAATGCGACACCCCACGCGTCCAGAATTGCTACAGAATGGCTCCATAAACACTCTTCTGAGTTCGAACACATCCGCTGGCTACCAAACTCCCCAGACATGAACATTATTGAGCATATTTGGGATACCTTGCAACGTGCTGTTCAGAAGAGATCTCCACCCCCTCGTGCTCTTACGGATTTATGGACAGCCCTTGAGGTTTTCATGGTGTCAGTTCCCGCCAACAGTACTTCAGTCATTAGTCGCGGCACTTCTGCGTGTTTGCTGGGCCCCTAGACGACATTATGCAGGTGTGTCCATTATAATTATCCGGGCTGTTATGCCGTGGTCGGTTGATGAATTCCGTGGTGATTCCCAACGTTTCGTCTCCGACTGCGGGAAACATCTTCAAGGGGGTCCGCAGCTTGATGGAAGGTCCAACACACACACCGGCTGGGTACTGACTGCCGCTAAATCCCGTGTATCATGCAGCATGCACTACGTCCAGACGTGATATTAAAGCTTCATCACCTATAGCAAATTCATTTGACACAAATATTACCAAGCCTCGGTGTTTTATAACCATGCCTGGCTTGTTCTTCACATTAACGGTCACAGGTCGTCCCTCAACTATGCGCTTCAAAATTGACGCATATGGACGCCACCTAGACCACTCAAATTCTTCAAACACAATTACATTATGAACACGAGGGTCATATCCGCCAAATCCGAATTCGGAACAAAAAGGAAGATATACATGTTGTTTGCGAGACAAGATTTTTTCAGTCAAAGTGGACTTGCCGATATTTGTGTCGCCATAGAGATATAACTGTTTTTTACGCACCACCTTGGACCGAAAGGCCTGGTTATACCAGCGTACCACGTTATTTGCGTTATTTGCGTTTCGTCGGATGAAGATGAACCGCAGGGTTCGCGCTGCACGCCCGAGGCGTTGGATACGCCGTCGGACGATTCTCAGTAGGCCGTTTTTCAGTCGGATGTGCAGGTGGCGCACCGAATATACACAGTCGGATTCTGCTAGGTTCGAATATGGAAAGATGGGCGCCACCGAGAAATACGATGAGAATGCCACGAATTTCACTACATTAAAACATTATGACATAACAGATGAGTTTAAGTTTTTTGCTAACAAATATGCATCAGTAATAATTAATAAAATGGTAACGTATGTATATAGAATTAATGTAAGAGTGGAACGTTTAACATTGGATGATAGAGCAAATAACAAAATTTTTGAAGACCAGTAGCGAGCCAGTGTGTGTGTTGGACCTTCCATCAAGCTACGGACCCCCTTGAAGATGTCTCCCGCAGTCGGAGACGAAACGTTGGGAATCACCACGGAATTCATCAGCCGACCACGGCATAACAGCCCGGATAATTATAATGGACATGATATTTCCGGCCGTGAAAGTTTACATTTTAGTATTATGCAGGTGTACCAGTTTCTGCCGCTCGCCGGTGTATATCGCTTTTACTTCAGTGCAATTATTGGCGTTAAATAAAATCTTCATTTCAATTTGTCTCAGTTAGAATTTCCTTCCGTTACCTACATACCGTATTGTAGCAGTTCCTTCTACATACTGTCCAACTTTCCTCTATGCTAAGTGGCGGTGACACTGAAACGTCCCCTTAGAAAAATTAGTGAATTACTGTGCTGGTAAACCCCTTACGTTATTTGATTTTCAAACAGCTGAGCAAAACTGAACGTACTCAGACATTTCTCTCTTTACTTATTCTGATCATCACTAAACTGACACACAATATTTTTAGCGCAACGCAATCTGACTTTCAATAATCCCTAGAAAAGAATGGCCCTGACTAACAATAACCTATACCTTTCATGAATCACTTACCTCACAAAAATCTTCGTTACTCGAACTACTGCAATACAGCGAGCGCCAATACTGCCAGCTAAATAAAGGATTCAAACTACTGAAGGCACTAACTACTGATAGGCATAATTAACAAATGAAAGATTTTGATAGAGAATAAACAATGTATTTACCTTAATAGTGTTCAAAAGTCATAATATATATATCAGTTCATGACATCCATTCTTACAAATTTACTCTCTCTAATGGACACACGTCCAGATCATCCGCTCTCAAAACTCCGCCATCTCACTCCCCACATCCACCACTGCTGGCGGCTCACCTCCAACTGCGCAATGCTACGCGCTGTTAACAGCCAACTGCCCAACACTACAATAGCGAATTCCAACAATTCAAACCAGCCACAGACTGCACACAGCACAGTCAGTGATTTTCATAGAGAGCGCTACGTGACGTTACCAACATAAAAACCTAGACAGCCTACTTACAACACATAATGCGAAAACTAGTTTCGTCCTTCAGTTTTGCACACCAATGCATAAGGGAACAATGACATCTTTAAAAAAGTTACATAAACCGCAGGAGTTATTTGCGGAAAAGGAATACGTTTTGTTAAGTCACTACCTATTAAAGAAACGCAGCAAATAAAAATAGTACATAAACATAAACCACGTTCCACGAATCTTACCAAGTTTTTCACACTGAATATCTTCCGACCTCCAGAACTTTGACTCACGCGAACACGCATACTAACAACCAAATACGAATTTACCCGTCCATATTAAGACAGTAATAGAATCCACGGCTATTCACAACTAAAAATTAAGGTATTAATACAATAGCACAATTAGGAACAACGAAGGCTAGCGGTGGAGGAACACGACTGTTCATCACGAAGACGAATGCCGCAACTGACCATACAGAAATAAGAAAATACGACACGGTGTAACTAAAGTATAACTTTGATTTTGTCGTTAGTACAATATGGAGCAGCTGTTTAACTCATCACAAAAAATCAAACCAATTTAAATGATTTATTACCTCAAGTGTAAGGCAGGCAGTCCACATCACTCCAAGCTTCCAGCAACTGATAACACCTGGCTACTAAAGTTCGAATCCAGCCTGAAGTAGCAGACTATGTAACATGAGAAACAGTTTACCAAGATACGACAAGCTATGGTCAGAAACAGTCATTGTCCACTTCCATAACCAAGCAGTCACTGTGTCTCATTGCTACGCAGAGGATCCGGTTTCAGTTCCCGGTACTATCAGGGATTTTTCTTGGTGAGTGGATTAGAATGGGGCGCCCTGACCCTCGTGATGCTAATTCTGGAGCTTGTCAAGTAGCGGCTCCAAGGTCAGGGAAACTGATAATGGTCAGGAGAGCAGTTCGTTGACCGCCATACCGCCATGTGGCAGAGGATAAGATGACGGTCAGACGATAATCTGATCCATCGTGCAGCTGTAGATGTAGTCAGCACCGTGCACGTCTCGGTAGCAGTACAGCTCGTATGTTAGTGACGCTCGTTGCTGGTAGGACGGCCACGTGGTGCAAATTGGTCGGGGCAATTGCTAGTGGTCACTGAGCCGACAGAAACTTCAATTTTTCAGTCTGTTCGTTCCTTCGCATCCACCAGGTTGTTACAATTTTATTTCCTTATGAAAAGTTAGGGGACGATACTCGACACAAGCCGATAACATCATACAGGAAGGTAAGAAACTCAGTTTAATATTCTGTCAACGTCGATATCACTACAGATGAAGCACAAACGCAAAACGGACAATAATGGTGGAAATCTTTTGTGGGCTAAACAAATACGTCGGCCTGGGCTTTGTCTGTTATGGGAAAATCACGGGAAAACTAGATGTGAAAGGTCAGACCGTCTTTCCACCCCACCCCTTCTGACTACGAAACGCGCGTCATTGCCATTGCTCGACACACTAAGTTCAGCTTCTCAAACATGAATAAAGATGAAACGTAGTGTCATGTCTGTGGTATGTAGATGATATAGAAGTGTAGTAGCTTCAAGAGTGTGCATAAGCCCTGTATAGATGGTATTCGTAAGATTGCCAATCCAAACCATAAGGACACGTTTCTGAACTATTAGAGACGGCAGAGTCCCTTCCAGCAGAATATCTCGCATGACGACATGAGAGTGAATCTTACGACCAACATATAAAGTATTGTGTCGTTCTTTTCTCCTTTGTCTTTTTGATGGGCTGGTTTTTGACAGGTAACTTTGGACTGGAGAATGTCTTTGGAGGATGTAGAATGCACTTTTCTTGTGCTGGTTACACAGTGTGATACTTGTGTAATTGCTTCGGAAGTGTTTGATGTCATACAAGTTGTAGTACTCCCTCGATAGTTTGAATTACCAAGGTCTCATAACAGATGGTGCCAATCCGAGTTGCGTTCTTGTTTTCTACGAACCCAGTACTATTACATGTTTTAAACATACGTGAGATCGGGATAAATAGTCACGTACACATACGTGATAATTCATGTTTGGTTTTAGTAACTACCTTATAAACGTTCTCACAATGTAAGAAAGTTGATTTTTACTTATGACAACATAAAAGACTCACGAATACAAAAAACAATAAGAAATTAGGAGTGACTGAGAAGAAAACGACGCCTGAGAGTCTTAGAATAGTCACCTGGGCCAGTTATAAGAGCAGCCACAAAAGCTAACGTAACACGACTTAATGTGCAGCGCCGTAATTGATAATAGGCACTACATCCGAGGAAGATACTTCTGGACCGGGTAATGTTAGCTCCGAGGCCGGACTTGAAAGGCGTCGAGCTGTCCGCCGCTTTCTTGCGACCCATCGTAAACGAGAAGTTACGGAAGAAGGCTCCAGCGCTAATTATACCCTCCCCGGCCGCCTTTATGTGACGGAAACAAAGGTGCGCAGCCGGCGGAGGGTTCAAGGCTCACCGGAACGTTCCACTCAAATAACATACAACACGCTTAATGGAGGCTCTCCGCGGCGTCCGACTGACGGCAAAATTCATACCGGCGACGTAAATATGGCATACGGAAGAAAATTCTCCTTCCCAAACAGAGCAAAAACTCCAGTGTCTCTACGTTTCTACCTGGGCCGCACAGGTTTCCCACACCACGGTACTTATACGTTCCTCATTTGTACGGTTTTACAGTCCTCGACCGGGCTATGACTAGCCGCGCCTTTATAACACCTGAAACATTCTGTTTCTTTGTCCTTGGAGCTTTCTTAGCATCACGCAAGTACTTGCATTCTTCGACTGTTTTTCTTATCATGAAATAACGGAACGGTATTTATTTGTTCCATGGAACCTTCCGAACCCAAACTTCATGCTCATGTAACGAGTAATAAAGTAATTTACACAGTGCAGATTATAAAATTTATAAACACATTTTCAAAGAATTAGTGAGACATGGGGAGAGTATATAAATAAACAACATAATTCAGAGAAAAGTTTCCTACTACTGTAAGGAACTCCTGCGCTGAACAGATGCAGCGTGCTACAAGGATATCTTTCAACATGGATGTGAATGAAACAATTTTATTCTCAATTACTTTCAGTTCTGCTAGCACGAATGTTGCAATTTCTTCCCAGCCAACCAGTGAACATAGCCAACAAGTGCCATGGTGGGAATGTGTGTACAGGGTTTCAGAGCTAGCATTACGAGACACCTGAAGAACGATCTACACAAAATTTGCGAACGAACGCTGCCCTTTTCTGAGCTAAGAATCCTGTTAGTGAGTGTACAGAACTGCTCTCAAGTAACAAACTGGACGAGGCAATAAAGTGAAAGTAAGCGAAGTAAACAGTTAAAGGTTTTTAATTGAAAAGCAGTCTTGACCACATAAAGTAATTTATTTACAATTTAATATGTAACCGGTTTCGATCTGTATGGGAGTATCTCCAGATCAGTTACTTTATGATAGGAGTAACATTAAAAGACGTAAAATATGCATTGTACGATAGCAAAATAGTATAACTGCAATAGAAATAGATGAAAAATCCAGGATGAGTGTTGGAGACTGTGGAAAACAGCGGATACCGCTCTGGGATGGCGTGAAGACCAACTACTGCATGTTGTGCAGTTGCCGTCGTAACTCCACACATCGTCTCTGGCATTTCTATAATGATAGATAATCCACGTGAAATACGGATTAGATCCGATCAAATACAGATGCAGAATGCAATATCTAGATCACGACTACAGTGTCAGAAAAATAAAAATAAATCTTAGCGTAATACGACAAAAGTTCATGTAAAAGAAAAATAATAAAGAAATATGTAACTGACTTTGGATTTAGACACAAGGAGCCCTCTAAGAGGACTTGCCTAATGGCTCGGAATGGACGCCAGAAGTAACCAAGATAATGGTATGAACATCGATGAGTTCTGAATACAAGTCAGAAATAAAGGAGAAATGGCCTATTATTACAACAGTGCCACGGAACAGCATATGCCTCACAATATCGTCACATGCAGTAGATATAATAGACACAGTAGATACAATCGCAACATCATTACACTGCATCATTACGCTGCAATGTTAAAAGTTCGCAATTATTTATTGTCAAACATGTTGAAGATTGTAAATATCGAAAACAGTTGAATGTTTCGTGTCTGTGATAACGTAGACTATTGGCTACTTCACCTTTTAAGTAAGTACAGATCTCAATTGAAAACAGCAAAATCATGAGCTGAATCAGAAAACTTTGTTTGTCATTTACTAGTAAACTGCATTGCACTTATCAAAATCGAGATAGTTCCGGTACAAAACAGGAGCTAATCATAAACACCTTCATCAAGAACCTTGTTTGTAACTGTAGTCGTATTACGGAGGTGGGTACACTTTCACCCGAGGTATATTTGATATACAGCACTGGCATTACCTATTTTTTAAAATTTTATTTATCATTTTATTTGTCCATGTATGTCCATGTATGTCAGATATAACTATAGAATTTTGCTCACTGGATGAAGTTTTATTACTTGCAGACGTATTTTAAAACTCGGAAAATCGTTAAAAGTGAATGGTTCAAATATACGTATTGTATTTCAGTTTTTGGGTTGTTCCACTCAATATCAACCACTAGATAATAATAATGCGAGTTGTCTGTAGCAAAAATAAGATTTTGTATCTGATAGATTTGCGTTGAGCAAGCGAATTCATTTAATACAACAGCTCGGAGCACCAAGTCAGTAGTCTCAATCGTGAGCGAGCAATAAAATTGTTAGCTCGGATAGAAGCCGGAAACATTCAACTCGATTTCTAAACTGAAGGAAACACTTCACGGAATTCGCTTCAGAACTGCTACAAATTTGTCGGTCAGTAGACCGCGCCGCTCGAACTGTCAACACAACTGGCACTGCTTAGAATATCATACGACTTCCACATCGCTGGTAACGGGTTATACACAATACTGGTGACTACTCTGAAGGTCTGTAAAACTTTGAAACACGTATATATTTTGTACGAGCTGTAAATAAGTAGTTGCCACTATTAAAGTTCCAACCCCCGTACTTTGTCCTCGATCGAGTGACACTATACAGTGAGAAGATATTGAACACGTATTCGTATCCAGCTGCTTGACCTAGGGTCCTGATTACTTCACTGTTGAGCACCCCATGAATACCAGTACAACCACAAGCACCATTGCGGCGGTCTTTGATTCGCCTAATTCGATTAAGGAAAATAGGGGGATGATTCGATTAAAGGGGCACAGCTGATTTTCATCCCCATCATTCCTCGATCCTCTGCGTCTAAGAGCTAGTTGTCGATGAGGCAGTAAACCCTATCTTCCTTGACTCTGTTACACTCCTCTAGCCAACAGAAACAAGGACGTATAGAATCGGTAATAACCCGTCCAGTCACATTAATGTGACTACCAGTCACCATCGAAGTGTAATGACGATTCACAGACAGATGGGCAGCACTAGCAGTGGAGGGTATATAAAGCGTGTAGGGGGGACGGGTAAAACAGTGAAGTCGTTGTCGTAATGCGGCAACGGAGCAATTTATCTGACGTCCAGAGACGTGATAACTGGCTTTCGGTCCAAGGGTGGAAGCGCTTCCGAAACAGCTAAATTTGTAAAGATTTCGCGTGTCGGCAGTGATTAAAATGTACCATACATGGCAAAATGTCATCATATAAAACCGGCGCTGAGGCAGCAGTGGTGCACCACCGGGGTGACTGACGGTTACGGAGATGTATACAGGCGAATAGACGTGCAACTGTTAGCTGGTTGGTTGGCTGGGTGATTGATGTTGGGGATGGGACCGAACAGCGAGGTCCTCGGTCCCATCAGATTAGGGAAAGAAGTCGGCCGTGCCCACTCAAAGTAACAATCCCAGCATGTTCCTAAAGCGATTTGGGGAAATCATGGAAAACCTAAACCAGGATGGCCGGATGCTGGTTTGAACCGTCGCCCTCCCGAATGCAAGTCCAGTGTGCTAACTACTGCTCCACCTCGCTCCGTTTGCAACTGTTGAGCAACTGACTGCCCACATGAACCATGGAACTAAGAACAGCGTCTCCTAACCGGCCATTCACTGAGAGTTGCTGTGTAAGGGTCTCAATAGCAAGCGCCTTGTTCATGCACTTTCGCTGGCAGCTGGGCATCGTCGGCGAAGACTGGAACGTGCGTACCAATACCGCGACTGGACTCCCACTGAGTGGCGACAGGTGGCCAATTCAGATGAATCACTTATTATGTTTCATCACACAGATGGCCGTGGGCGTCTACAGCATGAGACGTCTCACGGCAAGTACCCTGCAACCAGAAGGCAGCGTTACGGTGTGGGGAATGTTATCGTCGCATTCCCTGCGTGATCTCGCTATTCTGGAAGTCACAGTGGAGTAACACAAGTATGCATCTACTGATGTACAGCATGTACGGGGTTTTCAAAAAGTCTCTCCGCAGTGCAGTATGACAGTTAGCCACGCGTGCCGTATGATTTTTCGCCTGCCTGGGTTACTTCCCTTCAAGTGGACTCTCCCAACATTCCACTGTTTCGTTTGTCTCAGCCAGCGTCAGTAGTATCGTTGGTGTGTGTCGTTACGTGATGACGTGAATCTTTAAGTTTAGTTCCTTTGTTTGTTTGTCTCGTTTTTGTCACTGTTAAAATGCTAACCACTGAAGAACGTGTGTTTTTAGTCGAACAACTGTTCAAAGCCGGCGGTAAATACACAGATTCAGTTCGTCAAACATTTAATTCACTTTTCCCGGAGACAACACTGCCACATGGCGATACTGTGCAAGATTTGATGAACAAATTTCGAAGTACGGGTTCAGTGACAGATGCACCGAGAAGTGGTAGTCCTAGCATTTTGTCGGAGGATAAACTACTCGATATTTCCGATAAAATGTCCATGAGTCCACACAAGTCAGTAAGAAAACTCGACCAGGAAATCGATGTCAGTGTCTGAATGGCCCACACAGATGTAAATAAAAAATTTCCCCACACAAAGCGACAGTCGTGCAAGAATTGAAAAGAAGAGACTGCATTATTGTCAATGGTTCAAAAATTTCGATCAACAAAATGGAAGGGATGTTCTTAATGAAACATTTTTCACTGATGCGGTGTGGTTTCATTTATCTGGGAACATGAGCTCGCAAAATTGTCGTATGTGGAGTACTGCAAACCCATTGTGTATTCATCAGGAACCACTTCATTCTGTGACAATAGGAGCTTGGATTGCAATTTCTAGGCGTCAGATTGTGAGTCCCATATCCTTCAACGGAACAATAAACGCACAACGATACTGCAGTGATATTCTGTACACATTCACAGGAAAACTTGTGTTAAGTGAAATACTGAATGATTATTTTCAAGAAGATGGTGCAACCCCGCATACAGATCACGTTTCAATATCACTGCTTGCTGATGTTTCTGGTGGTCGCATAATTTCACAGGGACTTTTGCGTCCACGATCGCCTGACCTAACACCACATGACCTTTTCTTCTGGGGTGCAGCGAAAGCAACTGTCTATAAAAACTGTCCAAACTCCATCGAAGGATTGAAAACTGCAATATCCACTTTCACTGCTACTGTTGCAGAAGAAATGTTACAACTTGTGTTTGGAAGCATGATTAGACGAATTGAATTGTGTATTCAACAACAGGGGGGAGACTTGCAACATTTAATGTGAAAATTTGTAAGTAGAAATGAATATTCAATAAATTAATAACTCGTATTTCACTATTTCGGTATATTCACTGAGGCATACGGCACGCGCGGTTAACAATTACATGGCACTGCGGAGAGACTTTTTGAACTCCCCGTATTTAACCATTCATTCAGTTTGTTTTTTCCCCGGCACGTTGGCATCCACCAGCAGGATACTGTAACATGTGAAACATCTCGCAGTATACGTGCGTCTTTCAGAAAGCACAAAGATGAGTTTCCGGACTCCCCTGGCCACCAAAGTTAACGGATGTAAAGCCAATCGAAAATCTGTGGAACCTCCTCGGTAGTGCTTCTCACGCCATGGATCCGCAATCGTAAAACCTAGCGCTTTTGGCCACACCCCTATCGGTATCTTCCACCATCTCATTGATTCTCTTCATGCATTAGTGTAATTGGACCGTGTGTTATACCACACTTCAGCGATGGGTGTTTACTCACAGCGATAATACTGTTCCGTCAGATTTAATTTCTGGTGGCCGGTCGCCGTGGCCGAGTGGTTCTAGGCGTTTCAGTCCGGAAACGCGCAACTGCTACGGTCGCAGGTTCGAATCCTGCCTCGGGCATGGTTATGTGTGATGTCCTTAGGTTAGTTAGGTTTAAGTAGTTCTAAGTTCTAGGGGACTGATGACCTCAGATGTTAAGTCCCATAGTGCTCAGAGCCATTTGAGCCATTTGTTTCTAGTGAGTTTTGGGGTGCCTTCACGTCCTCGTCGACTTGTAAGGAGGTAGGATAGAAGATTGACCTTCAATATTACAGTTCTTAATCCAATAACCACCGAAACAAGTACTAAATGCTCAAACTAATCGCATAGCGCCTTACAAAGCGATAAGGTTTAACGTGCAACCACCGATGAGGTCATCAGAGACGGAGTGCACGATCATATTCGGGAAAGAAATCAGCCGCGTCCCTTTCGAATGAATGCCTTAATCGATTTAGCAACGTGACGCATAAACTAAATCGGGATTGTTGGACGGGATGTGAAGGCTTGTCCTCCCCACTGCAAGTCTAGTGACTTAACACCGTGCCATCTATCTGAGTTGTCAGCCTGGACACACTGCGGGGACGCTAAACAGGCAGAAGACGCTTCAATTTAAGCTTCTCGCGGGAACACACACGATTTCCCACAAAGTTCCCCGTGGAGGAGAAGCCGTATCTTTGCGGCAGACAGTTTGCAAGGTTAAATCGTGGACGGCGACTCTATAAATCACGTCATGCCTTGACATAGTCAACGTTTTTCGCGTAACTGTCCTTGTCAGAGCAACACACTCGTTATGTTTCAGCAGATGTTGCTTTAAATTTTCTTTTTCTCCGCACAGTTTAATCCAGGTACCATCTATCATGTGTCCTTTGATGTGCTAAAATCTCTTTGTGTTTTCCGTTCCCGATGTCTACAAGAAAGACATCAAAATAAATCAAAATTACTAAGCAACCACAAATAAAAATAGAAAATGTTAATTTATATCAGAGATACAACGTTGTGGGAAGTCGTTAGCATGTGCAATGCTGCCTCTTGGCGCTGCTAGTGGCTCGTAAAACGGTCAGCGACGCGCGTGCGTCGCGGGCACACACGGACGGGACTGGCCCCACTTCGGCCCTAGGACCGGGATGGCGACAGCGTCAGACGCCACGCGTGCCGGGCGTCGCTCCGCGCCGTGGATATACGACAAACAGGCCGGCGGCTGCGTGGGTGGCGCCACTAGGCGAAGCGGATGCCGCCACACAAAAAGGAAGCGACCTCTTTGTCCGCGCGCAGCGGGAGCTGCTCCAAAGAGCGCCACCGCTCCCGTGCCAGGAAGACTGGCGCCAGCCAAGACGACGTCTCCGTCTCGCCGTACCCTGCTCGCTTTCAAAGCCAACTCAGACTCATTTTAGACGTACCGCGTTACCAAATTTGATCCCTGTACACTACAGTTAGATTTATGATAAATGACAATCTAAATGATCTAATCGCTTCAAGCGGTTCCTTGAATCTTCGACCATTGTCTAACTACCTGCTGAAAAAAAAATCTTTTATAACAATAATAACAATTATACCAATTAACCCACCACTTTAGTTATTAGTGGGTCCCAATGTTAATACAATATTATATGTTATTTGCTGCTATTACAGTTTTTACAGTTATTACATTTAATTTGTGAGCTACAGACAGTGCGACATAGTACATGTTAACAGGCAAATTACGATTTGTTAAACTGTACACTACTACCTACTTGTTAATATTCCTAACTGCCTGCAGCGTTACAGGTGTGTCAGCATAGATATAAACAAGGCCTTGCTCATCGAGCTAATCCCGATGACCGTGCCCCTGACACTGGGCAGGCCAAAAACTATTTGTCACTGCAGGTTCCTAGTTTAGTATCTACTTCTAATCCTACTAAGTACTAACTAACCTACGTCAAATCCGGTGCTGTCATAATCATGAATAGGTGTACCCCAGTCCCCCTAGCCCTGCACGTGGCGGATTTCAACTAACAAGTCGACCTGTCCACGCACAGGCTGTACAGGATTAGGGTACTAGGACACGTTCAGTGGTTGGTTCTAATCGCGAAAGTCCCTCAGGTATGCAGTCAGAACTTTACATGATACCTCATTTGCCAGTTTCTTCAGGGTTTCAAAAGTCTCTTCGTGTCTTAATAAGTCGTATGTGTTGTTGATTGTTAGTTGTTGTCTTAAAGTCATTGCTACATCACTCGTAAACCACATGGTCGGGAGTACCCTACGAAGCGCCCCAGTCACACTTAGGTGTAGCCCTTTCCCCAAACCGACGTAGGTATATCGGGTAGGGCCCATGAACAGTGAGAAATTGAATTCGACCCCGGGTTGGTTCGAAATACCTCATGCCAAACCTTTCATTAACATTTGGCAAGAGTCTGAAGGTTCTTCTGCCAGATTCATCCATTTCACAAGATTCCTGCCAAAGTCCTCACCCCTTCTCCGTATCTCTCCCTTGTCCCTAGCCAGAGCTCCCAGTATATTTTCTATTTTCGTGTCGTTCTCTTTCTTAGCCCAGTACCATGCTGTTTGCTCTCGAATTTTAATATCCGGAGAACAGAGCCCCATTATCACTAATAGGGCACTTCCTGGGGGCGTTCTATAAGCCTCCACAGATCTTAACATGTTCCTTTGCACTCTTCTCACTGTCATGGCAGGCACCACCCTTGTGAGCCTGTGCGCCCAGATTCCCCATCCGTAACCCACTACTGAAGTTAATATACTGTTATGATACAACTTTACTAGGTGTGGTGGAAGCTGAAATCTTTTGTGTCCTATGGAGATGAGGTTATTGAGTACTTGTAATGCTCTTTGGGGTACGGACTCAATGTGCTTTCCGAAGTTCCTTTCATCGATGATAACATTCAAGTAGCAAGCCTCATGTCATCTGAGAACTGGTGAGCTCCCAATTCTCACTGTAGGATTTCTTACTAGCTGACCTTTCAGCAATAGGTATGTTGATTTGGTTGGTGAAATTGACATTTTAGTATTACTACACCATAGTTGCAGTTTCGCCATGGCTCTTTCTATTTCTGGTTCTACGTCTCCGGCCGCCGACCAGCAGAAGGAGGTCATCTGCGTAAGCTATCACCTCTAGTACCTCTTCACACTGTTGCAAACTGTGCAGAAGTGGTTCCATGTGGATATCCCAAAACAGGGAACCTAAAACGGAACCCTGGGGACATCCCTTAGTTAAGGTTTCTCCAACTTTAGCGCTGGGGGATGACAGCCAGATCTCCCGACCCTCACAATAGCTCCTCAGGCAGCCATGTAGCGGTCCTGGACACCATGTCTCCCGCAGGCAGGAGAAGACCTAAGGCCACCACGATGCCAACAACGTACTTGTACGGGGCTGAGCCACAGACCTCGGCTGCCAGGCCGATTGCATCGGTTGCCGATCGCCCCGGCCTGAAGCCGAACTGCCTGCCACTCATCCCATACAGCACTCGGTGTGCAGTCAGTCTGTCAGCTAGCAATTTCTCGAATAACTTCCCAAAGATGTTTAATAAGCATATAGGTCTGTAAGACTTAGCTTAAGCTGGGTCTTTATTGGGTCCTGTTTTAATAATTACTACATTGGCTACTTTCCAAATTTTTGGGAATTTTTCCTGTCTAAGACATTCATTGTAAAGGTTGGTAAGTGGAGCTACCAGTTGGGGCGCTATGAACAGCACTACCTCCGCTACAATGCCGTCTGGCCCGGGGGCTTTCCCTGTCTTCAGTGCTTTAATGTGGGCAGCGACCTCCTCTGAACCTACTTCCTCTGAACCTACCTGCTGAAAGTATATTTTATTTACATTGGTATTTTGAGGTAAGAGACAAGGTCGAAATGCTGAATTCTGTCTTCCGCAAGTATTAATTCACCGCGGAAGATCATAACACGATTCCTCTTTTCAGTCATCGGACGAACGTCGAAATGGCAGATATTGAGATACTCGAGCGCGGAGTAGAAAAGGAACTACAATCGCTTAGTAGTGGAAAGGCATCAGGACTTGATGAGATAACTGTAAGATTCTACAAAGATTATGCAAAAGAATTTGATCCCCTGCTACTAGAGCAGCTTATCGTAGTTCACTCGAGAGTAAGATACCCAGCGACTGAAAAAAACCGCAGGTCATTTCCATTTTCAAGAAGTATCGTAGGACAGATGTACATACTTACAGGCGCTGTAGACAATGGCGCTTAAGTTGACGCACTGTTTCTTGACTTCAGGAAGGCATTTGACACGATCCCACACTGACGTCTACGGAAAAAAAAAATTGGAGCTTACCGAGTGACAGACCAGGATCTGTGACAGTATTCAGGACTTACTTGGAAGTAGAACTCAACATGCTCTCTTAACGGAGCAGAATCCACTGAAGTAAAATAATTTCCGGAATACCCCAAGGAAGTGAGATAGGACCGTTACTATTTACAATCTATATACAAACGATCTAGTAAAAACATGGGAAGCTCTTTAAACTGTTCGTAGATGATGCGGCTGTCTGTATGAAAGTAGAAACGCCAGGAGACAGTATCGATTGCAAACTGAACAACCGAAGATTGGTGAATGGTGCAGTCTCTTGTAGTTGACTCTGAACGCAAATAAATGTAACATATTTCCATGCATACGAAAAGGAATCCACTACTCCACAACTACCGTATTGACAGCAGATCGCTGGAATAAGTACCCACCCTAAAGTATCTGGGAAAACTATTCAGAGCGACCTTAAATGCAGTGACCGTGTAAGACAAATTGCAGGAAAAGCACACTCCAGAATGGGATGTGTTGGAAAAAATCTTATGCAAATGTAACTCATCCACGAAAGACGTGGCTTACAAGGCGCTTGTTCGACCAATTCTTGAGTGTTCCTTATCAATTCGTGACCTTTACCAGTTGAGGTTGATAGAAGAGACACAGAATATCCGAAGAAGAGCAGTGCGTTTCCTCACAGGGTCGATTACTCGGCGCGAGAACTTTACAGAGATGCTTCACGAACTCCAGTGATAGACGCTACAAGTGTGGCATTTTGCACCACGGAGGGATGTTCTACTGACATTTCAAGAGACTACTTCCCGGGAAGAATCGTACAACGTATTACTTCCCTCCACTTACATCTCGCGCAATGACCACGATGAATAAATTCGAGAAATTTGGGTTAATGCACAGGCGTCATACAAAATCGGGTGACAAATTTTCTTTGAAAGTATACATAGATTAGTAATGCCTGACATTATCAGGAATGGAGAAAGCTATCTTTATGTAATTTGTTAAAATTTCAAAAATTGGTTTACAAAAATTTTTCGATCTCTACATCATATTTAGGTAAGACAATTAAAATGTGATGTGCAGCTGGTTTCGGTTCTTAGTAACAAACATCCACAGATCAGGCACAGATAAAGTGCAGCTTAAACGCAAAAAAGGTTTATCAGTAATAATAATCCTGCAGTGACACGTATATGGGTAGAAAGCGACATGAATAGGACATTTTGTGTTAACAGCAGCAACACAGCTGAGCCAGGCTGCACACCATAATCATACGAGAGCTAGATTGAACAATCTGATTGTATCAGTAAAACCACAGAAATCATCAATTTGCAGTTGTATGAAAGACAATTTCAGTGAAATGAAACTTATGCTAAGGCACTGATATTGGGAGTGGTTCTACATCCTGATTGATTAAACCGTAAATAGTCATAAATTTTAAAATGGGTATCATTACATCTCGAACTCGTCGACAACAAAATGAAATGCTTGTATGTCCTGCCGAAATGTTTTGACATGAGTGGGGATACTCAAGTCATATCAGGTGAACATGCAAACATTTTATTCCGTTGCCGTCGAGTTACGTGATGTAATGGTGGCTGTTTCATATTTTATGACTGATTACGATTTATCGGGGTGTAGAGCCATTCCCAAATTTTGGGCCGCTGCACGAGCTTTGTTTCGCTGAACTTCCTTTCGATACAACTGAAAATTAATGAGAGATGCGGTTTTTCTTATACAACGAGTTTGTTCAAACTCCATCATGTACGAGTGTGGCTGAGCCTGGCTCAGTTTTGTTCTTGCAGTTAGCATCGAATTCCTTATTCATGCAGCTTTCTACACAGATGGATGATGATTATTGCTAATACATATGTTTGGTGTTCCACCCGAATTTAATAAATGCATAATCTCATGATGGTTGTTGATTACAACCGAAACAATTTAGCCAACATATTTTAACTATCTGTTGTAAATTCAATCTAGGCATTAGAACACTATTTCACTTTTTTAATTTTGAATTTTTAACAGAATACATAAATGTCAATTACCAAAACTTTAAATTTTATGCTCTTTACACAACAAAAACATACAGAAATAATAGTGTTGATGCTGCTATGATACGGTGAAGCTGGTATTATCTGAGGAAAAGATTTTAGGAACCGGTATGAAAATGTGTTCTTAGTACCACTCTTGAAGAACGCGTCATATTCAAGCAATCCCCCCCTCCCGTTCCCCCCCCCCCCCCCCCACTCCACACACACAACCACCCACCGGCTGACTTCACTGTGCTCAGTACCACCACATATAAACATCAGTGTGACAACTTGTCAGCTGCCTGCCGATGAGTGTGGAAAACTAAAGCACTTCCCAGTGCTCAGTACACTACAGCAATAGGAAATCTCAACTGTTCACCGGTTTTAACGTTCTAAGATAAGTCGTAGGATCGATTGTGTCTCGAATGTTCAGATATTTTATCTGAATCTGACGATGTGTTCAGGTTCACTTATATAGTCCCAATTACCCTTCTATATTTTTGTATGTCTATTGTTTTGACTGGAGGCATGGGTGCCCACGGCCGTTCACTACTGTAAGAAAATGAAACACCAACAGCCGTCCTTATGTCATTTATTGTGTAGCTATCAGTTTCGGCGCTTCAGTGCACCCTCTTCAGGCCTCTATGCATGAACATTAATGATAGTATTATCAGCTTATCAACCATGCAATACGAAGACAGATTAAATACAGATTGAGAATCAGTGACAAGACTCTACAACTGAATATACAGTAATCATTTGATAGAACGAACAGATACATCCTTTGTAATATATCTAAAGTATACCAGAACCAGTTTCCACTCTACACATTGCACAAATACAGAATTTATTAATAACTTCATTATATAAATATTCCATGATTTTTGTTGGTCAGTCGGACGGTACGTTATCTGCACAATCCTCAAGTATCCTACTGAATGACAAGGTAACTGCAGAAAATGATAAATGTATGAAAGAGACTACAATCTCAGAAACATAATCCATATGTCGTGCCAAAGTATAAAATGCTGAGGTATAAACCTTTAAGGGGTATACTTGAGTCAAATATATAAAATGAATGTCCAAGATGTGTCAGAGGACCAAATATAGAACACCACCTATGGTCATAACATATACAGAACATAAGAAAAGAACGTTGAAATGTGTGTCAAATCTTATGGGACTTAACTGCTAAGGTCATCAGTCCCTAAGCTTACACACTACTTAACCTAAAATATCCTAAGGACAAACACACACACCCATGCCCGAGGGAGGACTCGAACCTCGGCCGGGACCAACCGCACAGTCCATGACTGCAGCGCCTTAGACAACTCGGCTAATCCCGCGCGGCCAGAACATAAGAAAATCCCTCTCTAGAAACTGTTCATGTGAACAACATTCGTATGCGGATGCATCCATGTATAATGTATTGCCATGAAACTATAACACACAAGCACAGTACTTAGCCCACGAGGATGCAGTGAACTGTAAAGCGTGACTCAACAATATCTATTCATAATGTACTACAAAAGCCTTCTGACCAGGAAATCATTCAAGAAGCACTCAAATGTAGTAAACATAAATAAACGCAAAAAATAAAATGGAATAAAAAATTACATATACTTATGAATAAATGTACTGTAACCAGTACACGCCTTGATCTTTCCACAAGACTAAAACCGAAAGACATTACATCCATGCAACCAAATTTCAAACGAACATAGCTTCCATACATATCGTTTAACAGAAAAACCACATTATTAATTGACCATTGCGAAAGTCACACAACATGCCATAATTAAATCGTAACTGAATCTAATACGTCTGTTAAATACAAGATTATGAATATGTGACAGCGATCTAGAAGTTGACAATACACACACTATTACAACAAAAACGTTCGCAATGCCACAAGTCGTGTCCAGTGGAACTTACGTGAGGGCAATGAAAATCCATGTCAAGTTAAAGACGGGTACAGAACCACTAAATGTGGCTCATATGACTAAAACAATTGCGTGTTAAACAGAAGGAGACATTTAAAGATATGTAGTTATAATTTCATGGCTAACATACACAGTTATACCATCAAACACCTAAATCGAGGACAATGACAGCAATGTCCATGCCAGGTAGCTTTTTGAATAGCAAACTACTCAAAAAGTATTCATGTGTGTTAGACATTAGTGAAAACATAAAAAATAAAACGAAATTTAAAATTATACATACTTATGAATAAATGTACTTGAATCAGTACACACCTTGGTCTTTCAGTCATATCAAAACTAAAGGACATTACATCCATGCAACCAAATTTCAAAAGAACCATATTGGCCATACATATCGTCTAAAAGACCAACTACATTATTAATTGACCATTGAGGAATCCACAAAACACGTTAGTAATTAAATCGTAAGAAAATCCAATACTTGTGTTTAATGTAAGACTATGAACCTATAACTACAATCTATGAGTTCACAATACGTCTACTATTACAACAAAAACACCGGCAATTCCACAAGTCCTGTCCAGCGGAACCTGAGCAATGGTAAAAGAAAACCCATGTAAACTTAAAGACGGGTGCATGACCACTAAAAGTGTCACATACGACTAAAATAATTGCTTGTTAAAGAGAAGGAGACATTTAAAGATGTCTAGTTATAATTCTAGAGCTAACATACACAGTTGTACCACCAAGGCGAATGACGGAAACGTACACATCAGCATAGACCATTAGCCGAAACATCCTCCAAATTACGCTACAAACTATTTAATATGAACGAAACAAAGCGTTATTAGATAACCCAAAGTAAGTCTGATGGACATACAAACCATTTATGTACCTTACTAGGTAATGAGACTGTCCCACAGATATATCAGTAACAGGATCTAGCTAATGAAGATAACAGCAGTCATCATCAACTTCAACAAGAGAAGTGTCACTTAAGGCTTCACTCCCAACTACGCCCAAGTGAGAATAAGAAGAGATAACAGCATCGGAGAGAAAGTAAAGTAGCGTGGTGAGAGGTTATGGATAAAACTTAAGCTTAAGAACACTTATCAGAAAAGTGATTACGTTTCAAAACTAGTTTAATTTGATCACCTACAACTTAGTAAGACATTAAATCCCCAGCAGCTTGATAGGATAATGCGCTACGTCAGTAGTGTAATAGGTAAGTTGCTAACTCTGTTAGCAATCATGAAAAGATCTTAAACCAAAGCATAGACAGCATATGGTACATATGACGGAGTGTCATACGGTGGTTATGTGTTCTATGACAGGGTTGTTAACAGGACTGACATTGTTTTTAGTAATGATGAATTAAGATTACTACAGAATGGTAATAAATGCGCTGTGAATAGAGAGTTGCAGAATAAAGACAAAGTACACACAACATTTGTGAGGTTGATAAGGTGGAGCATGACTTTATTGCCAGCAAAGTTCCAAAGTCAATTAACCGATGTGTTAGTATGGATACGAGCACGAGTAATGGTCAGACAGATACTGAAGTCAATTTGTAGAATTAGTTCTAATCTAAAAGAGCACCAGGCATTAAATGTGAAAGCTGGTAGGTTAAAGAGTTTTTTGAAAGTAATAGGATTTCACAACTAGACCATGATCCCCACTAAACAGTTTGTTAAACAAGTCAAAAACACAATTACAGAGATTTGCATTGTATTGTATTGTATGTTAATCGGGGACCTAAAAACGACGGAGAGGCTCCGTCCCCGTCGCAGCCGCAGTGCTCCGCAACCCCACGACGACTACCGCAGTCCACTTCACCCCTCCGCCGCCCCACACCGAACCCATGGTTATTGTGCGGTTCGGCCCCCGGTGGACCCCCACGGAACGTCTCACACCAGACGAGTGTTACCCCTATGTTTGCGTGGTAGCGTCATGGTGGTGTAGCATACGTGGAGAACTTGTTTGCGCAGCAGTTGTCGACATAGTGTAACTGAGGCAGAATAAGAGGAACCAGCACGCATTCGCCGAGGCAGATGTAAAACCGCCTAAAAACCATCCACAGGCTGGCCGGTTCACCGGACCTCGACACAAATCCGCCAGGCGGATTCGCGCCGGGGACCAGGCGCTCCTTCCCGCCCGGAAAGACGTGCATTAGACCGCACGGCCAGCCGGGCGGGCATTACAGAGATTTCTTTCTTATTTGATGAAAAACCTGAACGTCCTCAAAGTAATGAATCCACAAGCCCAGTTTTAATGGGCACAACCGAAGGTTCATAAACCGGATGCCGCAATAAGGCCTATTGTTAATTATACAGGGAGTCCTGCTTATAGCCTGTGCAGTAAGTTAAATGAGATTTTGGTCACTAACTACGACTTTGAGAGACAATTCTCAGTCAAGAACCCTTCTGAACTGGTTGGGAAAATTAAGGATATTCAGATACCTGATAATTACATATGGATGTCGCTAGAGGTGGTAAATTTGTTCACAAATATTCCTGTTAATCATGTCATTTGTCTCATAAGACGGAATATTACTAAGTACAGAGGTATGTCCATAGGTGAGATAGGTGATTTTTTTTTAAATTGTTAGAACTAGCTCTTTCATATAATTCCTTCTCCTTTCAAGGAGAGTTATTCAAGCAGCATGATAGGGTAGAAATGGGGTGTTGACTGCCAGTAACACTAGCTAATATTTTTGTCAATCATTTGGAAGAAATTTTTTTTTTTTTTACACAGAGCAGAAGTTAAGTGGTTTAATTACGTAATGCAAACATGTGGCGGAGTGGTAGCCCATATACGGCAGTTCTGCATACATGACAATGTGCAGAGGAAAACGTGCTTCATCCGTCCAAAAAATATTTCTTGGCCACATGTCATGCATTTCCATGAGTGCCAAAAAACACAGGACAAAGACGAGGCCTTGAGGCGATTTTGAGGATTCATTTGGGTGGGGTGGGGGGGAGGTGTGCACATTCTGAAACTTGTAGGGATACCAGAGCCAAATGCGTCGCAAAATATTTTGAGCTGTTGACCAGGGCAGAAAAAATGCCCGTGACACAGCTGGAGCACTGGATGTAGGTTTTGAGATGTATGCTGTGTTGTCGGCTATAGGTACAGAAACTTCATCAAGAACTGCTACGGTAATGGAACGCCTCCTTCTCCCAAACGCACCACACAATTCATCTGTAACTCAGATTTCTTGATCATGTTCTGTAGCCCATTTATTGACATAGTGACTCTCTACAGCTGGTCCCGTTGGCTATACTCCCGCAATTCAGCGCTGCTACTGCTGCCGATCCGATAAAGCAATTTTACCAGCACTACAGTCTTTCCTCTGAACAGCCGTTGCGGTTTGTACGGAAAGCGTCAACTTTCTTAACCCTTTACACCAACAGTCACTTCACAAACGAAGTCAACACGCATCGCCAAACGACAAACAGGTTCTGAAATCAAAACAGGAAAATTTCACATTCTGACTGCTTACAGAGCCATATTTTTACTTGGTCGTAGAAAGTGGAGCTATTATTTTTTTCAGCATACTTTGCGAGTTCACCGATTAATGACCATACCTCCGACGTTTCAGCGTCCTGCTATGTATACAACCCGCACTGCAGCGCTTTTAACACCGTCAGTTTAATTATAACCACCTAGTACTTGAGTTGTAGCCAGCTTACTCCAGAATGACGGCTGAGTTTCCATTGCTTGCTGGGAGGATCACGGTGAGTGGCCTCTGTGAAGCATGGGAGCCCACACCGTGGAACAGTCACTGAAAACGTCCAGTTCATGGCAAACAGATTCACGGGTTTCACTCAAATGAAGTATCGTTAATGTTGATCTTTTGGATGCTAACTGCACAACATGACACCAAATCTACAGTAGGAGAATGAAAAAGTTAATGACACTCCATCTCTGGTGATACGTATAATGATTTTATCAAATTCACAACACAAAGCAACCGCAAAACTGAAATCATCAAATTTTCCTACTTTATAATGAATAATATGTAATCGTATCACACTCTGGGAAAAATAGTCAGGCCATGTACAGCAATGGCCTAAAAATTAAACCCGTTGAAGACGACATGTAACAAACTTCAAATTAGCATCAAGCGTTCTACATGCATGAATATGACACTGACTGGCATTTCAGTGCAACTGCAAAGAAGTAGGTAGGAGTTACACGATCTCCATTCTGCATATAAGGAACGATTACACAGTGAGTATCTCATTCAGATGTAGTAACTGAATGTTATTTTTTACTGAGGGAATTGTGGTGTGCCTCAAGAAAGTCGGAGAAATGTGTAGCCACAGTTGGCTGAACTGACAGCCGGAGGAGCGTGGACTGCTTACAAATGTTCAAATGTTCAAATGTGTGTGATTCCTAAGGGACCAAACTACTGAGGTCATCGGTCCCTAGACCTACACACTACTTAAACTAACTTATACTAAGAACAACACACACACCCATGCCCGAGAAAGGACTCGAAAATCCAACGGGAGGGGCCCCTGAGTCCGTGACATGGCGCCTCAAACCGCACGGCCACTACGCGCGGTGACTTTTTACATTGCGGTTCATCTTTCCGTCATATTTCTCATCACGTTCGTTATCATTCTGTTACTGCCATGAGAACATGAAATCGATGGTTTCAAGATGGTCATACTCAACGTCATGCAAATATTACGAGTTTCACACGACTACTTTTCTGGAGGATGGACGTATACTGAGGTGACAAAACATATATCTCCTAATATCGTGACGGACCTCCTTTTTCCTGACGTAGTGCAGCAACTCGACGCAGAATGGACTCAACAAGTCGTTGGAAGTGAAATAATGATCCATGCTGCCTCTATAGAGCTATCCATAACAGCCAGTGCTGGATTTTGTGCAGAAACTAACTTTTCAGTTACGTCCCATAAAGGTTCGTTCACGTCGGATGATTTGGGTGGCAAAATCTGTCGCTCCAAGTGTCCAGAACGTTCTTCACACCAAACATGAACAACTGTGGCTCAGAGCTTAGTCATCGAAAAAATTCCATCTCTTTTGGCTGCAAATGATCTCCAAGCAATTGAACATAGCCATTTCCAGTCAATGATCAGTTCAGTTGGACCAGAAGATCCAGTACAGTCCATGTTAACAAAACCCACAGTATTATGGAGACACCAGCAGACTGCACAATGCCTTTTTGACAACTGGGGTCCCTGACTTCGTGGGACTCTGCGTCACATTCGAACTTCACCATGAGCTCTTACCAACTGAAATCGGGACTCATCTTACCAGGTCACCGTTTTCCATTCGTTTAGGGTCAAACTGATGTGGTCATGAGTCCAAGAGAGGCGTTGGGGGCGATGTCGACTTGTTTGCAAAGGCTCTCGCGTCGGTCGTCTGCTGCCATAGCCCATTAACGTCAAATTTCGCCAAATTTCCTGATGGATAGATTCGTCGTACGTCCCACTTTGATATCTACGGTTATTTCACGCAGTGTTGTTTGTCCGTTAGCACTGAAAAAAAATGGTTCAAATGGCTCGGAGCACTATGGGCCTTAAAATCTGAGGTCATCAGTCCCCTAGAACTTAGAACTACTTAAACCTAACTAACCTAAGGACATCACACACATCCATGCCCGAGGCAGGATTCGAACCTGCGACCGTAGCTGAAGCGCGGTTTCAGACTGAAGCGCCTAGAACCGCTCGGCCACACCGGCCGGATTAGCACTGACAATTCTACGCAGACGCCACTATTCTGGGTCGTTCACTGAAGGTCGTCGGCCACTGCGTTGTCCGTGGTGGGAGATAATAGCTGAAATTTTATATTCTCTGGCACACGTTGACACTGTGGATCTCGACATACTGAATTCCCCAACAATTTCTGAAATGTAATGTCCCATGTGACTATCTCAAACTACCATTCAGCTTTCAAAGTCTTAGTTGTCACCGTGCGGCCACAGTCACGTCGGGAACCTTTTCACATGAATCACCTGAGTACAAATAACTGTTTCGCCAGTGCACTGCCGTTTTATACCTTGTGTACGCGATACTACCGCCACCTGTGTATGTGCAAATAGCTATCGTATAACTTCAGTGTATTGTTCTCTCAGCCGTGCAGGACCGTAAAGCCACGTACCTTACCTCGAATCAGAATTTTTTTAGAAAAATAAAGATTCTCAATGAGAGTGCAAGTACGTCTGAAACACTGCAGACAACCAATACGGTTACCACTGGCATGTATTCTCTTGACGTGGTAGTAGAATGAGGCGCTTCGTAGTGATGCACCCAACAACACTCGACACAGGAACTGCACCACGTCGCGTTTTCAGGGGAGTTCCAGTTCCGCGTACAGCATCGTGACAGACGTACCAACGTAGAGAATGAACCAATGAAGAGAATGAACCATCGCAGATGGCATTTGTCATAGTAACACGAGTCCAGCATTTTGTATGACGGTAGGGAACACAACTGAATACACAGAACGATCACCTGTGGTCCACATATCCGTTGATTTGAACACCGACCATTGCTATTTCTTACGAGTTGAGACAGACGCTTGTGCCTTGTTTTCGAGGTCTTCGTGTCATTATCTCTCAAGAGCAGAATGCAAGATCACATATTGACCGTTCTTTAACGGCAAACCTCAATATAGAGAGTGTTCTACTCTTACCCCGCCCACCACTTTATCCACATCAACGACCGATTGAAAACATCTGGTTAGTTGTTACCAAAGACTGGCACGCCACCACTTGCTGGGCACTACCATTCATGAACACTGGCGTAGAGATGAAGCAGCAAGAATAACGTACCTGTATCTTGGTATCCAAGCTCAGTTCAGCTTAATGTCCAATCGTATTGCTGCCTGGAATGGGAGCACTGTGTACGAAATTTCGCACCATGTACGCTTCTAAATATCCCCCTCCGTACCTAAGTGACCAGCACATTTAATTGCTGCTCCCGGTAATTCCACGGGTTGTTCAATGGTAAGAGGACTGGAACCGGTTCTTTTCATCTCGTGATGGCAGTTGAGAAGCTACTTCAGTAGAAGAAAGGGCACTAAGTTCTGGGAAGCTGAAAACGTCGGAGATAACGGTGGGATGAGTCAATGTCCCTCAACACGGCATCCGAATGGCGCCATTGGTATATAACGATGTTGATGATGATATTTGGTTTGTTGGACGCCCTTACGGAGTTCCAATCTGTACACTGTCCAATCATGCCACATACCTGAATGATGAAGAAATGATGAGTACAACACAAACATCCATTCCCCTGGTGGAGAAAATACCCGACCCGGCCAGGAATCGAACCAGGGACTCCGTGAAACAGAGCAGCAACGCTAGCCACTAGACCACGAGCTGCGGACGTCATTGGTAGAGGAAGACACGGAGATCGATAAGTATTAAAGGCCCCATCAGGAATAGTATGGTAGCTAGTGTCCACCAAATCACCTGTAAATTTAATCATGCATTCCTCCTCTTATAGTGTAAACGCACAATAAATAAATTTGACACACTTGCTAGTATCGCTGTTTCAATATTTGTGTCTGTAGCCTATATTCCAAGTGAAACGATAGTGAAGTTGTGAGCAACATATGATACGTCTTTCAATGAGTAATTTAGCAGTCCATGAGTTACGTTTTCGACATTAATTAGGCTTTCGGCGCAATGCAAATTTTAGATATTACTTATTGCAGGTACTTTTATCTATTATCCACCCTGACCTCGCTGCGATAGTTCCTTGGGTGTACTGTTTTGTGATCATGGTAAGCATGTATCATTCATACCGAGTCTAATCTGAGGTTTGTCGATAGTTACCTCACCCCCTGACAGTTTAACGATCGATGCGCAGTGCAGGTGTGGCGGTAGTGACGATTCCTCGCTTTTTTTCGTTCTCATTCCCCCCCCCCCCCCCCCCTTAAGCTCTTCAGTTCACTTCACTGTTGGACAAAAGTGGACACACTAAGTAACGCTCTGAAAGAAATATGTCAGTTCCATTTCTTCGGTTGTATAATGACTGATAATAACGCAGCATTAGTCTATGTTAACGGAGGAATGAAAATGGTCAAATGATCTGTCATAAATATTACCAAATGCATTAACATAGAAAGAAGAGGAAAAACAGTAATGTGGCTGTTTGAAGCGAATTGTGCACATTGAGGAAAACTTTAAAGAAAATAAAAGTGCATAACAGAATGGGTAAGGAGGAGAAACATTGAGCCATGCTGCGGCTCACGTTGGTGGCCGTTGCTAGGTTGGCTTCGTTTATCTGATACGATTACGGTTGTCGTCTTCTTATTGTGTTCATTGGCGCCACTCTGTTCACAAGTGTTGCCTGTCAGCTAGTGGCAGCAGCAGCGGTTATCAATATCTAGTAACGTTGGTACTATATTTGGGGCGACGTTGTGGTGTTTCCTTGTGGTGTGAGTCGGCAGTTCGGTTGGGGACGTACGAGCAGCCAGGTTCGCGCAGCGCTAGAACTCGCCGGGACCACTGCTGCACACATGCACTGCCGGATGGAGGGGCTGTAGCCGCGAGGGGTACAACCTCATTGTCATCTGGACCCAGGATCTTAAAGTTTAGTGGACCTTAATTCAAGTAGTGAAACCTCCAACATTGTGAGATCTCGCCATTTGCTTGCATCTTGCTGCTTGCAGTGTCGCCAAGATGAAGGGCAGAGAGTGGAGCGTTTGGGGAAGGCGAACCTAATTAGCCTTCCTCCGCTTCTTATTGTCAATTTTTGCATTCTATATGTTATTATTTGTGAAGTTCAAGCAGTGGTATTTTTCCTGCCTAGTGGCCACTAACGCACCAGTTACCTGCCCTGGAGCTTAGTGTATGTCACGGCAGTGTACTTTTCCTCGCCTTGCCGCTGATGTCCGGTAAGGCGTGTAGTTCGACAGCTTCCCTTGATTTGTGGGCCAGGTGGTGAGTGTGTGTGTGTTTCTTTTTTTTTCCTACTCTGGTAGTATTTGTTCCTTTCTGCTTCCAGATGCTCTAAACACCGGAGTCTGAAGACATGGTGCTGACCACCCGGTTCTGCCTTGGGTGTGTTATTCCATTGTTGCATTGGTCATCAGACGTTAGGTAGATTCGGCAAATGATTATTGGTCATGCGTTTAAGCTGCCACTTGTATGAGTTACCATCTCGTGAAGTGAATTCAAGTCTTGGCTGCCTGTCTCATTGCTTGCGAAATTTTGAGAGACTTTCCCAGTTTGATCCTTGGAGCAAAGTCTGCGCCCCCCCCCCCCCTCCTCCCCCCCCCCCCTCCCCATCAATCCTTGATTTGGTCAGATTGACGATTTTTTTAAAATTTAATAACTATTATTTCAAGTTTGAAGATGTTTAACTGGTTCTTAAAGGATTGCTATTCAGGCCTTCAGCAGTGAAACAGTTTTTAATTATTACTATTGAGGCCTTCAGCCGAGAAATAGTTTGAAGTTGTTATCATTAACGCTTTCAGCCGTGAGTGTTACTTGTATTCAAGTTTTAATTAGGCAATTGTACTCTAGCAGTGAGATTTTGGTAATTGTTCTTTCAAAAGTATTTTCATAACTGTAATTGCAACTGTAATTGCATGTGGAAGAATTTAACTGGTTCTTAAAAGATTGCTATTCAGGTCTTCAGCCGTGAAACATTTTCAAATTATCACTATTGGGGCCTTCAGCGAGAAATAGTTTTAAATCTGTTGTCATTAAGGGCTTCAGCCGTGGAACACTTCTTAATTTACTGTCCACTTTTAATTGTTGTTGTTCCTAAATAGAATGTACGTGATTGAAAAATAAGCTAACCGACGCAACTGATTACGGCCCCGTCCACAACCGAACCCAATCCTGCCTTCCTTGGTATCTAGTTTCAATCATGTTCTGTCGAGAAAGAAAATTCTACAAAACCTGAGTGGTACTGCAGCTTTTTTCGTCACTGTACATGAAAACCTATAGACGTGTGAGCTTGGTTTCGTAACGTATTTTCATTATCTGCAACGGCATATGAGCTTAGTCAAACTAAAGAAAAAGGCGACTTTAGAAATACATCAACACGAAGATCCAACGTAAATACATAAAGAACAATGAATTATAACTTTGTCTGGGACTAATTGACATTGAGGATATTTTTTACTCTGTTTCAACAAAAACGTGCTAACAGCACTTCACAAAAAAGGCAGTGTAACATTCTGTGTTAGTATATTGAAGCATATCTATGAAACTGCTACATTTCCCATTACAGTTTATCAGAGTTACCACTATTACACGAGGAAAATGGAGACTCTGCATTATTATTTTACGTCATTATCCTATTTTTTCGTTTTTTCCCTTAATTTTGCAATTCTACCGAAACCATCCAATTCTTCCTATATTTTTAAGTGGGTATTGCGTTTCGTTATTTCCTTCACAGTTTGATTTATTTTCTGTTTTGCGTAGACACTGTGTTACGTGTGACACATTAAAGATGTATTGAATTCTTGTACATGATTATGCACTTTCTAAGATTCAGCACTTAACCACATCATATAAGAAAAACTTCCTACTGACAATATTTCTTTTTCCCTCACGACATAATAGATACACAGTGGAGGACTTACAACGTGCCCAAACTCTGCACTCAAAGCCAAAATACCTCTTTGGACTGCTGAACCATAATTTATCGGCATCTTTAAGTCTTAAAAATGTAGAACCATCCCATGTGGTCCAGCAGCAGTACATTTGCACACGATATAACATGGCGCCTGTTCTCTGAAACCGTCCACTGACATGTTTCAGAAGATGACCTATAAGTTCGTTGGATCAAGTGATCGTTTAGCTACACTGCTGCGTTATTGCAAATTGGGTTAGTGTCACCAGTGAGAGTATTTCGTTTCACTGTTTGTTTTTCTCCTTTACCGACGTAGTTGGTGGAGCATTCGAAGACCTGCGAGCTTACAAGTTGGACGCGTGAGGTGAGTAACCTTTTATGAGGAATTTGCCGCTGTAGAACTGTTGAGCTCTAGACAAGGGTCCACCAGCAGGTAACGAGGCTGACCACCTCATTTTCCTAGTTCGCTCTCCAGGGTGGATGGGATATGCACGTCCTTCTGTTGAAAGAAACATGGGATTGCTCACATAAACCTTTTAGCTAAATAATGTATCTTTATGCAGGTGTGGCTTCCCTCGGGGCATGTGAATGTTCCTTACTATGCTTCAGAATAACGTTTGATTTAAACTTACGAAACATAGCCTTCCGATTGGGTCATGCTCTCATTTTCGGGAGAATCTACACTTTCACGCTGTGCAGAGTTATCCATTCGTCAATTTGAGAATACTGTCATGGAGTGGCAAAAGACCTCTGGCTCCGGCTGCCCGCCTCTGTGCGATTGGCTGAAGTATAAGAAAACAGAAAAGTGTAGGAGATTGTCTATCGCTGTTATGTACGAGGGTCGTTCAATAAGTAATGCCCCACATTTTGTTTCACAGAACACATTAATTGTTAACTGTCAGAATTTGGTAACAGTATACATCAACATGTCTTGTTACTATCCTGTTTTTCTACGTAGTCCCCATCACTGTCTATGGCCGTACGCCATCGTTGTGGAAGAGCATGTATTCCCTGCTGGTAAAAGCTCTTGTCCTGTAGACGTACCCATGTTTTCCCTGTATGACTGACACTCTCGTCTTCTTCGAAGTGTGGTCCCCGTAGAGAATCTTTAAGCGGCCCATAGAGATGGAAGTCCGAGGGTGCCAGGTCTGGACTGTAGGGTGGATGAGGCAATGATGTCCAACCCAATTTGGTGATGTGTTTCCTGGTTCTCAGACTTGTGTGTGGGCGTGCATTACCGTGTTGGAGCAAGATTTCTGCTGGATTCTTGCCCGATCGAAGATGTCGAAACGGTTCTTCAGTTTATGTTTCTGAATTGATGGTTGACCCTCTTGGCATCACATCCAAGCGAATGACGCCATCACAATCCTAAAAGACTGTCACCACGACTTTTCCGGCAGAGTAGGTTGTGTTGAATTTCTTATTTTGTGGTGAACGAGGTTGATGCCACTCCATGGGCTGCCTTTTTGTTTCCCCTGCAATGCGGTGCACCCAGATTTCATCCGCCGTAAGTATCCTTAACAGAAAGGACTCTCTGTTGGTCTCAAAACGCTGCAACAATTCAGATGAAATGGCCATTCTTTGAATCTTGTGGTCCACTGTGAGCATTCATGGAATCCATCGTGAGCACCTCTTTGAATATCCGAGAGTTTCCATCATTGCAGACACTCTACCAATCCTGGCCGATGACTGTAGAGACGGGACGAAAAATGGCATCTGCACGATTCAGCATGTCTGGAGCAGTGGCTGTGACAGGACGTCCCGAGCGTGGCTGATCATGGAGCTCTGTTTCTGCATTTTCTGAAGCTGTAACTTTCTTTATCCGTCGCCCAACTATACTCCTATCAACTGCAGCATGTCCATACTCTGCACACAAACGTTTATGGATGTTCACCACGGTTTCTTTTTCTGAACACAGTAATTCAATAATAGCACGCTGCATGTGACGTGAATCGTACGTAGACACCATTTGACGCTGTACTACGGCTATGCCATCTGCCAGAACGGTAGAATACTTCACAGGCGCACAGAACAACCATAAAACGTGAAGCACCACAAGGACGTTTGTCTGTGTATATTAAGGGCCATAGTCGCACCTACCAGAGTCGCCCAGACGCGAACTCACTTCCTTGAAGAGCCGAACAGCGTAAAATTAACAAAATAAACAGTGATAGTCACAAACTGGATGCGTGACTTTCAGATCGTGTTCTCGGCTCTTCAAGGAAGTGAGTTAACTTCGCGTCTGGGCGACTCTGGTAGGTGCGACTATGTATATTAATGGCTTTTTTTTTTAATGTGGAGCATTACATCAGAGAATCTCGTATTTTTCATTTGTAAGAACTCAGAATATCCGCGCCCGGTTAGAAAGCACGTGGAAAGAAAGGAAAGCCGAGAACACGATCTGAAAGTCACGCATCCAGTTTGTGACTATCACTGTTTATTTTGGTAATTTTACGCCGTTCTTTCCTTCCTTTCCACGTGCTTTCTAAATCTAAATAAACAACTTATGCAGTCAACGGCCGTTACCGCAAATTATTAATGCAAGTGTGTTTTATCCTCCCTACACACTTGTGCCGCGGTTATACTTTAGAGTTATAATCCTTTGTCCACATATTAATGGTCTTTATAATTGTCCATGAGTTACTGTCGTGTCTAAAGATAACAAACGTGATTGTTGTAGGGCCATTTGAGTCCATTCACCGATAGAAGCTCCCAGCTCCCCCCCCCCCCCCCCCCTCCATCAGCAATACGTCTGCGTGAGTGGTGACTCATTTGTTCCTCGTCCTCGCTTAAATGGTCCACCCTTATTCATATTCATTAGAATAAGACGTTATCATTGTGACTCTTCGTAATCGGTATTGATCATACAGGCTGAGTCACGTAAGACGTACATCCGTTTTATTTCCTGAGCGGTTACACATATCGAAACGGCAAATGTTAGAGCGTCGATGGGCACGCATATTTTTGTTCAGTTAATGTTTTTAGCTCTGGTGTTAACTGAGATATTGAAGAAAGTAGGTTATTTTAAAGTAGTTTGCATGATTATTCGCGGTGTCCCCAGTGTTTGGTATTGTGCACCCTATGGACATGCTCTTACCACGACCGATTTCCCAGAGCATGCACATATTCTAGTACTGTAAACACTCTTGACCGCTGCCTTTAATGTTGACATATCCACTCTGGCGCTACACCAAGTGATCCCATTCCATTAACCCCCACGTAGTCCAATAACTGACTAACGTCTGCAGCATTGGGGAAAAGTCGCACTTCGAAACCACTCACACGAAATTCTAGTAAAATTGTTCGTCTACTGAGACAAGAAAAAAATAACCCTAGTATATTGTCAGCAGTGTGTAAATATCCGTAAGTTAACTGTAATTGATGTTCTGTTCTAAGGACAGTTGATATCTGCTATTTATTTCGCCGTATAGATACAGTTGCCGGCCGTGTGGCCGAGCGGTTCTAGGTGCTTCAGTCTGGAACCGCGCGACCGCTACGTTCGCAGATTCGAATCTTGCCTCGGGCATGGATGTGTGTGATGTCCTTAGGTTAGTCAGGTTTAAGTACTAAGTTCTAGGGGACTGATGACCTCAGATGTTAAGTCCCATAGTACCCAGAGCCATTTGAAAATTTTTTAGATATAGTTTAGCAATACGTAAGTTTTTTGCTTCCTAATGTGCACAGTTCCGAATAATTACGTAGCTCTTATTTTCCGTGCACAAGGGCACATGTAACATTCGAGGTAGAAATGAATGCAATCTCCACGACCCGATAACGAAGTGAAATTTCAGCGCGTAATGTCATGATTCAGCGCACACTTCTCTTGCATTGATATTTCACGCGAAAACATCAAGTCTCCACGTTTCATGTTACGACGGTACTGGACACTACAAATTGAAGTTTGAATAGTTTGGCTTGAGCTCCCAAGTGCTACTGCACGAAAATATGTATATTTGTTACACTGAGATTAATTGAATGGCCCAGAGATGTGGCTGGTCTCAGTGTTTGGCTACGTTTTTCGTCATAGGGTGCCAGTTCACACCCGTTTAAGCTGAAATAAAATATAACAAAACAATGCAGGCAGGTATTGCGGTGAAATTCAAAATATTAATTCAATCACGTTGATTTATAATTTGAACAAGTAGTTTGTTTTCCTGCAATATATTCACAAAACACATAAAATGTAGTCTGAGGGGTTCTTATGTAAGGACGGCCGTTAATAACTGATGCTACTACACTTTACTATAAAATTCATATATCGCGATCGCGGCACTCGACAGACTGTTCACAGTCTACTGTCCTAAACCGCTATATTGCGCTGAACTTAATCGTTTCCGAATGTCGCTACACACATACTTGTCCCCAAACGTGGCTACCAACACACTACTACTCCCAGATGCGCGTCTCGTCAAGCTCTTAGCGTTGCTCAAAACGAACTCCCCGTCGCCAGTGATAGCCGCCCTATACACACTCGAAACGACTGCCTAACCCAAATCAATGTTTGACAAAAAAAGAATTACGAATATTGTAAAACTAAACTCAAAACTATGGAAAATTTCTGGGCAATGATAATTTAAGGTCCAATTTTCTTTATCTGCCACCGTTTTTCTTCACAAATAATGTTCTTGTGGAGCGATATTGTTTTTCCAGGATTTTTAATACTTAACATGAATAAACAAATAAAAATACGTACTTAATCATTCATCTATCTCTTTAAAATTTAGAATGCTGCAGCTAGTTTCGTCTCTTTAAATTTTTTTATTACCAAAATCACAGTTTCTCTCAGTCGAGTCCCCTATTCCGAACTCTCATTCAAAAATGGTACATATCTTGCTAAATCGGCTACGACTGCTCGATGCAGCTCTACTGGCCGCATCCGTAGACACTTTGTTTATATTAATTGGCCTAAGTATTGCCCAGATATTAGCTATTGAAATTTCATATATTTACAATTTTTAAGACAACAGTAACTTTTAAACTATTATACATTTTTGTGGCGCGTCTAGATAAATTTGCTTTACATATTTTTCTGTGGATGAGTGCCAAATCACACCTCTGTGTCACTCTTTGTTCTGTTTTTATCAGTTTTTCTCTGGAATACAAATTCCTCCAAGCGCGAAAACACGGCCATACGCTCCCCTGCCAAACGCTCGGGGTTTTCCAAGGTCGCGTAAACGCTAGCCGCTCGCCATGGCCCCATAGTAACCGCCAGCTACGTGCTCTGTGGCGAGAAATTGCCTCTCTAATCTCCCGCCACAGCTTGCACGCTCACAATGTCTCTCGAAAACTGCACCGGTGCAGGTGATGCTTAACACGGCTCACGTACCTGAAAGTCGACAGTATTTACGAAACTATTCGCCCACATATTCTACAACAGGACATGTATCTCACAGGTCGGTAAATCATTGTCCATGTTTATGAACCTTCGAATGCAACTTTACCGTTCATGAAGCACAGGCCATTAGACACGTATGGTAACGAGCACATCCCCACCAATCATTAACCTTCAGACGTAACTATTACTTACAACAATTACGTTCGCCCACGTATCGATATGAGCTGCAGTCAGCGCCATGACTATACGCTTACAACATGTGTAAGTCAACAATACAGAACGTGTGATCTTTCTTCATTATCTAAAATACCCCATAATTTGTGAAACCTCACCGTACACTAAATTTGTCGCAGCCACTCTTCATAATCGGTACTGAACAAACAGGGTGAGTCACATAAGACGTAACATCCGTTTTATTTCGTGAACGGTTACACATATCGAAAAGTGGTGTAGAGCGTCGAGGAGCACGTATAATTTTGTTTGGTTAATATCCTTAGTGCTGGTATCAACTGAGATACTTAAGTAAACATGTTTTTTTTTTTTCTTTTTTTTTTCTTTTCTTAACCAGAGCCGTATACTTTTAACAACTGCATTTGATATTTGTTGACAAGACAATTAAAACATTCGACAAATATTGTAGAATGTGAGAGCACAGTGGATAGGAACGATATCTGCAGTCCAAACAATGCCAAGCAGGTGTCTCAGACCAGGCTGCGTAGTTGTACACCGCAAGGTAGGCTTGCGCGACGAGAATAAAGCTTAATTTCTCCTTGAAAGAACTTACGACCTAGATACAGATTTACCTACGAATGTTATACATGGAAATACGACATAGGCTGGAATCTGGTGTATCACAAAAGGCTTAGGAAAACTACTTTCCATTTGCGTGTCCTCCCAGATTTACGTGAACTAGAACAGAGAAATCAACTGTTCATTTTCCAAAATAAAGAGGATTTATACGCTGCATTAACCAACTACTGTATTACTTACCTAAATGTTAGAAGGAAGTTGCTGTGTTCTTCTTAGAGGTAAAATACATGACAACTATACATCTATATAAAAATTATATCATATGGGTTACTGTCGTTTAACTAAACTACAAACAACTTTGGTGACCACCTGTACGCCGGACAATATATATTCCTCTTGACGAAATGCTCATAATGACAGCGTTAGCTGCTACGTCCAGTAAACTCTGTCGACTTATTTAACATTGCAGTCCAATTTCATACACACGTAAATGAAATAACCAATTTACTAACAGTGATTTTGTGACAACCCACATCACATAATACAAATTTTGTCTTCCAGAAAAATAATTTTATCCCTTATTTAAGCATGTGTTCAAACTGTTGACAGTGGACTGAAAGGCTCATTTGCAGTGGGCGTTCGAAAGAACGTTAAACAGATGGAATTACAGAGGATGATATGGCAGGGCATTCACTAGCTATTCAACAACATATGTCGTCTAGCGTAGTTGGGGGCTTCGTCACAGACTGTATCTTTGAGTGCTCGCCAAAGTAAGAAATCAAGAGGAGTCAAATCGGCGGGCCTCGCAGGCCATTTGACAACAGAATTTCGTCCTATCCAACGTCCAGGGAACTTCTAATTCAGTATTTGCGTTCCAACAAGGGGCGAGTGAGCTGGACTGCCGTCACGTTGCAGTCACGTATATTGTTGAATATCCGGGGATACCTCTTCTCGAAGAACGGGTAGAATGTTCGCAAAAATGTGTGTGTACGAATGTACATCTAGAACGCCTGAGATGCAGTAAGTTCCCACAATGCAATTTCCTATGATGCTGCACCATACGCTACGATTCAAGGTCGTTGGTGTTGCACCTGAACAAAGCCAGTGGTGGATTTTCGGCTGCCCAGTAGTGTATGTTACGCAAATTTACATTAATATGGTTAGTAAAAGTTGCTTCATCGTTAAAGAGCACACTTTGGTAAAACGGAGGGTCATCTCTCAGTTGCTGAAGGGAAAAGCGACAAAATTCTGCACGACGTTCTAAATCACGGTCGTGGAGTGTGTTATCTAATGACAGATGGTAAGGATGGAAATTCTGTCGATGTAGGATGCGAATGCCACTCGTCTGACTGATTCCATAATCCTCCGCAAAATGTCTCGGACCACTGTGCGTGTTCATTAAGGTCATAGTTAGGACAGCTCCCTCGTGTTCCCTGTCAGTTGCAGTCTTCTTTCTTGTCCTCTTTTTGAGGTTCAATCAGCCCGTCCGTACTAGCGTCTTAATAATCCGTGCAACTGCCTGACGCGTCAGACACTGGTGAACCGGATAGATTGCTCTATACGGCTGCACTGTTTTTACGGCATTTCTTTCACATTCACCTTATAAAGGACGTACATCCGACTTCAGCTCATTGGTATACATGTCTGAACGTAATGAATGTTGACGAAGAAATGAGCGGTCTGCACTGGAGGCAAGTAAACAGACAAATGTATTGACATTCTGAGACAGCGTAGCGCGAAAGCTCTACACGGTGGTGTTTGCACCACTAGTGCCGATCTCGACTACTGTGAATTCTTATACGACAGGTTTCAATGTCAACATTCACAAACCTTATATTAAACTTCCTGGCAGATTAACACTCTGTACCGAACCGAGACTTGAACTCGGGATCTTTGCCTTTCGCGGGCAAGCGCTCTACCATCTGACCTACCCACGCACGACTCACGCCCCTCCTCACAGCCCTACATCTGTCAGTTTCAGATCAGCGCACACTCCGCTGCAGAGTGAAAATTCCGTTCTGGAAACATCCCCCAGGCTGTGGCTAAGCCTGTCTCCGCAGTTATCCTTTCTTCCAGGAGTGCTGGTTCTGCAAGGTTCGCAGGAGAACTTCTGTGAAGTTTTGAAGGTAGGAGACAAGATACTGGCAGAAGTAGGGTTGTGAGAACGTGCTGGGCTCGTGCTTGGGTAGCTCAGATGCCAGAGCACTTGTCCGCGAAATGCAAAAGTCCTGAGTTCGAGTCTCGGTCAGCACACAGTTTTAATCTGCTAGGAAGTTTCATATCAGTACACACTCCGCTGTAGAGTGATAATCTCATACTGGAAACCTTACATCACTGTAATTGTCTTCCGAAGAGCTATCAAATGCAGTTCTAGAAAATATACCGTTCTGTTTAAGAGAAACGTATTTACTTCAATAATTCCATTGATACCAGCGCTAAAAATATTAACCGTATAAAAATACGTGTTCCTCGACACTATAATATTTGCTGAAAACTTCGTTGCAATATTTGTATGAATTCAAAGAATACGAGGGATGTTGCGTCTTATGTGACTCACGCTGTATAATATATTCTCTTCACAGAGAGACTTTTTTTAACATTCCAGCATTCCGCAGCTTTATCGATTTTAGCCTTATCTGCTTCTGTATTCGCTCATGGCAGTCGTAGCTTTCGGTATGACTACCAACGAATCAAACCAGCGGTATAATTCCATCAGCTGAAAGGTCATGATGATAGCATGTGCTTCCGTACAAGAAGTTTACAGTAACTTAGAGTTTTGTACTAAATTATTTTGTCTCTCTCTCTCATGGACACACGCACTCTCTACCTCGCCCCCCCCCCCCCTTTCCCACATCTCTCTCTCTCTCTCTCTCTCTCTCTCTCTCTCTGTCTAGCCCTCTCTCTCTCTCTCTCTCTCTCACACACACACACACACACACACACACACACACAAACGCAGACACAGACACACACTTACATACAAATGACTTTTTTTTTTGTTTGGTCATCAGTCTACTGACTGGTTTGATGCGGCCCGCCACGAATTCCTTTCCTGTGCTAACCTCTTCATCTCAGAGTAGCACTTGCAACCTACGTCCTCAATTATTTGCTTGACGTAGTCCAATCTCTGTCTTCCTCTACAGTTTTTGCCCTCTGCAGCTCCCTCTAGTACCATGGAAGTCATTCCCTCATGTCTTAGCAGATGTCCTATCATCCTGTCCCTTCTCCTTATCAGTGTTTTCCACATATTCCTTTCCTCTCCGATTCTGCGTAGAACCTCCTCATTCCTTACCTTATCAGTCCACCTAATTTTCAACATTCGTCTATAGCACCATATATCAAATGCTTCGAATCTCTTCTGTTCCGATTTTCCCACAGTCCATGTTTCACTACCATACAATGCTGTACTCCAGACGTACATCCTCAGAAATTTCTTCCTCAAATTAAGGCCGGTATTTGATATTAGTAGACTTCTCTTGGCCAGAAACGCCTTTTTTGCCATAGCGAGTCTGCTTTTGATGTCCTCCTTGCTCCGTCCGTCATTGGTTATTTTACTGCCTAGGTAGAAGAATTCCTTAACTTCATTGACTTCGTGACCATCAATCCTGATGTTAAGTTTCTCGCTGTTCTCATTTCTACTACTTCTCATTACCTTCGTCTTTCTCCGATTTACTCTCAAACCATACTGTGTACTCATTAGACTGTTCATTCCGTTCAGCAGATCATTTAATTCTTCTTCACTTTCACTCATAATTGCAATGCCATCAGCGAATCGTATCATTGATATCCCTTCACCTTGTATTTTAATTCCACTCCTGAACCTTTCTTTTATTTCCGTCATTGCTTCCTCGATGTACAGATTGAAGAGTAGGGGCGAAAGGCTACAGCCTTGTCTTACACTCTTCCTAACACGAGCACTTCGTTCTTGATCGTCCACTCTTATTATTCCCTCTTGGTTGTTGTACATATTGTATATGACCCGTCTCTCCCTAAAGCTTACCCCTACTTTTTTCAGAATCTCGAACAGCTTGCACCATTTTATATTGTCGAACGCTTTTTCCAGGTCGACAAATCCTATGAAAGTGTCTTGATTTTTCTTTAGCCTTGCTTCCATTATTAGCCGTAACGTCAGTATTGCCTCTCTCGTCCCTTTACTTTTCCTAAAGCCAAACTGATCGTCACCTAGCGCATTCTCAATTTTCTTTTCCATTCTTCTGTATATTATTCTTTTAAGCAGCTTCGATGCATGAGCTGTTGAGCTGATTGTGCGATAATTCTCGCACTTGTCAGCTCTTTCCGTCTTCGGAATTGTGTGGATGATGCTTTTCCGAAAGTCAGTTGGTATATCGCCAGACTCATATATTCTACACACCAACGTGAATAGTCGTTTTGTTGCCACTTCCCCCAATGATTTTAGAAATTCTGATGGAATGTTATCTATCCCTTCTGCCTTATTTGACCGTAAGTCCTCCAAAGCTCTTTTAAATTCCGATTCTAATACTGGATCCCCTATCTCTTCTAAATCGACTCCTGTTTCTTCTTCTATCACATCAGACAAATCTTCACCTTCATAGAAGCTTTCAATGTATTCTTTCCACCTATCTGCTCTCTCCTCTGCATTTAACAGTGGAATTCCCGTTGCACTCTTAATGTTACCACCGTTGCTTTTAATGTCACCAAAGGTTGTTTTGACTTTCCTGTATGCTGAGTCTGTCCTTCCGACAATCATATCTTTTTCGATGTCTTCACATTTTTCCTGCAGCCATTTCGTCTTAGCTTCCCTGCAGTTCCTATTTATTTCATTCCTCAGCGACTTGTATTTCTGTATTCCTGATTTTCCCGGAACATGTTTGTACTTCCTCCTTTCATCAATCAACTGAAGTATTTCTTCTGTTACCCATGGTTTCTTCCCAGCTACCTTCTTTGTACCTATGTTTTCCTTCCCAACTTCTGTGATGGCCCTTTTTAGAGATGTCCATTCCTCTTCAACTGTACTGCCTACTGCGCTATTCCTTATTGCTGTATCTATAGCGTTAGAGAACTTCAAACGTATCTCGTCATTCCTTAGCACTTCCGTATCCCACTTCTTTGCGTATTGATTCTTCCTGACTAATGTCTTGAACTTCAGCCTACTCTTCATCACTACTATATTGTGATCTGAGTCTATATCTGCTCCTGGGTACGCCTTACAATCCAGTATCTGATTTCGGAATCTCTGCCTGACCATGATGTAATCTAATTGAAATCTTCCCGTATCTCCCGGCCTTCTCCATGTATACCTCCTCCTCTTGTGATTCTTGAACAGGGTATTCGCTAGTACTTGCTGAAACTTGTTACAGAACTCAATTAGTTTTTCTCCTCTTTCATTCCTTGTCCCAAGCCCATATTCATCTCTAACCTTTTCTTCTACTCCTTCCCCTACAACTGCATTCCAGTCGCCCATGACTATTAGATTTTCGTCCCCCTTTACATACTGCATTACCCTTTCAATATCCTCATACACTTTCTCTATCTGTTCATCTTCAGCTTGCGACGTCGGCATGTATACCTGATCGATTCTGATTAGAACAACCCGGTCACTGAACTGTTCACAGTAACACACCCTCTGCCCTCCTTTCCTATTCATAACGAATCCTACACCTGTTATACCATTTTCTGCTGCTGTTGATGTTACCCGATACTCATCTGACCAGAAATCCTTGTCTTCCTTCCACTTAACTTCACTGACCCCTACTATATCTAGACTGAGCCTTTGCATTTCCCTTTTCAGATTTTCTAGTTTCCCTACCACGTTAAAGCTTCTGACATTCCACGGCCCGACTCGTAGAACGTTATCCTTTAGTTGATTATTTAATCTTTTTCTCATGGTAACGTCCCCCTTGGCAGTCCCCTCCCGGAGATCCGAATGGTGGACTATTCCGGAATCTTTTGCCAATGGAGAGATCATCATGACACTTCTTCAATTACAGGCCACATGTCCTGTGGATACACGTTACGTGTCTTTAATGCAGTGGTTTCCATTGCCTTCTGTGGATACACGTTACGTGTCTTTAATGCAGTGGTTTCCATTGCCTTCTGCATCCTCATGTCGTTGATCATTGCTGATTCTTCCGCCTTTAGGGGCAATTTCCCACCCCTAGGACAAGAGAGTGCCCTGAACCTCTATCCGCTCCTCCGCCCTCTTTGACAAGGTCGCTGGCAGAATGAGGCTGACTTCTTATGCCGTAAGTCTTCGGCCGCCAATGCTGATTATTTATCAAAATTTAGGCAGTGGCGGGGATCGAACCCGGGACCGAAGACATTATGATTATGAATCAAAGACACTACCCCTAGCCCACGGGTATCTCGAAGGCCTACAACCGCGCAAATGCTTCGTTTCAATTTTGAATTTTGTCGCTATGGCAGGATGAGACGAGCTTATTCTAAGGAATTTTTATCTGCTGACGCTAGACGTTACTTGAAGAGTATGAATTCTCTCCTCACAGCGACGCGCCTGTTAATGAAACAGTTTTTTGGAGACCGGTAGTTTGTCCATCAGCTGCTGCCATATTTCTTGGAAGGCAGCCGCACCGTCCATTCAGTGGCACGCCGCGGCATGATAGCTTCCACGAAACACGTCTCACCGTTCAGGGAAGCGGCTGCAGACGCACCTGGTGTTATCCGTCCACGCCGGTTCTAATTAAACTGTCTCCCACACAAAACATTCCAATTTTCCAAGGGACAAAGCTGAGCTAGCAAAGTGTCATTAGAACATGAAGTTTATTACGACATCTAAGTAGGTAATTTCGCTTGAGTCAGGTTTTTTCAGTTGTTTTATTTCTGTCACTCCACTGTCGTCGAGGGTGGGATGTTAGTGGTACAAAAATCTAGTTGTTCAAGCGAAAGAATACATACAGACGAAAGAATGCAGTTGAAAGATAAATCATCTACATTGTTGTTGTTGTTGTCTTCAGTCCTGAGACTGGTTTGATGCAGCTCTCCATGCTACTTGTGATATTCGCTATTTTTGGCTTAATTAAAACAGCAAATTTAGCCAGAAGGCAAATACTTGTTTATAAAGAATGATTAATATATAATAAGGCGTCGCATGGCGACGGTGGAATTTTCTAATAATGTAATTCGTCGTCTTTGGGCGGCAATATAAACAGAAATACGGATAGATGTGCAATCCTTCACTATTTTGTTCGCTGGAGAACAAATGAAGCCTTGAGCGCTAAAAAGACTTTTACTGTTTTTCTGAAGTAAGACGGACGCAGATTTGTGGCAGTCTGATCTAATTTCTACTAAATGTATAAAAACGTGTATGTCTAAGTTTTGAGTGAAGTGTAGGAAGAAGAACTGTTGTAACTTACCGTGACGAAGCACGAGCGACTCAAGAGGACAATGGCTATATAAAAGAGCGCTCAATGGACATGATACGGACATAAAAAATCTACCGTCATTGTAGTATTAAGCTTAAGGTACGATATATGTTTTAGTTATAATAAATATTTGTTCTGGGAATACTGAATCATTTAGCAGTGCTCATTTCGATTATCTCCTCAGTATTATTTTCATTTTAATTATGCATTTTGCTAATATTACAGACTCCAAGATCAGCAGTCCAATGTGCGTGTTACATTGATAAAAAGAAAACTGTTTTATCGTCTTCTTGCATCAGCTTTAATATTGAATTTCTCTTTTGTGTGATGTTACAGTTGTTTTTGTGCCCTTAAGAACTTTCTGGTCCCTTAGGAAATTGTTTTGTCATAACAATAACTTCACAACCGGGTATGATCGTATCTACGATCATGAAGTAATTAGAAAGACGATAACGCAATTTCTTATTCAACAGCACGCTAGTTGTGACTGCCTCAAGCCACGCGAAACTGCAAGTAAAAACTATTCACATCTCATAATGCAATATTTTATGACAATGGTCAATCCATGATTCTTACGCCAATTGTGATTGATAAAACAGTTAGTTAAATCTCAATTTCCAACTTTCCATTGAATAGCCACATCACTTCTATTTTGTAACATCACATACTCTATCCTGTGCAAGCTTCTTCATCTCCCAGTACTTACTGCAACCTACATCCTTCTGAATCTGCTTAGTGTATTCATCTCTTGGTCTCCCTCTACGATTTTTACCGTCCACGCTGCCCTCCAATACTAAATTGGTGATCCCTTGATGCCTTAGAAGATGTCCTACCAACTGGTCCCTTCTTCTTGTCAAGTTGTGCCACAAACTCCCCTTCTCCCCAATTCTATTCAATACCTCCTCATTAATTATGTGATCTACCCATCTAATCTTCAGCATTTCTCTGTAGCACCACATTTCGAAAGCTTCTATTCTCTTCTTGTCCAAACTATTTATCGTCCATGTTTCACTTCCCTACATGGCTACACTCCATACAAACACTTTCAGAAATGACTTCCTGACACTTAAATCTATACTCGATGTTAACAAATTTCTCTTCTTCAGAAACACTTTCCTTGCCATTGCCAGTCTACATTTTATATCCTCCCTACTTCGACCATCATCAGTTATTTTATTCCCCAAATAGCAAAACTCCTTTACTACTTTAAGTGTCTCATTTCCTAATCTAATTCCCTCAGCATCACCCGACCTAATTCGACTACATTCCATTATCCTCGTTTTGCTTTTGTTGATGTTCATCTTATATCTTCCTTTCAAGACACTGTCCATTCCGTTCAACTGCTCTTCCAAGTCCTTTGCTGTCTCTGATAGAATTACAATGTCATCAGCGAACCTCAACATTTTTATTTCTTCTCCATGGTCTTTAATATCGACTCCCAATTTTTTTTTTTTTTTTTGTTTCCTTTACTGCTTGCTCAATATACTGATTGAATAACATCGGGTACAGGCTACAACCCTGTCTTAACGTTAACGTACGTCATAAAAATTAATAAACAGATGAAGATCATTGGTGATATCAACATAAGGTTAAATTGTTCACTCTCTTGATTTTAATTTAATCCAGAAAAGTAAAAAGCAAAATATAAGTAGTTAAATAGATAATTAAAAAACGTTGCAGATTGTTGTCGATCTTAAAAAGAATCATTTCATTTTCACTAAAAATTTAGGGATCTGTGCTGGGGAAAGATGTTTAGGGGAGAGAAACGTTAGACGTTCTGTAGTGTCTGGGTGCGTGCCAAGGGATCAGTTGTAACTAGGCGGATTACCGATAGATGTTGGAGTAGATGATAAGAGAAAGTGAACAGAAGATGGAGTAAAGAGGTAGGGGGAGGGCGGAAGGCATGTGGCAGCCCAGGTGTAGGTAGATATTGCTTCATGCATCAGTCACCAAACTTAAAATATGGGGCAATATAAGTCAGTTGTCACTAGCAATAGGGTTTGTTTTGTCTAGCGTATAATACCAAAAAGTCAGTTGACACTAGCAATCTGGGGTTATGTTGATTTTTGTTATCTGAGAAGCAATGATTCGAAAGTTAACTAGAGAACAGCGTGTATTTGTTTTACAAACGTGGCAGAAAAACGTCCAAATTACATTGGTGTTTGTGATTTGTTTGTGGTTCAAAATGGTTCAAATGGCTCTGAGCACTATGCGACTTAACTTCTGAGTTCATCAGTCGCCTAGAACGTAGAACTAATTAAACCTAACTAACCTAAAGACATCACACACATCCATGCCCGAGGCAGCATTCGAACCTGCGACCGTAGCGGTCGCTCGGTTCCAGACTGCAGCGCCTAGAACCGCACGGGATTTGTGTGTGTGGAACGTTTTCCAAACATACAACCTCCATCTCGACAACGTATTCGAAAACATTTAAGATCTGTCGGTAACGGAGCTTTGTCTTTGAGTCAGGCCAAAGTGTGTTACTACAGAACGGAACCTTAATGTTCTAGCGCAACACTTTGTGTAATCACCAACATAATTTTAAAAAAAAAAGTGTCCAAGGAGTGCGGAGTGTCAATAACGTGCCTACAAAGGATTCAGAAGAAGATGAAACTGAGACCATATAGGACTGCTTTGCTGAGAGCCTCAAAGAATACGTTCCGGATAGGAATATGGAACTCTGTAAACTGTACGCAATCCGAGATGTAGATTCTAGGTTTACAAAACTATTCTTTTGACGAGGCTACTGTTAAGGTGAATGACAGAGTGAACAGACACAACTGTGTCAATTGGAATTCTACAAATCGCCATGTTGCAATGTAGACAGTTAAACTCTCCAGGCATGAGTGTATGGACAGGGATACTCGGCCCTGGGCTAATCGGTCCTTATTTTTTAACGACACTGTCAATTCTATAGTGCTGTGAGAACTGGGAAATAATACATTTTATGAGTATCTGCAGTCAGTTAAGTCAGAGTTGATATTGCAATTGCATATAGCACCCCTTTGTCAATGTAAACTACTGAGCGAGGTGGCCCGGTAGATAGCACACTGGACTCGCATGCGGAAGGACGACGGTTCAAATCCTAGTCCGATCATCCAGATTTAGGCTTCCGTGGTTTCTCTGTATTGTTCCAGGGAAATGCCGGCATGGTTACTATGAAAAAGCAAGGCTGATTTCCTTCCCCATGCTTGAAAAAGTCCGGCTTCCGCTCAGTCTGTAATAATGTCGAAGTCGACGGACGTCAAACCTTAATCTTCCTTTTCTAAATGTAAAGTTTGAGGAATAGATTGGCAGATTGAATAATATCGTATGGCCTCCACAAATCCTAGATGCTCCATGGATTTTTCAGTGTGGGGTATATTAAAAACACGAGTTTCATTCGGTCAAGATTTCTGATGTTGGGCAACTGAAGGAACGAATGCAATTAGAATTATAAAACGTACTGTCCCGAAAGATTTGAGACAAAATTTGTAAATCAGTGTTGAAAAGGTGCAAGGTTTACTTAGAAGAGCAATAAACTGAGTATGTTTTGAAACTTCCTGGCAGATTAAAACTGTGTGCCCGACCGAAACTCGAACTCGGAACCTTTGCCTTTCGCGGGCAAGTGCTCTACCATCTGAGCTACCGAAGTACGACTCACGCCCGGTCCTCACAGCTTTACTTCTGCCAGTACCTCGTCTCCTACCTTCCAAACTTTACAGAAGCTCTCCTGCGAACCTTGCAGAACTAGCACTCCTGAAAGAAAGGATATTGCGGAGACATGGCTTAGCCACAGCCTGGGGGATGTTTCCAGAATGAGATTTTCACTCTGCAGCGGAGTGTGCGCTGATATGTTTTGTGTGTTCTTTGAACTGTACAGGAATCTCTGTGTTGATAATAAACTTGCATTTTCATTTCTTATCTATGAATGCACGAAACACATTTTTTGCAATTGTTGATTGACCCACAATGTATGTGTCTGACAGCGAGCCTCATTCCAAGAGAAACATGAAGCCAACTAACTGTTTCACACCTCTTCACTGAACGTTCATAGCAATATAGTGCGTATAGAGGACTAAATTTCCAGACCTGTAAAAACAAATAATAAAAGAAGGGAACAGAATACGTTGAAAGACGACGTCAACATTTGTCTGAAAGCATGTGCTACCTGGTGGATAGAAGACGTACTGATAATTTTTCAATGTCATTCGCCAACTAATGGCTGCAAGCTGTTTTGGGGCATCGGCCATCACAGGATACACTGAACACACTGCACACTGCACGAATCGCATTAATAGTCCATTTCCGTGACTATCACTCTTATGAACACAGAGCTTCTCCAAATATCGAACACAGCTTTCCCAAATCGAGCGTAGTTTTACCTCAGCAAGCTAGCCCGTCACCTTTCACCTCTGTGACCACGAATAAAAGATATCTACGCCCTACCAGCGACAACTAACACATTCACCAAGTACGATGTGGTAATTAAACTTTTCCAAAACTTACGGCCAGAGCAATCTCTAATTGACCTCAGCGTGCCCTAAATTTCTTTTAGGGAACAGCATAAACTTAAAGCAGACAAACTGCAGAACTCTACTACAAAAACCGATCACACTAACTTAGTGATCCAAAATCGGATAAAACTCTGAATCGATATCTGTATTGAAACTTCTTGGTGATATTCGCGATCCCGACAACATCCACGGTCAGTTTGTCTTTTTCTAGTTGACTGTTATACGTGATGTCTAACTAGAAATTTCACGGAGCAAATCGGGCGTTGGTCTCTCGTGCAGGACTGAGCTAACACACAATAACCGTAGGGGAACCAATTTTTGGAATCATTTAACGATTCCATTGCTTTTAACAATCAACCGTTTATTCTTCGCTGTGTCTAATAGTGGCCAGCTGGATGCGAGCCGCCCGCGGTGGTCTAGCGGTTCTAGGCGCGCAGTCCGGAACCGCGCGACTGCTACGGTCGCAGGTTCGAATCCTGCCTCGGGCATGGATGTGTGTGATGTCCTTAGGTTAGTTAGGTTTAAGTGGTTCTAAGTTCTAGGGGACTGATGACCACAGATGTTAAGTCCCATAGTGCTCAGAGCCATTTGAACCATTTGAGCTGGATGCGATGCTATCTCTAGCGCGGATAGCTGTTGGCTTCTGCTGCTGGCGCATGGAGATCGTTTGCCGCAACTTGCTCGAACTATACACCAGGTAGCATGGACTTCCGCTCACTTTTCTACAACAGTCTGAGACACAAAGACTTCAGTTTGAGAACATTATTACATTTACAACCATTCTTCGAGTATTAACAAATTTACAACCTCTAAATTAATAGGTTGAAGTGGCTAAGAATCTGCGACGGTACTCAAACTTTGTCAAGTCACAAATACAACCAACTTACTTTCAGGAAAAAACAATATGTTGCATTTTTCATTGAACACCTCTCGTACGTTTAGAAGACTCAGAATACAATTGCACGTTTTACACTAGTCAAAATGCTTCTGAGCTGCACAAACATTTCTTTTAGAACATGTGACATAGATTCTGTCAAGTCTTCACAAACGATTAGTGTGGAACTAGTAATATGGTAAATCATTCAGCTGCTGCTTTGTAAATAAACGTAATTATTTTAACTTTGTAATATTTAAAAATAATCATGAAAGTCCCAGATGACATTTGCTTTTACATCTTTCAACCGATATCGGTAACCTTAAAACAATAAAAAACCATGAACAGTTCGGAAAACGAGGTTGGTTTTTTTTTTTTTTTTTTTTTTTTTTTTTGGAGTCCCTGAGTTAAGCCCGCTGTGTAATGATGTAATGAAGCTTCTTTTCTTGCTCCTGCCTCGGCTTGAACCACATAGAATTATTAATTTGTCGAAACGAACATTACACATGCCGTCTAAAACATTAATCAATGCCTAACAGCCATAAAAAGCAGGGATTAAGTGTAAAGAAGACTCAAAAGCGTTGCGCTCTGAAAATCAGTATTTAGTGTAACCTCAACGTGTAACAACGAAAACCTCTCCGTGGAGTCTAACGTAACTTGACTTTCTGCATATCGTTAAGACTTTCAGTTGAACTGGCTAAGCAAACGAGCATCATGAGATGGTACCGTAGACATACACTGTGAGAGCTGTGTTCAGTTAACAGAACACTCCAGGAAAATAGGATATAGTACATTGAGAGAAGAAGAAGCGGTAAACGTTCCTTGGAACTCATGGACGAACTCTATGTCTTGGTGAAGTGTAGACACAGAAATGCGCTGAGGGCAGGTTGTCGGTTCACCCTCTGAAAGGATTTCGGAAAGCAGTCGCTGCTTGTGGAACCAACAATTGACTTATGCAGTCAACAGTAGCCCACACTGCTTCCCGACTGTGGTTGCTGTTATTGTCGTTGCTAAAGGTATGGTATGAAGGCGGTGATGGCGGTGAACGTCTTACAGCGCTCGCATGTAGGCCATCAGTGCAGCGAAAGTCGATACTCTGGATAATGACAGAGAAAGAGATGTTTGGAGCAAGAAAATGTATATAGAAATATGTTAAATTTAGATTGCTTCCACAGATAAACATTAAAGAGTTTAATATGAGTATGAAATAGTCTTTTCTAACTATTCATTCTATAATTACCAAATTAAGAGTTTATAAAATATTTTCAACACATCAAATTGATAGAAATTAAAGGAATCAACAGTTAATTTTAAACATTTCAGCAAAAATTTTCAAGATGTTCAGGGTCGATTAAAATCCACATTCTTTTCTCAGTAGCGAATATTGAGTTTGCGCGTAAGTTCGTAGCGTTTTTCCGTAAGTTTAATAAACACAACAGTTATACATAACCTCCGGCGGCTCGCGAGTATATATTCTGGGTGTTCAGAAATTTTTAGTTTGAGGTAACTTCGAGAGTATGAATGCTGTCCAACAGTTATGCTCATGAACAATACAACTACAGCCATTGCAAGTAATAATAACATTAATAATAATAATAATAATATGCATAATTTATCTGGCGAAAATTTTTTTTATGGAATTTTATTATTTTGTACATAATTAAGTACAATTTAGGGCGATAACGACATAAAGTTTAAGCTTTGGCAACTCTACATTTTGCATTTTTGTGTAAGTCGGAATTTTCGTTCTTTTCCATTTTTTCGAGTAAATGTACAAGCTTCCTAACAGACGTATTAGTTCACGAACTTATTTCCGTGCTGAAAAATCGGATATTCTTACGCTGCACCCACACAGCAACTCATGCTAACCGCACAATTTCTAGCTAAATGTTCGCTTGTAGTCACGTTTATTTGATTTCGTCACTCTCTCAATCAAAGGATCTGTTGCCGGAGGCCCTAGTTCCTTTTCAGCTAACTTTTCCTGGTAATTTAGTTTTCTGTTCCCAGAACTAGATTTCCACCCTTCAGCGGAGTGTGCACTGATATGAGACATCTGTCAGATTAAAGCTGTATGCCAGACCAAGACTCCAACTGGGGACTTTAGCGTTTCGCAGGGAAGTGTTCTACCGACTGAACTACCCAAGTGCGACTCACAACCTGTCCTCACAGCTTTACATTTATGTTAGCATTTAAAATAGATTCAACATAGTCCATGTTCACACTGCACATGAAACACATTCCTACACAGTAAAAGATCAACACCAAACACAAATTGCCGTCTGTTGAAATGATTGAACTCAAGTAGTAATGTTTACCAACATGGTCACTTGACAAGAATACAAATGAAGCGCTGAGATCCATAAGGGCCTAAGGCACACTACATCCCCGCGATTCCACATTTAACAGAACATGAAAGAAACCAGTGATACAGTTTCTCGTGAATTTTCATAGACATAGTGTGGACGTACTGCATGAATAAATCTGATTCACCGTAAGATCAACAGATTTCAGTATCATGAAGAAATGCTACAATCTCACAGTCGACAGTGAAGTGATTTAGGCCCTTATGATTCTCAGCGCCTCAAATGGATTACTGTATGATGAAATTCAGAACTTAATACACTGTAACTCACTCAGAAACCCACAAAACAGATTTAATGTCAGTGCAGACTTTTAACACACTGACTTCCGATATAATCTCCCTACAGTATATTGTGAATGAATTAGAGTATCTGAGGGAGTGTCCTATCATCCAGCAGGATTTATGGCCAGCACATGGGGGATAAAAGTCTGCCGCAGTGTGCTACCTCCTGGTGGCACTGACGTAAACTTCTAGTTGAGTAGCAAGGGCTAGTTGTGCACATCTTGAACGGTGTACATTGTTTATCAAATCTTATACACAAGAAAATTACGTAACGCGCGTTGCACATGCGCAAAAGCTCCTTAAACTGTGCACAACTGAAGGTGTGCTCACGACCCTGATGACAAGTTTCGCGGAGTCTAGAGGAGCAGTAGGCTGGTAGATTTAAGTGCCGCGTTTTTCTGATTGCAGCATCTTGTGTTTTTAACAGCATTCAAAGAAAAACAACCAATAAATCCGCAAGGAGCAGATAGTTCGTGTGCTCACGTGCTCTTATGCTCTTGCATAGCAGCCGCCACTGAACATAACAGAGATTTTCGTCTTCAGTAATATAGTCTCCTTCGCTATTTGCAATAGTGTGCAACCACAGGGGGAACATTTCGATTCCGCAGCTGTAGAAATCACGAGGTTTTGAGGCAAAGAACTCGTCTAGCCATGTTGGGAGTGTAGTTGCATCCGGGTTTAAGTTACTTGAAGGTTGTTCGATAGAGAGAAGAAAAGATGAAAATCCGAGTGCACGAGATCAGCTGAATAAGGCGAGTGCAGAATGATTTCCAGAACAATTCCTGTATAGCGTTTTCTGCCAGCCTTTCAGAATGCGAACGGGCATTACCTTGGAGTGGCTTCACTTCACGCAGTCTTCCTGGTCGTTGTTCGTGGGTTGCGTCTGCATGCATGACGTCTCAGTTCTTGACAATAAATGTTGGCACTGATGGTTACACCTCGGGAAAACAATTCGTAGTATGCCATAGCGTCGCTCTTCCACAGTTGTATAATATTATCTTTAGTGGATGCGCGGAGGTCTTTGTATGGGGCGTTGCTGCTTTCTTTATGCTCCATCATTCCAATTTTTCCGCTTTCTTAGCATAGAGATGCCATTTTAGTAATCAGTAAGACGATCCAATTTTTGCATTGAGAGGTTGAAATTTGGTGAAAAGATCTCACAGCAACGGAAAATGTCTTTGTTTTAATGATTGGCACCCTAACTCGCTTATGATATCCGTGACACTCTCCCCTACTGAACGATAACACAAACGAGCTGCCTTTCTTTGAACCCTTTCCAATGTCGGTGTTGTTCACGAGGCAAGACAACTGATAACAAACAAACAGCTAAAGCCGCGGATAGGCCGCGTGGTCGGAGGCGTCTTATCACTGTTCGCGCGGCTCTCTCCCCCCCCCCCCCCCCCCCCCCGTCACCGTCACAGGTTCGAGTCCTCCCTCGGGTATGGGTGTGTGTGTTGCCCTTAGCGTAAGTTAGTTTAAGTTATATTATGAAGTGTGTTAGTACAGGGACCGATGACCTCAGCAAATTAAAATTTTTTCAAACAGCTAGACACTGATTTTTATGATTTAGTTTGGGAATACGTTGCACTCATACAGCCTATTCTCGAAACGTCCCCATTGCACAGAAATGTCACACGATGGTGGAACGATCACAGTTCATCACATTTGCCCGTTTCCCATTTTAATTGTGGATTAATGCGCTTAAACGATCTTCGTTAAACCCCGAAGGTGTTCCCGATCATTTAGTGTCAACGGTGTCAAAATGTTCCTCCTTAAACGAGGAAACCAGTTTCTTAGCGTGTTCTCTCCAATGGCATTATTCCCATACACGGCACAAGTGTTTCAGGCTACCTCCGCTGCTGTCGCTCCTCTACTGAATTCAAACAGAAGAATACGTCGGAAATGACAGTCGATAAATAAACCCATACCAAATGGAATATCAATTAGCAAAACAAAAGCGCTACGATCGGTTCCACAAACATACACTACTGGCCATTAATATTGCTGCACCACGAAGATGACGTGCTACAGACGCGAAATTTAACCGACAGGAAGAAGGTGCTGTGATATGCAAATGATAAGCTTTTCAGAGCATTCATACAAGGTTGGCGCCGGTGGCGACACCTACAACGTGCTGACATGAGGAAAGTTTCCAACCGATTTATCATACAAAAACAGCAGTTGACCTGTGTTGCCTGGTGAAACGTTGTTGTGATGCCTCGTGTAAGTAGGAGAAATGCGTACCATCACGTTTCCGACTACGATAAAGGTCGGATTGTAGCCTATCGCGATTGCGGTTTATTGTATCCGACATTGCTGCTCGCGTTAAATGACTGTTAGCAGAAAATGGAATCGGTGGGTTCAGGAGGGTAATACGGAACGCCTGCTGGATCCCAACGGCCTCGTATCACTAGCAGTCGAGATGACAGGCATCTTATCCGCACGGCTGTAACGGATCGTGCAGGCACGAGCCACCGTGGTACAACAACCGAGTTAGAAAACTGCTGCGGAAGCAAAGGGAACTTCACAGCAAACATGAACATAGCCAAAGCGTTGCAGACAAACAAAAATTACGCGAAGCGAAATGTAGTGTGAGGAGGGCTATGCGAGAGGCGATCAATGAATTCGAAAGTAAAGTTCTATGTACTGACTTGGCAGAAAATCCTAAGAAATTTTGGTCTTATATCAAAGCGGTAGGTGGGTCAAAACAAAATGTCCAGACACTCTGTGACCAAAATGGTACTGAAACAGAGGATGACAGACTAAAGGCCGAAATACTAAATGTCTTTTTCCAAAGTTGTTTCACAGAGGAAGATTGCACTGTAGTTCCTTCTCTAGATTGTCGCTCAGATGACAAAATGGTAGATATCGAAATAGACGACAGAGGGATAGAGAAACAATTAAAATCTCTCAAAAGAGGAAAGGCCTCTGGACCTGATGGGATACCAGTTCAATTTTACACAGAGTACGCGAAGGAACTTGCCCCCATTCTTGCAGCGGTGTACCGTAGGTCTCTAGAAGAGCGTAGCGTTCCAAAGGATTGGAAAAGGGCACAGGTCATCCCTGTTTTCAAGAAGGGACGTCGAGCAGATGTGCAGAACTATAGACCTATATCTCTAACGTCGATCAGTTGTAGAATTTTGGAACACGTATTGTGTTCGAGTATAATGACTTTTCTGGGGACAAGAAATCTACTCTGTAGGAATCAGCATGGGTTTCGAAAAAGACGGTCATGTGAAACCCAGCTCGCGCTATTCGTCCACGAGACTCAGAGGGCCATAGACACGGGTTCACAGGTAGATGCCGTGTTTCTTGACTTCCGCAAGGCGTTCGATACAGTTCCCCACAGTCGTTTAATGAACAAAGTAAGAGCATATGGACTATCAGACCAATTGTGTGATTGGATTGAGGAGTTCCTAGATAACAGGACGCAGCATGTCATTCTCAATGGAGAGAAGTCTTCCGAAGTAAGAGTGATTTCAGGTGTGCCGCAGGGGAGTGTCATAGGACCGTTGCTATTCACAATATACATAAATGACCTTGTGGATGACATCGGAAGTTCACTGAGGCTTTTTGCGGATGATGCTGTGGTGTATCGAGAGGTTGTAACAATGGAAAATTGTACTGAAATGCAGGAGGATCTGCAGCGAATTGACGCATGGTGCAGGGAATGGGAATTGAATCTCAATGTAGACAAGTGTAATGTGCTGCGAATACACAGAAAGATAGATCCTTTATCATTTAGCTACAAAATAGCAGGTCAGCAACTGGAAGCAGTTAATACCATAAATTATCTGGGAGTACGCATTAGGAGTGATTTAAAATGGAATGATCATATAATGTTGATCGTCGGTAAAGCAGATGCCAGACTGAGATTTATTGGAAGAATCCTAGGGAAATGCAATCCGAAAACAAAGGAAGTAGGTTACAGTACGCTTGTTCGCCCACTGCTTGAATACTGCTCAGCAGTGTGGGATCCGTACCAGATAGGGTTGATAGAAGATATAGAGAAGATCCAACGGAGAGCAGCGCGCTTCGTTACAGGATCATTTAGTAATCTCGAAAGCGTTACGGAGATGATAGATAAACTCCAGTGGAAGACTCTGCAGGAGAGACGCTCAGTAGCTCGGTACGGGCTTTTGTCAAAGTTTCTAGAATATACCTTCACCGAAGAGTCAAGCAGTATATTGCTCCCTCCTACGTATATCTCGCGAAGAGACCATGAGGATAAAATCAGAGAGATTAGAGCCCACACAGAGGCACGAACAATACGAGACTGGAATAGAAGGGAGAACCGATAGAGGTACTCAATGTACCCTCCGCCACACACCGTCAGGTGGCTTGCGGAGTATGGGTGTAGATGTAGATGTAGATGTAGATCCCTGAGTCAACAGATGGGGCGTTTACAAGACAACAAACATCTGCACGAACAGTTCGACGACGTTTGCAGTAGCGTGGACTATCAGCTCGGAGACCATGGCTGCGGTTACCCTCGACGCTGTATCACAGACAGGAGCGCCTGTGATGGTGTACTCAACGACGAACCTAGGTGCACGAATGGCAAAAAGTCATTTTTTTTTCGGATGAATTCAGGTTCTGTTTACAGCATCATGATGGTAGCATCCGTGTTTGGCGACATCGTAGTGAACCCACATTGGAAGCGTGTATTCGTCATCGCCATACTGGCGTATCACCCGGCGTGATGGTATGGGGTGCCACTGGTTACACGTCTCGGTCACCTCTTGTTCGCACTGACGGCACTTTGAACAGTGGATGTTACATTTCAGATGTGTTACGACCCGTGGCTCTACCCTTCATTCGATCCCTGAGAAACCCTACATTTCAGCAGGATACTGCACGAGTGCATGTTGCAGATCCTCTACGGCCTTTCTGGATACAGAAAATGTTCGACTGCTGCCCTGGCCGGCACATTCTCCAGATCTCTCACCAACTGAAAACGTCTGGTCAATGGTGGCCGAGCAACTGGCTCGTCACAATACGCCAGTCACTACTCTTGATGAACTGTCGTATCGTGTTGAAGCTTCATGCGCAGCTGTACCCGTAAACGCCATCCAAGCTCTGTTTCACTCAATGCCCAGGCGTATCAAGACCTTTATTACGGCCAGAGCTGGATGTTCTGAGTACTAATTTCTCAGGATCTATGCAACCGAATTGCGTGAAAATTTAATCACATGTCAGTTCTAGTATAAAATATTTGTCCAATGAATACTGTTTTATCATCTGCATTTCTTCTTGGTGTAGCAATTTTAATGGCCAGTAGTATAATAATATACGACACGCTTCTTTCAGATAGAAACTGTGATGTATCACCACATATACAGAATAAGAATATGGAGACTGCCCTGCAAGAGTTTCATTACTGCGAGACAGAAGGAAACAGCAAAGTATCGTGACAGACCTCTGCCAAAATGTGTCGTGCTGGATTAAGTAACAAACAGTGACAAACACAAAAGCATATTCCATTAATCAAAAGCTATGAAAACTGTCACATGCCTCACTTTGATTGATTTCTATGCACCAGAAAAGAGTGGAGCTGCTTTTAGATAAGTCTCTAAATGGCTGTTACAGAGAATGGCCATGAAAAGCAACAGCTACGATGAGCATGGCAGAGGAGCAGGCGGGGGCAGAGGCGCTGTGGCGGTAATTAGCCCGATGATAGAGCGTCGCGTCACTTTGCTTACAAGGCCTCACGAAGGGCTCTCTCGGGAGCTGCAAAGGTCAGCGCATCCCTCCGCCAGACATGGCTCCCCTGTGACGCATACCCTCTACACAGCCTTTATTAGGCGTGTTTATTGTGGCCTCTTAAGGGGAAGCCATCGTGCAACGATCCTGGTTGTCACTTACGTTCCTCATACGAAACGGTGTTCGCTGACATGAAATAAACCGTCGAGGTAGTTCCACCAAACCATCCTCGCCAAACGAAAGTCAAAAGAAATAGAAGTGCTCTCATCTCCGTGACTACTCTGCAATTGACACTTAAATGCCCAGCAGTGTGTTCTTTGAGTCACCTTCAGACTGTTAATTTCCCCACCATTCCACTCTCTAACAGTACGTGAGGAAAATTAGCACTTTAACCTTTCTTTACGGTTTCTGCTTTCTCTGATTTCATTACGATGAGCATATCTCTCTATGTAGGTTGGGGACAGTAAAATATTTTTGCATTCAGGGGAGAAAGTTGGCAATTGAAACTTCGTGAAAAGATATCACAGCAACAGAAAACGCCTTTGTTTTAATCATTGACACCCTAACTCGCTTATGATATCCGTGAAAATCTCTCCCTTACTGCACGATAACACAAACGAGCTGCCTTTCTTTGAACCGTTTCCAATGTCCTGCGTCAGTCAGTCGTACCTGGTGAAGACCCCAACCTGCGCAGCAGTACTCTTGCAATTGACGAAAAAGGTTAGTGTAGACGGTCTCTTTTGTACACTTTTAGCATCTTCGAAGTGTCCTGCCAATAAAACGCAGTCTTTGATTTGCCTTCACTGCAACGTTATCTCTGTGACTGCCTCAATTTTAGTTTTTCGTAATTGTAAGGCCTAGGTACTTAGTCGAATTCACAATCTTTAAAGTTGTATGATTCGTCGTGCTACAGAAATTTAACGGATTTCTTGTCGTACTCCTGTGGATGACATCATACTTTTGATTAATCTGAGATAATTGCCACTTTTCGCACCACACAGCTATCGTGACTAAGAAGTTTGTAATTGTTTAGGAACTTCTGATGACCTCACTAGACGGCGAAAGACAGCATCATCTGCAAATTTTCTGAGACCGCTGCTGAGATTGTCTCCTAAATCGTTTACGTAGATTAATGACAGCAGAGGTCCTACGACACTTCCTTGCGGAGCACCAGCTCCTCTTTTACTCAATCGGTTTCCTTCGTTTACTTCGAACTGTAAGCTTTCTGACAGGAAACCACGAATCCAGTCGCACAACTGAAGCGATAATCCATAAACACGCAGTGTGATTATAAGTCTCCTGTAAGAAACGGTTTCAAATGCCTTCTGGATATTTACAAATATGGAAACAATTTCAGATCCTCTATCGATAGCACTCCTTACTTCGTGCTATTAAACAGCTACTTGTATTTCACAAGACGATATTTTCTGAACCCGTGATGACTGTATTTCAATACACCGCTACCGCCGAAATAATTTATGACGTTTCGACACAGTATACTTCCAAAAACGTTAATTCACAGGATTACTCCTATTTCCTTTCTTTGGTATTGGTGTGACCTCTGCAACTTTACAGTCTTTGGTACGGATCATTCGTGAAATGAGACGTTGTATAAGATTGCTAAGTATGGGGTTGTCGTAGCAGTATACTCTGGAAGCTATCTAATAGGTATGCTATCTCTACTGAAAGATTTGCCTTCACTATGTGCCGAAAGTGAAACACGACCCTGTCACATCTGTTTGTGCACAACGGTCTTTTTAGGCCTATAAATGAATACTGAATGTCAAGTGCCATAATTTTTCTTAGGAAAACCTAGATGCTGTTGTAATTATTTATTGTGAAACCAAATACAGTCTGAATGTTTGCAACTATGGGTTTATCCGCCCTTTATTAAGTTACATATTACAGGTATTTAAACGTATGTCTATCCATGTTCTTTAAAACATATTCTACTTGGAAAAACTAGAAACGTATGGGACCAACTCAAACATTAAAGTAGTATGACAGGTCTTATATTCAGTAATGGTTCAAATTGCTCTGAGCACTATGGGACTTAACTTCTGAGGTCATCAGTCCCCTAGAACTTAGTACTACTTAAATCTAACTAACCTAAGAACATCACACACATCCATGCCCGAAGCAGGATTCGAACCTGCGACCGTAGCGGTCGCGCGGCTCCAGACTGTAGCGCCTAGAACCGCTCGGCCACTCCACCCAGCTCAGTAATGTAGTATAATGTTTCCGCTGCGTTGTGCAACTATGCATGTCTTCACTTTCCTTGTTTTCAATGAATAAAAATATGCACATATGTTAACACTATGTATTTTACTTAGCGTTTAAATTTCCTACTAAATGCTTTTAAGGATCTGTTTTAGGTTTTATGTACTATAAGAGATACATTGAGAGAGTCTATTTCAGGCACGTAAAATGCACTTTTGACGACCTAACATTCCGCTATCTAGTAATGATACCAGTTGCGAGAATAAATTTGACACAGCGCTTTTGATGGGGTATCACCAAAAGTGGCCGGCCGCGGTGGTCTAGCGGTTCTAGGCGCTGAATCCGGAACCAAGCGACTGCTACGGTCGCAGGTTCGAATCCTGCCTCGGGCATGGATGTTTGTGATGTCCTTAGGTTAGTTAGGTTTAAGTAGTTCTAAGTTCTAGGGGACTGATGACCACATGACCACAGATGTTAAGTTCCATAGTGCTCAGAGCCATCAGTAAAAGTGACTGAAGAGGTACTGCCAACGTTACGCCATTCTCGCTACTTAAGGTATGTTTTCTGTTTGTTTTCTTAATGAGATCGCAACATTACATCACAAAATCGTTCCTTTTAAATCAGTGCCATTAATACTATTTTACTAGAGATTAACTCTTATGATACAATGTATTTTAAATTAAATGATGTAATAGAACTGTTACGCACAAATCACTTAAGTTCTATGAATTTTTTTTTCTGCTGCAGTGCCCCCTAAAGAATGGTGAATTGGAAGCGCGTCGTTAATGCGTGAAACCGCGCAGCATGAACAGGTAGATAAAAGGTGTGGTATGCCGGAAAGCTGCCTCGGGCTGTTTGACACGTTGCGAAATGTTGTCACTCCGGCGCACGATTTGCTAATTCGACACGTTTCGTTAACTAGAGGCGCAATGGAGCGCATCCATCCACGGGGAACGGCCACAGCCGATGGTAAATATTTGCATCGGAATGGGTTGCTTTCGCGCATCAGTTGTCATTCCGCGCTATGACACGTATGTGAGGCGTTATTACTCTCGCGAATGGCCACATCGGTCCGCTGTCAGCAGCACATCGTGCCGCCCGGCCGCACGCCGCTTTCCGAATGCGCGGCAGCTGCGAATGTCACAGCCGACCGTTAGGAAAAGTTCCCATTTTACATGACTGTTGCTTACGTCACTCCTAATTACAGGCGAGAAACATTGGCAATTAAAACAGCAGCGTGATACATAAAATCCCTGTGGAACGAACTGAAGTTTTTACATTTTACTTCAGGACTATGTAATAAAAGAGAACTTAATGAAATATTGTTTATAATAGTGCTAATTTTAATTAAAAGAATCAAAACAGTAGCCGGCCGAAGTGGCCGTGCGGTTAAAGGCGCTGCAGTCTGGACCCGTAAGACCGCTACGGTCGCAGGTTCGAATCCTGCCTCGGGCATGGATGTTTGTGATGTCCTTAGGTTAGTTAGGTTTAACTAGTTCTAAGTTCTAGGGGACTAATGACCTCAGAAGTAGAGTCCCATAGTGCTCAGAGCCATTTTTGAACCAAAACAGTAATTTTAAGAGGTTCAGTGAAGATGGAATTCAATGGATTAAACGAGGCATGGGCAGCTGTTGGTGACTCAAGTTCCGGGTTCACAAACCTACTTACGTTCGCGAGCCGACTCGTCACAAGACAGTAAATGAGTGCTCCTAGCACATACACTCAAAACCATAGAGTCCGTGATGTTAATGTTTGTGGGGTAAAGCAACGGTATGAACTGCACTTCTTTCCCGACAAGCCACGCAAGCAAATTACGCCTGCAAACATGCATTTTTCAAGAGGATAGGGTGGTAACAAATTTTTGCTACTGCAAAAAAGCTCCGTGAAAATGAATGACTGAGGCACAATAAACTTTCTGTAACAATTTGCAAGTACAGGCAAACTCTGAAAATGAGTCCGTGATCATACTGTGGCACTGTATTTTACAGTTGTGTTTTGATCTCACAAACTTTTACACGTCACCATTACCGGTTTCGGCTACTCCCATCTTCAGATCTGTTAAGACCAAAAACAGTGTGTAACATAATATGTTCAGTTTACTGACGCTAAAACTATAAAAAGGCCTGGTGATACATAAAAACGAAAAGTATTTAGATGATTAACAGCAATGCATATCTGCCATACATACCATAAAATATTGTGATGTACGTATCAACGTCAACTATACATCGAGGTTCATAGTAAGTGCTCGTGATGATCAGGATGCATCTGGTATTTATACAAATAACCGAGGCCAACAGAGGGCACTATATCTAGGGTACATGAGTGGCCAGTATCGAAAATAAATTGGTTAAAATGCAGTATGCGTAGTCGTTAATTGAATTTAGGTCTCATGGCAAAACGAGCTTCTGACAATAAAACATTTACTGATATACAATACGTGGAATTAGACCCATACTTAAAATGCACAGAAAAAGTGCAAATAGTAATAACGTGAAGCTCCTAGCCTTGCAAAGTAAAACGTATAATTCTCTAAAAGCCAGCATAAAAAGTTCAAGAATAAAATAACGTATATAAAACGAAGTCTTCTAGCACAACAAATTACTCACGGAAAAGGGGAAAGGGGGCCGATTATAAACTATATGTCATGTCCCAATTACGAACTGAACCAGGAAAGCCACAAAAAACTGTGAGCAGCATATACTTATAAAAAGTCGTTCAATGTAAAGAATAGTTATGAATTTGCGAATAATATTAAGGATGTACCAACCCCAGATGTAGCTACACTGGCTTTTTTTGACATTGTTACTGTAGACCAACATACAGTGAGCGCACTTTGGAGATTATAAGGAAGAACTTGCTAACATACAAGAAGATTAGGCAAGGGAAAATAGTGGAACTCTTAGTAACTTTAGAACTTGTGTTGTCATTTAATTATTTTAAGTCTAACAATAAGATTTTTTATCGAAAGAACGGACCCGCAATGGGCGACAGTTTGTCGGGTCCTTAAGCAAAACTATTTGTAAATGAGCTAGAAAGTGAGTTTTCTGAACAAAATCCTGACGTCTGTGAAAAAATTGTGTATTACAGACGTTATGTAGACGACATCATACTACTGTACAAAGGTGACGAAAGAAATACGCGAAGTAGCAGGAAGAATCGGTGGAATGGACGGAAAAGATAGAGTTTACAGTGGAGCTGAAAGGAAGAAGCGTAAGTTTTTTAGATCTCAGATTAACTAAAAGTGATGGAAGGCATAAGATTGGCATATGTAGAAAGACAACGGCTACTGACACGATTACAAAGGCGAAATTCTGTCACTCTAGGAAGCAGAAATGGGCATACTTCAAAACCATGATCATCAGGATGCTGAAATTACCACTGACACCTAATGAAGTGGAACATTTAAATTTGATTAGACAAGTAGCCGAGGCAAACAGATATAAGAATCGTGGTGTAATTAACCGTTATAGTAAAGTCAAAAATACGTGACGGGAAAGAGGCAATAGAGCCAGGGGGCAATAAGTTTGTTGCTATGTCTTGTAATTGCGCATTTTCCGACATAATTGCACAAGTTTTCAGAAAACAAATGTGAAAATTGGATTTCGAACGCAAAGTACAACTGGTTGTAGGCTACGCCACAAAGCTGGCAACAACAGCAAAAAAATAGTTAGAATCTGGTGTCTATAAGGTCAAATGGTTCAAATGGCTCTGAGCACTATGGGACTCAACTGCTGTGGTCATCAGTCCCCTAGAACTTAGAACTACTTAAACCTAACTAACCTAAGGACATCACACACATCCATACCCGAGGCAGGATTCGAACCTGCGACCGTAGCAGTCGCACGGTTCCGGACTGCGCGCCTAGAACCGCGAGACCACCGCGGCCGGCTCTATAAGGTCACCTGCCAAGACTGTGACAAGTTTTATATCTGTCAGACGGAAACAACTTCAAGAAGCGTGTTAGAGAGCGTACGTATAACCAAAATAAGAGCGCTTTCGGTGCCCATTTGGACAGAGAAAAACATTCGGCAGGAAACAGAGAATAATATGAAAGTGTTGCATAAGACACCAAAGGGCCTATTATTGATCATATTAGAAGAAATGGAGACTTATGTACACAGAAAACGACGACCGGAGTTGCAGCTGAATGAACAGAATGAGCTTAACTTCAAAATGGTTCAAATGGCTCTGAGTACTATGGGACTCAACTGCTGAGGTCATTAGTCCCCTAGAACTTAGAACTAGTTAAACCTAACTAACCTAAGGACATGACAAACATCCATGCCCGAGGCAGGATTCGAACCTGCGACCATAGCGGTCTTGCCGTTCCAGACTGCAGCGCCTTTAACCGCACGGCCACTTCGGCCGGCTGAGCTTAACTTGAATGCTTATTTTGATGTATTCATAAACCTACTAGTTTGATCAGCGTCGAGCGCCCCAGCAGCTTGGCGTGTGGTCGTGTGCGCCACTATGAAGTTTTTGCCACGGTTCGGAAATATGGTAGATCCGGTGCTGTACAAGCGTTGCTCCGCGTGACGACTATCCGTATTTCACAACTGTTCGCAGCGCTTTCCGAACGGTGGACTCTGGAATATTCAGCTGTCGTGTCACAGCCCGTGCGCTGCTTGAAGGTCGTGCACTGCGTTCAGCATTCTCATCCATGCCAACAGTCACTACTTCAACAATCGGTGGCACAATTGGCAATCGAACTCTCGTAGCAGCAACTGCCACTTCGAATCATATTTTCGGGACCGGTTTCGGCAGTTACATGATCACCGGCAAGCGGGTGGCCGGCGGCAAGTAATCGACTGTTTTTCGCAGGTCTCTGGACATGGGAGAGGTGGTTAGCGGCTTGAACAGCATGTGTATGAAGGAGTTGAGAATGAGACGTTCCACTCTTTAGTGGAGAGTGCGCTGATATGAAACTTCCTTGCAGATTAAAACTGTGTGCCGCACCGAGACTCGAACTCGGTACGTTTGCCCGCGAAAGACAAAGATCCCGAGTTCGAGACCCGGTCCGGCACAAAGTTTTAATCTGCCAGGAAGTTTCATCAAGGAGTTGGCTCTAAAGATGCAGCAGTGGTAATGTGGCACACAGCGCCCACTGAAAAATACTTTAAACTTAAACAATATTTCACAGTTTCGACCGATAGCAAAACCAAACGTGACAGGGCAATCGCCGGCCGAAGTGGCCGTGCGGTTAAAGGCGCTGCAGTCTGGACCCGTAAGACCGCTACGGTCGCAGGTTCGAATCCTGCCTCGGGCATGGATGTTTGTGATGTCCTAAGGTTAGTTAGTTTTAACTAGTTCTAAGTTCTAGGGGACTAATGACCTCAGCAGTTGAGTCCCATAGTGCTCAGAGCCATTTGAACCATTTTTTTGACAGGGCAATCACGGCACTAGGTACATGTTGTGACATATTGATGTCATTTATATCTACGAAACTACAGAAGTTATGTCGTAACAGCAAATCTAAATCTTATAAAAAAGTTTAAAAATTAATAAATGTTGTTCATTCCACGCAATCTCGATAGGCAAGGTGTTAAACGATAGCGTGGGACATTAGTTATCAACACGAAAAGACATACACCAGCAGCTTTTTATTAAATTACCGTGCGTCATTTATCTCTTTCATTGTATGAATTTGCCAAGGCATCTTACTCTCCACACTTACACAGACCAAGGCTACAGCATGACTTTCCTTCTACGTTTCCCATGTACCCGTACGTCATATGCACGTATTTTGTTGATTTCTAGTTTATTTAATTAAGTATTATATGAAGCCTTTATAAAAGTCCTTCGTCACTTGAAAGCGGTAACAATACTTGACGCAACCATTAACCACAGTGCAAAGAAGTGCTTCTATTGGACAGCCCATCTTTATTTCTTACTGTTTTAACAACAGTGTCTTGGTAATTTATCATAAGTACATGCTGACAAATTTTATTCAATTGCGTGTAAATTATTAGACATAGAATAACGTGTGTGGTCTGAGGAAGACCAGGAGAGAAATACTTTTAAATTATGTATATCTGAAAACGTGGTCCATTTTCTGTAATTTATATACTTTAACGTTTGTTGGCACTTGGAGTCCGTAGACAGTCTTGAGCTTTAACGTTTCGCGAATGTTAGGCGATGTACAGTGCAAAACATAGACTACCTTTGGCTGCAGGCATGAAAATGTTACTGAATGCATTGTAGGACACTACGCATGCACACGCGAATTTGATATGTTAATCCCCATAATGGACTTCATGCATTTACGAAGTGGTCAGTGTTTTGTGGTTAGCTAATGTTTTCACGTGGATCAGTGTAATTTAAATAATAATTGGGGAATCTACTAGCACTTTAAAATCGTCATCATGCGAGCTTTGCTGTATTTGAATATCATCGTAATTTTATGTAATGGTTAAACAATATCTGAAGGACTACTATATTAAGTTATTTTCGTGTTTAACTGACTGAATAAATCCTAAGTTCACTACAATGTGACGCCTTAGGTGATGGCTGAATGAACTATCCAATAGAATACGCATAATTTTCTCATAATTTTACGGGGTTATTACAAATGATTGAAGCGATTTCACAGCTCTACAATAACTTTATTATTTGAGATATTTTCACAATGCTTTGCACACACATACAAAAACTCAAAAAAATTTTTTAGGCATTCACAAATGTTCGATATGTGCCCCTTTCGTGATTCGGCAGACATCAAGCCGATAATCAAGTTCCTCCCACACTCGGCGCAGCATGTCCCATCAATGAGTTCGAAAGCATCGTTGATGCGAGCTCACAGTTCTGGCACGTTTCTTGGTAGAGGAGGTTTAAACACTGAATCTTTCACATAAACCCACAGAAAGAAATCGCATGGGGTTAAGTTGGGACAGCGTGGAGGCCATGACATGAATTGCTGATCATGATCTCCACCACGACCGATCCATCGGTTTTCCATTCTCCTGTTTAAGAAATGCCGAACATCATGATGGAAGTGCGGTGGAGCACCATCCTGTTGAAAGATGAAGTCGGCGCTGTCGGTCTCCAGTTGTGGCATGAGCCAATTTTCCAGCATCTCCAGATACACGTGTCCTGTAACGTTTTTTTCGCAGAAGAAAAAGGGGCCGTAAACTTTAAACCATGAGATTGCACAAAACACGTTAACTTTTGGTGAATTGCGAATTTGATGCACAAATGTGTGTGGATTCTCTACTGCCCAGATTCGCACATTGTGTCTGTTCACTTCACCATTACGAAAAAATGTTGCTTCATCACTGAAAACAAGTTTCGCACTGAACGCATCCTCTTCCATGAGCTGTTGCAACCGCGCCGAAAATTCAAAGCGTTTGACTTTGTCATCGGGTGTCAGGGTTGTAGCAATTGTAAACGGTAAGGCTTCTGCTTTAGCCTTTTCCGTAAGATTTTCCAAACTGTCGGCTGTGGTACGTTTAGCTCCCTGCTTGCTTTATTCGTCGACTTCCGCGGGCTACGCGTGAAACTTGCCCGCTCGCGTTCAACCGTTTCTTCGCTCACTGCAGGCCGACCCGTTGATTTCCCCTTACAGAGGCATCCAGAAGCTTTAAACTGCGCATACCATCGCCGAATGGAGTTAGCAGTTGGTGGATCTTTGTTGAACTTTGTCCTGAAGTGTCGTTGCACTGTTATGACTGACTGACGTGAGTGCATTTCAAGCACGACATACGCTTTCTCGGCTCCTGTCGCCATTTTGTCTCACTGCGCTCTCGAGCGCTCTGGCGGCAGAAACCTGAAGTGCGGCTTCAGCCGAACAAAACTTTATGAGTTTTTCTACGTATCTGTAGTGTGTCGTGACCATATGTGAATGAATGGAGCTACAGTGAATTTATGAAATCGCTTCAATCATTTGTAATAGCCCTGTTTTATTGTTTATTGCGTTGTAGCTGTTAGTATTGAAATCTGCGCCACTTACTGATGCATAGTCTTACTGTACTAAAAGATCAGAGTTCATAACTATTTCTGCAGTGAGTTTAGCTATTGAGCATCAAAACAGACTTGTACTGTGTCTAGTGCTTAATTGCGTCTCAGGGATTATTGTAATTAAAGAGCATTAGTTTCGCTATTTAGTAAGGTGCCCTGGCATATACTCTTGACATAGAACTTGTTTTTGTCCGATTCCACCAGATGTTATATGGTGCCTTCCATTACAGAAGAGGAACTATCGGAAGAGCTGAGTTTCACGTCCGTTGAGATAAAGTCACAAAGACCATCTCGTGGCTCACGAAATAGTGGCATATGGCACTCTTCTTGGTGGACCATACGTTGGCTTAAGAATTTAAACCCGAAGCTCCACCACATGCTGATTCAAAGGAAGAAGACCGTCAGTAGGTATCAGATTTTCTCAGTCTCTCATCGTCATGTATCACATAAACATTGGACGAAGGGAGGAGGGGGGCACACATGCACTCATCACAGTAGCGTAAACAAAAACAAAGTTTCCCATGGGCACCAGTTTTCGTAATTACGCCACTGTTACCAGAGAATAACCTATCCCACAGTTACACGCATAATTCACGTTACTGTTTTTCCTGTGTCGGCTCTTACTACAGAATAAAGACACATCTGCCGTGAGAGTGTTCTCTTACAACGGGCGAGAACAGAAGGCCCGTCGACACCACCGGCGTGTAGCTCCTGCGCTCCTGGGCCGCTAACCCCTACGCCAAGGACAGAGCGACGCGCTGTTGGCTCGTGTGCGATGGCGTGTGACCCTGCGGGGGAGAGGCAGCTATCAGCTGTCGGGAAGCCGCGCTATTGGAAATGTCAGCGCAGGGGGGTACTCAGAAATGTCACTGCACCCTGCGATCCCAAGCGGAACAGAAACCGCTCAGCTGCGTCGTCATGTCTTCAAAGAAATCTTCAGCACTTCACTCTTGTCGACTGAAATTGATAGGGAGCCTGGTAGGTAGCCAGCCCATGGTCCCGGACGTTTACTGCTTGTTAGGTAGGCGTTCACACACTGTCTGATTTGCCATTAATATCTCGTGTGTGAGAGCCTTATGTCCAGCTGCGTCATTATTCAAAATGGTTCAAATGGCTCTGAGCACTATGGGACTCAACTGCTGTGGTCATAAGTCCCCTAGAACTTAGAACTACTTAAACCTAACTAACCTAAGGACATCACACACATCCATGCCCGAGGCAGGATTCGAACCTGCGACCGTAGCGGTCGTGCGGTTCCAGACTGTAGTGCCTTTAACCGCTCGGCCACTCCGGCCGGCGCGTCATTATTCCCATACTAGAATACCTTAACATTGAACCAGGCACGAGCATCTTCCGTTAAGCACCACAGAAAGAAAGAAGAAAAAAAAGTGTATCTGAATTTCGTAGATGCAGATTGGTCCCTGTTTATCTCTTCCTCCTACTAACTTCTCGTACCTCTCTTTGTTTGTTTGTATGTGTGTTTGTGTGTGTGTGTATGTGTATATGTGTGTGTGTAGTAGTGTTAGATTTCGTAGTCGAAATGAAAGGCAGAAATGTGTGCATGTGGTTGTAAACGTACGAGTAAAGCAAATTTCGTAGGTAATGTAGGCATCTAGCTACCACAAACCATGGTCTTGCTCGTAATGGCCGATAGCTTTTTATTTGTAAATGATTTGTCGGGCCTCTCTAAACTCTAGACTGCCAGCATGACCACCGGGAACGTTGGCCTCTGCAGAACGGCTGGGGCTGGAAGGCACATCAAAAATACTGCCAAGATTTACAGGTGTCATGTGTCTCAAAATATAGTAAAAGCGGTGTTCTATAAATGAATGCAAACATTAACTTGGTTGTCAGGTGGGCTCTGTACTAACTCAGAGCTGTCGGGTAGAGGACATCTCTGGCCACTTTCATAACAGTGATTGCCTTCCTCTGACCGTAAGGAGACGTCATTGGCATATGACATTCATACCCTTTCAGACACTTAAAATATTTTATTATGACTTACGTCACTGTAACCTGACACGCAAAACAAGGCCATGTACCTAAACAGCGAAAATTTAATTTTACTGCAGTTAGACTCTAATGTTCGCCATCCACTTTGGAAACGCACCATATTTAATGGTTAAAATGCTATTATATATGGGCTACTGGTAAAATTTTCACAAATTTTGGGGCTGTGTTCATTAAACATATGAAATCGATCAACTCAACTCACTAGCGAACATTCCCAGGTGTCAATAACCGATAGTGATGAAAGTTGGTGGATGTGCAGAGGAGGCAAAGGAGTGTAATTGTACTTCTTTTTGTGTCCAATTTAACTTTGAAGGGTTAAAGCACACCTCGAAATATAATCTGACACTGAAGGTTTAGAAGGAATATGTTCGAAACGATGATACATAAAAAACGTTTTTCGTGTAAGTTTGATATATAATTAACGTACCTAAAATCTGTGTATTAAACTTTTTAAATAATTTTAAATTTTCCAAAATACCCCAAACCCATTTATTAATTTTGAAAAATGATAACTTTTGTTACAATACAAATTGAAGAAGCTCTCAAGTCTCTTACATCCCAGAGTAAAGACGCTGGTTTACGGAAGACCATTTTAAAAAAATAAGATGTTCACAATGTGCTATTGGAGATTTTCGATATTCCTAATTAAAATATCAAAGCACTAATTTTTTTTTTACTTTGCCGTTTCACATGCGTACATTTTGTTAACTGAAAATTGTAAGTAGCTCATTATTCTCATTATTATGATAGAAAATTATTACAATAATGATAATCAGTAAGTCTACGCTTAAAACATAACTTACTTTACACCATGTATGTAAAATGAACAAAATTTCTTCAGATAATGCACATGACGGAGAGAACAATGTAAAACATAATTTAATAGGGTTTCAGACTGTCTCGATGGATCCTTTAAATATCCTGATTTGTATCAGACATATTTCAGTACATTGGTAAGCCTCGGCGAAGAGGATTATATACTAATGACTGCAGATTGGTTATATTGTTCTCGAGTGGAGACTGACATTATACTCATAGAACAGAACTAGATCTGAAATACTTCTCGCAAAGTTATTCCAAGATCGAAAGCCGTATACGTCCCACGGCAGTACCTGTGCCGTCGAGTCCTTTGGGGTCACCAGGAGAACTAGATCCTTGTCCTCAGGTGCGATGCTCTCAACGGTTCTTTAACGTTGACCACCGCAATAATCTAACAATAATACAAACATCTTTACCTGATGATGAGACGTTTGTCTGCCAGATTTCGATGCTATATGCTATATATCTGAAAGATCTGAGTCGAAACGGCGCCGGGAGTACACAACATTCCATTTGAACTACTGACGGCCTTGGAAGAGCCAGTCCTGACAAAATTCTACCATCTGGTGAGCAAGATGTATCAGACAGGCGAAAAACCCTCAGACTTCAGGAAGAATATAATAATTCCAATCCCAATTAAAGCAGGTGATGACAGATGTGAAAATTACCTAACAATCAGTTTAATAAGTCACAGCTTCAAAATACTAACGCGAATTCTTTACAGCCGAATGGAAAAACTAGTAGAAGCCGATCTCGGGGAAGATCAGTTTGGATTCCGTAGAAATATTGGAACACGTGAGCAATACTGACCCTATGACTTATCTTAGAAGCTAGATTAAGGAAAGGTAAACCTACGTTTCTAGCATTTGTAGACTTAGCGAAAGCCTGTGACAATGTTGACTGGAATACTCTCCTTCAAATTCTGAAGGTGGCAGGGGTAAAATACAGGGAGCGAAAGGCTATTTACAATTTGTACAGAAACCAGATGGCAGTTATAAGAGTCGAGGGATAAGAAAGGGAAACAGTTGTTGGGAAGTGTGTGAGACAGGGTTGTAGCCTTTCCCCGGTGTTATTCAATCTTTATATTGAGCAAGCAGTGAAGGAAACAAAAGAAAAATTCGGAGTAGGTATTAAAATCCATGGAGAAGTAATAAAAACTTTGAGGTTTGCTGATGACATTGTAATTCTGTCAGAGACAGCAAAGGACTTGGAAGAGTAGTTGAACGGAATAGATAGTGTCTTGAAAGGAGGATATAAGATGAACATCAACAAAAGCAAATCGAGGATAATGGAATGTAGTCGAGTTAAGTCGGGTGATGCTGAGGGAACTAGGTTAGGAAATGAGACACTTAAAGTAGTAAAGGAGTTATGCTATTTGGGGAGCAAAATAACTGATGATGGTCGAAGTAGAGAGGATATAAAATGTAGACTGGCAATGGCAAGGAAAGTGTTTCTGAAGAAGAGAAATTTGTTAACATCGAATATAGATTTAAGTGTCAGGAAGTCATCTCTGAAAGTATTTGTATGGAATGTAGCCATGTAGGGAAGTGAAACATGGATGATAAATAATTTGGACAAGAAGAGAATAGAAGCTGTCGAAATGTGGTGCTACAGAAGAATGCTGAAGATTAGATGAGTAGATCACATAACTAATGTGGAGGTATTGAATAGAACTGGGGAGAAGAGGACTTTGTGGCACAACTTGACTAGAAGAAGGGATTGGTTGGTAGGACATGTGCTGAGGCATCAATGGATCACCAATTTAGTATTGGAGGGCCGCGTGGAGGGTAAAAATCGTAGAGGGAGACCAAGAGATGAATACACTAAGCAGATTCAAAAGAATGTAGTTTGCAGTAGATGCTGGGAGATGAAGAAGCTTGCACAGGATAGAGTATCATGGAGAGCTGCATCGAACCAGCCCCAGGACTGAAGACCATAACAACAACAACGTTTGTTTACCAGATTTCGATGCTGTCAGAAGGACATTTGAAGGTCCAAAAATAAACTCTCAAATTCTCGGTCCAAACTCACATTTAGTTTCTTTTAAAACAATGAAAAGGTTGGTGATCTGTACGAAAAACGGTTTTTAGTGTGGTGCTGGAGAACAAGAAACACCTTATGATCCCAAAGAAGCCGCGGGGGGGTAGCCGTGCGATCTGGGGCTTTTTGTTGCGGTTCGCACGGCTCCTGCCGTCGGAGGTTCGAGTCCTCCCTTGGGAATGGGTGTGTGTTTTCGTTAGCGTAAGTTAGATTAAGTAGTCTGTAAGCATACAGACCGATGACCTTAGCAGTGTACACCCTTAGAAACTTATCACAAATTTAGTAAATTTTTAATGCCAGAGATCTCCATTGCTCAGGTTAATGACGTAGAAAACGCAAACAGCGTTCGGTGTCCAAAGAATTATGTGAGAAGATTTTAAGATATAGTCCTATTGAGGAACAATATAAAGCTTCACTCGTTTCTACATAATCAATCCTCTTGGCCAAGGGCTACCAGTGTATTGGAATATGCCCGATACCAATCAGGATATTCAGAGGACCGCCCGTGACAGTTTGAAATCGTGAACAATTTTGTTTTACATTATCTTCTCACTGTAAAAAGTTGTGTCTTATGCAGTTCCTTACAGATTAGCGTTATTGTATTTCCTGTGATAATAATGAGTTACTTCTTACTTTCAACTACTAAAAATACGTATGTGGAACGGTAAATTAAAAAAACAAACAAAGAGGACGTAAATCGTTAAAATAACAATTTAAATATAATAATGAATATTTAACTATTTTAATTAAGTATGTTGAAAATACTCCGAGACGACATAGTGCACAGTTCATTTCCAAAAATGGTATTCCAGAAACCAGGTTTATTACGCAGGGATGTATGTCGCTTGAAAACCGTTTTAATTTGTGTTCTATCATAAGTTTTCTTTTTCCAGTTTAATTAATGATGGTAGGGAATTTTGCAAAATTTCAAATTATTAAAAAAGTTGTATATACAGTTTCTAGAACAGTAATTAGATAGCAACTATTATATGAAAAAACATTTTTTTATACTGTATTATCATTTTGAAGATTTTTCTCTCTAAACCTAAAATGTCAAATTACCTTCCAGGATGTGTTTTACCCCATAAAAGTGAAATCGGACACAAAAAGAGAAGAAATACGCACTATTTTGTCCTCCCCCACCCCCCTGACCTACACACCCACCAACTTTAATCAAGATCGTTTACTGACATTTGGGAAAGTTTCCTTCTCAGTTCCGTTGATTGTTACATTTGAATTTCATTTAACAATGTTTTTCTTTTACGTTCTGTGCATTTTTTGTGAAAGACTAAATCTACATACGTACTCTGCAAACTACTATACGTTTCACAACGGAGGGTACATGTACCACAACTAGTCGTTCCCTCTTCCACTCGCAAATGTGAGTGTTGTCAATATGATTCCTTATGAATCCTAAATTCCCTTGCCTTATCTTCGCAGTCCTTACACGTGAGGTGCATTTCTAGCAGTAGATTCGTTCTGTAGTCTGCAGCAGATTCTCGAAACGACCGTAATCTTCCCTCCAAAGATTCTCTTTTGAGTTAACGGAGCATTACAATAACACCCAAGTGTTGATGCAACCTGCCAGTAACGAATCCAGCCGTATGACTCTGAATTGTTTCGATGTCTTCCGTCCCGGTATGTTAAGGTATAAAATATACCCTTAATTCCTGTCGTTGTATATTAGACTTCAAAAATTATTTCGTGTTAGTGACAAGGTGTTTGGAGAGGAGATCAAAGGGCAGAACTTTATAATAAAGTGAATGTTACTTAACTTGCAGTTGGCGTATGTATCCAGCCGTAGCGTTAATACGTAGCCTAGTTGAAAATAATTTATGTCCTGGATGTTAATTCAGATATAACTGAATTATTAGTCGATAATTTGATGTATCCATTATTTAACTCCACTGCACCCGTTTAAGAGACAGAAATACACAAACATTGTCATATCTATACACATCAAAAAAAGTTTTCCATAACCCCGGTTCCCAGAACTCCTACGTTCACTGATGATACTGTATCACAAAGACAGTCCCATTGACTGTTCAGGGATGTGACTAAGCCCGCCCAAAGATGGAAACAACCACGCATGAGCAGCGCCTATTAGACGGAGGTCGTCCGACAGCCGATCACTTCCAGTCATTCCACCAGGAATGAGGTACACGGCTCGTGTTGTCTTTAGTTCAACAATGCCTAGACGGTCAATACCGCGGTTCGATTGTGTCCGCATTGTTAGTTTGTGCCCGGAAGTGTTTTCAACACGGGAAGTGTCCAGGTGTCTCGGTGTTAAGCAAAGCGATGTTGTTCGGACATTGAGGAGATACAGAGAGACAGGATCTGTCAATGACATGCCTCGCTCAGGCCGCCCAAGGGCTACTACTGCATTGAATGACCGCTACCCACGGATTATGGCTCGGAGGAACCCTGACGGCAACGCCACTATGTTGAATAATGCTTTTCGTGCAGCCACAGGACGTCGTGTTACGACTCAAACTGTGTGAAATAGGCTGCATGATGCGCAAATTTACTCGCGAATTTACATGACGAAGTAAATATTTGCAACCACGACACCATGCAGCACGGTACAGATGAGCCCAACAACATGGAGAATGGACCGCTCAGGATTGGCATCACGTTCTCTTCACCGAAGAGAACTTGAAGATGATCTTGTACAAGAAGCAAACCATGCCTTGTCATCATCAAAAAGAGTGTCGTTCATGTATTGACATTAACACGTACTGCTTCGTCTTATAGCAAGTTTGGGAATATGAAGACATTCTGTAGTGCATTCTTCAGTCTCGCACATGTCTATCTTTTACTGTTATGTAGAACCGCTATTATTGTACCATCACTGACCTGCACTTGATGTATTACAGACAGCGGAATATTTCATGATCCGAGCAACCATCCATTTTGCATCAGTATGAAGGAGAAATAGCGACTATACTTCGATGAAGTCGAATTTATAAGGCTGCGAAATGTCTGTCCTGTCCATATGTTCCTGCATGCTACGGTGCAACGATATCTTTCACAGAATGGAACAATGATTTGGCGTTAAGTTACCGTCGACTGAAGGATTACTAGAGACGGAATCCCAATCGCAGATTAGAGAAGACAGTGACAAAATTGAATGTAGCGATTTTACAGGAATTGTCAGAATCTGGCTTCAGCGAATGAATGTAAATCGGGAGTACCAGATGACAAATGGTGTCCCATTTTTGCAACGTTGGGTCCGATGTCTTAACCTGTTGCCAGAAGAATGATCCACCCGTTGCATATGATTACACGGTTGCCAAACAAGCAACGGAAGTAGTCACATCTCTTAAATATCAGGGAGTATGCGTACGGTGCGACGACCATATACAAATAACAGCAAGTAATACAGATGGTAAACTGAGTCATGGGAAGACATTTCCCACTAAGTATATACTCATAACTGTCTGCTCAGATCGTGTTTCGCCACGTTTTGGGGAAGTGCATCGGAACTGAGCGGAAATTTCGTGAAAAACTGTGTGGAAACGGTGCACTGAACAGCAGTTGATGGAGACACTAACCATACGAAAGAAGACGGAAACTTTTGCAGATGAGATGCTGTCAAAAATACGAAGAAAAAATGAACAAAAATGCGGTGTTAAATAATGCAGTTCACTTAGCAATTTAATTTTAAGAAATGAAAATTTGCCCCACAGTAGATAACACTTAGGTGTCGAAACATGTCTGGGTGAATATAAAAAGTAAACTAATTGTGTTTGCATAAGGCGGATTTTCAAAACAACCCAATTGGAAGACTCCTCAGGAAGCGAAGTCCACCCAGAAAGGACGTACCTTACAAAAATCTTCGTCTGACAAACACTTGAATACTGATCGTCAGCATGGGATCGACATCATAGATGACTAATAGAGGAAGTAGAGGAGATCCAAAGAGGACCAGCACGATTTATCAGTGGTTCGTTTAGTAAGTGTGAAAGCGTCACGGAGGTTAACTCTCAAACTTCTGTCGTAGATGCTGTAAGACATACGTCGTGCATCACGGTGAGGACTATTGTTGAAGTTGCATAAAAGTATGCTGTAAGGGGTACATCTATATCTACGCTTACATGAATGTTCTCCATTTCACAATTAAGTGCCTACCGTTCCCCAGTCGAACAGTGCGCAGAAATAACAAACAGTTAAATCTTCCCTCGGGAGTTCTGATTTCCCGTATTTTATTACAATGATCATACAGAGGAGGAAGTTGGTGATTAAAATTTCATAGGAAGATCCTGCCGCAACCAAACCCACCATAGTCTAAATGATTTCCATCTCAACTCGCGTATCACATCCGTGATACTCTCTCCCATGCTTCACGATAATACAGAGCGAGGAGCCCATCTTTGAACTTTTTCAATGTTCTCCGTGAATCCTGTCTGATGCGGACCACCCACCACGCAGTAATAATCCAGAAGAGGACGGACAAGCGTTATTAAGTCAGTCTCTTTAGTAAATCTGTAATATCTTTCAACTGTTCTGGCAGTAAAACACAGTCTGGTTAACCTTCACCACAATGTTATCTATATGAGTTCAAATTTAAGTCATCCGTAATTGTAATCCCTAGCGTTTTGCTTTTAGGATAACTTGACACTTGTCATTATTTGTAGTCAATTGCCGCTCTTCGCACCGTACAGATCACTCGTCTAAATGATTTTGCAATTAGTTTTGACCATGTGATGACTTTAAGCGACACTAAATGACAGCATCATTTGCAAACAATATAAACTGGCTACTCAGATTGTCTCCTAAATCTTCTATATAGATCAGAAACAGCAGAGCGGAACACTGCAATAGCTTATACACTGAGCTGCAAAAGCATAATTAACATAGCAAAATATAACAGCGTTTACTGAAATGTATTGCATGAGCAGACGGCATGTTGCTCATCAAAAGGTTAATGTAATCGGACCGTTAGCCACCACAGGATGGGCATGATAGCTCGAAACCATTTATGGCAATATAATACAGTATTTATAAAATTAATTATGGCTGGATGCATTATTCACCAACAAAGACTGTGCTGTTATCTCTTCAAAGCAACATTTTCCTACCTATAATTCTCGGCAATTTTAATATTCGTAAGGTGAGAAAAAATATTTTTGTATTAGTAAATACGGTTGAATTTATTTTCCTGCGAAGCGTGTTCTCTCTGTTAACCAGCCTCCACCCTTGTGTGACCGTGGAAAATTAAAATGAAAGGAGCTAAGTGGGAAACTACAACGTCAATAGGAGAGTTTACCAAGCTATTGCTTCCTCCTGTATGTATACGAGATCATAAAAGATAAAATTATACACATTCGAGTTCACACAGATTCTTCCCAACAATCTTTCTCCCCGCGGAATATCCGCAGCTCGTGGTCTACGTTGCTGCCTCTGGATCACGGGGTCTCGTGTTCGATTCCCGGCCGGGTTGGGAATTTTCTCCGCCAGGGGACTGGGTGTTTGTGTTGTCCTCAACATTTCATAATCATCATCATTCGTGACAGTGGTTAGATGGGCTATGTACAAACATTGGGCTGTGTAAAAATTGGGACTCTGTACGGGTGGTGATGACCGCGCATTTGAGCCCTCCACAAGCAAAACATCATCATCATCACTTCCCGCGGAATATTAGAAGCTGCAAAGAGAAAGAAGGAAACGACAGCGGTACACAAAGCACCGTCCACCTGACAGTATTAGATGTCTTGCGGATTATGGACGTAGATGTGTACACTATCTGATCAAAAGCATCCGGAGGCCTGTTAGTGGTCATTGAGATGGGCTGTGTCCACGCTCCGCCTTTATCACGGCTTGAACTCTACTGGGGAGACGTTTCAATGAGGTGCCAGAATGTCCGTGCTGGAATGGCAGCCCATTCTTCCTCAAGAGCCGAAATCAGAGGAAGTAGTGATACTGCACTCTGGGATCTGGAGCGAAGTCGACGTTCTAACTCATTCCAAATGATGTTGGGATATTGCCCAGTCAGTCCATTTCAGAAATATAATTTTCTCCAAACCATTGCCTCATAGATTTTACTTTGTGACAGGGTGCACTGCCATCCTCTGCGTCACTTCATCCAGATGTCCTGATACCCTTTTAATAAGACCAGATTCCAGTACTCGTCTTCACACTTAAGCATTTAAATTCGGACAAAGTGAAGAAGGCATAGCTGAACTAATTTGTACTTAGCTTTTTGGTATTGTTGAAGTTCTGGCCGATGTCTCCCAGGCTGCTGTTGCTTCTTCCCTAAAGTATTTAATTTTGGACTAAGTGAAGAAAGCATAACTGAATTAATTTGTACTTAGGTTTGTGGCGTTGTTGAAGTTTTAGAAGATGTCTTCCAGACTCCTGCTGCTACTGCTTTTTGTACAAGTTTATAAAAATAGGTTCTGGTAAGATGTTGGGCGTTTGTCTTTAAATAAAAAGTCTTGGCCATGAAGTCGTTTTCCACCATATGGTTTACTTGATGTTCAGATGTGTGTGAATTCCTAAAGGACCAAGCTGCTGAGGTCATCGGTCCCTAGACTTACACAACTTAAACCAACTTATGCTAAGAACAGCACACTCATCCATGCCCAAGGGAGGACTCGAACCTCCGGTGGGGGAGGCCGCGCAATCAGTGACATGACGCCTCAAACCGCGCGGCCACTCCGCGGAGCTATGGTTTACTTCCATATTCTGAAGCACTTCGGCTACTGGTTATAGCACTTACATGTATTAGTGATGACAACAGTTTTGTAGAGCGACCCTCCAGACACGTCCACTTCCTACCATCTCTGACAACCAAGTGCGTCGTCTGCCTCGAGACGTCTAAGACCTCTTAATACGTCGATGTTCAGATTGAAGTTGTTATTCTGGATTGGCCGGCCGCTGTGGGCGAGCGGTTCTTGCCGTTTCAGTCTGGAACCGCGTGACCACTACGGTCGCAGTTTCGAATCCTGCCTCGGGTATGGATGTGTGTGATGTCCTTAGGTTAGTTAGGTTTAAGTAATTCTAAGTTCTAGGGGACTGATAAATAAATGGAAATGTCGTGTGGCTAGGGCCTCCCGTCGGGTAGACCGTTCGCCTGGTGCAGGTCTTTCGATTTGACGCCACTTCGGCGACCTGCGTGTCGATGGGGATGAAATGATGATGATTAGGACAACACAACACCCAGTCCCTGAGCGGAGAAAATTTCCGACCCAGCCGGGAATCGAACCCGGGCCCTTAGGATTGACAGTCTGTCACGCTGACCACTCAGCTACCGGGGCGGACAGGGGACTGATAACCTCAGGTGTTAAGTCCCATAGTTCTCAGAGCCATTTGAACCATTCTTTATTCTGGATTTCGTTTGCAAGCTTTTGACACAGGTTAATACTATTACAAAAAATAGAAATACGTGGAACTTACAGACTGAGAATAATGCTTACAGTAATTGTTGATAATTACTTACGAGAACATGGTGTTTATATTGTCTTGACGATGCTATACTTAATTTGACTTCGCCGTGTTTTTACTCTGATTGTCAAACAGGCGTTTTGTAGTTTTGTGTTTTTCTACAAATGGATTACAACTATTTTATGTTCCATATCAGGATTTACAAAAAACAAAAATAATTTTGGTCTGAACTGTTTTGTGAATCAACGATGCTTTTAATTCAAAATTACGACACATTTTTCATAATTAATATTTGGCTATTTTCTATTTCATGTAAAACTGACGAAAGCTAGTAAGCATTTCAGTGTCCCTGTCTCAAAAGTTTTCGTATGAGACATAAAGATCCAAAGGATGATTTAATTAACAATTTAACAGTATTACAAAATTTGTAATTTCCGTCCTTTGGTTCGTTATTGGAATTAACATGGGTATTTCTATGGTGTCTGTGCTGAGAGGTTTGTTTACTTTTAATACGCATTTTGTCCGCTCAAAAATTTATGTTTTCTTTATAACTGTGAGATTACACATGTGATTGTAAATCTACAGTGAAGATAATTTTTGATAAGTTGTAAAATACACCCTGTATTTGTTGCCTGTAGTACTTACATGGTGTCAACAGATGTTATTTGTCGGAATATTGTGTGAACAGTGTGAACAGATCGTAAAGATGAATTAGGAAGTTTTACTGAATCTACCGATATCATCTCCATAGTGTTACAGTTCCAATACAATCATGGTCTCCGAACTGGTCCTCTACTGTATGCAGTACAAAATGCTGTAAATGTGTTCACATCCTTCTGCATTTAGCGTTTTCTTAAGCGCAATAATGGGATCTCGCCATAACCACGAGAAACACCTTCGTACTGTAACACCGCCACCTCCGTACTTCACTGCTGGCACCACACAATGATGGCAGGTAACGTTACCGAGACATTCAGCAACCCCAAACCTTTCTACCTCAGTGACAGAGGCTATAGCGTGATTCATCCCTCCAAATCACTATTTTCCAGTAATTCACCGTCTAGTGGCGTTGGTTTTTACACTAACTCAAGCGTCACGCTGCACTGAGCGCAGAAATGTGTGCCTTATGAGTAGCTGCTCGACTATTCTATCCCATTATTTTTAATGCTCACACACGGCCGTTGTTCTAGGTAACACTTCCGAACCCACGAGTGACTTCTTCGCTGATTCCACGCGATTTATTACAACTACCCTCTATTGGTAGCACGTCGGAGTTCACGAACGATATCTTCTGCTAGTTCCATGCGATTTATTACAGCTATCCTCTAAAATGTTCGATGGTCCCTCTCCGTCAGTATGTCTTGTCTTTGTTTAAGTGTGGTTGTTTCTTCACGTTTCCACTTCACAATCATATCACCAATAGTTAATTAGGGCCACTTTCGAAAGACTGAAATGTGTGTGATTGATTTCCTCGTCAGGTGGCGTCTCATGATCAGTCCAAATTCGAGGTTACTCCTGACCGCCCATTCTCAAAATGGTTCAAATGGTTCTGACAAGGGAACCTCCCCGTCGCACCCCCCTCAGATTTAGTTATAAGTTGGCACAGACGATAGGCCTTGAAAAACTGAACACGGGCCAATCAAGAAAACAGGAAGAAGTTGTGTGGAACTATGAAATGGTTAGCCTGAGCTAATGCGGAACGAAAGGGCCTTGGTTCAAGTCTACCTTCGAGTGAAAAGTTCCTTTTTTTAATTTCAGACAATTATCAAAGTTCAGGCACTCACACATAATCTACTTCGCTCTCCAAAATTCCAGGACATGTTCAGATTTGCTTGGACATATGCAGGATTTGACGGTCTACACACGGAAAAATTTGAAAACGTTAAAAACATATGTTTTGACAGAACACAGAGAAAACTATGCGACTGTGAAACTGTTGCATTCATTTGTTGCAGTTTATGTGACAAACTCTTATGTTTTCATCACTTTTTTGGGAGTGATTATCACATCCACAAGAAAACCTAAATCCGGCAAGGCAGAAGAATCTTTTTACCCATTCGCCAAGTGTGCAAGTTAGGTGGATCGTCAACATATTCCTGTCATGTGACGCACATGCCGTCACCAGTGTCGTATAGAATATATCAGACGTGTTTTCCTGTGGAGGAATCGGTTGACCTATTACCTTGCGATCAAATCTTTTCCGTTCCCGTTGGAGAAGCGCGTCCTTTCGTCTACTAATCGCACGGTTTTGCGGTGCGGTCGCAAAACACAGACACTAAACTTATTACAGTGAACAGAGGCGTCAATGAACGAACAGACAGATCATAACTTTGCGAAAACAAAGAAAGTAAACTTTTCACTCGAGGGAATACTTGAACCAAGGACCTCTCATTCCGCAGCTGCTCACGCTACCCACGGAACCACGGAGCTCCTGACCTCGTATTCTCCTTGATGTTGCCTAAGCATGAAATACTCAGTTTGTATATTTTGCTTTTTTTTTTCATAGTTCCACTCAACTTCTTCATGTTTTCTCGATTGATCTGTGTTCAGTTTTTCAAGGCCTATCCACTGTGTAACTCATAACTAAATCTGAGGGGGGTGCGATGGGGAGGTTCCCTTGTGAGAACTATGGGACTTAACATCTGAAATCATCAGTCCCCCCAGAACTTAGAACTACTTAACCCTAACTAACCTAAGGACATCACACACATCCATGCCCGAGGCAGGATTCGGACCTGCGACTGTAGCAGCATCGCGGTTCCGGACTGAAGCGCCTAGAACCGCTCGGCCACAACGGCCGGCAGAATCATTCTCCCGCTATTGCTCCTCTACTGACAACCTCATCTTTCTCGCCTACTTTTTCACTGCCGATCCGCTTCTGGTGATATGTAGTAATCAATAACGCATTAAATACAGCTGCCAGTATACTTTTATTATATAGTATTAGTGTAGACACAGCGGTCGGTCAGCAGGACGTGGCCCACGAGAATTATAAATTGGTTGTTATTCGACAAACCAGACTGCTCCGAACGGAAGCGCTTGCCGTATCGCCAGAAGAGAGACGAGGAGTAAATAGCTTAACGGTGGAGAGGACAGCGAAAGGTAAACAAAGAGATTATCTCGACGCGGCGCTTCCGGTGCTGCATCTGCCGGCGCGCCGCAGAACTCGAGAGGGCAGGTGCCGCACCGGGAGTCGAAGGCCGTAACTCAGGCTGGCGGGGGGTGCCGACGGCGGGCTGTGGCCGCATGACAAGCGGCGGTAATTGGAGGCCGCAAATAGACGTAGACGTAGACGCCCGCCAGCCGTCTCCGGGAACTCCGGCAATAGACGGACGCCGCTCGCACACTCCCGCACTGCGCCGGTTTGCAACACAGACTTTTGTCTGACCATATGCGGTACATGGCCGTCTCCTTCCAGGGTACATTTCTATTTCATTTATTATTTCCATCTGACGTCCGGGCTATCTGAGCTAAAGAATTTACGGTTAGGAAATGACAGATTATATACGGCATGAAACAACCTGTCAGGTTGAAATTGTGTGCCGGGCGAGACTCGAACGCAGATGCTTGCCTTTTAAAAGAAATGCTTTTACCAAGTGTAAGTAGGCTGTTTAGGTTTTTATGTTGGTAACGCCACGTAGCGCTCTGTATGAAAATCACTGACTGTGCTGTGTGCAGTCTGTGGCTGGTTTGCATTGTTGGAATATTCGCTATTGTAGTGTTGGGCACTTGGATGTGAACAGCGCGTAGCGTTGCGCAGTTGGAGGTGAGCCGCCAGCAGTGGTAGATGTCGGGAGAGAGATGGCAGAATTCTGAGAGCGGACGATCTGGACGTGTGTCCATCAGAAAGAGTAAATTTGTAACACTGTATATCATGAACTGATATATATATATATATATATATATATATATATATAATGACTTTTCAACATTATTAAGGTAAATACATTGTTTGTTCTATATCAAAATCTTTCATTTGCTGATTATGTCTATCGGTAGTTAGTGCCTTCAGTAGTTTGAATCTTTTATTTAGATGGCAGCAGTGGCGCTCGCTGTATTGCAGTACTTCGAGTAACGAAGATTTTTGTGAAGTAAGTCATTCATGAAAGGTATAGGTTATTGTTAGTCTAGGCCATTCTTTTGTAGGGATTTTTGAAAGTCAGATTGCGTTGCGCTAAAAATATTGTGTGTCAGTTTAGTGTTGATCAGAATAAGTAAAGAGAGAAATGTCTGAGTACGTTCAGGTCTGCTGTTTGAAGATCAAATAACGTAGAGGTTTATCAGCACAGTAATTCGTTAACTTTTCAAAGGGGATGTTTCACAAGCTACCCACGAACAAATCGCAATCTCTGCTCCAGGACTGAACTCTGGCCGTGTCTTTGTCATATCCTACCATCCACTTGCCCTAATCCAGTAAGGTAGGAAGGAGTGGGGGTCTCGTTTGAAGTTTGGTAACTGGGAGAGGTAGTGAGGTATGTGTGGACCCAGGGTTTGACTTTGGAAGAGGTGGAGGGTGTGATAGAGGGTGAGGTGCGTCATAGTTTGTCACTGTCTACGATCCGTCTTCCCCTCATGAATGTAAATGCCCTCAGTCACACATTTAACGTGGCACAAAGGCCTATGGTTTTGGCGATATTGACAAGAAAATACTGTATACGAAATATTTTAATATAATCGTAATGACTCGTTCACATTAGTAGTAAGTACAGTGCTTTTTTGCGAGGGGGGCGGGCGTCGGCATCCACATGAACACTCTCCCCCCTGGATCCGCTTCTGTTAACTGCCAGAATCGCAAATAGCAAGGTTATGTTTTCAAATCCCGGGCTGTGAGATGTGATTGGTGATCTGTCCAATACCGACGAATTGCACTGTTTGCTACCCAACGTACGAAATGTATTTATTAATTGTAATTACCTAGAAAAGGCATTTTAGGAACGAAAGTGCTTTTTCTAAATAAACAATAAAAGACGCAAAATAACCTACACTGCATTTAGTCTGCGATTCTGAATGCCTCTACGCACTATGGGACTTAATATCTGAGGTCATCTGTCCCCCAACTACTTAAACCTAACTAATCTAAGGACATCACACACAACCATGCCCGCGACAGGATTCGAACCTGCGACCGTAGCAGCAGCGCAGTTTCGGACTGTAGCACATAGTACCGCTCGCGCGATTGTGAAAAGACGTCTGTACTCTTCACCAACACCAGTCATGTAAATAAACGGTTGTCCACCAGAAGATGATGGTGTGCACCATCTAAACGCGCAGTGGCAAAGTAAACAAGTGACTGACGCAGAGATGACTTCAGATGTTACGTCCCATAGTGCTCAGAGCCATTTGAACCATTTTTTGGACTGACGCAGAAAGTGCTTGATTTGTACACATTTCTGTTATTGTCCTACCGACTCGGGGTGTGACTTAATGTTCTGTCACTCACTTAACCTTCTTCATCAACTTCAGATTGTAATAGATTCTTTTAGAAGTTTCACTTAAATACACAGTACATTATTATCATATCAGTTATCGCCCCCCCCCCCCCTCCCCTTTTCGAAGCCAGCGAGAACACTAGTCACGAATCATTTTATTCGGGTTCATATCTGCTATCGATTTGTTGGAGACTGACATTCTGTCGTAAATTACATCTTCCTCTTCATCTTCCTTGCCGTAACCTTCCTCTTCTTCTTCTCCACGTTTTGCTTTCACTAGCACATCTTTTTAACGTCTTCATCTGTCTTCTTTCGGCACAGGCATCCCAATCTCTGAGAAGCAACTCTGTTGGAAAGCTGAGGTGGATTCTTGTTGAACTGGCTCTTCTGTTTATCCTCTGAGAAAAAATGGCGAGATTTCTGAGGCACAACTTGAATAACGTTGTCTTCCAAGCTGATACGTAAGCCGTCATTATCTCTCAATAATGATCCATCAATTTTACTTAATCGAGCCTTAAGTATATGTGTACAGTTTGCGGCGAAATAAATAAAAAAAATTAAATTTATTGGTTTTTTGAAAAGAGGAAAAATTTATGGGCATGGAATTGTAACTTTAGAGAATTTTTGAAGGGCTTTTTTACGGATTGTATTGACCGGCTTGAATGGGGACAAATACAGTGCTGCGTGAAATATGCCTGTAATATAATTTACCATTCCGATTAATTACATTTTGAATTCTACGTCATTGCTGATTTAATCAGAGTGCTCACCTTAGACGTAGAATTAGTCCTTCTGCCACAATATTAATTCATTAGTCGCCGTCGATGTTCTTCTCTTTGTTGACGTGTGTATCTTCCTAAGTCGGCACCGGTTCACTTCACGAAGACGGTGGAAACCAAGGGATACAACGCTACGTTGCTTTAAATAATTTTCGTAACACTTCCATACTTCTCACTATTTTTTATTCACAAGACAATAAGACTTGCTCTGCTCGTCGCACAAACCATAATTACTAACAATATGGCTACCTTTCCGCACACACCAAAAATTACGTCCATCCTCCACGAGGCAACAATCTAAAGTGTCCCTTAGCTCCTTGGAGTATGAGACAAAAGAGAATCCAATGTGAACATTACAAAGATTATAATCTACATGCCTCTCAATTTAATCTTTGGCGCAGCTTTTAAGGTGTTGTATGTCTCTGTGTCGGAATGTGCCATTACAAGTTGTAGCCTCTGTTGGAATTTACTTGTCCGCTCTCTCACACTAACAACATTGTCAACCAGATTAACATTAATATTTTAGGTCATCAGTCCCCCAACTACTTAAACCTAACTAACCTAAGGACATCACACACAACCATGACCGCGACAGGATTCGAACCTGCGACCGTAGCAGCACTACATTTTCTATATCTGAGTAACGGCATTTTACATGAGGAAATTGTGGGCAGAATGTTCTTATAACTGCATGTAACCTGTAAGGAACTTGCACCCGAGGTGATGAAGAACGGAGAAAGAGATGGATTGGGGGGCAATAAATGCTGAGTGCAATGACCAGACTGTGTGAGTGATTCTGGGAAGCAGCGCTCAGTGGACTGTACCTGCAGAGGGACTCTGGCCATAGCACTCTCATCCTTCCAATTCACAAAACATTTTAACTGGTATAGGTGGCAGAGAAGCCGACCTCGGGGAAGATCAGTTTGGATTCCGTAGAAATACTGGAACACGTGAGGCAATACTGACCTTACGACTTATCTTAGAAGAAAGATTAAGGAAAGGCAAACCTACGTTTCTAGCATTTGTAGACTTAGATAAAGCTTTTGACAATGTTGATTGGAATACTCTCTTTCAAATTCTAAAGGTGGCAGGGGTAAAATACAGGGAGCGAAAGGCTATTTACAATTTGTACAGAAACCAGATGGCAGTTATAAGAGTCGAGGGACATGAAAGGGAAGCAGTGGTTGGGAAGGGAGTAAGAAAGGGTTGTAGCCTCTCCCCGGTGTTATTCAATCTGAATATTGAGCAAGCAGTAAAGGAAACAAAATAAAAATTCGGAGTAGGTATTAAAATCTATGCAGAAGAAATAAAAACTTTTAGGTTCGCCGATGACATTGTAATTCTGTCAGAGACAGCAAAGGACTTGGAAGAGCAGTTGAACGGAATGGACAGTGTCTTGAAGGGAGGATATAAGATGAACAGCAACAAAAGCAAAACGAGTATAATGGAATGTAGTCGAATTAAGTCGGGTGATGTTGAGAATATTAGATTAGGAAATAAGACACTTAAAATAGCAAAGGAGTTTTGCTATTTGGGGAGCAAAATAACTGATGATGGTCGAAGTAGAGAGGATATAAAATGTAGACTGGCAATGGCAAGGAAAGCGTTTCTGAAGAAGAGAAATTTGTTAACTTCGAGTATAGATTTAAGTGTCAGGAAGTCGTTTCTGAAAGTATTTGTATGGAGTGTAGCCATGTATGGAAGTGAAACATGGACGGTAAATAGTTTGGACAAGAAGAGAATAGAAGCTTTCGAAATGTGGTGCTACAGAAGAATGCTGAAGATTAGATGGGTAGATCACATAACTAATGAGGAAGTATTGAATAGGATTGGGGAGAAGAGAAGCTTGTGGCACAACTTGACCAGTAGAAGGGATCGGTTGGTAGGACATGTTCTGAGGCATCAAGGGATCACCAATTTAGTATTGGAGGGCAGTGTGGAGTGTAAAAATCGTAGGGGGAGACCTAGAGATGAATACACTAAGCAGATTCAGAAGGATGTAGGTTGCAGTAGGTACTGGGAGATGAAGAAGCTTGCACAGTATAGAGTAGCATGGAGAGCTGCATCAAACCAGTCTCAGGACTGAAGACCACAACAACAACAACAGGTGGCAGTTCATCACAAAAGTAACCAGTTGGTGGAAAGTGGGTAGAGGAATCCATTTAAGAGAGACTGCTGTAAACTGAGCCTTTGTGCAAACGGTGGGAAGGCCATAAAATTCAACGCATGAACTTGTTTGAAGTGGGACGATACAGACAGAGCAGCTGGTGCACATGTTTAGTAGAGGAAAGACTGTTAACTCTCCTGCTGCTGCTGCTTTTTTTAGCTAGCGGCAAAAACAAATATATTACCCAAGTTGGGTTGTCTGGGAATCTTAACAGCTTCTTTCAGGAGTTGGAAATGGTTGGCCTGGAAAGTTTAGATGTCTCTGTAAATGAGGGACTGTGGTTCTGTCTAGATTTGATTTTGCCCAAACATGGACATGCTTACCGTGAAAATTATGCCTTCCTAGTCCAAAATCTTCTTTCTTTAGACAAGAAAGATTTGGAGTCGCTGACTGGCTCCTCTCATGATATGTGAAATGGAGGCTAGCTCCACCATCGTGAGAACCCAAAGGCTGTGTCTGGATTGGCTACCAGGTCTACAGAAGTGTCAAGAGGGAAGATTCAATGAGTAGAAGATAGTTCGATTGGCTTACTCAATGCGAGGGCGGTTTCGTTTTTGCTAATTCAGCCCGTGTACCAAGGCTTGGTGGACAGTGTTTGCTATTCTTTGCCTTCTTCATCTTCTGATCCTCCCCTGGTGGAGACCTACAGGTCTTTCCTTAGTGGGTGAGACTTGTGGTCTGTATCTTGTGGTGAACAAGAGCCAGTGGCAGTTTCCAAATGTACTGACAGTGGAACTGCTTATCATGTCAGACATGTCATGCGTCTTGAGAGTGGAGACTTACTTGTCCTGAGTCGGCCGTCTGACATTCGACAATTCCAGCATGCACCGTCGTGCCTCTGACTCAAATTGCTTTTTTCAGACCAGCAAATGGGGGCATCCCACACTGAAATCTGCTGGGATCTCAGGGCTCAGATTGGGAAGTTTCCTGCTTTCTGATAATCAGAGAACCAGACCGCATAGTTTGGAAATATTCGTGGACGTGTCAGAACATTACAGCTGCCGCAGCCCGTAACTCCTCACCCACAGCGCGCCGTCTTCGGCATGAATCATGGTGAAAGAGTGAAATACTGCTGCACCGGCATAAGGTTGTTAAATGATATTCACAGCTCCCTGTTTTCACGTGAACTATAATTTGTGGTAAACTTTGTCGCAGTTAATTCGACTTGAATACAATTGGCTCTCACAATGGATTCATGTAAGTAAAGCCAAATTGAGTTGTAAAACGAATTAATTCAGGGGAGGACTTGTATAAGCTTCCCGAATGTCAGACCATTCCTTTTTTGATTTGTGTTTCACATCTTTGTGTAAAGTTTATCAGCCAGTTGTAGTTACAAAAGGATTATAAAACTTGTCATTACTTTGTAAGCTTTAATACGCCTCTATTCTCATTCATACTCCCTCAACTATTAACTGTTTCTATTTTATTATGGTGGTTAATGGGTACACAGGCAGTTTAAGGTTATATCTTAATAAATTAATTAATTTGATTATTAATTTGAGTTCTGAAAGTGACTGTAAGCATAGGCAACAAAAGTGCCATGAGTAAATTCACCAATTAATGTACATAAAAATTAAGAGTGTAGCTCACAATTTGAACGTTATTGAGAAGGTAAAAATAATTACATTTAGCATCACTCGACATATATTTATGATTAAAGCAAGCGACGTCTTGCATTTATTAGCTCTATCTCTTTACCTTTTGGTGCGATGAAGGAGTCTTGTAATTACGGCATCCTAGGGGTTGTAGCTGGCTGACAAAGGGCAAGATTCATTAGAAGGAATGGCACTATGTTGTAAAAGTATTTCTGCTGAAAGCCAGGATCTCATGCAGGTAGACACGTAGGAGAGTGCTCTGCCAACCAAGTACAGGCTAGCGAGGGTAGCTGCTTGTTATAAGACATCACTTTGTGTAAAGCGAAAAGAATCACTTTTAGCAAAGATAAAGATCTGATGGACAGGACAAAACTCAAGGCTAAGACTGTGGAACTATCTGTTAAACCGGGAAGAGGATAGCTGGAACGTTTGCTCCAAATATTTTATAAGGAAATCTGTGATTGGCTCACAGACACAGACACATTCTCATTGGCCATAAACTGAATTCTTTTATATAGTGGGAGAGATTACTGCCTTCTTCCGTGCACCAAGGCCGCAATATACATCATTTTTTAACTACAGCAAAATCAATAAGAGTAGGAATTTCTTTATCACATTTATTACATTATCATTGGTCTGAAGTCGCAAGGTCTGCTACAGTTGGGTATCGAGAACCCGACACTGGCAAAACCAGCGAAGATATGTAGAGGAGAGTAAAAACACACTTGCTTCAGGGACGTTGTAGAAGACACCTCTGTGTGGGGCTTGAGGTAGTGAGCTCGGTCTTAGAGGAGCGGAGCAGGATGTCTCCAACTGAAACCAGAACTCAGATGCTACAGCTAGAATTCTCACCCACTACTGCAGCTGTCTTCTGCTCTTGTGCAACATTAGTGGTAAACATGGACCGTACTTGCATCCAACGAGACGAGGCGATTTTGAAACCATTTGCCTTTCACCCGGGTTTTGTTTCACTGATCTAATTTTCAGAGCAAGCTAGTTGCATGCGCAATGCAACTACGCGATAGTACTGCAGTTTGTTCATGCTTTTCTGGGACCCTTTTATAACTCATTAACATTTTCCGCAGTCCTTGTTCATGTGCGTGACACAGTTTTAAATTTTATCTATCATGAATCCAACAAACTTTGCCGAGGCTGTTGCAAATATTTTGAATTCCCTGTTTGCTTAATACTTGATTGTGATTTTGATTCAGTGGATAAATCATTTCTGATGCGTTTCGGTAATAAATCAGATTGTTACAGTGATCCTTAGTTTTCTTTTGTAGTTTAAAGGATCCTGTTATCATTAAGTTCCTGTCAGATGTGGTACCCATACTTCCGTACTTAACTAGGTTACCCCTGATTGTTTCATTAGATAAGCTATAACCGCTGTGCAATCTTGTTTTCTCTTGATTTGTATGATATTATGGGGAGCTCCCTATCACTGTAGGCCAGCGGGGACAGAATTTGTAACAGCTAAGGCGTATTATAAAGTGCTCAACCGACATCTCACAATTATGAAAATAATTTAGTAGCCTTCTGTGCCTTTAATAGCCTTTTGTGCCTGTAATGCAGTGATATTCATCGTCCTCAGCATCGTCATTCTTTTCTCCATTGATGGTACTTCCGCCTTTATGTGGCAATTTCCACCCCAACAACATGGCTGTCTCCAATCCGCAGATTTTTTTTTTAGCTGTTTGAGGAATGAGGGAGACTGCTTATGTTGGAAATCTTCTGATACCACAATCATAACCATTCTTTTAAAACCATAAGCTGTGGTGAGATGGATCACGATGCTGTAAAGCAACTAGTGCGGTGTAGCAAATTTTAATCCACGCTTCTTTATCAGAATCAGTATCTGTTTTTCTTACACGGTCATCTCCTAGCGCACAATTCGTTAGGTTTCTTTTCCTATCAGATCAGGTCCTAAAACAGTTTCAGAAGATCCTCTGCCTCTAATGCGAGATAACTAGCTTGATTGTCTGTGAATTGATCTTAAATGTTAGAAAGCGATGTGGAAAGGGTGGGGTCATTATATCAGTTTAATCTTACCAGTCAATGCGGAAGTTAATAAAAGGGCAAGCCAAGCCTTGTATCCGATTCAGCAGTGGACCGTGCTGTTGACGTGTAATAACGTAATAAATTACTTGCTTCCGCACAACTGACAATGTTTATGGACACAAAAATACCATAGAAGGGTGGCAAAACAAACAAAAAGTAGCACCTATCTTTTTGATGACTCAAGTATAATTGGTTTATTACTTCCTACAGTACAAAAATCAGAGGAACACATTTCACCTAATATCTGCATTTCATTACATTGCAGCGTACTTCGGAGTTATACATATCATGAAATACATAATCACTGAATTTGTGCTTTACTTAGTCAAACACATACTCATGCTGCGAAATTCTTAGAAAAAGCAAACGACAAGCCACAAAGGCGCCCAGGGACAGATCAACGTTGCGAGCTGCATTGGTTCAAATGGCTCTGAGCACTATGGGACTTAACCTCTTAGGTCATCAGTCCCCTAGAACTTGGAACTACTTAAACGCAACTAATATAAGGACATCACAAACACCCATGCCCGAGGCAGGATTGGAACCTGCGACCGTAGCACTCGCGCGGTTCCAGACTGTAGCGCCTAGAACCGCTCGGCCACCACGGCCGGCGCGAGCTGCATCAATCCGTTGCTAAAGCTGAAGACCACAACTACAAACATAACATACAGAGCCTTGCGAACATGCAACATTCGATCCCTCTACATTGTCTGCGATCGCTAATTCTGATAGGAAGCATATTTGATGACACTTCGTGCATGTGCTTGTAAGGGTGCAGTACCCTCACATGTAATCGTTATTGCACAACCTTCCATGTCTCCATACTTTTCGAGAGAAAAGATTAATGCACTGGATGTAAATGCACTACGTCTTGTACTCAAATTAAGTCGATGAGTTAAAGAAATAAGATGAAGTTTATATCTGACGCGATGACTGACTTTCAGAAAGCACAGGTAACGAAAAGGTCAGACACTCTACATCTGTGTTAGCCATGACCAGGTTAGAAGTAAATTTCGATTCTCTCCACTTCTATAATGTCACAGTCCATGTGTAGGAGTACCTTCTCCTAGTTCCTCCTCTTAAACTTGTTCCTCTTTCGCTGCCTATAACAGATTTCCATATAAAGTCGACACACTATAATTTCACACTCGCTAATTTGAAATTCTCAATAACTTGAAATTTTTCTGTGGTCTCTTGAACAATACTCAATAAATTGAAAAAAAAATTGTGTTTTGGTCTCTTCGGTAATTTGAAGTTGCAGTGGTGAGGCCATCTCGCCATCACTTTATAATATGAAGGCAGTTCTCCCGCATTCTCTAGAATTTGAAAGCCTCTACCTCTGCGACTCCGACTGCAGACCTACTTCTTCTGTGATTCCCAGTACAGACTAAGACCATCTGTCGCTTGTTTCTCCGATCTGTATTCCACTCAGTCTTCAGACCGCTTCCAATTGTGTTGTAGTCAATACGTGTTTCTTAAAACTGTGAAACGCCATGATTGCTGAAAGGAACAAGTGTCCTTCAGGTAATGACTTGTCATTGAAGCTGTGGAGAGTGGAATTTCGAAAAAAGATGATCCAAACCCCTTTGTCATTTTACCATCGAAAGATCGTGATACTGGAAGTGTCTCAGGAATATGAAGGAAAACATCAAATCAGGGTGAATTTCCCCTTCATGAGGAGTGCTTGCTCAAGTGGATAAATTAGTGTAGGTGGTAAAAAGTTCCCGTGGGTGGTTGCATACTGTAGGATAAAGCTAAGCCATATGCTCAATTTCTTGGGATTGAAGGATTTGCGGCAAGTGATGGGTTACTCTCAAATTTTAAGAAACGTCACGCCATCACGTTAAAAAAAATCTGCAAATAGTGTGCCAGCATGGTCAATTCCCTTTGTATTGAAAGAACTGATGAACTAAAACAACTTCTGAGTGGCTAAAAACCATACAATATCTATTAAACACAATAGAAATGGGATTTTTTCAAAAATAAATGTCCTCCTTATCGCACCCCATCATTCGAAGAGGAAAAGTTCCCTAGAGGAAAACTGAGGAGGCGCAGAGTAATTGTCATTTTAGTTTGTAACATGGGCGGGTCTCAGAAGTTGAAACCATTGATAGTCCAGCCATCTTCCAAACAACGCTGTTTCAAGGGAATAGATTGACTTCTCACAACTTATCGCTCATGCAGAAAATCATTAATGATGACCGAACCGTTTAATGATATGCCGATCTCGATTAATAGTGACACGGAAAAGGGGAAACGCAAAATTTTACTGGACAACTGCACCGTGCACCACCATTGAAAGACTTAAAATTGATTTTTATCTCTCTCCCAAAACGACATTTGGATTGCAGACATCGGAACTGAGCATAATACAAAATTTTAAAAAGATGTAGCTCGGGAAAATTGTTTCGCTTGTGCTGGATAGCATCGAGAAAAGTTTTGTCCGTTACAACCACGATTGATAAGGTCTGGAAACATGTCAGCCCAACCACTCCTTATAACTGGTCCGGTAAGTGCAAGTTTGTACTGCAGGGAGAAAACGCGTAAAAGTCATCACAGTCGCGAGAATTAACGAATTAAATCTCGCCAGGCTCAATGTGGGACCTCCTGCACAGCTGTGGTGGGTTATCCTTTGAGATTTCGCCCATGTTCGCGATCACATCGGTGTCCATGGTGTCCTAACCAATGCTGAACTATTGGTCTATCAGGATGAGGCTGAGGAAGATAACGAAGAACAACTGCCGACTCCACCCACAATGAGCGACGCAAGGACGTTTACCCATACCCTATGCTCTTACACCCTCAGAATGGAAACGAGTGATGATTTCTTCTCAGCTCTCATCACCGCAGAAAATTCTCTGGACATTGCTACTTGAAATTCGCACTTTCAAAAAAAAAAAAAAAATTGCAAACTATTTTTTTATAAATGAAGTGTATAATTTCCATTTGCATGTTTTAGTGTATATATGTCTGTATTATTTTACACATTAATAAAATAAAGATTAATGCAAGTTTATGTAGTACGTGAATTATTGTTTATTTGAATTTTTACTCTGTCCCTCTCGATTATTTGAAGTTCTGGTTTCTTGAACTCTAGGTAATTGGAACTTTTTCCCTGCTCTCTTGAGTTTCTAAGTTTCGAGAGCCGACTTGTTTGGTGATCGACTAAGTGAAGCGAATTAACCGTAATTTTAACTGAAGTTTTGTTTATTATTGAAATAATTATCCTCCGTTCCTACATGGCATATATAAAAATGCATCTTGACTAAAACACACTTTGAAATGATTACGGTAGAGAGAAGCTACATGCGCTTCCTAATCAGGCCATGGCTCGTACAGAAGTGGTGCGTTTGGCTTCTTTGTTTGATGTGCTTTCAGAAAGGTATTTTTGGCGTCAAGGAGGAGCTTTCTTACGAGTGTACGATATGACACAGTCATATGTTGGACACCTGAAATTCACAGTTAAGTACCTGGCGGAGGGCTTATCGAGACATCTTCAAACTATTTCTCTACCGTACCACTCCCGAGCAGCGCGCGGGAAAAGCGAACACTTAAATATTTCTGTGCTCACTCTGATTTTTCTTACTTTGTTATGATGTACATGGACGCCAACAAAATATTTTCACACCCTTAGGAAAAAGTTGGTAACTGAAATTTCGTGAGAAGTTCCTGCCGCAACGAAAAACGCCTTTGTTTAATGATTGCCAACCGAATTAATGTATCATATCCTTGGCAGTCTCTCTCTCCCCTATTTCACCACAGTACAAAACGAGCTGCCCTTTTCCGAACCTCCTGGATGTCTGCTGTCGATCTTACCTGAAGCGGATCTCACACCACACAGCAATGCTTAAGAAGATGACGTACAAGCGTAGTGTAGGGAGACTGTTTAGAAGATCTGTTGCATTTTCTCAGTGTTCTGTAAATAAATCGTAGTTATTCGTTTTGTTTTACTCATAACATTTGAGCCGTGGCTGGCTAGTGTTGTGCTTTGCATTAAACCTTGGTTGCTATTGTGTGATTAGTCTCCCACAGTTATCGCGATTATACTATTATCCTCTCTCTCCGCGAGTGGCAGCAGCAGCGTGTATCGATATTCGCACCCTTGTACTATCTTTGGCCTCGCGCTTATAGTTTCCGGCCCTGTCATGTGCGGGCTGTTGGTCGGTTGGCGTGGAGCAGTGAGGAAGTCTCCGTCGCGCGAGACTGCCCGGGGCCGCTGGCGGCGTCCACGGGCGGTCGGAGTGTGAGGGGCTGTTCCCATTGCTACGAGGTCCGTGGCTCACCGATCCCGGACACGAAAATTGACTCTTTACTTAATCTACCAGCCAGTTCCAACTGTTCACATTGTGTCGTTTGAATATCGTTTTGGGCTGTTGGGACATTACCGCGAGCAACAACGTGTGTTTTCAAGTTGGCATAGTTCTAGCTGCCCTCCTGTGGAGTTTAACTTAACTTGATTATTTTTTAATTGAAGTGCACCAGCAGAATCTTCTGCCTTGTTGTCGTTAACGTTCCGGTTACCTGCCCTGGCCGTTGACGTAAATTCAGGCAGTGTATTTTCCTTGTCCTGCTTTGGCTGTCCAGCACAGTGTGTAGTTTGACAGCCGAATGTGTAATTCGTTGTGGGTCCCAATACCTTCTGCGTTATTCCACTGAACTCCCTGTTGTGTGCTGGTCGGGTGGAGCGGAAGTTATCCTGTCACTTGGTCCGTCGACTGTCTCCCGGTTGGGTTGCCGTCGGATTGAGAATTATTGGGCTGACTGCATGTCTCACCTAAGCGAGCATTAGTGTTTGAGTTCCAGGCCGACCCTTGGAAACTTCTGAGCGCCGTTTGATGTGCTGCATTTTCTTATTTGTCCTTGTTGTTTGTTTATGTATGGCTTTTAGCTGATTTTAAATTAAAGTTGTTTTGCCCTTGAGGCGTGAGACTGAATGGCTCATTTAGCTGGGAATTAAGTTCTAAAATTAATGTTTGGCTTGCTCTGTTTTTAATGTTTTCTTTACACTTGTAATGTTTGTCAAATGAATATAGTAGTATGTTCGGGTGTAACTGACAGCCACTCTTTTTGGCCCCTTTCCACAAATTAAACTATTTGCCCTGTCCTGCAGGTATAGCAGGGGATCTCCACATTATCTATGTGATCGTTCCTAATTAAGTTATTCGTAACTGTCGTGCCTAAGCATTTAGTTCATTTTACAGCCTTTAGATTTGTGTGATTTATCGTGTAAACCAAATTTAGCGGATTCCTTTTGGTATTCACGTGGATGACTTCACAATTTTCATTATTCAGAGTCAACTGCCACTTGTAGCACCATACAGGTATCTAGTCGAAATTGTTTTGCAATTTGTTTTGATTATCTGAGGTAAGTAACAGAATCATCTGAAAACAATGTAAAAGTGTCACTGAGATTGTCTCCTAATTCGGTTATGTCGATCAGGAACAGAAGAAGGCAAATAGTACTTTCTCGGGGAAGTCAGATATTATTTCTGTTTCACTCGATGACTTTCCGTCAATTACTACGAGCTGTGATCTTCCTGACAGGAAACCATGAATCCAGTAGCGCTACTGAGACGATAGTCAATAGGCACGTAATTTCATTAGAAGTCGTTTGTGCGGTACCGTGTCAAAAGCCTTCAGGAAATCTGAAAAGACGTAATCAGTTTGACATCGCCTGCCAGAAGCACTCATTACTTCGTCAGAATGAAGACCTAGTTACGTTTCACAAGAACGATATTTTCTGAATACGTGTTGGCTGTTTGTCAATCGTTTTCTTCGAGATAACCCATAATGTTCGAACATAACATATGTCCCTAGATCCTACTGCAAATTCAACAGATTACTCTTATAACCTTACATGGGTATTGGTGTGACTTGTGTAACTTTCTAGTCTTCAGGTACGGATCTTTCAGCGAGTGTTCGGTTGAATATGATTCTAGATATGGGGCTATTGTATCAGCATACTCTGAAAGGAACCTGGCTGGTATATAATCAGGATCGGAGGCCTTGCCTTTATTAAGTGATTTAAACTGCTTCGCTACACTGAGTGTATCTAATTCCGAATTGCTTACACTGGCAGTTCTTCTCGGTCTTCTCCGTTCGAACTCTGAGATATTTACTTCGACTTATTTGGTGAAGAAATTTCGGAAAACTGTATTTAGTGACACTGCCTTAGTGACACTGTCATCAGTAACGTCGCCATTGTTATCGCTCCGTGAAGGTATTGATTGTGTCTTTCAGTTCGCGTACTTTACATGTGACAAGAATCTCTTTGGGTTTCTGTCAGATTTAAAGACAGAGTTTCGTTGTGGAAAATATTGAAAGTATTTGGCACTGAATTTCGCGCAACATTTTGAGCTTCTGTAGCTTTGCATTCTTTTAAATTTGACAAGCTTTTTCTGTTGCTTCTGCAGTAGTGTTCTGACCTATTTAGTGTATCATGCGGGATCAGTACCGCCTCTCGTTAATTTCTTTGTTATATAGTCTCTGGATAGCAGTCGATAATATTTCTTTGAATTTAAACCACGTCAGGTCTGCGCCTACATATTCAGATCGGAAGATGTGGAGACCGTCTCTTAGGAAGGCCTCAGGCAAAATTATATCTGTTTTTTTGAACAGATGTATTTTGCGTTCACCTTTGGTTGCTATGGATATTAGGGTATTCAGTCTTGCTAGAACAGCCTTGCAGTCATTATTTCTTGTATCCATCATGATGCTCCCTAGTTGCTCGGTATTATTTGTTGCTAAGAATTCAAGTATGTTTTCGCAACCATTTACACTTCCAGTGGACTCATTGTTCAAAATAATTTTCAGAGAACGCATTCAGAGTGATTTCGGACGACATTTTATGCCTACCTTCGATTTCAAACACGTATTTTCTCCAAGAATTCGAGGATAGATTGTAGCCACCAACAATCATAGCTGTTGAGTGGGGTATCTATTTGAAATAAGATTCGAGCAACTGCATCATCTGAGTCTAGGGATCGGTGAAAGAGACAGCTATTAATTTATCCCGGTTGTCTAGCATAACCTCTACCCATACTCACAGGAATTATCTACTACGATTTTACTACAACGTAAACTACTTCTGAGAGCAACAAAGACTCCACCACAATTGTATTTAACTTTTCATGTCTGAACATCATTAAGTCCTTTGTAAAAATTGCGGCTCAACTTATTTCCGGCTTTAGACAGCTTTCCGTGCCTACTACGATTTGAGTTTCAGTGCTTTACAATAGCGCCTGGAGCTCTGGCTTTTCAAACACAGCTACGGCAATTTAGAATTACGATAGAGCGTGTTTCTAGGTCTACGTTTCCCTGTTCGTCCAGCACGTTTTTATAACGACATCCTGTAGTTTTCGGAGACCATGTAACCTAAAAAACCGCCCAGTCCGCTCCACACAGCCCCCGCTACACGTGTAGTCTCTTCCTCTATGTAATGGGCCATTGATCTATTAAGCATAACCCGAAACCTACCAACCTATGGCACAAGTGGAGACCTTTTGAGCCCACACAGTCGCAGAACCAACTGAGCCTCTGATTTAGATCCTCCACTCGGCCCTGTACCAAGGGACAGCAGTCGGTTCTGTCGACGGCGCTGCTGATGGCGAACTCCGCCTTCGTCTCTCAAGAGAGACTGGCACTCTTTATTACTTAAGCACAATAATCTTTGCTCTCATAGACAACAGAAATATATAGGAGCAGCTACTGTGCTCTCATGTCATTAGTTTTATTTAAGATGAATGATGGTGCGTAAGTAAGCCGCACTGTACGTGCCCACCCGTGTGTCCTGTTCGGGTAAGCATAGTTCGTGAAGTGCACCCGGTTCTCTAGCCGCCCAACTTGTCCGAAAGCACGATGCCTCAGCAAGCACAACATCACTGCCGAACAGTGCGTACAGAGGGGCATGGGCGGAAGTGCTCGTCCATGCATCGTCCTATTGAGGAAGCTATACATTGTATGACGTACCCATTATTCTACAGATAGTGTGGAAGTATGGACTAAACACGCTAAAGATAGTATAAACATTGTATTGGTTCTGGTTCTGAGCACTATGGGACTTAACATCTGTGGTCATCAGTCCCCTAGAACTTAGAACTACTTAAACCTAATTAACCTAAGGACATCACATACATCCATGCCCGAGGCAGGATTCGAACCTGCGACCGTAGCAGTCGCGCGGATCCGGACTGAGCGCCTAGAACCGCTAGACCACCGCGGCCGGCTAAACATTGTATTCATTGCTTTTAATTGTATTATGTAACACATATCAAGCAACAAATGCATTTCCACAAATATGACAAGGATCAGAAATCAAAGAATAAATAGCTTTTTGCCCAAATTCGGACAATATTTCTCAAATCAACAAGCATTTTATTCTACACAGTTTCTGAAGGAACCTAAAATGTTCTTCGTCAGGGTTCAAGCTATCGCCATATCAGATTTCATCGAAATCGTTTCAGCAAGTTGGTGGTGGAAACGTAACTGACGCAAGTAGTTTCGCATTTATAATATTAGAATAGATAAAAATTCAATTACTATATATTTTTATTCCGTGATCCCATTCGGATGAAATAGAGCCGACACGGCGCTTGAAGCTAGCCTACTTGCGAGAACCCAGTGAATGTGCTTAGCGTGTTCAGATAGATACGATGATTTTAGATAAAAACTTAAAATCACGATATGTATTTCCGTGATCTGATTTTTATGAAATGAAGCCTATACAGTGCCCCAAGGTATGCTTAAGTTACCTGTTAAATCGACATGAAAGTGTGTCTAGTAGTTCTGGAAATTTGCGTGTTGAAACAGACACAGACAGATATAAAATGTTATAGATAAAACCTGAAATCACGACATACCCTTTTTTCGAGCTCCGATTTTGATTAAATAAAGTCTATATGGTGCCCCAAGCTACGCTACGAAACCTCCGTGAAAATTCGCCTTGTAAAATTTCGTCTAGTAGTTTTGGAGAAGTGTGTTCAAATCGACAAACAGACAAATAGGACAGTTTTACAGGTTTATACTTAGTATTGAAGAAGGAGATAACACTGGTGAACAATATTTTTGTTACATTGCTATCAGCGGTTCTTCTTATCTAATATGAGGGTGTTGTTTTCAGATTGGTTTTGTCCTGGAAACCCCAGTATTTCTGCAATAGCCAAACGTGAATATTTGGTGTTTCCATCATTAAATCATAATGTAGTCGAATAAAGATTAAAGTCTCTTGAACTTAGCTGGGTGTTATAAATTAAATACAACCACGGTCTAAATCTATTACGTGCTAGAAGCTGGAACACGTACCATAGTGACGAAGGTTACAGTTAGATAAAATTGACTTGTAACTAACAAATTCCATTGAGATAGAAGTTCAAGCTCTTCCGATTGTGGACTACTTCAGGGAGATCTCTTTTAATACTCCACCCATAGTTTACCGTCATACGTTGGTCGTATCTCTCCTGGTAGCACTCTTCCACAGTCTTCATTCCCTGACGGAAACGTTCGCCTTGATCGTCACTGACGTCTGCTAAGTACTCAGAGAATTTATCAGGATGACTGAATAACAAATGCAGTTTGGTACTCATATCACGTCCGAGGACATGAAATGGTGATAAGATACCAGCTGAGAGACTCATATTTAGCAACTTTTTTGCTACCAACAAAGTTTTCCATTACCGCCACTAATGGCTCCCATGTAGCCCTTTCTCGTCGGATGCCCATCTTTGTGATAAATTGTTTATCACGTGCAAGTGGCTGCGTCTGGTGTCCGTTAATCATTCCTGCTTCGATCTTCTCGCGGGACAAAACAAGAAGAGTACTGGCTACAAGTTGGAACCATTCGCCATCTCTATCAAATGTTGTAACAGAGTGTTTAAGCAAACGCAGTTTTATAAAGAGTGGAGGGAAAATTATTTTATCTCGACTTACAACTGGATCACTGACTACATTTGGCATTCTGGCTTTCAGAGTCTCACGTACAGGACACTCCATATGGTCCCAGGGCCTATCTCGCTCTCAGCTGTCCCACATGAAAATAAAGCAGGAGTAACTTGTAAATCCTCTCTGCTGGCCTGGAAGCAAGTAAAAGTTTTGTGGTCCAAACATATTGTCTAGTCGCGCTTCTGGTATTTTAGTGGGTTGATCACTGTCTTGATATCACTGTTCTCCTCTCGTAAATACACAGTATGACCATGTGGAACTGGAACACAGACATTTCCATTATGTAATAGGACATACATCTACAAATAAACGCCGGTCTTATGGACTGTACAGCGTAATCTCTAATTCCTATAGAACGCCAGAGGCATTGTGGCTATTGAAAATACTTACCTTCATCTGAAAAATATCAAAGATTTTTTCTTGCATTGTCCGCCCCGATAGCGAGTGGTTACGGTCAGAGGGTTAGCAGCCCTCTGTAACAAAAAAACTGAGCTACTTCATCAACAACGAACTTAAACGGATGTCTTACGACGCCCGCCCCGAGCAGATGCAACGAACAAAAGCGAACAAAATGAGATAAAAAAAAGCGGACAGCGCGGCGGTCTGTCACACCAAGGGGCGTGGGTTCGATTCCCGGCTAGGTCGGAGATTTTCTCCGCTCAGGGACTGGATGTTCTGTTGTCCTCATTATCATTTCATCATCATCAGTGGAAGGCAACGGGAAACCACGACTGCAATCACTTGCATAGACGCTCATGTAATGGACCTCTCTGACGAAGCTTCCCCCATGACAAGATCTGCCGTAAGGCAGAACACAAAGTTTTTTTAGTTTCTAGCATTCTATAGGCCTTCACTTCAGCGCATGTTTGGAGAGAGACCTAAATGCGTTTCAAACTCTTCATTTGTGGACTACTTTAGGAAGATCTCATTTATTACCATAACAACAGTCTGCCGTCATTAGCCCCTCTGCCTTGTAAGTACTTACTCTAATCACAAAGAGCTGGAATGGAGAAGCAGGAGTTGCATGAAAAACAGAGCAAGTTGAGTAAAACAAGTTTCCGATAAAAAAAATTTAAAAAAATAGAATAAAAAAACTAACGCAACTGAAAGTTCGAAAACATCCGTTTACCAGTATAATACAAAAATAATTTTGCAAAAATCAAACAATGGAAAATCCAGGATGTAGTGTAACAATACCAGAGACGGAAAGTTGCTACTCATCATACAGCGGAGATGCTGACTCGCAATAGACACAACGAAAAGATTCATACAATCATAGCTTTCGGCCATTAAGGCCTTTGTCAGCAGTAGACACACATACACACACGCACACACACACACACACACAAACACACACACACACACACACACACACACACACACACACACACAAATACACACACTCTCACGCAAACGCAACTTGCACACACGTCTGTGAGCGTGTATGTGTACATGTGTGTCTACTGCTGACAAAGGCCGGCCGGAGTGGCCGAGCGGTTCTAGGCGCTACAGTCTGGATCCGCGCGACCGCTACGGTCGCAGGTTCGAATCCTGCCTCGGGCATGGATGTGTGTGATGTCCTTAGGTTACTCGGTTTAAGTAGTTCTAAGTTCTAGGGGACTGCTGACCTCAGAAGTTAAATCCCATAGTGCTCAGAGCCATTAGAATTTTGCTGACAAAGGCCTTAATGGTCGAAAGCTATAAGTGTGTGAATCTTTTTGTTGTGTCTAACGCGACTCAGCATCTCCGCTATATGGTGAGTAGCAAAAATATTTATACGTTAGATTACTGCACCCGTACTCACCCATATCCCTTCAAACGGTGATCGCAACGTCAGATCCGTTCTTTTGCTCGCGGAGATATTTGCCTCACTTTTGCATGTGCGGAATGTGTGTATTTCTGCCACGGGCACCATACGCCTTTGTCTGCCGCTGGCTGCAGGGAGGTGGCAAGCGGCAGCGGAGAGGGCGACCTCTCTATCCGCGGACCATCTGCCGCTGCATAATGCATGAGGCCGGCTGCTGCTGGCTTACCTGCCGGCCCTCCAGCGCTCCGGGGACGGCCAGGCCGGAATGGCACGCGACACCGGCAGGAGAGGCGCAACCAGGCCGCGTCACCGACCTGCAACAGGTGCCGGGAGGGGACGACGCTCCGCCACACTCGCGGGAAGACCACTGCCCGCTGCTGCTGCTGAACACTGCAGCTAGCTTAGCACCATTAGACGACAACATCACGACACAGTTAAGTGTTCACACCAGACGGAACGTCAACACAACGTCAGTTTTCTCAGTCCAGGAACGAACGACGAAAGTGAGACAAAATCTATGATTCGAAACGACGTAAGAATTAAGGTACTAGGAATGATACATTGAAGAGCCAAAGAAATTGGTACATCTACCTAATATGAAGGGCTTACTTCAATAGTCGAACAAGTCGATTTTTGCTCATTCTGAGATACAGAGTCCTGAAGTTGAATGAATCCTTAATATTTCTGTTATCTCGACTGCACATTTTTCAGCACTCATTTAACTTCAGGACTCTGTATCTCAGAATGAACGAAAATGGACTTGTACCACTATTGAAATAAGCCCTTCATATCATCTAGGTCCTTCATGAGCACGCAGAGATGCCGTGACACGACGTGGTATGCACTCGGCTAATGTCAGAAGCAGTGCTGGAAGAACCTGCTACTATAAATCCTGTAGGTCTCTCCGTAAATCCGGAAGAGTACGAAGGGGTGGAGACCTCTTCTGAACAGCACGTTGCAAGACTTCCCAGATATGCTCAGTAGTGTTCCTGGAACCACTCTGTAGCAATTCTGGACGTGTGGGGTGTCGCATTGTCCTGCTGGATTTGCCCAAGTCCGTCGGAATACACAATTGACAATAATGGATGCAGGTGATCAGACAGGATGCTTACGTACGTGTCATCTGTCAGAGTCGTAACAGTGGTTCCATATCACTCCAACTGAACTCGCCCCACACCATTACAGAGCATCCACCGTGTTGAACAGTTCCTTACTGACATGCAGGGTCCATGGATTCATACTCGTACACATCCATCCGCTCGATGCAATTGACTCGTCCGACCATGCAACATGTTTCCAGTCATCAACAGTCCTATTTCAGTGTTGACGGGCCCAGGCGAGGTGTAAAGCTTTGTGTCGCGTGGTCATCAAGGGTACAAGAGTGGGCCTTCGGCTACGAAGGCCCATATCGATGTTGTTCCGTTGAATGGTTCTCCCTCTGTCACGTGTTCATGTCCCAACGTTGAAGTCTGCAGCAATTTGTGGACGGAACGCAGTTCTGTTACTTGAACGATTGTCTTCAGTCGTCATTGGTCCCGTTCTTGCAGGATCTTTTTCCGGCCGCAGCGATGTGCTACATTTGGTGTTCTACCGGTTTCCTGATATTCGGGGTACAATCGGGAAATGATCGTACGGGAAAATCGTTACTTCATCGTTACCTCGGGGATGCTGTGTCCCATCGACCGTGCGCCGACTGTCATACCACGTTCAAAGTCACTTAAATCTTGATAAGCAGCCATCATAGCAGCAGTAACCGACACAAAAACTGCGCCAGACGGTTGTTGTCTTATATAGCCGTTGCCGACCGCAGCGCTGTATTCTGCTCGTTTACATAGTTCGGTATCACTCAGTTTATGATAAAGCCCTTATAAAAAATCTCAGTTACTGTCAGTGCTTATTGATGGAAAGGGCGGACCAGTCATAAGTGAGCTCCGAGACGGCAGGCGGCAAACAGCTTTAAGACAGCTCACTACTAGTCTCCGATTGGTTTCCGAGGAGGTAAAACATGAATACGTGTATAAAATCTTATCGGTGTAAATACGAAACAGTTAGTTGAAAAATACATTTGGTGACATACTTGTGTGTTGATGTGTTAATCCAAGGTTTACGACGGGCAATACGCGAACTAATGTGTGAAGTGCAACAAACTGGGGCAACATTTACGGAACGCGGGGTAAGCAAGTAGGCTGAAATTCATTTACGAGAAGTAGAGGGCTGACACAGTAGACTTTCATCTCTCAATCACAAGTAAGATCACTGTGCGTCCCCGTGCGTTGCAGACGCTGTTTCGAACATTCATTCCCCTGTCTACTGTGATAGTGTTACAAGTTGCCCGCATCTCGTGGTCGTGCGGTAGCGTTCTCGTTTCCCACGCCCGGGTTCCCGGCGGGGTCAGGGATTTTCTCTGCCTCGTGATGGCTGGGTGTTGTGTGCTGTCCTTAGGTTAGTTAGGTTTAAGTAGTTCTAAGTTCTAGGGGACTGATGACCATAGATGTTAAGTCCCATAGTGCTCAGAGCCATTTGAACCATTTTTTGTTACAAGTTCTCTAGAAGGTTTCTATGATAAAATACTTACGCCGATATAGTGAAATACTCGGAGTTGTGCAACATGTGCTCTGTGTATTCATTCTCTCTACTATTACCATTTGTACTGTGAATGCTGGACATGCAAAGGACCTGCTTGCACTCTGCCGCATCTTAACAGAACACTGAGATACCGTAATTTTCCATTCACCTGTTGTCTTTATTTATGTCCCTGGGCAGAAGTGTTCCGGCGTATCGACAAGCGGCGACAAGAAGATGAAGAACACAAGAACAGAGAAGACTGTGAGACGACGCTGCCAATAGTTCGCTGACTAGGACCGTACCATGACAGGAACGGCCTTTACAAGAAAAGAATATAAGCGCCGCTCTTGCCAGGTTCGGCTGGATTGTAGTAGAACGGCATTCGCAGAAGATTTATTAGTGATCTATATCCATTGCTTGTGTGGACTTTATCTACAGCGAAGAACATTACTTGTTTGCATGTCGCCCACCGCTTGCGACACGTTCTTGTAATTACAAAGTTAAGTATTTTCAATCTTCTTTACTGTAATAAAAGCTATTAATGTGATTTGCTAGAATTGTTGAATAGCTATCCGAGAACGCAGCATCCTTTAGGCACCCTATAAGAGACGCGTGGGCAGGACCCGACAAGAAGCAACACGGACATGTTGTAGATCCCCCTTTCTTGATTTGGGTCAATAAGACACTGTCTAGTCAGTAGGCTAAGACTCTCAACGCTACGCAATAAGCACTCAACTATCCATCAGGAGTGCATCGGCCCTTTCTTTTATGAACAGACGTATCACGCAACAGACAAAGCCATAAGCTTCTAACAAGGCATTTTACAAACGTACGCCTAAAGCGGCACGCATAACATTGTTCGTGCACGCATAACATTGTTTGTGTACGCAAAACGTATGGCCCTGGTACATAAAACAGACTCAATAAACTGGAGTCACAAATCATTTTACACATTCTGTACTCTGTTTTTCTTGCGATTTATACGACATGCAGTTAAGGTCTTAATCGAACCGCCCCTAAAGCGAATTGTATCGTACGGACTCTTCTTTCCAACTGGACCTTCCAGACTATCCCGAACAGCTCATTCATTTCATTCGGTGTACCCTTTTAGGCGGGAGCCGAAGATGGATGAAGTGCTTCGTCTCCACGTCGTTATTCTAATTTTAATGAAAGTGGTTTTTAAAATGAAATCTGTAATGAGTGCATTATAGCTTAAGATTGAAAGGATATGACTGCCAAGAAGAATCTAAGCTGTGTTCCTAAAAATATTAATATAAGGAAATTAGAGAATTGGCGCGCTGGCCGATGGCTGATCCCCAACTGAGGTGACAACAGTCACAGGACACATTCTAATATCGTATCGGATCTCTTTTTGCCCTGTGTAGTGCAACAACTCGACGTACTATGGACTCAAGAGGTCATTAGAAGTCTCCTGCAAAACTATTGAGCCCAGCTGCCTCTATAGCCGTCAGTAACTGTGAAAGCGTTGCCGGTGTAGGAATTGGTCCACGAACTTTTTCCTCGATTATGTCCCATAAATATTCCATGGCACTCATGTCGGACAATGTGGGTGGCCAGATCATTCGCTCGAATTGTCCAAATCTTCTTCAAACCAATCACGAAAAACTCTGGCTCCATGACATGACTTCTTTGTTTTGGAACATGAAGTACATTAATGGCTCCACATAGCTTCCAAAGAACCAAACATAACCGTTCCTAGTCAATTATCGGTTCATTTGGACCAGAGATCCCAGTCCGCTCCATGTAAACACAGCCCATACCATTACAGAGCCACCACCAGCTTGTACAGTGGCTTGTTAACAGCTTGGATACATGATTTCGTGCGGTCTGTTCCACGCTTGAACTCCATCGTAAAGACACTCACCAATTAACGTGGAGTGGTGGAAGTACTAGATGTGTAACAGACTATGTTACTACAAGTGACAAACCATCCTATTAATAGAGGACACCAGAGTATGCAAAGCAGATGACATACGTACTGATCACTCTCTCGTTATGTCAAAACTAAGAATCGCACTGTATAATAATAAAAGAACGATCAAAAAGCAAACACGAGAAGAACTCTACAGAGTACATTTTCTGGAAGATACAAGCAAACTAAAACCAGAGTAGTGCATTTATATATATATATATATATATATATATATATATATATATATATATGTGTGTGTGTGTGTGTGTGTGTGTGTGTGTGTGTGTGTGTTTATGTACAAAACACAAGTGGATCTTCTGAATCGAGTCAGTATATAATCATCGAATTTGACTGGGTTATTTACTTGGTAGCACGTATGGGAATAGGTGTGAAAACTTACAGAAAATAAGGTTGTTAATATGGTAAAATAATATAGTACACATAGAAACACGATTTTTTCAGGTATAAGCACACGATAACCTTACATATTTTACATTTTATATGAGGTCGTATTTCAATATTGTTAGCTGCATACACTTCAGAACGTCGTCTGTTTTTCGGAAACACTGGCCAGTGCACTCCTCTGTTGTTTAGCCTAACACCATTAAGCAGAGAAAAGCCCCTTCCCCTAAGTCCTCCCTGTTTGGCTCGTAATGCTGGAATGTTTTTCGATGATGTGCTTCAACTTCTTCTCCTTTCCTTTCCCCTCTTCCTACGTCTTTCTTTGCCATCATACTCAGCGCAACCTGTCTTTTTAAATTTAATGTAGGCATTCTTTCGTGCAAATTACAGTTAATTACATTTGCATTGATAAGTAAAGTCCCAATAATGACCCAGAACATTGTGTGTCACCATTTCGGTGACTTGCGATCAACTTCCTACAATGACCTGAGTTGACGTACACAATCTACCCTCCGTACTTGATTATTTTAATTTCTAACTAAGGTGGGACAAGGAATATTTATCTTTGTACCATCCTCTTGATTTCTGCTAACAGTGGTTCTCTTGTTCCCATGGTAACTGGAGGCTAGTGTCGCAATTCATCTCTCCTTCCGCTTGAACACAGATGTACCCATATTTGAAATCCTATGCTCAAAGTCACCTGTGTTATTCTTTATCATCTGTCAACCTGTCATTCTCTCCTAATTGTCCCGCAAGAACGTATGTTGTATTTTTCAGAACCTTAAGCAAACGAAGGGACGAAAAATAATTATTGAAATATACAACTGAGGTTTTTTCCTGAAATATTTTGGCAGTTTCAGAATTATTCTTCCTTCTCGTATGCACGATAAATGAATATGTTGATTTAACGTAACTGGTAAATAAGCAATTCAAGCAAATCCATAAAAGTACAAGTACGTCGTGATTTGCGAAGAAAAGCCGTGTACAATGAAAAACGCACGTGCACAAAGCACTTTTGGTACCCTGACGGGACCAGAAAGCCCCGCATACAATGACAACATTCCATGAATTTAAAGAACATTATTGCATTGCTATTATCAGTTTATATTAACCAAAACAAAACGATAACACCATTATAAACATCAAAAGACTCACAATGACTGCATTTCACGTATGCAGGGCTCGCAAACTCTTGTGGTGAAATGAACAACACGGCGCTATGATCGTCTGTCCCTTGCTATCCTCTTTTGGTAGTGACAGTGAACTGTGACAGCCGGCCGAGCGGTTAAAGGCGCTACAGTCTGGAACCGCACCACCGCTCCGGTCGCAGGTTCGAATCCTGCCTCGGGCATGGATGTGTGTGATGTCCTTAGGTTAGTTAGGTTTAAGTAGTTCTAAGTTCTAGGGGACTTATGACCACAGCAGTTGAGTCCCATAGTGCTCAGAGCCATTTGAACCATTTGAACTGTGACAGCCAAAGTGTTCCCCACGCTACAACAGTGGAACACAGGCGTCCTGACGTGATGCCAGTCCATGGATAGAACTCTGTGGTGTTTTATGACTTTAGAAAGCGGTCTTAGTTCCTGTCGGCCAGGTAAAGATAAACAGTTACTGTTCACGTGTTATACAGGATGTTAAGAAAAGCGTCGAATTTGTTGAGAAGTGGAAGTAGCCATAAAAACAACATGGGCTCTAAAAAGTATACATTATGAATATCAGCTTCTGTTCATCGCGGACCGGTATGGCCGTGCGGTTCTGGGCGCTTCAGTCTGGAGCCGCGTGACCGCTACAGTCGCAGGTTCGAATACTGCCTCGGGCGTGGATGTGTGTGGTGTCCCTAGGTTAGTTAGGTTTAAGTAGTTAAACGTTCTAGGGGACTGATGACCACAGATGTTAAGTCCCATAGTGCTCAGAGCCATTTGAACCATTTTTTTCTGTTCATCATCTCTTCTACTGCAAGGTCGTTGATTTTCGTAATTTGGTAGGAGGCAGTGTAAATCAAAACAAGAAAAGATAACCAGTAAACTTAGGCTCCAAAATGCCTACCTTAAGAGCCAAGGGCAGCTGTTCATGGTCGCCTCTGTGATACACATCCCTTCAATTGAAAAAATACTCATAGGTCTTAAGCTTGGAATTTCAGACCCCAATTATTAGACATCGTTTCTGGTTTTATAGACTACTACCACCTCTCAAAATATTCGACTCTTCTCTTTAACACCGACTACAGATAGTTTTGAAAATATACAGAATTTCACTCACTATAAAATTTTGTACCGAAAAAAGTAACAAAATACTGCAAATATCGTATTCTCACGTTCGCCATTCTTTCCGTGGACTTGGCCATCCACCCGACTGTCTAGCTCATTTTCTTCTTCTCACCAGTCAGATTTATGTTTAATACGCTTGGTAAACGTACTCTAAAGCCCTTAATTCTCACGATTCGACGAGACCACACGAACGATATTGTAGCATGGCTATTCCTCGACTGTCAAACTGTATTTTGCCAGCATTTGACATTCTGTGCCCTTTCGACTCATTCATCTGTCACCTCCATCTCTTCTGTTAACGCCTCCTCACACACCATATTGACAATGTGTTGCATCTGATATCGCTCCCACAATTCTTTCCGTAGGACTTCACACATGTACGTTAAAAAGGCTTTCATACCAAGCATACCCTTGTTCGAGCAAAACTGCAAATGTCTTCTTATCTCCAGTTCTGCAAACGGTCTGAGTCTGCGCCCCTTGCACACTAACACTACTCAACCGCAGACCATAGGACACAGGGATCTAACAACCTTCACTCTCCTAGGGTGTAATGGCGACATTGAGGTCTAGGTGAGACGACCTGACGTGAGCGGGTGCATGTCTTTTATAAAGGACGGCAGACCTCGACGGCGGATATTGTGTCTTGGCAACGGGATTTCGAAGGTTGGATACATTAGGACGTTATCGGTTCAGTCATGAATGAAAAACTTTGTAGTCTGCCTTACGGAATGTTTTGTCATGGAGGAGCCTCGTCAAAGCGGTCCACCGCATTAGCGTCTTGGGAAATGATTCCAGTGGTGGTTTCCCGCTGCCTTCCACTGCTGATAATGAAATGATAATGAGGACAACACAACACCCAGTCATTGAGCGGAAAAAATCTCCGATCCAGCCGGTAATCGAACCCGGGCCCCCTAGCATGACCAGCCGCAGCGCTGACCACACAGCTATCGGGGTGGACTATTCCTGAATAGGGGCGATAATTTTTCCTTGTTCCACTCCCTCCAGGATGTGCCTAGTTCCACTCAGCGTGCTGTCAAGATGAGCACAGTAGACATTTCTCAGGGGGTAAAAGACGGACGAGGTGAGAACCTCACCACGTCTTCCACTCCTAGTACCACGGCATATAGAAAGGCTACATTCTACTTGCGGTGAGACTGACAGTGTAATGTTTCTAGCTTTAGTAGTTGTAGTATTCAACCCCAAGCCTCACTTCACTGTTCAATTGAGATCGCATTAGCTGATGTGTGACGTAAGCAGTGGAGTGATGTGCAGAATACAGGCGGTGCAGAGGGTGGCTGTTCCGTGTCAAAATATGATTATTCAGTAGACGGATAACAGCATGACTGGCTGTCACAACAGGAGATTTAGGGATTATCCTTCGACCAGCTCACCAAATCTCTCATTTTCGTTTATTACTATTTTTTAATACACTGCCCAGTCACTTTAACGTGACCAACTGCGAAAAGCCTGAATAAGCAGGTTTTGGAGCGCGAGACGTACAGAGAGTCAGTGAGGTTCTGAAAGTACCTGTACGGACTTCAGTACCATGGCAGCAGAGCTAGGTTCCACGGTCGAGGATCTGCGACGCGAACAGCACGATAGAGATGGTCACACAGATTCTCGATTGGGTTCCAATTCGGTGCGTTTGGTGGCCAGAGAAGTACGTAAACTCATCCTGGTGATCTTCGAACCACGCATGTATACTGTGATCTGTATGACACGTTGCATTTCCTGCTAGTAGGTGCCATCGTGCCAAGTAAAAATAAACTGCATTTAGAGCTGGACATCGTCCCCAAGGGTAGATGCTGTTGTGACATTTCGCAATTTTTCACAAACACAACTTTTATTTACAAGGTTGAAGACTAAACAGCAAACGAAAGGTAACAATAACGATGCCAGTAAAAGTTTCCTAAGCCGCGCGGGATTAGCCGAGCGGTCTGTGGCGCTGCAGTCATGACCTGTGCGGCTGGTCGCGGCGGAGGTTCGAGTCCTCCCTCGGGCATGGATGTGTGTGTGTTTGTCTTTAGGATAATTTAGGTTAAGTAGTGTGTAAGCTTAGGGACTGATGACCTTAGAAGTTAAGTCCCATAAGATTTCACACACACACACACACACACACACACACACACACAAACAAAAGTGTCCTAAATGGGACAAACAAAAGTTCACTTCTAAATTTCCACAAAGGTTCGTGGTAACACACACACTAGTAAAAGTCCAATTCAGGGACGAAGATATAATCTTCAGCGGTAGAAGTCCACAAGGGCGGCATCCGGAGTCAACTGAACTTCAGGGCTGGCTCTAGCCCCTAAACAGCTGTCTCCAGCCAATCAGGTTTTGGCGTAGTGATACTTCCTGCAGGCCGTGGCTCGAGGTCCCCCTGCAGGAAGTAGTGCTCGGGATGTCTGTTTCCATTATCTGGTATGTAAATAGCCGGTGTTTACCATGGCGCTTTTGGTACGCCCTGGACATGGACAACCCCGTCCTCTGTGGTGCAATATGGGTTGCCGGCCTTCAGGGGCTAATTTGGCTCCGGCATAACAGATGCATAATTGTGTTAATCCAACGTGCCTTCCAGGGTGACGAGATCACTCGGAGAATGCCAAGAAAATATTCTCCAGACCTTAAACCTCCCTCGTGGTTGCAGGGTGTTTGTTTTCAGACATTTCGTGCCAACGACCGTCTGTCAGATGGAGAATGAAACTCAGTTCATCGGAAAAGGCCACGCGTCGGCACTCAGTACATGTCCTGTCTTCGATGAACAGCAGTGAGCATGGGTGTATGAAACACGTGCCTGCTGCGGAGACCCATACGCAGCAAAGTTCGCTGAAGGGTCATTGAGAAGAAACTGTTGGTGGCCCCTTGATTCATCAGCAGTTGTACATATATACGCCCATACACATTTCTGCATCCGTCGTCCATCCCTGTCATGTATGGCGTGTGGTGCGCCACAGTTTCCTCGCCACTGATCTTGGATAGTGCCATTTTGAGATACAAGGTGTACTTTAACCACGGCGGCATGCAAATAGTTTTCTGGAATAGCCATGTCTAAAAACCTTCTACATTCGACCCTACAACCAATCATCACGCCCTTCTGAACGTAAGATAAATCGTTTGGTTTCTGCATTATGGCAATGACTGCACTGTTCCCGTGTCACACCTGAGATGCTTCACATACTCTCTACTGCTAGTGCTGCACCTGTCATCTGTCAGTGGTAAATGCACGTTAACATTGAACAGAGGAAGTGGTCACATTAATGTGATAGGACCGTGTATAACTCAGATTTACTTTACAGTCACACTAGATATCCGCTCAATAACAAGCTACCATCCACTCACTTCGGATTTCAATTCGATAACCACTGTTAATAGCTTTATAGTAACCTGTTCAGTCGCTAAGGAGGACCCGTATATTACAGTTCGGCCTATGGGCACCACGATTAAGATCTGACTTTCGTGCCGAATATAATGATCTTAAGAAGACGCAGAGTTGCGAGAAATGCAGAATGTGTAAATTGATTATGACTGTAATCTCTGCAGTGTTTTTAATGTACCACGATCGTAATTGTTACACAGGTACATGAACTATTCCGAGTGACTTTGTAGACTATGTTTCTAAAATACTTTTCAGCAGTTTATGGCTTTTTCTGCTGCTTATATTATAAACAAACAGAAAGACATTAACATCCCAGTAGATTTTGGATACTCGTTCAGTAGCATAGTGAGCCGTACCCAACTTACTAATAAATTTCACAGCCTCACACCATAACAACGGATTCGCAACTTAAGTGTTGGTTCTGTGCAGGGACAAGGACATCTTTAGAAGCCATCAGGTGGGTGGACAGCTACAAAATCTCATTCTTCCACTTTGATGTGCGAGCACAAATAGGCCTTTCACGTGTCCTGCATTCCCAGTACAAATGGAAACAGTATCGTGCTCTGTATGATAACTCTAGAAGGAACTGAATACACGAGTTTCAACTGAACAGAGGAGGCAGCGGTGGCTGGGCCTCTGCGCTTTTCGGTAGAAGAGGTGCTAGTAGTAACAGGATAAATAATTATTTGTACAGTACATCTTTATGAACTTCTGTCAACTAGGACGAAAGATGTTAGCTTTCGTTGTTTATTCTAAACTGCAAACACTAGAGTGCAAGTCGAAGTGCTGAAGTTGCAATCTTACCTAAAGCAGATGGAGACATGAAACATACTTTATATAACAAGGAGGCCAGGCACATGCTAGGCCGATTGTAAAAGCTCCGTTGCGACGGTGTCCATTACGTACTGTTACGAACGGAAGCCGTGCTGGCGTGTGCTTCGACGGCACGGGAGGGCAACTGCTGTGGAGCCGCATCCCTAGGCCTGTCTTACGTTAGCTGTCCCACTGATGTAACACTTTCGAGTCAGTAAATCATTACTTCATGCAGAAACTTTCGTCTTCAAGGAGGTGTGAAACTGAACGACACGAAATTTTAGACAAACCAACACCGGCGTTACATCTCCTTTAGAAAGACAGGTTAAGACACCTGCATTCCAATCTCCATGGTTTGAACAGCACAAGTGGTTATGTGCTATCTCGACACAAGGAAAACTATTCTGCTGGTCGTGTTTGCTCTTGAGCACAAGAAAAGCTGTACAGCACACAACTCGTTTCCCAGATCTGAACATCTGTACAGAAGTTTATCATGTAATTTTTCTTCTAAACATAATCTAAGTCGTTTTACTTCATTTAAGGAAGTATCAAACCATCCAAGCAAGTGGTTGGTAGTTCAGACCTACTTAACGAACATAACAAACTGAAGAAAATCAGACACAAAAATGAAGAGAAGTATAACAGAGAGATCATGAAAATTCTAACTGATGTCACAAGCTATGTTTGTAAGCAGGAGCTGGCTTCCAGAGGCCATTCTGGAACGTATTATTCCCTCAATCCCACAAATTTCAGAACAGAAGTAATATGAAGAACGGACAGGTGGCCCAGCTTTATGGTGGTACTTCTGATTTGGGAGGAGAATTAAATGGCCTGCAAGCTAAGGTCCGAGAAATTGGCCCCGCGCTCTTAACTCCCCACTTTGCACATCACCTCATTTTAGTATGCAGCCGAGCTGTTCTTTTAAAAAACTTCTAACTTTTTTCCACGGTTCTACCAAGCCCACGCTAATTCTGGACAGTACTGTTGGGAAACGCATTCCTTCGACCAGTGAAACGAGATGGAACTGTAACGCCAGAATAATATTTGTCACTCACGAAAACTGTCCGGGGCTAACCGCGATTTAAAATGTAGAAATTGGCAGTCCATACCCCCGACACTCTTCAAGAGAAGACTGCGGTTTCAAATATCTTCTAGACTTAAACTTTCTTTTTCTTCTCTCTGTTTTACTTATAAAGACTGAACTGCTTTTCAACATTCTTCAGAAGCAAACCAGCGATGCACAGGTTTGCAACGATGCTGTCTCAGAATACATTTCTTACATGAGAAACTTAAGACATGGATGTAAACTGATCGATATTTTGAATGCCATGAAACGCTCGACTAAGTCGCAACCAGAGAACCTGAAATTATGGTTAAATACCTTGGCAATTCACTGACGTCAAAATGCAATCAGGTGAACTTCGAGGTACTGTATAACGTTGTAACAACACGAAACAAAATTTTCACATTGTGGTAAACTGCCTTTCCTTATTCTTTGTTGAACATAAATAATATTACACACACCAAAGAATGGTGTTTCTTCTACACACTATTTTTCCACGTAATCTCCATCCCGTTCTATGGTCTTCCTCCAGCGCGAAACAAGGGCGTGTATGACGTGTCTGTACCAATCCTTGTCCTGGTGACGGAGCCAGTCCTTCACTGTATGAATCACCTCCTCACCGTCCTCAAAATGTCTTCCACGAATGGCATCCTTTAATGGCTCAAACAAGGCAAGTCTGAGGGGGCTAGACCAGATGCGTCAGGTGTGACAGCTGTGGATGGTCTCCCCGACCGCTGCAAATCGTGGAGCTCCTGCGAACCGCCTTCTGATGATCTCGCCCTCCGTGGCCAGCGACTACTACTACCTTACAATTATCGTTTTCCATGGATCCTTTGGAGAGGAATCTCTGGGATGTGGAAAGAGCCAAAGGATTTTTTTCTTTAATTCAACCTGAAACCGATCTTTATTACTTACAAGACCTTTGATATGCTCTGGTAAGTTATTTAATATATGAGTACCATTGTATCTGACTCCTTTTTGTACTAATGTTAAGCTTTTAGAGTCCTTATACAGACTGTTTTTGGTTCTGGGTTATAATCATGTTTTGCACCATTTTGTGTAAGAAGAGACATGTTGGAAATGACAAAGGACATCAACGAGTATATGTACTGAGAAGTAGTAGTTAGAATACCAAGATTCTTAAAGACGTCTCTGCGTGATGATCTAGGACTGACACCAGATATAATTCTACTGACTCGTTTCTGAATTTTCAAAATGTTCTCTTTGTTCAAATGGTTCAAATGGCTCTGAGCACTATGGGACTTAACATCTATGGTCATCAGTCCCCTAGAACTTAGAACTACTTAAACCTAACTAACCTAAGGACATCACACAACACCCAGCCATCACGAGGCAGAGAAAATCCCTGACCCCGCCGGGAAACGAACCCGGGAACCCGGGAGTGGGAAGCGAGAACGCTATCGCACGACCACGAGATGCGGGCTGTTCTCTTTGTGAGAGGAGGTTCCCCAAAAGATGATTCCATAACTCATTAGTGAATGGAAGTAGGCCGAATAAACTAACTTCTCCATTTTTAAAACACCTATTTCTGCTATCACGCGTACTGCAAATGTAGCTGCACTAAGACGTTACATTAAGTCTAGAATGTGAGTATTCCACTTTGTAGCCCTAAAACTTTAACACTGCCTACAGCTTTAATATCATTGTTTGAATACATTATACTTATAGAGTCAGGTATTCGTTGTGTACTAAACTCTATGCACTGGGTCTTGTCAAAATTCAGTGACAATCTATTTGCTGTGGACCACCCATTGATACAAATATTTCATTAGCTGATTGCTCAGTGATATCACGGGTACTGTTTTTTATACCAATACTTGTATCATCTGCAAATAAGACAAAATTTGCATTTTGTGACACTGCGTGTGGAAGGTCATTAATATATAATAGCAACGACAAGGGAGTAAAATAGAGCCTTGCCCCCCCCCCCCTTGTCTGATGGGTCATAATTTGAGTGACTAGGTAAGCTCGATACAGACACACACTTTTTTCTGTTAAAAAGATAGGGTAGGAACCATGAGCTTGCTACTCCTGTTATCCCATAATATATTAACTTTTGTATAAAGATATCAGGCTTAACACAAACAAAAGCTTTAGCCAGGTCACAGAATAACAGAATATTCCAAGTGGTAACAACTTTTGATTTTCTAATTCTAATATATCACCTGTAAAAGTGAATATAGCTTGACCAGTTGACAATTCTTTCTGAAATCCAAACTGATAGCGCACGAGAATATTTTTCTAACTGTACTTCTGTCGAGAGCAGATGCTCCAGAGACTTGGCACAAGCGCTTGTGAATATTCCCCACAGTTTCTTTCTTTTCAGTGAGAAATTCAATGACGGCACGTTGCTTGTAGCGTACATCACCTACAGACGAAGTTTTGAAATTGTCCTGGAGCTACGCCATCTGTTGGAAGTGACGGAAACCTAGCGCGCTCACTCAGGAGGCTTCAGGTAATACACTCCTGGAAATTAAAATAAGAACACCGTGAATTCATTGTCCCAGGAAGGGGAAACTTTATTGACACATTCCTGGGGTCAGATACATCACATGATCACACTGACAGAACCACAGGCACATAGACACAGGCAACAGAGCATGCACAATGTCGGCACTAGTACAGTGTATATCCACCTTTCGCAGCAATGCAGGCTGCTATTCTCCCATGGAGACGATCGTAGAGATGCTGGATGTAGTCCTGTGGAACGGCTTGCCATGCCATTTCCACCTGGCGCCTCAGTTGGACCAGCGTTCGTGCTGGACGTGCAGACCGCGTGAGACGACGCTTCATCCAGTCCCAAACATGCTCATGGGGGACAGATCCGGAGATCTTGCTGGCCAGGGTAGTTGACTTACACCTTCTAGAGCACGTTGGGTGGCACGGGATACATGCGGACGTGCATTGTCCTGTTGGAACAGCAAGTTCCCTTGCCGGTCTAGGAATGGTAGAACGATGGGTTCGATGACGGTTTGGATGTACCGTGCACTATTCAGTGTCCCCTCGACGATCACCAGTGGTGTACGGCCAGTGTAGGAGATCGCTCCCCACACCATGATGCCGGGTGTTGGCCCTGTGTGCCTCGGTCGTATGCAGTCCTGATTGTGGCGCTCACCTGCACGGCGACGAACACGCATACGACCATCATTGGCACCAAGGCAGAAGCGACTCTCATCGCTGAAGACGACACGTCTCCATTCGTCCCTCCATTCACGCCTGTCGCGACACCACTGGAGGCGGGCTGCACGATGTTGGGGCGTGAGCGGAAGACGGCCTAACGGTGTGCGGGACCGTAGCCCAGCTTCATGGAGACGGTTGCGAATGGTCCTCGCCGATACCCCAGGAGCAACAGTGTCCCTAATTTGCTGGGAAGTGGCGGTGCGGTCCCCTACAGCACTGCGTAGGATCCTACGGTCTTGGCGTGCATCCGTGCGTCGCTGCGGTCCGGTGCCAGGTCGACGGGCACGTGCACCTTCCGCCGACCACTGGCGACAACATCGATGTACTGTGGAGACCTCACGCCCCACGTGTTGAGCAGTTCGGCGGTACGTCCACCCGGCCTCCCGCATGCCCACTATACGCCCTCGCTCAAAGTCCGTCAACTGCACATACGGTTCACGTCCACGCTGTCGCGGCATGCTACCAGTGTTAAAGACTGCGATGGAGCTCCGTATGCCACGGCAAACTGGCTGACACTGACGGCGGCGGTGCACAAATGCTGCGCAGCTAGCGCCATTCGACGGCCAACACCGCGGTTCCTGGTGTGTCCGCTGTGCCGTGCGTGTGATCATTTCTTGTACAGCCCTCTCGCAGTGTCCGGAGCAAGTATGGTGGGTCTGACACACCGGTGTCAATGTGTTCTTTTTTCCATTTCCAGGAGTGTATATACGTAACGTTTCAAATTTGTAGCATTGTTTTCCATTGACCAAAAAAAAAAAAAAAAATACGGTGCATTACTTCCTGGGCAACCCTCGAACTTGGTGATGCTATTCATTTCAGCAGTTGTGCTGAGAATTTCCCTGTAGACAGTGAGGATTTGTTATTACAGACGTGTGGTGCGTCCTTCAGTTGCGTGTAGAACTGGAGACTGTATTTTCTTTCTCTCCATAAAGAAACATTGAAGACATAATCAAAAGAATGCCTAAGAATAAAACAGACCAATTTTTTGTCTAATTGCTGTCATCCTTACAAGTGCTTCAGCTGAAGGGCGTTTCTCTTGTCTTAAATGCGCAAAAATGCATTTGAGAAATAGTATAGCCCCGGATAGCTTATCAGCGCTTGCTTGTGTGCCAGTTGAAAAAGCAGTACTGTGAATACTTGAATTCCGAGACACATGGTGTAACGAAATGATCGAACGATTTGGGAAGAAGAAAGATTGTCGAGTTAACTTGTTTTACATGTAACACCACACAAACACCCAATCCGTCGGCTGGTTTGTAAATAAAACTGAGTATATTTAGTATGGCAGTCATCGTCTTAGATGCAGTAGTAGTAGTAGTAGTAGTAGTAGTTAGGAACGCTACGTATGCTTAGTTAAAACGGAAGGAAAGATGTTTTTTCCTGTATATTTCCTGGTGTCCCCAGAATTTCTGCCCATGATCTGACAATGTGATACAGCGCATGTTGCACAGGGCGCTGACTAATCACATGCGACGCATTCTGTCTTTTCGTTTTTTATTGCTGTAATTACCTGGTCATGGACTTGCACCACATACTTTGCCTTTAGGATCACTCCCGATAGTAAAACGTTTGGTATACCAGTTCTTTGTGGAGCATGTCCAGTCCTTTTCATCAGTTCATGGAGTAATATTGCCTGTAGGGGAAGATTGGAAACGGGAAATACTGGACATTTACAAGTCCTTGTAAAATGTAAGCTTTCACGGCCGGAAATGTCACAATTAATAAAATGTTCCGGGCTATTATGCCGTGGTCGAATGGATTTCACCTTAAAATCCGAAGCTTTGTCCACATCTGCGGTGGACATTTTCAAGGGCGATGGTAGCTTTTTTAAATGTTCGATTCACACCCCGGCTCGCTACTGGTTACAGCAGAATTCCGCTTCCACGAGCTTCGGCGCAGTGGCGTGACGTCACATGTTTTTTACGAGCGCAATTGGTCGTTGTCGACTGCTGTCGTCCGCTGTCGCTTCCATCTCATGGTGGAAGACTGATACACACCTTCTTCAGCGCCATAATCCAAATGTCATTCAATGTCGCGTCCTCATCCTTCCTATTGAAATTACTGAAATTCCTAGGGTGTTTGCAACCTCTGTGGCCTCTCTGTATAGCCTTTCATGGTATCTGCTTGTGACTGCCAGTACGTCAGTCGTATCAAAATTAATGTGTTGGTCTCCTGGCTACAAAGCATGATCCGGAACAGCTGATCTTTCAGTCTCCCCTCCTCTGCAATTGCCCTTGTGCTCTTCTAGTCCATTTTTAGCTGTTCTTTTTGTGGTATGCACGTACACTTCCCCACGCCACTCTTTCCACCTCAGCGAATGAATAACCATTCTTGAGCAATGCGTTGGTGAGATGTTTTAATTCTACGTGAAGCAGCTCTGGTTCGGAGACTTTCCTCACTCTATCCACAACTTTTTTATGATGCCTTGCGTTTGTTGTGGGAGGTGGTTCAAGTCCCAGTGTACATAACAGTGTGTGTGCGTGGGTTTTCGGTAAACCGTGTGGCCAAAGTTACCATCTTATTTCTTAAAAACTAGCACAACACTAAGAAAATTTAATTTTACACCTGCCTCCTTCTCCATGGTAAACTGAATCTGTAAGAAGGCAAGAACTATGCCCCTTACATGAAGCATTAAAGATCACCTAACTCACGTTGAGCGAACAGTAGGGCTGAACAAAAATTACTGGCAAGGCACAATGCATATTGTAGAGGGTATAGTATGGACGTATTGAAATAATTAATGTTGGGTGATGGTTTTAAGGTAATTCACACGACATGAAAACTTTGTGGAAACACGACGATTTACTGGAGGCTAGTTTATCCCAGTACTCAAAATTTACCGTGGCCGCCGCCGGAGCGGCGAAAGGAAGTGACAATAGGCAGCTTAGGGTGGCTCAAGCTCTTGAGAAAGTGGTAACGGGGCGCAGCCATCAGCTGCCTTAAGATGAGTGACAGTGAGGATGCGTGGTTGACCCCATGCTGGTCTACCAGGAAGCAGACGGAGAATTTGTACGCCTGTTGATAAATGTCCGTTGTCCCGTTTTCAATGAAACGTGTGAGAAAGCCGTGCAAAGCTACGGTGGAGCGGTCAACAGAGGTAAAATATGCGTGTTCGTGACTATAGCAACTTTGCACTGAATTCACAGTCCGTAGAGTCTGAAGTAAATCAGGTGAAGAGCGACAGAATGAAATACGCCAGCCTCCGATGGGAATGTAGGACCAAGGAATTAGAAGTACTCTCCTGGGAGTCAGAATTCCGGAAAACATGGTGTTTGTGCAGACGCTAACCTTGATGGGTGGCCTGGGAGGAGCTAAATAGCAGAAGTAGAGAGGAAGGGAGATTTTGAGGGAATTTGTTCACTTCCCAGAGCAGTCATTGATTGGCGCTGGGAAGCGACGCATAACTAACGCGACTTGCGCTGCAATTGGCGTAAGTGAATTTGCTGGAGGGGAAACCGAGGTGAAGAGTGGACTGGAGAAGTTTCCGTAGCGGTCTTCCATTCCCAGCTTGCCTAGAGGGCGGACGTGGCGTTCTTTACTCAGCTTGCCTGAGAGAGAGAGAGCATCTCTGCAGTTTAGGACTTAGCAAACAGAACGATTGAACTTGGAAATAGAAAGTTTTGGTTGAGCTATGTACTGAGCGAGATAGCTAGAAGTGAATAGACGAGCGCAGTCTTGCAGCACCACGAGGTCGGCCAACGTCCGCATAACGACGTCGCCCCGCCACGCTGAATTCGGTGATATTGCGCCCGCTCCGGCCACTGATTAATTTGTTGGATCACGTCAGCAAAAGTTTCCACGAGGGTTTCATGGGCCATGTATTGTAGAATTCTTTTCGCACTTCGCATTACGCCTGGGTCAGTCGATAGGAATTACTTTTGATTTATCGCGCTTTACTCCACGCAAACGCAATTTATTATGACTGCCTGGCCGGACACAGTGGTCTTGAGGTTCTAGGCGCTCAGTCCGGAGCCGCGCGACTGCTACGGTCACAGGTTCGAATCCTGCCTCGGGCATGGATGTGTGTGATGTCCTTAGGTTAGTTAGGTTTAAGTAGTTCTAAGTTCTAGGGGACTGATGACCATAGCTGTTAAGTCCCATAGTGCTCAGAGCCATTTGAACCATTTGAACCACTGCCTGTTAGGAGAGTCTTGTAATGTGATGATTGAAGGTCGTGAGTTAAAATAAATCTGTGCTAATCGACTGCATCTGTTTTCAATCAAGTAGTTGAAATCCCAAGTCCGCCTTCCGCAGACGGATAGTGGACAAAGGGGCAATAGTCAGTTTTAGCGTGACCGTGCCTGAGGCCGGAGGTGCTGCTTCCAGGAGATGAAGTTCGGTAAGCATGAGAGCCGACGTGCACTGTAGATTTGCGCCCTGCGTCCCAGAGAGAATCTTATAGGTTATTGTGCTTATGTGCGCTCCTTGAATTACGGTTCATGCAATGTTTTCCGTGTTATAAGACTGTAGGGTTTTCCTTATATAGTCGGGCATAATGTGCGAGAAGTGTTGGTTAGTCACAGAAGCTTGCAGTACGGCACTAAAGTGCATACATTCATGCTCACTTTTCCACTTCGTCCGACAGTAGCTCTTTCAGTTATCCTGTGTAAAATTCGACTCAGAATTTAAGTCTTCCTAGCTTGAAAACTTGTGCCCTTTGTCCTACGCCACGTGGTGAGTGTCTGGCGCCCCTTCATGTTTCGTTAACGTAGTCGGACCGTGAGCCAAAGTTATATGAATAGTTTCGCGTCTTGCTGGTTGTATTCCTTTAGTACAGGAGGCTACCTAGCGATTCAACCACAGTAGCATCTTTCTTAGTCATTGGATGATTCATGGTGGTGGTCGTTGCATGGCTGCAACCCCTTCCTTTAGTAAATTGGACCCAATTTGATAATACGACGATCGTCCCTAAAATTCCTTGTCTCCTGCTATCGTGGCTTATTATGAACGAGCGTTGGGGCAAGCTGCTGAACTCAATTCATTCTTCCCTCACCCCCATTTGATTGTATAATTGTTCAGTATTCAACTGTTAAATAAATGAGTCCTTTAATCTGTACATTCTCCCTTTCATTGCGTGAAACCATCCCTAGTGTCACAGTAGAATAATCAAGAATTATAACGGTCGCTACAAGGTCGTACAGGTCTCGCGCCATTAATGATAGGATCAAGCTTCAATACCACGCGCCTGACACGACCATTGCACGCATGGCACCGATAATAGTAATAATAATTTTCAATCATCCCCCATTGATAAACTGGGAAGTGTTCACGGCTCAGTGTGAGTACGTGAGCACTAAATCCACTTGATGTGGTGGAAGTAGTGGCCTCTGTTTTACCTTGCTGGTTTAAAAAAAAGAATATAAAAAATTACAGCCCCTACACAGAGGGATAGTAACCTGTAAAATAAAACGAGCCACCGCTTTTAACTTCTTTATCAACTGCGTAACAGTTCTAAGAACTTTCTCAGTGGGGTCTTCACTTAGTTTCCTGTAACTCTGCGCAGCTAATAAGTCGGATTTTAAGGCGAAATCCGTTCGACCGCGGCATAATAGCCCGGACCATTTTATTAATTGTTTCCTTGACCTTTTATCATCAATTAATGTCACTGGGCGCAAATGTCACCGGACAAAAATTTTATTGGGAGCGTAATACAGGACTCTAGATGTCAATATATCCACGCACTTTGTATTAGTCGGTCACAATATTATTGCATCTGGGAATGAGAGCGCTTCGGTCGGCTTACCGCGAGTTTTTCTTGCGATATTGCACTACGATATGCTGAACCACTTAATAGTAGATACACAACATTCTTGAAAACATTCACAATGCGATGCGTTTACCGTACTGTACTCGTTTGCTGCAACGTCGCCGCTTGTTTCTCATAAAGGCCATGAGAGAGCAAGTGCAGTAGTATCGTGGTTAGAGATGGGTCGTTCGCGAACTAACGGGTCCAAAGGAACGGTTCATCAAGATGAACGGAACGGGCGATGAACGAATTCTAAGGAACGGTCTTTCATAGTTCACTTCGGTCGCGGCTTTCTACTTGTAGTTCCCGGGAACAAGGAACGGTCGGTGTCGTTCCCGCAACGGCACGTCGGCCGGTCTCTTTCCAGCCTCGGTCCCGTTCGCATCCGTCTCGGTCTTGCTCGGCGGGACTCGTCTTTCTTCGCGTGGTCACTCGTCGCAGTTCCACTGCCGACTGCTCATAGTTCAGTATACAGTTGTTCGTTTCGTTCGTTGCGCACGCCCATTCTAGATCTGTTTCAAACCGCTTTTGAACTCTGAACTTCTGGTTCTATTCGTATTCTGTTCAGCTTCCATGACCGGCAATTAATATGTATTTTATAATTACGTAAATTACGTAGAATTACGTGGTATGTAATACATCTTTTCAGATAACAAAACGGCATTTCAGCTTACTTCACTATTTCGATAAACAGCAGAAGGTAAGATATTTTTGTTATTACACATGCAAAGGATGTGGACACGGCAGACACGAGTGGCCATTTTCAGTCTTGTTTCGATCCGAGGTAAAAGAGCATGTTCGTTGTTATGGAAGGCAGACCGACTTACAATGAAGCCCGTACTCCTTAATCGAATGTCTGGTGTCACATTTTGTAAAGAGAATACGATAACTTCCAAAAAAATGGCTCTGAGCACTATGGGGCTCAACTGCTGTGGTCATTAGTCCCCTAGAATTTAGAACTAGTTAAACCGAACTAACCTAAGGACATCACAAACATCCATGCCCGAGGCAGGATTCGAACCTGCGACCGTAGCGGTCTTGCGGTTCCAGACTGCAACGCCTTTAACCGCACGGCCACTTCGGCCGGCGATAACTTCTAAAATATTATTTTAGTGGTACAGGGTGGAGCACGAAAATTCGGTCCCGAGTAGTAGACTGCTCATTGTAGTCTACCAATCGTCATCTATTGTTACCAAGTTGTTGTTTGCATTAGCTTACTTGTTATTTCTTCACTGCCTAATTATTACATGTGTATCTATTTTGCTCTTAGCGGTCAACAAATCCTGCGTAATTGTACTCGGGGCTGGGTTTTCGTGCGCCACCTAACATTATTTCACTGCGATGAGCCACATAACGTTATAGTTGGCTTAACGAGAGTTGTAGGGTTCCTGCACTTAACTCAGGATCCACTTAGCAACTAATAAATGCACTAAACCCTCCGTTGCCAAATTTACCTTTATTGTAATTTTAATTAACATGGAAGCCATAAAAACACCAAACATAGAGGTAAAATGTACGCATCTAAAGGCGACTTAAAAAAGGAACAAAATCAGTTAAATTTGTTTCCAAAAGAGGAGAATACAGCGTCCCAATTCAGACCTCACTTGTGGTGTCACCGCCAGACACCACACTTGCTAGGTGGTAGCTTTAAATCGGCCGCGGTCCATTAGTACATGTCGGACCCGCGTGTCGCCACTGTCAGTGATCGCAGACCGAGCGCCACCACACGGCAGGTCTCGAGAGACTTACTAGCACTCGCCCAGTTGTACGGACGACGTAGCTAGCGATGCACACTGGCGAAGCCTCGCTCATTTGCAGAGCAGATAGTTAGAATAGCCTTCAGCTAAGTCAATGGCTACGACCTAGCAAGGCGCCATTAGTAGTACATTGCATGTATCTGCAGAGTGTCACTTGTATCGTCAAGAGCGATGTACAACAATGATGGATTAAAGTTAAGTATTCCAGCAGCTACGTACTTTTCTTTATAGCATTCATTACGTATCCTGTTTCAGACCTATCTCTAGCCTGCGTGAGCTTAACGCATGCCTTTCGGCTACTTCTGAGTGGCGTGGCTGTCTTACTACGCCACTACATCACTAACACTTACATTTTACTGTCATTAAATATAACAAGATAAATAATCATACAAGTGACGAGAAGAAATGAATAACACTATCAATCTTTACAGATGAGAATACGACTATATCCACGAAGTTTCGCGCCCTGGCAAGGGAGATGCTTAACTTCAACATATAAGGTGATTACAGTAAGCCCTAATTCCACTCGACAAACGTAGTAACGATATAAGCGAGACAAATGTACTGAAAGAGGATAGCCGGATGTGCCGTAGTAAGAAGGGCCACTATCAACCCCGTCAGGACGCGACCCCCGTAAACACGTCAGTTTCAGCTACCTGCAACATACATAGCTTCTTAAAACCAATCAACATGAAAAGGCACAACGCGTAACACACTAATAAAATATAAATCACTTGACAGAACTAGCTCCTCTTTAGACAAAGCAAACAGCAGAATGTTAATAACACGTAAAATACTTCTAACCAATAACAAACTAAGGTACCACGTAATAGAATATCGTCTTGTGCTCATAGAATACTCTGTTTGACTTGCCTGTTTATAGGTCTTACCACTCAACAGTGTCAGCTTAAGCAAACCCGCGAATACAAAACTCGAAATATGACAGGAATAATGATTGAAGGCACTGACAGTGCTAGGCTGCCACACAGAGTCGACAATAGTAATTTACAGCGGTACACAACCGATCTTACATCTCCAATTTAGTATAATCAGAATAAACTATGTTGTGTATAATAATTACTTACAGTACCATGACAACCTACGAATAACACTTATTACACAAGGTAGGTGCTGGTATCGAAAGGCGCCTTTAGTAAGACAGAGTTCGAGTATATTCACTTACTGGAAGGGTTTCAACTTTACATCCCTTTCCACATAGCTCTCTGTTTACACACTTCTATAAATTCTGCAACTAAAGAAGGGCATATAAATGCACATATAACTGAAACAGATTTAAGCAGAATAAAACAGTGCCTTAGTATGGCGCAAATGGCTTCATTTGCTTTACACGTGGGATCTCTTCACCATTCAGTAATTCCGAAATATATTCAACAACGCGTGAGAGCAAGACTTAGCCGTGGTATCAGCTATTTACTTCACATAATTTCCTGCACAGACGCAAGGCAGACGAAGCGTTTTCACATGCAACAGCGGCAAGCATCACACATTTCCTCCGTCACGCATCTCAGTATCAATGGCCAGTAACAAGAACCTACACATGCCCTCGCAGCAGAAAAGCCCCAAAACACAACAGTGCACCACCGCGGTAACAAACCCGAGGTCCTATCAAGTCACTGCCGGTATCTCTCGCTGGCCCTGCCCATAGCGTACAGACGTTGTACCACAGGCCTCTTGGTAAACGTCAACAAGCCACCTCCGACCCTGCGAATCCACTCCGCTATCTCTTTTCTCTCCCCCGTTAACCACCCGACCACCGGCTTGAATCGCAGAAGGCAAAGATGGTGACCCTCTAATCGATGGCAGCGATGCCGTTCAAGTGCGAGAACACTGGCGCCAGCCGCCCCACGGCTCAGAGAGGTTTTGCAGAATCACGAAAATTACAATGTGAGAATTCTGTTATGAATAAAAGCATTGTACTCCAGTGCGGAGGCAAGAGTCCCTCTTGGCGCCTCCCATCTTCAGTCACCTATGCTACTAATTTCCAATTTTTCGTAAGAAACGTATACCAAGCACAAATGAACGGTGAACGTGTAAAAATGAACGGTTCCCAAAAAAGAGCGATCACCAGTGAACTAGTTCCCAGGGCTGAACGAGTTTGCCCATCTCTAATCGTGGTCGGGTGGCACTCGTAATACAGTGAACTCGTAAAGCAGAGAAGTTACTGAGAACTGCGGCAGCCAGAGCAAGCGAGGGTGCGGGCTGGCGGCCCCTTTGACTGCTTCGCCCAGAGGCGACACCGACGGGCGTGACCGCCCGAAGCCATGCCGCGACGCGGCGCGTGTCATTCGCTGAGTGCCCGGCCGGACACGTGAGTCAGTGCACGCTCATTACACGGGCCGGCCTGGGGAGCAAGCAGAAGCAGAAACGGTCCCCACTGCGCGGAGTCTGTCAATCAGAGGGACGCGCCCAGCCTTGTTCCGTCGTGTTCGCCATTAGCGCCGCCAGACGTGAAACAAGTCCCACTCGTGTTTCGCTTTCGAGACCCTCGTAACAGGCCAGTCACCCCTGGCCGGTGTGAATATGCGCGCCCGTCGCCAGCCTGCATTGTTAATGAAGGTGGTATCAACTACTACACAGGAGCTGACCAAGAAAACCGCGATAAATAAGAAATAAGACAATTCTGAAATGTCAATGGACGTCCCTGGACAATGAAACAACTAAACGGGCGTGGAAGGGTGCAGGCAATTTATCACTAGCCACTTGTTACTTCACAAGATGCCAACAATATTTTATTGCAAAGATCAGTCTTATAACTCAAATGCCTGGCAAAGCACTTACTTCTTCTGAATTCTCTTGTTCCACCTTACCACCATAAATACACAGTACTTCTTCAGATATACATTAGAAATTGAAACTCTTAAATTCAGATTTCCAGATGAACAGGACACAAACAGAAACTTCCTAGCAGATTAAAACTGTGTGCCGGACCGAGACTCGAACTCGGAACCTTTGTCTTCTGCAAGGTTCGCAGGAGAGCTTCTGTGAAGATTGGAAAGTAGGAGACGAGGTACTGGTGGAAGTAGAGCTGTGAGGACGGGGCGTGAGTCGTGCTTGGGTAACTCAGATGGTACAGCACTTGTCCACGAAATGCAAAGGTTCCGAGCTCGAGCCTCGGTCTGGCACAAAGTTTTAATTTGCCAGGAAGTTTCATATCAGCGCACACTCCGTTGCAGAGTGAAAATCTCGTTCTGAGAACACAAACAGGTTCAACATGAGAAATCTTTTCTACTATAGGCTCTTTGCTTCCATGTTTTGCGAGGCGTTATTATGAACCAAAACAAGAAAAATTTTTTCGTAAAAATGGGTCCAAAGGTGCATACCTTAAGAGCTATTGTAACTTGTTCGTCTTCGCTACTGTGAAACACAGCTCTTCTTGCGAACAAGTGCTCATTGCTCATTAGGTGTGATTTCAGAGCCCATTTTTCTTGTTTTGGTTCCTACTACCTGTTCCCAGAATGTGTGAACCAAAGAGCCTGCAGTATAGAAATCACGGTATCGAAGATAAAGAAGTGCTCGTAGCTCTGAAGGTATGCATTTTGGAGCCAATGTTTACTACTCTTTTTTGTTTTTCTTTTTCTTCAAGTGATCGTTGCTATCATATTGGCCATACCTCCCCATACCTTCTCCCACAGCCAGCATGAAGAAGACGGCGATCTGTTTCGAATTATGGGACAGCTCGAGTGCTTGGGTTCTCTACTAGGTCGGACTAAAGGAAGATATTCCCGCAGGTAGCTTCGATCGACACGCGTTACGGAGTCCTCTGCAAACTGAAATGGGAAAACGTGGAGGGAAGAAGGCCCTTTTTTTGCGGAACATTACTCGGAAACTTTAGGGAACAGGCATTTACGAGAGACTGCAGAACGATCTTACAGTCAGCAACACACATGTCGCTAAGAAACGCGACACAAACATTGAGAAACCAGGGCTTGTTCCGAAACCAGTTGTTTTTCCCTTGCTCCATTGCGAGTGCAACAAAAAAGGAAATATGTGACAGTGGTACAAGGAAAACTCCTCCGTTATTCTTATGCCTGCTTCGGAAAGATTTACGTAAATATAGATGTGCAGAGTGATTCAGTGATGACGTAACAAACCTTCAGGGATGGTGGAAAAGAAAAAAATCTTCATTTTCAGGTAAGCACCATAGTCCAGAAACGACCGAGTCGTAAGCTGTAAACGAAAATCTACTTAGTTTCCGCCTTAGCATAGTGCACCGCTCGAACAAAGGGCCTGAACTTCGGAACCCTGATCCTGACGTACAAAATTATTGGTGACTACTCCACAAGACCCTCACATGGCTCTGAGCACTATGGGACTTAACATCTATGGTCATCAGTCCCCTAGAACTTAGAACTACTTAAACCTTACTAACCTAAGGACTGCACACAACACCCAGCCATCACGAGGCAGAGAAAATCCCTGACCCCGCCGGGAATCGAACCCGGGAACCCGGGCGTGGGAAGCGAGAACGCTACCGCACGACCACGAGATGCGGGCGACCCTCACATGATTTCCCCTGTTGATACACTAGTAAAGGCTCACGTAAGATGATGTCAGAAAGGCGTAAAATCCTAAATGTATGGTAAAGTTATAAAGAATTCCATTTGCCGTCACACGATCCACAATTTGCTACATTTGTGGCGGTTGTTCAAAATGGTGCCCCTAGCGTCTATGCAGGCATGGCATCGCCGAAGAGAGTTCTGTCGTACCCGTTCTAATATCCCCTCTTTGGTTTGAACAAAGTCGTAGACAATGAGATTCTTCCAGAATGAGATTTTCACTCTGCAGCGGAGTGTGCGCAGATATGAAACTTCCTGGTAGATTAAAACTGTGTGCCCGACCGAGACTCGAACTCGGGACCTTTGCCTTTCGCGGGCAAGTGCTCTACCATCTGAGCTACCGAAACACGACTCACGCCCGGTACTCACCCGGGCGTGAGTCGTGCTTCAGTAGCTCAGATGGTGAGACGAGATACTGACAGAAGTAAAGCTGTGAGTACCGGGCGTGAGTCGTGCTTCGGTAACTCAGATGGTAGAGCACTTGCCCGCGAAAGGCAAAGGTCCCGAGTTCGAGTCTCGGTCGGGCACACAGTTTTAATCTGCCAGGAAGTTTCGTATCAGCGCACACTCCGCTGCAGAGTGAAAATCTCATTCTGGAAACATCCCCCAGGCTGTGGCTAAGCCATGTCTCCGCAATATCCTTTCGTCGAGGAGTGCTAGTTCTGGAAGGTTCGCAGGAGAGCTTCTGTAAAGTTTGGAAGGTAGGAGACGAGGTACTGGCAGAAGTAAAGCTGTGAGTACCGGGAGTGAGTCGTGCTTCGGTAGCTCAGATGGTAGAGCACTTGCCCGCGAAAGGCAAAGGTCCCGAGTTCGAGTATCGGTCGGGCACACAGTTTTAATCTGCCAGGAAGTTTCAATGAGATTCTTGTCAGTCTCCGTAGACGCCTCATACACAAGACTTGTCACATGGCCGAACAAGAAGAAATAAGTGGGCTGAAATCAAGACCTCGTCTGCCTGCTCACTTCGCAGGGAGTGTCCAAAGCGAGGTGGGGCTCTACCATGTTGGAACCACATTCGTTCACGAATAACAACGGAAAACGTACCATACATGTACTGTTTTCACTTTCTGAAGTATCATAACTTTAGACTGGCTCGTTTCCAATACAGAGTCTCTTACCTGGAACTGATACATTTATACATTTACCCTTTAGACAGTGGTTTTTTCCTCGCGCGACCCGCGATTGGACCAGAAGTGGGGGGGGGGATATTCCTTTGGCGCGAATTGCGCCCTCCGCCACAACCGCTTGGCGGCTAACGGAGTATATATGTAGATGTAGATCCCTGAAAGTTTGTGATATTATCATGGAATCATCCTGTAGATATTTTCGTGTCATGCTGCCAATGCGTGTACGTGTTCTCTTTGTTAATCAAAATTCAACTCCTTTGAGGCGGCATGCGATAAACATCAAACTGGCATGAAGTGTATTACGTGCTTGGAATTGCATTTCTGCGCAACCACAGGAAGGTAACAATAATACCATCTGCAATCATACGAATTATATCTTCCACATCTCCTCCTAAACCACTGGAGCGATTTCAACTGAACATGCTACACGTATCGCTTACTCTCAAATTTAAAATCTTCTCGGCGTACAGATTTTACTATAAAAAATTCGGGAGAGCTGCCGGATGTCTGTCACTTGTAGATACAATATTTTGAAGCAGACTCTTAAGGGCATCTTCAGATGAATACTGATGAGCAATACACTAAGGTACCACATTTAAGAGCGACGGCACAGCTGGGCATTCAGTGTTTCAAATAGCCACTTATAACGACCTTTATTTACAATCTACTAGTTACAACCATCTTGCACAAACGATGGGAGTTCTAAATCCTTGATCAACCCAGCCCAAACAATCTCAGGTGCCGACAGCCTGCAGACGAAACTGGAACACCTGCGAAATATATTCCTGCCCAATGGATATTCGTCTCATCAAGTACAGAGAAAGCTACAGACGTACAAACGACAGAACAAGGAAGAGGATGAGGCATTTATAACGACTGTTTGTCTGCCATATTGGAAATGTTTCAGCTAGAGTAGGCAAAATATTGAGAGGACATAAAGCATTGAGAGGACAAAGTAATCTTTGGATCTCCTTCTACAATATCAACCCTCTTGGAATGTGTTAAAGACGGCTTAGAGTTGCGCAAAGCAGATGTTTACAGGATCTCGTGTGAACGCGACAAATCTTGCATAGGGCAAACGATGCGTACGGTGCATGATATTATACACTACTGGACATTAAAATGGCTACATCACGAAGATGACGTGCTACAGACGCGAAATTTAACCGATAGTAAGAAGATGCTGTGATAAGCAAATGATTAGCTTTTCAGGGCGTTCACATAAGGTTGGTGCCAGTGGCGACACCTACAACGTGCTGACATGAGGAAAGTTTACAACCGACTTCTCGTACACAAACAGCAGTTGACCGGCGTTGCCTGGTGAAACGTTGTTGTGATGCCTCGTGGAACAATGGAGGAGAAATGCGTACCATCACGTTTCCGACTTTCATAAAGATCGGACTGCAGCCTATCGCGATTGCGGTTTATCGTATCGCGACATTGCTGCTCGCGTTGGTCGAGATACAATGAGTGTTAGCAGAATATGGAATCGGTGGGTTCAGGAGGGTAATACGGAACGCCGTGCTGGATCCCAACGGCCTCGTATCGCTAGCAGTCGAGATGACAGGCGTCTTATCCTCATGGCTGTAACGGATCGTGTAGCCACGTCTCGATCCCTGAGTCAACAGATGGGGACGTTTGCAAGACAACAACCATCTGCACGAACAGTTCGACGACGTTTGCAGCAGCATGGACTATCAGCTCGGAGGCCATGGCTGCGGTTACCCTTGACGCTGCATCACAGAGAGGAGCGCCTGCGATGGTGTGCTCAACGACGAACCTGGGTGCACGAATGGCAAAACGTCATTTTTTGCGATGAATCCAGGTTCTGTTTACAGCATCATGATGGTCGCATCCGTGTTTGGCGACATCGCGGTGAACGCACATTGGAAGCGTGTATTCGTCATCGCCATACTGGCGTATCACCCGGCTCGATGGTATGGGGTGCCATTGGTTACATGCCTCGGTCACCTCTTTTTCGCACTGACGACACTTTGACCAGTGAGTGTTACATTTCAGATGTGTTACGACCCGTGGCGCTACCCTTCATTCGACTCCTGCCTAACCCTACATTTCAGCAGGATAATGCACGACCGCATGTTTCAGGTCCTGTACGGGCCTTTCTGGATACAGAAAATGTCCGACTGCTACTCTGGCCAGCACATTGTCCAGATCTCTCACCAATTGAAAACGTCTGGTCAGTGGTGGCCGGGCAACTGGTTCGTCACGATACTCCAGTCACTACTCTTAATGAACTGTGGTATCGTGTTGAAGCTGCATGGGTAGCTGTACCTGTACACGCCATCCAAGCTCTGTTTGACTCAATGCGCAGGCGTTTCAAGGCCGTTATTACGGCCAGAGATGGTTGTTCTGGGTACTGATTTCTCAAGATCTGTGCACCCAAATTAAGTGAAAATGTAATCACATGTGCCGGCCGGTGTGGCTGAGCGGTTCTAGGCGCTTCAGTCTGAAACCGCGCGACCGCTACGGTCGCAGGTTGGAATCCTGCCTCGTGCATGGATGTGTGTGATATCCTTAGGTTAGTTAGGTTTAAGTAGTTCTAAGTTCTAGGGGACTGATGACCTCAGATGTTAAGTCCCATAGTGCTCAGAGCCATTTTTGCAATCACATGTCAGTTCTAGTACAATATATTTGTCCAATGAATACCCGTTTTAACACCTGCATTTCTTCTTCGTGTAGCAATTTTAATGGGCAGTAGTGTAGAACATCGGAGGCTTCAAGTAAGCAAGTCTACTATTGCTAAACACTGTATTTCCACTGATCGTTCTATGAAATACGTATAATGAAACAAAAATTACGGCCTATAAGTCAAAATTTTGGAGCTCAATCATCAATGAATCAGTGAAGATACGGCTCTCTAAATCCCTTATGAATCGGGACGGTGGTTCCCAGATAATTTTTTCTGCATGAGACCTGATCGTAGAAAATCTTCGTGCTCTGCGTAATCGCCGTCGTCCTGAGACCTTACCGTGCGAAGAGAATCATTTTAATATCAAAGAGGCGAGCTTTCACTGCCGAGCCGCACACAGAGTTTAAAACAGAAGCGGATGCGAAATTGCCAACCAGGACAACACGCATGTGCCGACGGGATCTTAAATAGGGGACCTTAGTCTATTGCTCGCCAGTATTCACCCTGCGCCGAAATATCGTACCAGACATCTGGAAATTCTCCCTAAAGATCATAGAACATATTACTTACTGTTTGGAAAGTGTCTCTGAGGGGGGTAATAACCACATACTTACAAAGGGGTGGGGTTAGGGATGAAAATTGGAAATTTGTGGTAAGTTCCTATGGGTCCAAACTGCTGAGGTCAACGGTTCCTAGGCTTACACACTACTTTATCTTAAACTAACACGCTAAGGACAACAGACTCACACCCATGCCCGAGGGAGGACACGAGTCTCCGACGGGGGGAGCCATGCGAACCGTCACAAGGGGCCCAAGACCGCACGGTTACACCGCGCGGCAGGGTGGGGATGAGAAAGCGGCGTAGCCCACGACGCGCGAGTACCTCAGTCATCTAGTCTACGAGAATGAGAGCACTTAGAGACTAGCAACAGACTTTAAGCATAATTTCAAATCTTTATGATACGTTTTCTCACTAATGACCCCCACAAAATGATGAAAGGAGAAAAGTTTAATGCTTACGACATTTTCGCTGTTCATGCAGTAAAACTGTCTCATAAAGTACAACTTCTTCACTACTTATTATATTTGAAAACTGAATAAATCACGGAATAATGTAGATAGAGAGGTACAAATTGACACACATGCTTGGAATAACATGGGGTTTTATTAGAACCAAAAAAATACGAACGCTCAAAAAATGTCGGGCAGATGGTGCTTCATCTGATCAAAATAGCAATAATTAGCACAACAAAGTAAGACAAAGCAAAGATGATGATCTTTTCAGGAAATACTCAATATGTCCAACATCATTCCTCATCAATATATGTAGTCGAGGAATAGTGTTGAGAACAGCACTGTAAAGCATATCCTGAGTTATGGTGAGGCACTGGCGTCGGATGTTGCCTTTCAGCATCCCTACAGATGTCGGTCGATCACGATACACTTGCGAGTTGAGGTAACCCCAAAGCCAATAATCGCACGGACTGAGGTCTGGGAACCTGGGAAGCCAAGCATGACGAAAGTGGCGTCTGAGTACACGATCATCACCAAACGACGCGCGCAAGAGATCTTTCACGCGTCTAGCAATATGATTTTTTTTTTTTTTTTGTTCTAATAAAACTCCATGTCACTCCAAGTATGTGTGGCAACTTTTAACTCTCTATATACATTATTCCGTGGTTTATTAAGTTTTCAAATTTATACTGACTTTTTGATCACCCGGTATATCACCGCAAGCATGTGGAAAATTATATCACTGTGCAGCACATAGTTCAGGAGATACGACGCCATATAAGTTGAGCTGCGTGAAAACGAAACTGCAGAGCGATATACGCATGAAATATGTTAACTATATATGTCATATATTTGACACGTGCATATGTGTGCAACGTCACAGATAATAAGTTCCTGCTGGCCTGAGTGGCCAAGCGGTTCTAGGCGCTACAGTCTGGAACCGCGCGACCGCTACGGTCATAGGTTCGAATCCTGCCTCGGCCAGGATGTCCTTAGATTAGGTTTAAGTTGTTCTAAGTTCTAGGGGACTGATGACCTCAGAAGTTACGTCCCATAGTGATCAGAGCCATTTGAACCATAAAAAGTTCATTCTAAACCGCTGGAACAATTTCAATCAAATTCTATACATATGTTAGTCACAAGCATGATAATGCGGAGGGAGAATGGAGGACGAGGAGACGGACAGGCAGCGAGGTCGAGATAGGCAGAATAAGAGGAGGAGGACACAGATAGGGGGGGGGGGGGGAATGCACAGAGAGAGAGGCTAGGAAGAGATGGTCAGAGGAAGGAAAGAGGAGCAAATGGACTAAGACAGAGGGAAGAATAGACAGGCAGAAGGGATGGAAGAGATGAATAAAGGCAGAGGGAGGAGGAAGTGGACAGAGAAAGCAAAGAGGAGGATTTCGATGGAGAAAGGGGGGTGGTGGACACAGAAAGGAAATTGGGGAGGTGAAGAGGAAGAGGGGGGAAGGAAGTGCACAGAGGTAGGGGGAGGAGGAGACTGACAAAGAGAGATGGGAGATATGGAATTATAGTGTGGAGGAAGCTACCGACAGAGGGAGAATGAGACGTATACCGACAGAGAGAGCGGGCCAGATGAGATGGACAGAGAGAGGGGCAGGAGTGGATGGACAGAGTGTGGGAGTAGAGAAGAGGTGAAGGAAGAGATAGACATAGAGAGGCGGATGGAGGAGATGGTCTAATAGATGATTGGAATAGATACATACCTTTAGGACCCTGGTACGCATTTTGTTACGTACTTAATGAAAGATTACGAAGCTAGTTTCTCATTCACAAATCGCATTTGAGCGTTGAGCAGGATACTGTCTTCTGCCACACATCGGTAGAAGCGACGTCACCAGCAGTCGACCATATCTTCGCTCTGAAGATGGCCCCTGCGATGGGCTGAAACCGGTCGGCACTAAATAAATAAAACATTGCGATTAAGACGGTTTTCTTAACATTGAGATCACTCTCCTTTTATCAGGGTGCATGCTCCACTACAGGGTGGTCCATTTATCATGCCTGGGCCAAATATCTGACGATATAAGCGTCAAACGAAAAAACTACAAAGAACGAAACTCGTCTAGCTTGAAGGGGGAAACCAGATGGCGCTATGGTTGGCACGCAAGATGGCGCTGCCATAGGTCAAACAGATATCAACTGCGTTTTTTAGAATAGGAACCCCCATTTTTATTACTTATTCGTGTAGTACGTAAAGAAATATGAATGTTTTAGTTGGATCACTTTTTTCGCTTTGTGATAGATGGCGCTGTAATAGTCATAAACATATGGCTCACAATTTTGGATGAACAGTTGGTAACCGGTAGGTTTGTTCATTTAAAATACAGAACGTAGGTACGTTTGAACATTTTATTTCGGTTGTTCCAATGTGATACATGTACCTTAGTGATCTTATCGTTTTTGAGAACGCATGCTGTTACGGCGTGATTACCTGTAAATACCACATTAATGCAATAAATGCTCAAAATGATGTTCGTCAACCTCAAAGCATTTGGTAATACGTGTAATGACATTCCTCTCAGTTCGCCTTCCGTAATGTTCGCACATGCATTCACACAATGCGCTGACGCATGTTGTCAGGCGTTGTCAGTGAATCACGATACCAAATATCCTTCAACTTTCCCCACAGAAAGAAATACGGGGGCGTCAGATTCGGTGAACGTGCGGGCTATGGTATGGTGCTTCGACAACCAATCCACCTGTCATGAAATATGCTATTCAGTACCGCTTCAACCGCACGCGAGCTATGTGCCGGACATCCATCATGTTGGAAGTACATCGCCATTCTGTCATGCAGTGAAACATCTTGTAGTAACATCGGTAGAACATTACGTAGGAAATCAGCATACATTGCTCCATTTAGATTGCCATCGATAAAATGGGGACCAATTATCCTTCCTCCCATAATGCCGCACCTTACATTAACCCGCCAAGGTCGGTGATGTTCCACTTCTCGCAGCCATCGTGGGTTTTCCGTTTCCCAATACTGCATATTATGGCGATTTCCGTTACCGCTGTTGGTGAATGACGCTTCGTCGCTAAATAGAACGCGTGCAAAAAATGTCATAGTCCCGTAATTTCTCTTGTGCCCAGTGGCAGAACTGTACACGACGTTCAAAGTCGTTGCCATGGAATTCCTGCTGCAGAGAAATATGGTACGTGTGCAGTCGATGTTGAGGTAGTATTCTCAACACCGACGTTTTTGAGATTCCCGATTCTATTGCAATTTGTCTGCTACTGATGTGCGGATTAGCCGCGACAGCAGCTAAAACACCCTCGTGGGCATCATCATTTGTTGTGGCTGAATGCTTCCAGTTTCCTTAAATAACGTAACTATCCGGCGAACGGTCCGGACACTCGGATGACGTCGTCCAGGATACCGAGCAGCATACATAGCACACGCCCGTTGGGCATTTTGATCACAATAGTCATACATCAACACGATATCGATCTTTTCCGCAATTGGTAAACGGTCCATTGTAACACGGGTAATGTATCACAAGGCAAACACCGTCCGCACTGGCGGAATGTTACGTGATACCACGTACTTATACGTTTGTGACCATTACAGCGCCATCCATCACAAAGCGAAAAAAGTGGTCCAACTAAAACATTCATGTTTCTTTACGTACTACACGAATATGTAATAAAAATGTGGGTTCCCATTTAAAAAAAAAAACGCAGTTGATATCCATTTGACCTATGCCAGCGCCATCTAGCGGGCCAACCACAGCGCCATCTGGTTTCCCCCTTCAAGCTATACGAGTTTCGTTCTTTGTAGTTTATTCGTTTGACGCTTATTTCGTGAAATATTTGGCCCGGTCACTATCAACGGACGACCAGTGTATAACAATACTGGTCTGATATAGCTATCGAAAATCACTGATTTTCCTTTTCCTGGAATCTTGTCATCTCATAAAAGGATTCTCTCTTGTTGGTAGAATTCAGAACTATTTTGTGCTCTGTTGCTTATCTCCTGTCGAATCAAATTA